>NC_091282.1:580624756-581245438 GCF_032444005.1 Ranitomeya imitator
CACTAGGGGAAGTGAACTTCCTAGAGTGAACCCTCTGGGTCAAGGGATCGAACCTCCCCTGGGTGAGCTAACCAGGTGACACTGACCTCCAATACAGTGGTCATTAGGGGCTGGCCCAGGGAACTCAAATACCTCAACAGCTGGTGCCAAGAAGGCAGCTTGTAGGGAACAGACAGGATGTTTGTAGAATTGCTCCCATGTGTTACTTATATTGAGTTATGTTGAATAAACTCACACTATCTTGCATAATTGATCACTAGAGTGTGTGGTGTCTTCCAAACAATATTTGTTTCCATGTTAAAGCGCTAAAAATACAGCTATTTTAAACTGGGGTTTGTTCAAAATCTGCATCTCCTATCAGAAAACACAGCTGCGGTTTTGCCAACTTTTCCTGCGGATTTAATGCATTTTTTTGTGCATTTTTTCGATGCGGTTTTCAGTGCATTTTTTGTGCGGTTTTTATGTGTTTTTAATGCGGATATGTCAGCGTTTTTGTCAAGCTAAATAAAGAGACATACTTCAAAAACAAACAAAAAAAAAACATGATGTCATTTCCTAGTCCAACCTCTTCTCAATCTCCATTTTGGAAAGCCTCATAGCACACTTTCTGATAGCCTTCATCACCATGATTAGTAACCATGCTAATGTACAGCAGAGCGAAGAACAGAGCCCACAGCATGGAGAAGAGCATGTGGAAAGTAATTTACATATATGCAGGCCACAACGCCTCCAGATGTTGGGAGTATTGCTCGATTGTATGAATCAGCTTGCAGGTAAGCTACACTATGTGTAAAATAATATTTACATGTCTCTTTTTTTTACTGTGTTGTGCAGTAACCCATATTTGTATCTTAGTCGCAGACCAGAAGGAAAACCCGAAAAATGTGAGTCCACCCAAGTGTTGCTGGAAAGGGTCATTTTTTCTATACCAAGATTTGAGGAGGTAATTTTTTCTTATGCGAAATGAGTTCCTGTAAACTTATCCATGTCTGACCGAACCTTACTCCTATTTTCCAGATATCCAGAGACATTTTTGTCCTTCTAACATAGTTACATAGTTATTAAGGTTGAAGGAAGATTTTAAGTCCATCTAGTTCAACCCATAGCCTAACGTAACATGCCCTAATATGTTGATCCAGAGGAAGGCAAAAAAAACCGATGTGGCAAACAACAAGCTTCTCATTGGGGAAAAAAAATCCTTCCTGACTCTACATACGGCAATCAGACTAGTTCCCTGGATCAATGCCCTATCAAGGAATCTAGTATATATAACCTGTAACATTATACTTTTCCAGAAAGGTATCCAGTCCCCTCTTAAATTTAGATAATGAATCACTCATTAAGTCTCCCTAAGCTAGAAGAAGAAGAAGAAGCTAGAAGCTAGAAGAAGTCTCCCTAAGCTAGAAGATCGTTGGGTACAGCCGGGACCAGCTGCTTCGAAAGCATCACCAAACCAGGGATTCAAGCTTCAGGAGGCTAATTTGCATATTCCAGGTGCCTTCTGGGAGAAGCGAAGTCTCCCTAAGCTAGAAGATCGTTGGGTACAGCCGGGACCAGCTGCTTCGAAAGCATCACCAAACCAGGGATTCAAGCTTCAGGAGGCTAATTTGCATATTCCAGGTGCCTTCTGGGAGAAGCGAAGTCTCCCTAAGCTAGAAGATCGTTGGGTACAGCCGGGACCAGCTGCTTCGAAAGCATCACCAAACCAGGGATTCAAGCTTCAGGAGGCTAATTTGCATATTCCAGGTGCCTTCTGGGAGAAGCGAAGTCTCCCTAAGCTAGAAGATCGTTGGGTACAGCCGGGACCAGCTGCTTCGAAAGCATCACCAAACCAGGGATTCAAGCTTCAGGAGGCTAATTTGCATATTCCAGGTGCCTTCTGGGAGAAGCGAAGTCTCCCTAAGCTAGAAGATCGTTGGGTACAGCCGGGACCAGCTGCTTCGAAAGCATCACCAAACCAGGGATTCAAGCTTCAGGAGGCTAATTTGCATATTCCAGGTGCCTTCTGGGAGAAGCGAAGTCTCCCTAAGCTAGAAGATCGTTGGGTACAGCCGGGACCAGCTGCTTCGAAAGCATCACCAAACCAGGGATTCAAGCTTCAGGAGGCTAATTTGCATATTCCAGGTGCCTTCTGGGAGAAGCGAAGTCTCCCTAAGCTAGAAGATCGTTGGGTACAGCCGGGACCAGCTGCTTCGAAAGCATCACCAAACCGCGCGACGTATTTTTGCCTGTAGGACATTATTGCAAGAGAGCTTGGCTGAGTAGATTACACAAGAAGGAAAACACACAGCAAGTCAGCAGGATCTAGGAGCAACATGGCAGATGTGACAACCTACATGGTGAGCTGCAGCATGTGCTACATGTTCACAGATCGACCAGAAGAAGAATCCAATTTCACCTGTCAGAAGTGTAGACTAGTGGCCCTTTTAGAAGAAAAGGTGCGGGGTCTGGAAGAAAGAATAGCAACTTTGAAACTCATCAAAGAGAATGAAGACTTTCTAGACAGAACAGAAGCATCTCTACTGGTCACAGAAGGTGCAAAAAGTGTCAGAGAACCTCCAAAAGCAGATGAGTGGAAGCATGTGACCAAAAGAAGCAAGAAGACCATGGAGAAATCACCAACCACACAACTGAAGAACCGATATCAAATCTTTGTAGAGGATGAAGATGGCACACCTAAGAATGAAGCAATACCAGCAAGCAAAAAAGAAAAGGGCACACAGCAACAAGTGACAGCAAAAAGTACAGCCAAGAAGCAACGAAGAGTGGTGGTGGTGGGAGACTCACTACTGAGAGGCACCGAAGCAGCCATCTGCAGACCGGACATAACTGCAAGAGAAGTATGCTGCCTTCCAGGTGCGATGATCAAGGATGTGACCGATAGGATACCAAAGCTCTTCAGCTCCAAGGACGTCCACCCATTTCTTCTGATACATGTTGGCACCAATGACACGGCAAGGAAGGACCTACCGACAATCTGCAAGGACTTTGAAGAGTTGGGGAAGAAAGTAAAGGAACTGGATGCACAGGTAGTTTTTTCTTCTATCCTTCCAGTAGACGGGCATGGCACCAGGAGATGGAACAGGAGCCTTGATGCAAACAACTGGCTAAGACGATGGTGCAGACAACAAGGATTTGGATTCCTGGACCACGGTGTAAATTACTGGTATGATGGACTCCTCGCCAGAGACGGACTACACCTCAACAAACCTGGGAAACACACATTCGCCAGAAGACTCGCTACACTCATCAGGAGGGCGTTAAACTAGAAGAAGAGGGGACGGGAAGAAAAACATTAGACTCGAACAAAGACGACCCAGGAAAACATACTCAGAAGGGAGGTAAGAACATTTCTAAAACAATCCACAGTGAGGAGATTGGAACAAAACAAAATCCTCTAAACTGCATGCTCGCAAACGCCAGAAGCCTGACAAACAAGATGGAAGAACTAGAAGCAGAAATATCTACAGGTAACTTTGACATAGTGGGAATAACCGAGACATGGTTAGATGAAAGCTATGACTGGGCAGTTAACTTACAGGGTTACAGTCTGTTTAGAAAGGATCGTAAAAATCGGAGAGGAGGAGGGGTTTGTCTCTATGTAAAATCTTGTCTAAAGTCCACTTTAAGGGAGGATATTAGCGAAGGGAATGAGGATGTCGAGTCCATATGGGTCGAAATTCATGGAGGGAAAAATGGTAACAAAATTCTCATTGGGGTCTGTTACAAACCCCCAAATATAACAGAAACCATGGAAAGTCTACTTCTAAAGCAGATAGATGAAGCTGCAACCCATAATGAGGTCCTGGTTATGGGGGACTTTAACTACCCGGATATTAACTGGGAAACAGAAACCTGTGAAACCCATAAAGGCAACAGGTTTCTGCTAATAACCAAGAAAAATTATCTTTCACAATTGGTGCAGAATCCAACCAGAGGAGCAGCACTTTTAGACCTAATACTATCTAATAGACCTGACAGAATAACAAATCTGCAGGTGGTTGGGCATTTAGGAAATAGCGACCACAATATTGTGCAGTTTCACCTGTCTTTCACTAGGGGGACTTGTTAGGGAGTCACAAAAACATTGAACTTTAGGAAGGCAAAGTTTGAACAGCTTAGAGATGCCCTTAATCTGGTAGACTGGGACAATATCCTCAGAAATGAGAATACAGATAATAAATGGGAAATGTTTAAGAACATCCTAAATAGGCAGTGTAAGCGGTTTATACCTTGTGGGAATAAAAGGACTAGAAATAGGAAAAACCCAATGTGGCTAAACAAAGAAGTAAGACAGGCAATTAACAGTAAAAAGAAAGCATTTGCACTACTAAAGCAGGATGGCACCATTGAAGCTCTAAAAAACTATAGGGAGAAAAATACTTTATCTAAAAAACTAATTAAAGCTGCCAAAAAGGAAACAGAGAAGCACATTGCTAAGGAGAGTAAAACTAATCCCAAACTGTTCTTCAACTATATCAATAGTAAAAGAATAAAAACTGAAAATGTAGGCCCCTTAAAAAATAGTGAGGAAAGAATGGTTGTAGATGACGAGGAAAAAGCTAACATATTAAACACCTTCTTCTCCACGGTATTCACGGTGGAAAATGAAATGCTAGGTGAAATCCCAAGAAACAATGAAAACCCTATATTACGGGTCACCAATCTAACCCAAGAAGAGGTGCGAAACCGGCTAAATAAGATTAAAATAGATAAATCTCCGGGTCCGGATGGCATACACCCACGAGTACTAAGAGAACTAAGTAATGTAATAGATAAACCATTATTTCTTATTTTTAGGGACTCTATAGCGACAGGGTCTGTTCCGCAGGACTGGCGCATAGCAAATGTGGTGCCAATATTCAAAAAGGGCTCTAAAAGTGAACCTGGAAATTATAGGCCAGTAAGTCTAACCTCTATTGTTGGTAAAATATTTGAAGGGTTTCTGAGGGATGTTATTCTGGATTATCTCAATGAGAATAACTGTTTAACTCCATATCAGCATGGGTTTATGAGAAATCGCTCCTGTCAAACCAATCTAATCAGTTTTTATGAAGAGGTAAGCTATAGACTGGACCACGGTGAGTCATTGGACGTGGTATATCTCGATTTTTCCAAAGCGTTTGATACCGTGCCGCACAAGAGGTTGGTACACAAAATGAGAATGCTTGGTCTGGGGGAAAATGTGTGTAAATGGGTTAGTAACTGGCTTAGTGATAGAAAGCAGAGGGTGGTTATAAATGGTATAGTCTCTAACTGGGTCGAAGTGACCAGTGGGGTACCGCAGGGGTCAGTATTGGGACCTGTTCTCTTCAACATATTCATTAATGATCTGGTAGAAGGTTTACACAGTAAAATATCGATATTTGCAGATGATACAAAACTATGTAAAGCAGTTAATACAAGAGAAGATAGTATTCTGCTACAGATGGATCTGGATAAGTTGGAAACTTGGGCTGAAAGGTGGCAGATGAGGTTTAACAATGATAAATGTAAGGTTATACACATGGGAAGAGGGAATCAATATCACCATTACACACTGAACGGGAAACCACTGGGTAAATCTGACAGGGAGAAGGACTTGGGGATCCTAGTTAATGATAAACTTACCTGGAGCAGCCAGTGCCAGGCAGCAGCTGCCAAGGCAAACAGGATCATGGGGTGCATTAAAAGAGGTCTGGATACACATGATGAGAGCATTATACTGCCTCTGTACAAATCCCTAGTTAGACCGCACATGGAGTACTGTGTCCAGTTTTGGGCACCGGTGCTCAGGAAGGATATAATGGAACTAGAGAGAATACAAAGGAGGGCAACAAAATTAATAAAGGGGATGGGAGAACTACAATACCCAGATAGATTAGCGAAATTAGGATTATTTAGTCTAGAAAAAAGACGACTGAGGGGCGATCTAATAACCATGTATAAGTATATAAGGGGACAATACAAATATCTCGCTGAGGATCTGTTTATACCAAGGAAGGTGACGGGCACAAGGGGGCATTCTTTGCGTCTGGAGGAGAGAAGGTTTTTCCACCAACATAGAAGAGGATTCTTTACTGTTAGGGCAGTGAGAATCTGGAATTGCTTGCCTGAGGAGGTGGTGATGGCGAACTCAGTCGAGGGGTTCAAGAGAGGCCTGGATGTCTTCCTGGAGCAGAACAATATTGTATCATACAATTATTAGGTTCTGTAGAAGGACGTAGATCTGGGTATTTATTATGATGGAATGTGGGCTGAGCTGGATGGACAAATGTCTTTTTTCGGCCTTACTAACTATGTTACTCAAAACAACATCATACGGCAGAAAATTCCATAGTCTCACTGCTCTTACAGTAAAGAATCCGCGTCTGTTATTATGCTTAAACCTTCGTTCCTCCAGACGTAGAGGATGCCCCCTTGTCCCCGTCTCAGGTCTATGATTAAAAACAACATCAGAAAGGTCTTTGTACTATCCCCTCATATATTTATACATTAAAATAAGATCACCACTTAGCCTTTGTTTTTCCAAACTAAATAGCCCCAAGTGTAATAACCTATCTTGGTATTGCAGACCCCCCCAGTCCTCTAATAACCTTGGTTGCTCTTCTCTGCACCCGCTCCAGTTCAGCTATGTCTTTCTTATACACCGGAGACCAGAACTGTGCACAGTATTCTAAGTGTGGTCGAACTAGTGACTTGTATAGAGGTGAAATTATGGTCTCCTCATGAGCATCTATGCCTCTTTTAATGCATCCCATTATTTTATTTGCCTTTGTAGCAGCTGCCTGACACTGGCAACTAAATGTGAGTTTGTCATCCACCCATACACCCAGGTCTTTTTCATTGACGGTTTTGCCCAGAGTTTTAGAATTAAGCACATAGTTATACATCTTATTACTTCTACCCAAGCGCATGACCTTACATTTATCCCCATTAAAGCTCATTTGCCATTTATCAGCCCAGGCTTCTAGTTTACATAAATCATCCTGTAATATAAAATAGTCCTCCTCTGTATTGATTACCCTGCAGAGTTTAGTGTAATCTGCAAATATTGAAATTCCACTCTGTATGCCTCGTACAAGGTCATTAATAAATATGTTAAAAAGAAGAGGGCCCAATACTGACCCCTGTGGTACCCCACTGCTAACCGTGACCCAGTCCAAGTCCATTAATATCCTCCCTTTGTTCCCTATCCCTGAGCCAGCTCTTAACCCACTTATCCCCATTATTTTCATTTTATGTATCAACCTTTTGTGTGGCACCGTATCAAAAGCTTTTGAAAAGTCCATATACACTATGTCCACTGGGTTCCCTTCATCCAGTCTGGAACTTACCTCTTCATAGAAACTGATCAGATTAGTCTGACATGGACGGTCCCTAGTAAACCCATGCTGATACTGGGTCATGAGGTTATTCCTCTTCAGATACTCCAGTATAGCATCCCTTAGAATGCCCTCCAGGATTTTACCCACAGTAGAGGTTAAGCTTACTGGCCTATAATTTCCGAGTTCAGTTTTTGTCCCCTTTTTGAATATTGGCACCACATTTGCTATACGCCAGTCCTGTGGTACAGACCCTGTTATTATGGAGTTTTTAAAGATTAAAAATAATGGTCTATCAATGACTCTACCTTATTCCTGCAGTACTCGGGGGTGTATCTCATCTGGACCCAGAGATTTGTCAATTTTAGTGATTTTTAGACTCCGCCGTACTTCCTGCTGGGTTAAGCAGGTGGCATTTAATGGGCAATTTCTATCACTAGTCATTTTGTCTGCCATGGGATTTTCTTGTGTAAATACTGATGAAAAATAATCATTTAGCATATTAGCTTTTTCCTCATCCTCATCCACCATTTCACCCAGACTATTTTTAAGGGGGCCAACACTATCATTTTTTAGTTTCTTACTATTTACGTAGTTAATGAATATTTTGGGATTATTTTTACTCTCTCTGGCAATGAGTCTCTCTGTCTTAATCTTAGCTGCCTTGATTTGCTTTTTACATAATTTATTTAATTTTCTGTATTTATTTAATGCCTCATCACTACCTACTTCCTTTAATTCTCTAAATGCTTTCTTTTTTTCACTTATTGCGCCCCTTTACAGCTCTATTTAGCCATATTGGTTTCCTCCTATTTCTAGTATATTTATTCCCATACGGTATATACTGTGCACAGGTCCTATACAAGATGCTAATAAACGTCTCCCATTTTCTTTGTGTATTTTTGTGTCTCAGGATATCATCCCAGTTAATTGCACCAAGATCATCTTTCATCCGTTGGAAATTTGCCCTCTTGAAGTTTAGTGTTCTTGTAACCCCTCTACTACAGATCTTATTAAAGGATACATGAAAACTTATTATTTGTGATCACTATTCCCCAAGTGACCCCCAACACTTACAGTCTGGCCTTTTGGTTAATATTAGGTCTAGCAGTGCCCCCTTTCTTGTTGGGTCCTGAACCAGTTGTGAATGGTAATTGTCTCTCATAGTTGTCAAAAACCGATTACCTTTGCTGGAACTGCAGATTTCCGTTCCCCAATCTTTTTCAGGGCAGTTGAAGTCCCCCATTATAATGAATTCTCCTTGAGTCGCAGCTTCATCTATTTGCTTTATGAGGATATTCTCCATCGCTTCCATTATTTTTGGAGACTTATAACAAACCCCTATCGGTAATTTATTATTTTTTCCCCTCCCCTTAGATTCACCTATACTATCACACAGGATGGGTTTTGACCGTCTTTTGACCATACTGTAAGCAGAGCTGACTTACACGGACACAGTGATGAGGAAGCCCATCTCTGCTGAGGAAGGCTGCTCATCACCTTGCGGTATTTTTGGATTTTTTGTTTTGTATGTCATAAGTCCTCTTTGACACGTCAGTGTCTCTGGTACGTGTGGTGAAAGTTTTCCCATGTCCTGGAGACACTGACACACGACCATTGAAATGATTGGGTGTACGTATGCACATGTCAGCTTGGTTTTATGGACAGTTTTTTTTTTAATTATCCGGGCGCATGGTACACAAACCATTACACACACGTACACATATGGATGTCCTCCGTGTGACACAAATTGGCGCGGTTACAAAAGCTCCACAGTAAGCGTTGTTCCACAGTGGAAGCTGATAAAGAGGATCTCATTATTCTCCCCGGCTCAGCACACAAACTCTTTATCACTTGCTGCCAGTGAACAGTGCTTTGCTTCTTCCATGGTGGCCATCCATGTGTTAATTATTATTATTATTTATTTATATAGCACCATTGATTCCATGGTGCTGTACATGAGAAGGGGTTACATACAAGTTACAGATATCACTTACAGTAAGCAAACTAAAAATGACAGACTGATACAGAGGGGCAAGGACCCTGCCCTTGCGGGCTGACATTCTACAAGATTATGGGGAAGGAGACAGTAGGTTGCGGGTTGCAGGAGCTCCGGTGTTGGTGAGGCGGTATCTCTGGTAGTGATGAGGAGGCAGCGGGGTCAGTGCAGGCTGTAGGCTTTCCTGAAGAGATGGGTTTTCAGGTTCCATCTGAAGGATCCGAATGTGGTCGATAGTCGGACGTGTTGGGGCAAAGTATTCCAGAGGATGGGGGATATTCTGGAGAAGTCTTATTGTCTCAGCGGTGCCCATCTGTGGTTATCACCCTTCCATGCATCTTTACATATTTCAAAACGTCTTTGCACTCTACGTGTGGCAATCATCTACATAGAATCTCCAATCCTGGTCAGGTGCGCCCTCCATATACTTCAATACCTTTTTGCATTTTGCTCTATTCATGCTTCAAATCTGATGTATCACTACCCAACAAAATTTTCATGATTTTATACTAACCACCTTGGACTTTTTGATCGGGTTTTTCCCCTTGTTTTCCTTTGGCTAATTTTCCCGATTGTCCTTTATTATTAGTCTTGCTCCCTTAAGCCCTTCATGACCCAGCCTATTTTGACCCAAATGACCTTGCCGTTTTTTGCAATTCTGACCAGTGTCCCTTTATGAGGTAATAACTCAGGAACGCTTCAATGGATCCTAGCGGTTCTGAGATTGTTTTTTCGTGACATATTGGGCTTCATGTTAGTGGTAAATTTAGGTCAATAATATTTGCGTTTATTTGTGAAAAATATGGAAATTTGGCGAAAATTTTAAAAATTTCGCAATTTTCAAATTTTAAATTTTTATTCTGTTAAACGAAAGAGTTATGTGACACAAAATAGTTAATACATAATATTACCCACATGTCTACTTTACATCAGCACAATTTTGGATACTTTTTTTTGCTAGGAAGTTATAAGGGTTAAAATTTGACCTGCGATTTCTCATTTTTACAACGAAATTTACAAAACCATTTTATTTAGGCACCATCTCAAATTTGAAGTCAATTTGAGGGGTCTATATGGCTGAAAATACCCAAAAGTGACACCATTCTAAAAACTACACCCCTCAAGTTGCTCAAAACCACATTCAAAAAGTTTATTAACCCTTCAGGTGCTTCACAGCAGCAGAAGCAACATGGAAGGAAAAAATGAACATTTAACTTTTTAGTCACAAAAATGATTTTTAGCAACAATTTTTTTATTTTCCCAAGGGTAAAAAGAGAAACTGGACCCCAAAAGTTATTGTACAATTTGTCCTGAGTACACCGATACCCCATATGTGGGGGGGGGGGGGAACCACTGTTTGGGCGCACGACAGGGCTCGGAAGAGAAGGAGCGCCATTTGACTTTTTCAAGGAAAAATTGGCTCCAATCGTTAGCGGACACCATGTCGTGTTTGGAGAGCCCCTGTGTTCCTAAACATTGGAGCTCCCCCACAAGTGACCCCATTTTAGAAACTAGACCCCCCAAGGAACTTATCTAGATTCATAGTGAGCACTTTGAACCCCCAGGTGCTTCACAAATTGATCCGTAAAAAAGAAAAAGTACTTTTTTTTTTCACAAAAAATTTCTTTTAGCCACAATTTGTTCATTTCCACATGGGCAGCAGGATAAAATGTGCGGTGACCACTTTAAATTCCCAAGAGCTTCACAGAAATTTATAATGCAGAGTCGGGAAAATAAATAAATCATTTTTCTTTCCTCAAAAATTATTTTTTAGCCTGCAATTTTTTATTTTCACAAGGGTAACAGGAGAAATTTGACCCCAATAGTTGTTGTACAGTTTGTCCTGAGTACGCTGACACCCCATATGTGGGGCGGAACCACTGTTTGGGCACACGTCGGGGCTCGGAAGGGAAGTAGTGACGTTTTGGAATGCAGACTTTGATGGAATGGTCTGCGGGCATCATGTTATGTTTGCAGAGCCCCTGATGTGCCTAAACAGTAGAAACCCCACACAAGTGACCCCATTTTGAAAACTAGACCCCCCAAGGAACTTAACTAGATATGTGGTGAGCACTTTGAAACCCCAAGTGCTTCACAGAAGTTTACAACGCAGAGCCGTGAAAATAAAAAATAATTTTTCTTCCCTCAAAAATTATGTTTTAGCAAGCAATTTTTTATTTTCACAAGGGTAACAGGAGAAATTGGACCCCAATAGTTGCTGCCCAGATTGTCCTGAGTATGCTGGTACACCATATGTGAGGGTAAACCACTGTTTGGGCGCACGTCAGGTCTCGGAAGGGAGGGAGAACCATTTGACTTTTTGAAAGCAAGATTGGCCGGAATCAATGGTGGTGTCATGTTGCGTTTGGAGACCCCTGATGTGCTTAAAGGGACACTGTCACCTGAATTTGGAGGGAACAATCTTCAGCCATGGAGGCGGGGTTTTTGGGTGTTTGATTCACCCTTTCCTTACCCGCTGGCTGTATGCTGGCTGCAATATTGGATTGAAGTTCATTCTCTGTCCTCCATAGTACACACCTGCGCAAGGCCGCTATATAACATGTGGAAAACGGGCTTATCTACTGCATTCTTAAATAGATTGTTTAGCCACCCATCTCAAAGAACAAAGCATAGATTAATTATTTTTGTCATATTTACCTGTGGTGCTGTATGCTCGGATGGGTGACGCAGGTGTGGCTCACGTGCCTCCTATGTTTTTGCAACGCAACCCTCCTGCTTGCTTCATTGTTGTAATGTGCATGTGTACTTTTCTGCCTTGCTGAGGATAGAGCAAATTACTGAGGTGTGCATGTGCTGGGACTCCAACCTTTTCCCCTGCCTGCGCCATGCCGGAATTTGCTCTGACCTTCACAATGAAGATAAGTATGGCTGCGCAGTAGAACCATGAAGATAGCAGGATGGTGTCGGTGAGGCGCTGGAAAATTACCTGCAAAACCCATGTGACTGTGCAGTTCCCCTAAGGTAAGTCAGCTCTAAATTTTTTTGGTTATCTTTAATGTTTGACTGGGGACTTATCGACAACATTCGAAAATGTTGTCGAAAAACAACAGAAAGGCGGTGGCATAACTAACTAACTGCTGACAGGTTTCCTTTAATTTTAGGGTGACATTACCCCAATAGTTGCTGCCCAGATTGTCCTGAGTATGCTGGTACACCATACTAATCATCTTTTCTTTTCCTTGCAGATTTCTGGCCACAAGAGAGAGCTACACATCCCTACACCTCCAATTTAGAGGTGTGTAAATCTACCATCTCTCAATTGTGAGGTGCACATGTCACGTGATCTGGCAGAAGTTGCAGCCCATCATGATGCCTTCCCCATCCGAGGAGACTTGGCTGCAGGTTGCAGCAGGCTTTCAGTCTGTGACCAATTTCCCAAACTGCCTAGGTGCAGTTGATGGTAAACATGTAAGGGTTCCGCAGCCACCACGATCCGGATCATGCTTCTTTAATTATAAGAAGTATTTTTCTTTGGTACTGATGGCGATGGCTGATGCCCATTATAAGTTTGTTGCATTGATGTTGTTGCCTATGGTAGTACTGGGGATTCTCAGGTGTTGCGAACGTCACAGATTGGGATGCAAATTCTTCAAGATGGCGGAACTCTCCCAGCCCCAAGACCTTGGCCGGGTTCCACACATCCAGTGCCTTTTGTGATGGTATCAGATGAGGCCTTTGTTTTAACGACCAACTTGCTGCGCCCACACCCACGAAGGGGACTGGATGCCCAACGGAGGATTTTTAGTTATCGGCTGAGTCGTGCACGAAGATATGTGGAATGCACCTTCGGGATCATGAGTAGTCAGTGGAAGATCTTTCACACACCCATCCAGTTGGATACGGACACCGTTGACACTGTGATTAAGGCTTGCTGTGTACTCCACTGGCCCAGATTTAGGGGTGGGCCCAAGGGGCCCGGGCCCTGGGCCACCCACCAAGCAGGGGCCTCCCACCAATATAGGGATAAATATCTCAAAACATGTAAAATACACATCTCTTTGCTGTGAACCATTTCTAATGATAAGGAACATTTAACAAAAGAGAAACTATTGAAAGTGTAGGGACCTGGCTACGGTCCTACATCTCAGTGGCTGGCACAGAGCGGCAGAGTAATGGAATCTGACCTGCGTCAGCATCCACTGACCTGGCTAGCCTGACTTCCTTAGTACCCTCCCTGTACCTAATGCTTAGCTTATGGCATGCGGCAGCCTTCTCCGATCCCAACATAAGCTTCTAGGCGCTACCTATTCAGCTATATGATCGCTCCCTCAGATTAGATCAGATGAGAGTTTGTTCAGCTACCTTCGAGGAAGGAGCCAGAGCCACTATGTCGGCGCGAAAAGAGGATTCTCCACCGCGGAGAGCGGCAGGACTTCACTTTGGATCTTCAGTCACTGAAGATCCAGAGGTGAAGTGGGTCAGTCTTCACAGTGTCGCGGTGGGTGAGTATGATCTGTGTCTGTCCGTGTGTGTGTGTCTCTGTCTGTGTTTCTTTCTTGCAGCTCCTGTCCTACACAGTACCATACTGTATATACAAGTCCACACTATATCCTGCATTACAGTGTGTCTGTGTATACTGTATGTATATAGTGTGGACCTGTTTACAGTATAGTGCTGTGTATAAACTTTATACAGCCCCTCAGCCTCTATTCTATATACAGCCAGCACAGCAACAGCCTCTGATATATACAGCCCAGCAGCAGCCCCTCATATATATACAGCCCATCAGCAGCTTCTAATATATACAGCCCAGCAGCAGCCTCATATATATATATATATATATATATATATATATATATATATATATATACATATACAGCTCAGCAGCAGCCTCTCATATATATATACAGCCAGCACAGCAACAGCCTCTGTTATATACAGGTAAACAGCCTCTGATGTATACAGCCCGGCGGCGGCCCTTTATGTATATATATATATATATATACACAGCCCAGCAGAAGCCCCTCATATATATACAGCCCAGCAGAAGCCCCTCATATATATACAGCCCAGCAGAAGCCTCTCATACACATACAGCCCAGCAGAAGCCCTTCATATATATACAGCCCAGCAGAAACCGCTCATACATATACAGCCCAGTAGAAGCCTCTCATACATATACAGCCCAGCAGAAGCCTCTCATACATATACAGACCAGCAGAAGCCCCTCATACATATACAGCCCAGCAGAAGCCTTTCATACATATAGAGCCCAGCAGAAGCCTCTGACATATAGAGCCCAGCAGAAGCCTCTCATACATATACAGCCCAGCAGAAGCCTCTGACATATAGAGCCCAGCAGCAGTCTTTGATATAGACAGCCCAAATTTCTACAATATACATACATACATATGTAGATATTTTAATCTTTAACGCCCTTTCAGAACTTCAAGGGTTGACAAGGTCAGATATACTGCGTGAATTGGACTTTAGTGACATCATTAGTGACTTTGCAGCACACAAATCAAGGAAAGTGTCCGGATTGTAAAAAATGAATGATTTTACTTAAATTACACTGCGTAAATGATTTTTGTAAATAAACTTGCGTTCATTTCATTTTGCGTTTTTGCATTACATATTGCAGCACCTTGAAAAATGGGCCTCCCTCCAAAATGGGCCCCGGGTCACCCACCTCTTAAATACGGCCCTGGTACTCCACAGCAATGTTCATGACTACAGCATTGACGTGGAGCACCAGCAGCCAGTATTAAATCCAGTGACCAACGTGTGTCAGGGAAGACCATCCAGCTGCGGTGCGTGTGTGAGAGAAACCTTTGCTAACTACTTTGAGTCCAGAAGGTGCCGTGCACTGGCAATACACCTGTGTCAGTGATGTGCAGCCGGACCAGGAGAAGAAGGAAAAAAACTAAACCAAAGACCAAAAAAAAAATTCCATTTTTTTGGCCAAACATTTGTATTATATTTTCATTTATTAAAAAATATTACTCATCTTACTTTGTTTTTTTATTTTTTTATTATACTGTTATTTTTCTCTTAGTATAATTATATATTATATAGTATATAATTTTTTGGGGGGTGCTCAGTTAATGGCACCGGATTGACAGATGTGTGTGTGTTTGGGGTGGCATCATTTTGGCCCGCAAAAGCAGATGCCGTCCCTGAAGATGCGGAACCTGAAGATAACGCAGCAGAAGTTCTAGCTACAACTGAGGTAGAGGCTGGTGCGCCAAATGAAGAGACATCATCTGCTGACTCTGATGTTCCTGATGTATCTTGGATGGCATCGTCTGCGGGCTCAGGAGCAGAAATGTTCCCTTCACTGCTGCGAAAACAAATACAAGGAGTTTTTCAGTTTGTTACAAAAAATTATATTCATGCTTACTACATTCACTTTATTTATAACAAATCACCTCCTCAAAGTCCTGCTGGTGACCAAAAAAGTTAAATCTTCATATAGACTAAAGTTCACTTTGGCCGGGGAAGATCCACTCTTCCCAAGGTTGTTATGGATTTTTTGAAAACGATCTCAAACCAATCTCCACCGTTGTTTGACATCTTTATCTAAAAGAATTTAAAAAAATTATCATTACATTCCATTAAGAAATGATTGTTAGTAAAGGCTGTAAAAAACTAATTACTAATTTTCAGCTGCAGGGCACTGTTGTAGCCATCATAATCAGTATATAGGTCCCGGAATATCCTTGTCCAGCAGTTATCCCTTGCAAATTTATCTTTGTAGGTCTCATCGGCCGGGTCCCAGATGGCTGGCATGTCTCTTATCTAGAATGGATACCAATATGTAACTAGATGGGTATTTCCTGAAGGAACTACAGATAGTGCTTTGGAATGGTGCCTGGGCTGCCCCTGCAAGACTTTCACACTTGGGTACCCCTCAGGCGCTGGTTTGGTGGGCAGGGCCACTCGGGGTCCGATTTGGTGGGAGGGGCCACTCGGGGGCCGATTTGGTGGGCGGGGCCACTCGGGGCCCGATTTGGTGGGCGGAGCCACTCGGGGCCGATTTAGTGGGCGGAGCCACTCTGGGTCCAATTTGGTGGGCGGGGCCACTCGGGGTCCGATTTTTGGGTCGGGGGTCACTCGGGGTCCGGACGGGGAATAGCTGATAACAGAGAGAAATAGACTGACAGTAGGACGGGGGAATGGTTGATAACAGAGAGAACTAGACTGACAGCAGGACGGGGGAATGGCTGATAACAGAGAGAAATAGACGGACAGGGGAATGGCTGATAACAGAGAGAAATAAACTGACAGCAGGACGGGGAATGGCTGATAACAGAGAGAATAGACTGACAGCAGGACGGGGGAATGGCTGATAACAGAGAGAAATAGACTGACAGCAGGACGGTGAATGGCTGATAACAGAGAGAAATAGACTGACAGCAGACTGACACATGTGAGAAACACGGCCAAGTCATGCATGTTAATACCCGGACTTGGCGCATGCACTTCAGAGCGTAGCGTGCAGCTCCATGTTTTGCTCTGCGGCTGCAAGCTCCAATCATGAGTAACGGCGGCAATGGTGGGTATTAACAAGCGAAAATTGGCTGTGTTTATCACATGTGTGATCCCCAGGGCCCCCATCAGGGCATTACAGCCGTGACTGGCATATGGGGCCCGGTGGGCAGAGGGGGCCCGCATTGGGCCCCGTCTCATCTGCTCACTGGGCCCCCCCAGCAGGCGCTGCGGCACGCTATTGACGTGCGGGCCCGCGCCCGCATGTCAATAGTTAACAGCCGCCAGCCAGTCGGAGGCTGGCAGCTGAGTAGGGCCGCAGTGCGCACTCGCTGGCGTTTGACGTCATTGTCAGCCGCCGGGCCCGGCGAGTGCGTCTTCACCTGCGTGGAGCCTGGAGGGAGCTTCGCCCGGCGCAGGAGCACAGCCAGGTAAGAACTCGTGTTTTTTTTTTTTCTTTGGGAGCGGCGATCCAGGGGGCCCGGGGCAGAATGCAGGACATGGGGGCAGTATGCTGGTGGACACACACTGGGGCAGAATGCTGGTGGACACACACTGGGGCAGAATGCTGAACACAGTGACAGGGGCAGTATGCTGGACACAGGGGCAGACTGTGAGACCCGGGGGCAGAATGCTGGACACGGGCAGAATGCTGGACATTGGGGCAGAATGCTGGACATTGGGGCAGAATGCGAGACACGGGGAAGAATGGAGATATGGGGCATGATTGGAGACACGGGGCAGGATGAAAGACATGGGGGCATGACTGGAAACAGATGGGGCATGATTGGAGACATAGGGGGCAGAATGGAGACATGGGGCATGATTGGAGACACTGGGGGCAGAATTGGAGACAGATCATGCAGAATCATGGGGCAGGATGGAGAGATCACATGGGGCGATCATATGGGGCAGTATGGGGAGATCATATGGGGCAGAATAGATACTCATGAGGGCAGGATGGGAGAACATATGGCTGACGCCAGGAATGAGACACACGGTGGCCAGGATGGGGACTATTATTACCATAGGGGCTAATTTAGGGATATTATTACTGCAGTGATGTATTTATTTTATTTTTTGAGTATACTGTTTTAAATGAGGGGGCGGTCTTGTTACTGTGTAGAGTGATACTATGTCGCCTCTTTTTCTTCATGTGGTGTAATTTAGAAGTTGGGAAAAATTAAGTAATGTATTCTACAAGCAGAGCTCGAGATAACTGTGTTTTTTCCTGCAGAGACAAGTCCTGGCTGGATGAAATGATGGCGGTCTGTGCTGGATGAAAGATGAAGGACTTCACCTAGAGACGTCACTGGTGAGTCAGTGTGTTACCTATACACGGACACTATACACTGTATACTGTATACAGAGGTCCTGTGTATAATTTCACTAGTGATCACTGTATTATCTGTACACAGACACGGCATACTAAGTACAGATCTCCTGTGTATAATGGCACTTATGGTGATAGTTTGGGCCTTTTTTTTTTATTACTGATCAGAATTGTAGTATTCAGTCACTATGTGGTGGTAATATGCGGTCTGGTCATGGTGTAGTGGTATTTGTTCCTTTTATGTGATATTATTCGATCACTGTGGTGGTAATATGTCATCTGGTCATGGTGTAGCGGTATTTGTTCTTTGTATGTGATATTATTGGTCATTTTAAAAATTGAAAAATAAATTAAAATATACCTAAAGTGTATTGCATATTTTAACAAATATTTAATAGGTTACAGTAGAGTAGGGCCCGGCCAAAAGTGTCTACCGTGTTATGGTGGCGGCTTAAAAAATCTTTTGGCCAAAACAAAAGCTGCCGGCTATATGTGTGATTTGGTGATGGGAACTGTTAATGTGTGATAGGTGAGAAGTGGAGTTTTTCCAAGAGAGAGCGGTGGGACTGTGGACAGTTCGAGGGGTGGAGCGTGGAGACGGGGCTGGGGTGGAGCCTGGGCGGAGTCTCAAGGGGGCCCCGAAAATGTTGTCAGTATGGGGCCCTGAAATTTCTAGTGGCAGCCCTGGTGATCCCGGCCTAGTCCCCCTCTTCCCACTGCCTGGTAGCGGTGTCAATTGTTGTATTAACTATTGCCATTAAGCCTGGTTAATAGTGGAGGGGCGTAAGATGCCTATCCATTATTAATCCAAAAAAAAAGCATAGGCTCTTGCCCAATTTTCATGTCCAAAAAGGGAAAGCCAGCGACTGCATACTGATATTTTGTAGCTTGGGAAGGGGTTAATCTTCCTAGGCTATGAATATCAGCCTGCAGCTGTCTGCGTAGCCTTACTGGCTATTAAAATAGGAGGATCCCAGAAAAAAAATGACGTGGGGTCCCCTATATTTTATAGAAAGAAAAGGCTACACAGACAGCTGCGGGCTGATATTCATAGCCTAGAGAGGGGCCATGGATAATGGTCCCCCCTGGCTACAAATACCAACCCACAGCTGCCCCAGAAATGGCGCATCTGTAAGATGTGCCAAATCTGGCGCTTAGCCTCTCTCTTCCCACTCCCGAGTAATGGTGGGATATATGGTAATAATGGGTTAATGTCACCTTGCTAATGTAAGGTTACCTTAAGCCCTGTTAATAATGGAGAGGCGTCAATAATGTATAATTATTATAATATATAATAAGTATAAAAATGCGGCACTCACCCAGGTTGTGAAGTGAATATCTTTAATCTGTCTTTAATCCATGTACAGACTTTGCATAAAAGACAAGCGGAGACGACGAGGGTGCAGGGGAGAGTGAGCCGGACAACGGCCGTTTCGCACAATTATGAAAAGTAATGAAAGCTAGCACTCAATCAATATAGTTCACGGTGCCAGTGAACGGGATATTCAATCCCACACGCTGTTCCACCGCCGTGACGCAGGACTGTGTCGGCTTCCTCCACTACGCCACCAACGCTTGCCCCTTGCCTGCACATACAACGGAGACGGACGGTATTCCTCTATCTACTGGCATACCCTATTAAACAGGAAGGTCACCTCTACAACTACTTGCCAGAACGTATCTGGTCTCCTGCATATAATAGTAACACAGCACTATACCTTTATGTTCCCTCTGGGACTTTCCAGAATATACAGGACGGGCACAGCCTGAAATTTATTGCTTACTGTATCCGCAGGACAGCTACAAATTCCGTTCCAGCTGCTGATACGGCTTTAGTGCATGGGCTTTCGGTCTCTAGCATTCCAGCTAGGTTATGCTTCTTCGTCACTTTATTTGACTCACCAAACGTAAAGGGTCCTTTCTTTATATGCAACAGAGTTCTGACAGGCGATCTTGTGAACAAGGTCACGGGTTGGCCGAAACGTCAAAAATTCGCCAAGTACCTCTTTCCACCGATTCAAATTTAATAAACTTGTTGATTTATGCATTTGAAAACCATACGAGTGCAGTGATTTTTCTGACTTCGTTTCGCACAATTAGTGCTTCCACGGGTCCAAGATGTGTCTGCTCTCCACGGCTTCCAAAACACACTGACAGCAGCAAAAGCTTCTGCAGTGTGACTGCGCATGCTGCAGAGTTTACCGGAGTTCAATGAACTCCAGGACTCTCACTTAACGACACTGCTGCGTGAGAAAATTTTGCAGCAGGTCCAGTGCCATAAAGTGAGTTCCCGGAGTTCATTGAACTACAGTTA
The DNA here is from genome assembly GCF_032444005.1 of Ranitomeya imitator. Taxonomy (NCBI): domain Eukaryota; kingdom Metazoa; phylum Chordata; class Amphibia; order Anura; family Dendrobatidae; genus Ranitomeya; species Ranitomeya imitator. The sequence continues at coordinate 580,645,159 of NC_091282.1, forward strand.
ATGACCAGGCAGCTCCGATACACTGCCGGAGCGATTAACTCTTGCTCACCAGAGGACGTAGTGGGACAGCCTATTAATGGATTACGTCGGAAAAGGATTTTTTTTTTTTCAGTGGATGATCGAAGGTGGCCTTCGGGGACGTATGTGGTGAGGAGGAGAACTACATGTTCTATGTTGTATGTAAAGTATGTTACTGTGTTTGTGTTTGTAACCCATTGTAGTCAGTCGCCTGACGATGGGACAACTCTCCCATCATCATATTTGGATGGGAGAAGTAGTCCCACCCGACGAATGACTACAATGAGTCACTACTGACAGACAGACAAAAACACAGACAGACACACAGACACTATATTTACCATTTTGATCAGATGCCTCACATCTATCCCCATGCAATGGTACGATTCAATTTTTTCTACACTCCGCCCACACACTTCTCCCACACTCATGACATCACTTCCTTCTGCAGCGTTTTTGACACGTAAAACTGCACCCAATCCGTAGCTAATCCACAGATGGTTTTTACATCTGCGGTTTGACTGCGGATTTGACCCACACAATGGAAGTTAATGGGTGCAGAAACGCTGCAGAAATGCACAAAAGAAGTGACATGCTGCGGAAAAAAACCCGCTGCGTTTCAGTGTGGATTTTTCCGCAGCATGTGCACATCTAGTGTGCGGTTCCCATTGACTAACATTGCTTCAGCACTACATTGCAGATTTAATGCAATTCCGCACAGAAAAAAATGCGGCGGATCCACAATTAAATCCGCAACGTGTGCACACAGCCTTAGCCAACTTATTGACACCAGTTTGATGAAAAAAATAAAGTTATCCAAAGGCCAGCTATTTTAAACTGGGGTTTGTCCGTTACACAGATCCAATATCAGTGCACTCAAAATTGTGCCATTTCAGGCCTCCATTTAAATTTTGTTGCAGTGTCTTAGCCAAGTTATTGACATCAATTTGATGAAAAAATAGTTACCTACAGGCCAGATATTTTAAACTGGGGTTTTTCCATCACACAGATAACATATCAGTGCGCTCAAAATTGTGCCATTTCAGGCTTCCATTTAAATTTTGTTGCAGTGTCTTAGCCAAGTTATTAGAAAAATGAAACAGCAGCACTCAGACAGATGCCAGGTTAACAGTTTAATTTTTGTGCAAAAAATTACACCACAAAGTAAAGCAGGTTTGGTGAACAATAGTGATGAGTGAACGTTCTCACCACTACTCGGTACTCGCACGAGAATCACCGTGCTCGGTGTACTCGGTGAGCATTTCCAGGATTATTCGGTGGGAGCTTAGGTCTCCACCCTGCAATTTTGGCGCTATTTAGATTGTCTGCCATGCACTGTAATGCCGCAGCCATCTTTGTTGTGGTATTACAGTGATTGACTGACCGCACAGTCATCAGGTCCATAAGAGACCTGGTGCCGCCCTGCTCGCCGCATTCTGCTCTGGACTTAGCTAGTGTAGGGAGAGCCGCTGCTAACATAGGGTCAGAATTGTTCTTTTAACCTCTTAACGACCGCCGATGCGCCTTTTAACGGCAGCAGTTAAGGGTACTTAAACCACAGCGCCGTTAATTAACGGCGCTGTGGAAAAAGTGTATAGCACCCCCAGAGTCGGAATTTCTCTGGGGTCTCGGTTGCCAGGGGTAGACGAGACCCCAGAGAACATGATTCGGGTTGGTTTTTACCGACCCCCGGGTTGCGATCGCCGGTAAATAACCATTTACCGGGGGCCGCAAAAAAAAACGCGATTTCCCATTTAATTTCTCTGTCCTCCGATGTGATTGCACATCAGAGGACAGACAAATGGGGTCCCCGACAGCCCCCCGATACTCACCCGTCTACCCTGATGCTCCTCTTGGCTCCCGATGTGATCGCACATCAGGGGACAGAGAAATAGGGGGATTCTGGGACCCTGCCATACTTACTGGTGTCCCTGGGTCCTCCTGCATCCCCTCCTGGACGCCGGCTTCTTCCTTCAGGAAGAAAATGGCGGGCGCATGGGCAGAGCGCCCGCTGTGATGTGCCAGCCAGCAGAGGAAGATTCTTCCTCTTGTTTTATTTTGGTCACTGTCAGATCCTATCACAGTGATCAAAATAAAAAAAATAGTAAATAACCGTCCCCCCATTTATCACCCCCTTAGTTAGGAAAAAAATGATAAAATAAAAAAAAATGAATGTATTTCTATTTTCCAATTAGGGTTAGGGCTGGGTTTAGAACTAGGGTTAGGGCTAGGGTTAGGGTTAGGGCTAGGGTTAGGGCTAGAGCTAGGATTAGGGTTAGAGCTAGGGTTAGGGCTAAGATTAGGGCTAGGGTTAGGGTTGGGGCTAAAGTTAGGGTTGGGGCTAAAGTTAGGGTTAGGGTTGGGGCTAAAGTTAAGGTTAGGGTTGGTGCTAAAGTTAGGGTTAGGGCTAGGGTTGGGGCTAAAGTTAGGGTTGGGGTTGGGGCTAAAGTTAGGTTTAGAGGTAGGGTTAGGCTTGGGATTAGGGTTTGGATTAGGGTTAGGGTTGGTATTAAGGTTAAGGTTGGCATTAGGGTTACGTTTGGGATTAGGGTTATGGTTAAGGTTGGGGTTAGGTTTGAGGTTAGGGTTGAGATTATGATTAGGGGTGTGTTGGGCTTAGGGATTTGATTGGAGTTAGGGTTGAAATTAGGGGTGTTTTGGCTTTAGGGTTGTGATTATGGTTATGGATTGGGTTGGGATTAGCGTTAGGGGTGTGTTGGGGTTACGGTTGGAGTTAGAATTGGGGGTTTCCACTGTTTAGGTACATCAGGGGGTCTCCAAACGCGACAGCCAATTGGGACAGGTCAATTGTGCTCCCTCCCTTCTGAGCTCTGCCATGTGCCCATACAGTGGTTTACCCCCACATATGGGCTATCAGCGTACTCAGGACTGATTGGACAACAACTTTTGGGGTCCAGTTTCTCCTGTTACCCTTGTGAAAATAAAAAAAATTGGGGGCTTAAAAATCATTTTTGTGGAGGAAAATATGATTTTTTTATTTTCCTGGATTTGCGCCAAACTTCTGTGAAGCACTTGGGCGTTCAAAATGCTCACCACATATCTAGATAAGTTCCTTGTGAGGTCTAGTTTCCAAAATAGGGTCACTTGTGGGGGTTTCTACTGTTTAGATCAAGGGCTCTGAGAATGCAACATGACACCTGCAGACCATTCCATCAAAGTCTGCATTTTAAAACGTCACTACTTCCCTTCTCTGCAGTTTTGGTCCAGAATATAGGAATATATGAAGGTACAATTGTACCTCTGCAGCCTGTTAACGTTGTAAAATTATGCAGCCTGATGAAAGTTAATGGGTTTAGTCTCCAAAATGGGGTCACTTGTGGGGGGTTTCCACTGTTTAGGCACATCACGGGCTCTTCAAATGCGACATGGCATCCTATTTCAATTCCAGCCAATTCTGCATTAAAAAAGTCAAACGGAACTCCTTCTCTTCCAAGCTCTGCCATGCACCGAAACTGTGGTTTACCCCTACATATGGGGTATCAGCGTACTCAGGACAAATTGCACAACAACTTTTGGGGTCTAATTTCTCCTGTTACCCTTGTGAAAATAAAAATTTGGGGGCAAAAAATCATTTTTGTAGAAAAAGTGTGATTTTTTATTTTCAAGGCTCTACGTCAGGGGTCCCCAACTCCAGGCCTCGAGGGCCGCCAACAGTGCAGGTTTTCAGGATTTCCTTAGTATTGCACAGGGGTTGGAATCATCACCTGTGCAGATGATCACATTACCACCGATGCAATACTAAAGAAATCCTGAAAACCTGCACTGTTGGCGGCCCTCGAGGCCTGGAGTTGGGGACCCCTGCTCTACGTTATAAACTTCTGTGAAGCACCTGGGGGTTTAAAGTGCTCACCACATATCTAGACAAGTTTCTTAAAGGGTCTAGTTTCCAAAATTGGGTCACTTCTGGGGGGTTTCAACTGTTCAGGCACATCAGGGGCTCTCCAAACGCGACATGGTGTCTGATCTCAATTCCAGCCAATTCTGCATTGAAAAAGTCAAACGGAACTCCTTCTTTTCCAAGCTCTGCCGTGCGCCCAAACTGTGGTTTACCCCCTCATATGGGGTATTGGCATACTCAGGACAAATTGCACAACATCTTTTGGGGTCTAATTTCTCCTGTTACCCTTGTGAAAATAAAAATTTGGGGGCGAAAAATCATTTTTGTAGAAAAAGTGTGATTTTTTATTTTCAAGGCTCTACGTTATAAACTTCTGTGAAGCACCTGGGGGTTTAAAGTGCTCACCACATATCTAGACAAGTTTCTTAAAGGGTCTAGTTTCCAAAATGGGGTCACTTCTTGGAGGTTTCGACTGTTAAGGCACATCAGGGGCTCTCCAAACGCAACATGGTGTCTGATCTCAATTCCAGCCAATTCTGCATTGAAAAAGTCAAACGGTGCTCTTTCTCTTCCAAGCTCTGCCGTGCGCCCAAACATACAGTTTACTCCCACATATGGGGTATCGACGTACTCAGGAGAAATTTCACAACTTTCATGGTCTAATTTCTCCTGTTACCCTTGAGAAAATAAGAATTTGTGGGCAAAAAGATTATTTTTGAGTAGAAAATGCGATTATTTTATTTTCACGGCTCTACGTTATAAATTTCCGTGAAGCACTTGGGGCTTCAAATTGCTCACCACACATCTAAATAAGTTCCTTAAGGGGTCTAGTTTCCAAAATGGTGTCACTTGTGGGGGGTTTCCACTGTTTAGGCACATCAGGGGCTCTCCAAACGCGACATGGCGTCCGATCTCAATTCCAGCCAATTCTGCATTGAAAAAGTCAAACAGCGCTCCTTCTCTTCCAAGCCCTGCCGTGCGCCCAAACAGTGGTTTACCCCCACATATGGGGTATCAACGCATTCAGGAGAAATTGCACAACAAATTTTGTGGTTCATTTTCTCTTTTTACCTTTGAGAAAATAAAAAAATTGGTTCTGAAGTAAAATGTTTGCAAAAAAAAGTTAAATGTTCATTTTTTCTTTCCACATTGTTTCAGTTGCTGTGAAGCACGTCAAGGGTTAATAAACTTGAATGTGGTTTTGAGCACGTTGAGGGGTGTCATTTTTAGAATGGTGTCAAGTTTGGGTATTTTCTGTCATGTGCACTCCTCAAAGTGACTTTAAATGTGAAGTGGTCCCTAAAAAAAATGGTTTTGTAAATTTTGTTGTAAAAATGAGAAATCGCTGCTCAAATTTTAACCCTTATAACTTCCTAACAAAAAGAAATTTTGTTTCCAAAATTGTGCTGATGTAAAGTAGACATGTGGGAGATGTTATTTATTAACTATTTTGTGTGACATATCTCTCTGATTTAAGGGCATAAAAATTCAAAGTTTGAAAATTGGAAAATTTTAAAAATTTTCGCCATATTTCCATCTTTTTCATAAATAATTGCAAGTAATATCGAAGAAATGTTACCACTAACATGAAGTAAAATATGTCACGAAAAAACCCTCTCAGAATTAGCGGGAACCGTTAAAGCGTTCCAGAGTTATAACCTCATAAAGTGACAGTGGTCACAATTGTAAAAATTGGCTCGGTCATTAAGTACCAAATTGGCTTTGTCACTAAGGGGTTAATAGTTATTGTGGGTCTGCTAGTGTTCAGTCCACAAATCCTGAGAAACCAATAGTCCATTTTATGGCTAATTCTGGGGGTACAGAGATTGCAGCGCTAGGTAGGCAGGAGGCAGGGGAGTCTATGTGCAGATACAGTATCCACATCAGTGCAAGGCCTGCAGGCACTGTATGTGAGTATATAGATTTCACCGCATACCTCAAAAAGCTATATTACTGTCTGCTGCTGCTTATTTAATATCTACCTAGCTGCAGTCATCTGTGGCAATTTTTTTCTTTTGCAGTTTATACCTGCTCATTTTATTCTAAAGCAATCCATAGCCCCCTTTTTTCAACATGTATTTGCTTGGTCACGCTACAGACTGCAGCCAAGTCATTGCAATAGAAGAGCGTGAAAATCTAAGAATGTAATTTTTTTTTGTCCCAGGCATCAAATGTGAGTGCGCCAAAAAATCTGTCCTTTTTTTTGGTACTATCTAATATTTTGCAGTGTCTTAGAACATTTTTGGACACCATTTTGCTGGCCCAAAAATAATTAGCTACAGTTCTTATATTTATCACTGTGAGTTGTATGCCACGCGCATCGCATATCATTGCGCTAAATATCTTACAATTTTAGTACTCCTTTTTTTTAGTGTCATGGCCAACTTGTTGACACATTTTTGGTGTGCCCCAAAAAATCAAGGCCACATTTCGATCAGTCTGTTAGCTCAGGCTGACGCCTGGTATATCTGTGGTGTAAAAATCTTTGCTTCACTGGCATACTTTGCAGAATTCTGTCTGCTAGCCTTGTTCTACTCATTATTTAGTGTTTTCAAAAATTACCAAAAAACATTTTCAAAAATGTATACAGTCTGTTATCTCCATCAGATGCTTGGTGTATGTGTGGTAGAAAAATCTTTGCTTCGCAGGCATACGTTGCATAGTTCTGTCTGATAGCCTTGTTCTACTCAGTATTTTTTGTTTAAAAAAAATTAACTGTCTATCTCCGTCAGATGCCTAGTGTATCTGTGGTGGAAAAATCTTGGTTTTGCAGGCATACGTTGCATAGTGCTGTCCCCTAGCCTTGTTCTACTCAGTATTTATTGTTTTCCAAAATTACAAAAAAAAATGTATACAGTCTTGTCACAGGGTCCTTCTCCGGTATCACACAATCAACAGATCTAGAGTATAGTAAACAATTCCAAGACCTTTATTTAGGCAAAAATACGAAAGGTCCATAAACAATCCACCACACAAAGGATAAAATAGTCCAGAACATGAATGCAGTTCAGTAACAGGATAAAAGTCCAACAATCCAGCAGAGAGGGGATCACATATCCCATATACTCTTCTTTCTGAGATGTTGTGAACCCATCATCATTCCACACAGGACTGACTTCCCCGCTCATGTCCTCCCCAGCCCCCTCCTTATGTCTAGAGGTAGTCAGACAGGATGGGGTGGTTTTCAGGCCTCCCAGACCTGACAAAGGTGCCTTGGGGATTAAGGCACTACAGGGGGTCATTTTTTCAACAAGCTAGTTCAATATGTCATTAGCATATTAGCAAACAGGTTTATTCACTGACCCAGTGAGAAGACTGGGGGTTGATATCAGATGGCAACCACAGCCATTCATCAATTAGCAAATAACTCATCCTACAAGAGAATACCATGAAAATAAGTAAAATAGAAATATACACAAATATAATACCCACATAGCATATCACACCATCACAAACCTGTTATCTCCGTCAGATGCCCGGTGTATCTGTGGTGAAAAAATCTTGGCTTCGCAGGCATACGTTGTATAATTCTGTCTGCTAGCCTTGTTCTACTCAGTATTTTTTATTTCCAAAAGTACCAAAAAACAGAAAAAAAGATATACAGTCTGTTATCTCCGTAAGACGCCTGGTATATCTGCGGTGGAAAACTCTTGGCTTCGCAGGCATACGTTGCATAGTTCTGCCTGGTAGCCTTGCTCTACTCAGTATTTATTGTTTTCCAAAATTAACAAAAAACATTTAAAAAAATTTGTACAGTCTGTTATCTCCGTCAGACGCCTGGTGTATTAGTGGTGTCAAAATCCGTGTATTGCAGGCATGCGTTGCATTGTTCTGTCTGCTAGCCTTGGTCTACTCAGTATTTATTGTTTTCAAAAATTAAAAAAAAATTATACAGTCTGTCATCTGTCAGATGCTGGGTTATCATAGAATCATAGAATGATAGAGTTGGAAGGGACCTCCTGGGTCATCTGGTCCAACCCCCTTCTCAAAGCAGGATTCACTAAATCATCCCAGACAGATGTCTGTCCAGCCTCTGTTTGAAAACTTCCATGGAAGGAGAACTCACCACTAGTGATGAGCGAATATACTCGTTTCTCGAGCATGCTCGGGGGTCCTCTGAGTATTTTTTAGTGCTCGGAGTTTTAGTTTTTCTTGCCGCAGTTGAATGATTTACATCTGACAGCCAGCAAAAGCATATGTGAGGATACCCTAGCAACAAGCCAACCCCCACATGTACTTATGCTGGCTATCAGATGTAAATCATTCAGCTGCGGCAAGAGAAACTAAAACTCTGAGCACTAAAAAATACTTGGAGGACCCCCGAGCATGCTCGAGAAATCTCGAGTAACGAGTATATTTGCTCATCACTACTCACCACCTCACGTGGCAGCCTGTTCCACTCAATGATCACCCTAATGGTCAAAACATTTTTCTAATATCTAATCAGTGTCTCCTCGCATTTAGTTTCATCCTATTGCTTCTAGTCTTTTTTTCTGCAAATGATAATAAAGATGATCCTTCTACAATGTGACAGCCCTTGAGATGTTTGTAGACAGCTATTAAGTCTCCTCTCAGTGTTCTTTTTTGCAAGCTAAACATTCCCAAATCCTGCAACCGTTCCTCATAGGACATGCAGACCGGTCACCATTCTGGACGCTCTTCTCTTAACTTGCTCCAGTTTGTTGATGTCTTTTTTAAAATGTGGTGCCCAAAATTGGACACAGTATTCCAGATGATTATATCTATGGTCGAAAAATCTTAGCTTCGCAGGCATATGTTGCATAGTTCTGTCTGTTAGCCTTGTTCTACTCAGTATTTATTGTTTTCCAAAATTACCAAAACACATTTAAAAAAATGTATCCAGTCCGTTATCTCCGTCAGATGCCTGGTGTATCAGTGGCGTCAAAATCCATGCTTTGCAGGCATACGTTGCATAGTTCTGTCTGCTAGCCTTGTTCTACTCAGTATATATTGTTTTCCAAAAGTACCAAAAAGCATAATAAAATGTATACAGACTGTTAACTCTGTCAGATGCCTGCTGTATCAGTGGTGTCAAAATCCATGCTTTGCAGGCATACGTTGCATTGTTCTGTCTGCTAGCCTTGGTCTACTCAGTATTTATTGTTTTCAAAAATTTAAAAAAAGGTTGTGAATGACATAGTGACTGACCCAACCTGGCAGGAGCACATGCAGAGCGAGGACAGCAGCACACATGGCGAAGGAGGCATAGCACCCCAACAGGCAGGAAGAAGCAGTGTGGTGGCCACAGACAGAAGGCGTGCATCCGTTCACCGTAACACCAACATGAGGGAAGTTGCCTTTCCAACTGTTAGATCTACCCGAGTCTGGTTATATTTTAAAGACTCTGCCGATAACCCCAAACAGGCCATCTGCAGCACCTGCCATGCCTGCATCAGCAGGGGTAGCAAAACTATCAGCCTGACCACCACCAGCATGATCAGGCACATGGCAGCAAAGTACCCAACCAGGCATGGTCATGTGTGACAATGCCGGAACCTGATGAGCTCACACACATACCTTGATTGGCCCATATAATTAATCTCCTGGTTCAACGTTTTCTCAAAAGCTACCCGGAGCTGCTGGATCTGCTAGTGAAAGTAGGCCATCTGCCTGCCCATTTTAGAAAGTCAGCTACAGCTTCAGCCTCCCTTGCCGTGCTTCAGCAGCATTTGCAGCTTCCGGCTCACCGACTGGTGTGTGATGTCCCTACACGTTGGAACTCTACACTGCTTATGTTGGAAAGGATTTCTGAGCAGAAGAGGGCAGTTGTTGACTACCAGCATTAACAAGGCCATCGATATTCAGTTCAGACTCCACACATAAGACCTCAGGAGTGGACATGGATGTCAGACATAAGTACCATCCTTCAAAATTTTGAGCACTGCACCAAGATGGTGAGCAGCGATGAAGCCATTAGCGTCACATCCCGCATCTCTGCATTTTGAAAACTTATCTGCTCACAATGAAAGAAAACACATTGCAGGCAGAGCACGAGGACATGGAGCAAGGAGCCATACAGGGGAATTACACTCAGCCAAGCCTCATGTCTTCTCAACGTGGATTGGTGGTCAATGAGGAGGAGGAGGAAGAACAGGAGCTACTTTCATGTGCTAATGACGGTACTACAAACAGCTGTCATACCGTCTGTTAAGCGGGGACGGCCTGAGGACAGGGAGTAGGAGGATGAGGACAGCATGGTGAGTCGTCCTATTGGTGAGGATGCAGAAGACTTTCGTGTTAGCAGTCTGGCATGCATTGCGCTGCATTTCACGTGACCCTCGTATTATAAAAATTTTGGGTGACATTCATTACTGGTTGGTGACACTTCTAGACCCACGCTACAAGGAGAACTTTCAATCTCTTCTACCAAAGGCAGAGAGGTGTATTAAAATGTTGCAGCACCAGAGGACCCTTGTAGCGGAATTACTTCAAAAATTCACATGTGAGAACGCTGGCAGCAGACGTCAGAGTTTGTTGTACAATCAAGGAGTCCAAGCAAGAGAGTCAGAATTACAATCTAGCTCAGGCAGGGGAACAATGGCAAAGTTCTGGGAAAGTTTTCTCAGACCCTCACATCTTGACAGCACAGAGGCAAGGGGTGCTGTAACAAGAAGTGCAATGTTTGGGAAGATGGTGAAGGAGTACCTTGCAGATCATACAAACGTCCTCCGTGATTCCTCTGTGCCTTTTAATTATTGGGTATCCAAGCTGGGCACGTGGCATGAACTGGAGGTCCTGGCCTGCCCTGCTGCTAGCGTTCTGTCTGAGCGGGTTTTTAGTGCCACTGGTGGAATTATAACAGATAAGCGCATCTGCCTGTCAACTGAAAATGCTGACAGGCTGACTCTTACAAAAATGAACAAGTCCTGGATTGGGAAAGACTTCTGTACACCATCAAGTGAAAACAGTGAAACATAACCTCAAATGCAGTTTCTCTTTTGGGAGGTGTATTCTCATGCACCTCCTCACAACCACACATGGGTTTACACTTTCAGCTTTGTTCTGTTTGCTGTTATCCTCCTCCTGATCCTCATCATCCAGAACCACTACATGACCAGGGTGAATGTGTCTCTGTACTGTTATAGGCAGGTAAATTTTGGGCAAGGGGGATGTGATGGCACTATTTTATTTATTAAAATAAGGACCCCACATTGGGGAATTGGGCATGACATTACATTGGACATACTTCTTAATTCTGTCTCCTGCAATGTGTCCTTTAACTGCCACTAGATGACCAGGGTGAACGTGCTCTGTACGGTGCATTTTGGGCAAGGGGGCTGTGATGGCATTATTTTATTTAGTAAAGAATGGACCCCACATGGGAATTGGGCATGATATTACATTGGGCCTACTTCTTAACTCTGTTTCCTGCAATGTCTCTTCCTTATCTCTGACGACATGACCAGGGTGAACGTGTTCTGTACTTTTATAGGCCCCAGAATTTTGAGCAAGGGGGGCTGTGATGGCAATAGTAAACCACATCCTTGTTGGCAAAGACTTCATAACATTTGTGTACCTTAAAGAGTTCACGTGAAAAGCTCCTTTTTGTGTTGCCTGGTTGCTCACATTGGACACAATACACTTCATATAAATTTGATAAAGCAATGCTGTTAGTTTGACACAGCAGTTCATTACAAATATTTCTTTGTCGACTTCATTAGTTTCTCTCCTTGAGAGCCATAACTTCGGCGAATATACAAATGGCGATTTGGAATCCAGATTAAAATACTGTATACTGAATGCATTCAGACAATCACATAGCTGCATTTCTTGTAAAACATTTACAGATGTGACAGACAATGATCATAGTGACACAATCTTGAGAAATGTTTGTTTATTCACTTTACAAACAGTTCTAAGCCTCTATATGTTTGCTGTTTGTCATTGTAAAACATTAAGGTTTACTGAAACACTGCCTGTGGTGGTTTGATCCTAATCCTTGTGGCTTTTATATTCTAGGGGTTTATGGCCCCTCATATAATGACTCCATTATCTCTCAGTTTCATACAACCTAGAAAGCTGGCCACTTGAAGGTCTGGGTGAAACTAGAGTTACTACATAGTGTAAATCACTATATAAGACCAGAGAAACATGACTAAGACAGATGCCAAAACTGGGGTACCTGTACATGTACAGTGTGCTGATACCTGCATATTGCGGATGCCCATGCAGTGTAGGTAATCTCGCAGGGGTTCTCTGTCTTGATGTTGCTTCAATGATATTCTAGACGGACGACGTTTAACCCCTTCTCGACCACCGCCATACTGGCGCTGAGCCCACCTCAAAGCCGGGACATGTCAGCTATTTTGAACAGCTGACATTTGCCCGCAATAGTGGCAGATGAAATCGCAATTCACCCGCCGCTATTAACCAGTTAAATACCACTGTCAAACGCTGACAGCGGCATTTAACCGGTGCTTCCGGCCGCGCGGCCAGAAATGATCCCGTCGCCGACTCCCGTCACATGATCGGGGGTCAGTGATGTGTCAGGATAGTAACCATAGAGGTCCTTGAGACCTCTATGGTTACTGATGCTGGCCTGCTGTGAGCGCCACCCTGTGGTCGGCGTTCATAGCAAGCCTGCAATTCAGCTACATAGCAGCGATCTGATGATAGCTGCTATGTAGCAGAGCCAATCAAGTTGTGCCAGCTTCTAGCCTCCCATGGCGACTATTGAAGCATGGCAAAAGTGAAAAAAAATTCTAAAAAATATGAAAAAAATAAAAAAATATAAAAGTTTAAATCACCCCCCTTTCGCCCCATTCAAAATAAAACAATAAAAAAAATCAAACCTACACATATTTGATATCGCTGCGTTCAGAATCGCCCGATCTATCAATAAAAAAAGGAATAACCTGATCGCTAAACGGTGTAGCGAGGAAAAAACTCGAAATGCCAGAATTACGTTTTTTTGGTTGCCGCAACATTGCATTAAAATGTAATAACAGGCTATCAAAAGAATGTATCAGCACCAAAATGGTATTAAAAACACCAACTCAGCATGCAAAAAATAAGCCCTTACCTGAACTCAGATCATGAAAAATGGAGACGCTACAGGTATCGGAAAATTTATTTTTTTTAGCAAAGTTTGGAATTTTTTTTTACCACTTAGATAAAATGTAACCAAGACATGTTTGGTGTCTATTAACTCGTAATGACCTGGAAGATCAAAATGGCAGGTCAGTTTTAGCATTTACTGAACCTAGCAAAAAAGCCAAACAAAAAACAAGTGTGGGATTGCACTTTTTTTGCAATTTCACTGCACTTGGAATTTTTTCCCCGTTTTCTAGTACACGACATGGTAAAACCAATGATCTCTTTGAAAAGTGCAACTTGTCCTGCAAAAAACAAGCCCTCACATGGCCTTATTGATGTAAAAATATGAAAGTTATGGTTCTGGGAAGGAGGAGAACGAAAAACAAGAACGCAAAAACGGAAAAGTGCAAGGCCGTGAAGGGGTTAAAAGCCTCTTGTGGATGATGTAAGTATACTGTATGTAGTTAATCTTCATATATACGTAATCACTCTATGTATTTAATCCATGTATGTACTTATTAACCTTTGTATGTTAACATATACAAAAGTGTACACACTCACACTATTCAATCATACTATTCCTTGAATTTTGTGCAGAACAAAAAAGAGAAGGAAACAGGCAGCCATATGGTCCCATAAAAAATAACTATTTATTGAAATACATTAAAAACACCAGACAAAAAAACAGGGGTACAAGAGGGGATGGAAGTACGCTCCTAATGGCAATGGAAAACAGGCCTGAAAGCCAATCCACAGACCGTGCTGCTATAGTGGCGTAATCTTACAAGGCACTTCCCCATGCCGCATAATAAATAATCAGATACATACAGGGCAAGTGCCCTCGCATGGGAAGTATAACATATAGTATTAATAGATCAACATACCCACAGCAGGCACCACGGATCCAAGGAGCAGACAAACAGGTCCGACCCCGACGCGCGTTTCGGAGCGAGCAGCTCCTTCATCAGGGGGTAGCCATAGTACATTTGGCGCACATATTTATGCGCCACCGGCAGGAACCGGAAAATTATGTCAGAGACGCCCCCATAGTGCCATGCAGTCACTCCAGGCAGCGCGCGCCACCTCCAACATGGCCGCCGGCACCGGAAACACGTGGGGCCCCACGTGACCAATGCTGGACGGCAGTACGGGGCGCACGCACTGAGTAGACACACCGGCGCATGCGCACAAAGCAGCAGGGCACAGCGCCGCCATATTGGAATAGGGACTGGGCGAGGACAAAGGCGCAAGGCACAAAAACCGACATACAGTGCACAGCTGCCCAGGAATACAAGGATGCTATGCATAAATACATAAGAAATCATTGTTAGCGACATATAATTAATAGTCATAATAGACTTAAGAGGGGAAAGACGCAGAAACCGCATAAGCATATGGATAAGATGATAATCGAAAGCAAATACATTAAATATGAAAATACTAGAACAATGTATATATGTGTATACACACACAAGATGTATATATGTGTATACAAACAAAATAAACATAAACACAATATACAAAGACCATAAGAACAAAAAATAAACAATAATAAAGAAATACAAAATACCACATATACCTATAGCTCTAAATAAATCACCAAAAGCATAGCCATTATCTATACATATATATATATATATATATATATATATATATATATATATATATATCCTGGGTACCATGTACAGAAGGACAACATCTAAAAATACAGAGATGTACACACACAAAATACTAAAATTAGTACAAAAAATAATGACAGGCTCCAGATGTTGACACGCTGAAGGACTCTCAAAGCAGCATCATTCATTCACGGCTCCAAACTATCAACGCTACAAAAACTAGAAACAAAATAAGACAAGTTAAAACACGAATAAAAGAAACAAAAGCCATAGGTAACGCAACCTATACAATGCAAACGCAGGTGTGGATCACAGGAATGGGGCAAAGGAAATATTTTCATTCCACCCATCCGGGTGAATGGTACGCAGGGTCCATATCCACCTTGTCTCCAATCGTGCAAGGCGTTTGGCCAATCCCCCACCCCTGATATTAATGTTGAGCAGATCAATACCTCGTACCCTCAACGACGCTGCGCCACAGGAGTGGTAGTCTCTGAAATGTCTTGGTAATGTTTTGAGAGTGGTAACATCAAGACGTGGTTGCTGCCTGAATACCGAGAACGTGCTCTCTAACTCTAACTTTTAATTGTCTTGTGGTCAATCCAATATATATAAGACCACAAGGACAGGTGGCATAATATATCACGTATCTTGATGTGCATGATATAGTTTTTTGATAGTATAATTTTTACTGCCATCAGAGTTAGAGAAAGACGAGCACCGCTCAATGTTATGACAGGCAACACATTTACCACATGGAGTACAACCACCCCGTGCGGCAGCGCCGTCGAGGAACGTAGGCACGGTCTGACCAACATAGTGGCTGTGGGTGAGCTGATCCCTCAGATTCCTAGCTCGCCGAAACGTCATTAACGGGTTTTTCGGGAGGAATTTCTGAATTATCGGGTCAGCCCGCAAAATCGGCCAGGCCCTCTTCATAGCTAATCGCATACCAGCGTGTTGGGGATGGTATGATGTGATAAACCTGATTTGGTTACTACCACTAGAATTACCAGAATTACTTCTCTAGAGAAGGCTGTCTCGATCAGAGTGTTTTGCCCGATGATAGGCCTTCTTCAAGACTCGCCTGCTGTACCCCCTTGCCAGGAACCGAGACGTAAGCTCACCCGCCCGACTCATGAAATCTTGTTCACTCGAGCAGACATGTCTCAAACGCAGAAACTGACTGACGGGAATGGCCTTAATCATATGGGAAGGATGACATGACGAGGCATGCAGGAGGGTATTAGTAGCAGTTGGTTTCCGGAAAATATCCGTTTGTAGCCTACCCTCCGCATCCCTTCTAATCATGACATCCAGGAAGTCGATCCTCTCACTATCCCACACCGGGGTCAGGCGAATATTAAGGTCATTGTTGTTCAAAACAGAGATAAACTGCGCAAGGTCAACGGAGGTGCCCTGCCAGACAAAGAAGATGTCGTCGATGTAGCGTGTCCAAAGAAGGACACGCTCAATCGACCCCTGTTTGTCTGACAGGAAGAGGTCCCTCTCCCACATACCCAGGAACAGATTAGCATAGGAGGGCGCAAAGGCCGCCCCCATGGCTGTCCCCTGGATCTGTAGGTAGAAGGACCCCTTAAACACAAAAAAATTATGCGTGAGAGTGAACTCTAGTAGCTCAGATTCCTAGCTCGCCGAAACGTCATTATCGGGTTTTTCGGGAGGAATTTCTGAATTATCGGGTCAGCCTGCAAAATCGGCCAGGCCCTCTTCATAGCTAATCGCATACCAGCGTGTTGGGGATGGTATGACGTGATAAACCTGATTTGGTTACTACCACTAGAATTACCAGAATTACTTCAGAAAAAGCAACGTAGATCTCCATAGAGTTCCATCTAGTGGTTCCATTTCATCAGTTAGTGGACAGTCCGATATTTCTTCTACCTCGTTTTCCTCCTATGGAGATTCCCATAGATTGAGGGATCATGCTTACCATCCATACAAGAGAGGGCCTCCTGCTGGTCCCGTTGCCAGGGGACGAGATAATAAGGTAATTAACTTGAGTGAACATACCCTCACTGAGACTGACCTATCACTATTGGGTAGGGGTCTGTCCTTCTCTCCCACACTGGGGTCCGACACGTTTACCGCAATTAAAGATCTTCATGTTTTTGCTAGGTCATTGTTGTTCAAAAGATACTATTACAATGACGAATTTCATAAACTGTTTCCAACAGAGGAGGAACAAGAGGCAATAAGGACACTGGAAGAACTGGCTGAGTAACACAACAACGAAGGAGGTAAGATTCCTCCATCCATCCGTCCGCGTTCCACTAGGTTCCCCCCGTTCTCTTCTTGTCCCAGCATTGACCTCTTCGTCCAGGTGGTATCCAATGAATTCCAGAATATTCCTAAATTCGGTAGGACTGATAATTTAACTATAGAAGAAAGAGCACGGCTAAGGTACCTACAAGAACTGCCCGATATAGTGCTGAAGCCGGCTTACAAGGGTGGCAATGTCGTCGTCTGGCCGAAGCAAATGTATGAGAGGGAGGCTTTTAACCAACTCAATAATACTACCTGCTATAGGAGGTTAACGTATAACCCCCTCTCTGCATTTGTTTCTAAACTGGATTCTATCATTAAAAGGGCCTTGGACGGCGGGGTTGTCACCCGTGAGCTGGCTTCGGCACTTGTGGTAAAGGAACCTACCATCCCTACTCTGTATCTCATGCCGAAGATACATAAGGATGCTCTGGTGCCACCCGGTCGACCAATTGTGTCAGGCAGGGGAAACTTTCTTGAGCGTGTGAACGGATGGATAGATTTTTATTTACAGCCATTGGTGTCTTTGTTGCCCTCGTTACTCAAGGATACAGGTGATTTGCTGCGCAGGGTTGACGGACTGTGTTTAGAGAGTGATACTCTGTTGGCTTCAGTTGATGTAGAATCCCTCTACACCAATATTCATCATCAGGACGGCATTCGTGCTGTTCGTTATTTTTTGAATACGTCTACTCTTTCTCCATCTTTGAGGGATCTCATCCTGGAGCTACTAGAGTTCACTCTCACGCATATTTTTTTTGTGTTTAAGGGGTCCTTCTACCTACAGATCCAGGGGACAGCCATGGGGGCGGCCTTTGCGCCCTCCTATGCTAATCTGTTCCTGGGTATGTGGGAGAGGGACCTCTTCCTGTCAGACAAACAGGGGTCGATTGAGCGTGTCCTTCTTTGGACACGCTACATCGACGACATCTTCTTTGTCTGGCAGGGCACCTCCGTTGACCTTGCGCAGTTTATCTCTGTTTTGAACAACAATGACCTTAATATTCGCCTGACCCCGGTGTGGGATAGTGAGAGGATCGACTTCCTGGATGTCATGATTAGAAGGGATGCGGAGGGTAGGCTACAAACGGATATTTTCCGGAAACCAACTGCTACTAATACCCTCCTGCATGCCTCGTCATGTCATCCTTCCCATATGATTAAGGCCATTCCCGTCAGTCAGTTTCTGCGTTTGAGACATGTCTGCTCGAGTGAACAAGATTTCATGAGTCGGGCGGGTGAGCTTACGTCTCGGTTCCTGGCAAGGGGGTACAGCAGGCGAGTCTTGAAGAAGGCCTATCATCGGGCAAAACACTCTGATCGAGACAGCCTTCTCTATAGAAGTAATTCTGGTAATTCTAGTGGTAGTAACCAAATCAGGTTTATCACATCATACCATCCCCAACACGCTGGTATGCGATTAGCTATGAAGAGGGCCTGGCCGATTTTGCGGGCTGACCCGATAATTCAGAAATTCTTCCCGAAAAATCCGTTAATGACGTTTCGGCGAGCTAGGAATCTGAGGGATCAGCTCACCCACAGCCACTATGTTGGTCAGACCGTGCCTACGTTCCTCGACGGCGCTGCCGCAAGGGGTGGTTGTACTCCATGTGGTAAATGTGTTGCCTGTCCTAACATGGGGCTATTTAGTTTGGAAAAACGATGACCAAGGGGTGATCTTATTTTAATGTATAAATATATGAGGGGACAGTACAAAGATCTTTCTGATGATCTTTTTAATCATAGACCTGAAACAGGGACAAGGGGGCATCCTCTGCGTTTGGAGGAAAAAAGGTTTAAGCATAATAACAGACGCGGATTCTTTACTGTAATAGCAGTGAGACTATGGAACTCTCTGCCATATGATGTTGTAATAAGTGATTCATTACTTAAATTTAAGAGGGGACTGGATACCTTTCTGGAAAAGTATAATGTTACAGGGTATATACACTAGATTCCTTGATAGGGCGTTGATCCAGGGAACTAGCCTGATTGCCGTATGTGGAGTCGGGAAGGAATTTTTTTCCCCAATGTGGAGCTTACTCTTTGTCACATGGTTTTTTTTGCCTTCCTCTGGATCAACATGTTAGGGCATGTTAGGTTAGGCTATGGGTTGAACTAGATGGACTTATAGTCTTCCTTCAACCTTAATAACTATGTAACTATGTAACTATGTAACATTGAGCGGTGCTCGTCTTTCTCTAACTCTGATGGCAGTAAAAATTATACTATCAAAAAACTATATCATGCACATCAAGATACGTGATATATTATGCCACCTGTCCTTGTGGTCTTATATATATTGGATTGACCACAAGACAATTAAAAGTTAGAGTTAGAGAGCACGTTCTCGGTATTCAGGCGGCAACCACATGTCTTGATGTTACCACTCTCAAAACATTACCAAGACATTTCAGAGACTACCACCCCTGTGACGCAGCGTCGTTGAGGGTACGAGGTATTGATCTGCTCAACATTAATATCAGGGGTGGGGGATTGTCCAAACGCCTTGCACGATTGGAGACAAGGTGGATATGGACCCTGCGTACCATTCACCCGGATGGGTTGAATGAAAATATTTCCTTTGCCCCATTCCTGTGATCCACACCTGCGTTTGCATTGTATAGGTTGCGTTACCTATGGCTTTTGTTTCTTTTATTCGTGTTTTAACTTGTCTTATTTTGTTTCTAGTTTTTGTAGCGTTGATAGTTTGGAGCCGTGAATGAATGATGCTGCTTTGAGAGTCCTTCAGCGTGTCAACATCCGGAGCCTGTCATTATTTTTCGTATTAATTTTAGTATTTTGTGTGTGTACATCTCTGTATTTTTAGATGCTGTCCTTCTGTACATGGTACCCAGGATATATGTATGTATATATATATATATATATATATATATATATATATATATATATGTAATGGCTATGTTTTTGGTGATTTATTTAGAGGTATAGGTATATGTGGTATTTTGTATTTCTTTATTATTTTTTATTTTTTGTGTACTTATGGTCTTTGTATATTGTGTTTATGTTTATTTTGTTTGTATACACATATATACATCTTGTGTGTGTATACACATATATACATTGTTCTAGTATTTTCATATTTAATGTATTTGTTATCGATTATCATCTTATCCATATGCTTGATGCGGTTTCCGCGTCTTTCCCCTCTTAAGTCTATTATGACTGTTAATTATATGTCGCTAACAATGATTTCTTATGTATTTATGCATAGCATCCTTGTATTTACTGTATGTCGGTTTTTGTGCCTTGCGCCTTTGTCCTCGCCCAGTCCCTATTCCAATATGGCGGCGCTGTGCCCTGCTGCTTTGTGCGCATGCGCCGGTGTTTCTAGTCAGTGCGCGCGCCCCGTACTGCCGTCCGGCATTGGTCACGTGGGGCCCCACAAGTTTCCGGTGCCGGCGGCCATGTTGGAGGTGGCGCGCGCTGCCTGGAGTGACTGCATGGCGCTATGGGGGCGTCTCTGACATCATTTTCCGGTTCCTGCCGGCGGCGCATAAATATGTCCGCCAAATGTACTAGGGCTAGCCCCTGATGAAGGAGCTGCTCGCTCCAAAACGCGCATCGGGGTCGGGCCTGTTTTTCTGCTCCTTGGATCCGTGGTGCCTGCTGTGGGTATGTTGATCTATTAATACTATATGTTATACTTCCCATGCGAGGGCACTTGCCCTGTATGTATCTGATTATTTATTATGCGGCATGGGGAAGTGCCTTGTAAGATTACGCCACTATAGCAGCACGGTCTGTGGATTGGCTTTCAGGCCTGTTTTCCATTGCCATTAGGAGCGTACTTCCATCCCCTCTTGTACCCCTGTTTTTTGTCTGGTGTTTTTAATGTATTTCAATAAATAGTTATTTTTTATGGGACCATATGGCTGCCTGTTTCCTTCTCTTTTTTGTTCTGCACATGTTTTTTGGTAGCTGGTCCCCATTTATCCATACAGCATATTCTATTACTCTGAGGTCCATCATACTTTATTAATATTATTTGTTTAATATGCTGGCTTCAATACTGTTTTATTCCTTGAATTTTGTAGTTTGCAGTAAAATTGCCTTGTATTGCAAGTATTAGCCTTATTTAAAGCCGTATCTGAAACTTACTGTTAAAAACATGGCAAATAAAATTGCCAAATTCTCCTGTAAATAATTCTGCAAAGAGGGAACCATCAATCATACCATTAAAAAATACGAGTGGATTTTCATGTGCCCATTCAGTATGTGGGTTCCAAGGTGTAATTGGGTGCATATAACTATGCAGCAGGGCTGGTCCTGCTGCCAATGTATAAAACAAAGGAGTATGGGAGTACAAACTGAATATTGTGATGTGGATTTTCATGGGCCCATCCAGTATGTGGCTTCCAAGGCGTAATGGAGTGCATATGACTGACTATGCAGCAAGGCTGCCTTTGCTGCCAATGTGTAAAACAAAGGAGTACAGAGTACAAAATGCATATTGTGAAGTGGATTTTCAGGGGCCCATCCAGTATGTGGGTTCAAAGGTTTAGGGTATGTGCAGACGTTGCGGATTCTCTGCGGATCCGCAGCATTTTTTGCGGTGCAGAAACGCTGCAGATCCGCAATTGATTTACAGTACAATGTAAATCAATGAGAGAAAAAAAAATGCTCTGCACACGTTGCGGAAAATCTACTGCAGAAACGCTGCGGTTTAAAAGAAGTAGCATGTCACTTCTTTTTTGTAAATTTGCAGCGTTTTTGTACCCATTCCATTATAGAAAACCGCAGGGGTAAAAAACACAGCAAATCCGCAAAAAAACTGCAGCAAAATCGCACAAAAAACGCTGCGGAACCGCACAAAAACGAGATAAATCCGCAGGTGCGTTTTCTGCCAGGAAAGGCAGAATCCGCACCAGAAATTCCTAAGCCTAATCCGCAACGTGTGCACATAGCCTTATTGTGGTTCATCTGAATTGGTAGCAGGGCTGGCCTTGAATTCAATGCAACACTTTTTCAGTAGTCCCCCATGGACATCTTATGAAAGGGGTATTGTGGTGCGTCGTAATTCTTGGCAGCCCATCCACTCACAGCATAGGCTACAACAGCTTAGGAGACCCACTGTTTAATAATGGGCTTTTTAGAAGATGATGCCGCCTGATGCACCAGTAAAAATAGGCTCTGTGACTTTGAGTCCCTCCTTCATAAATAAAACAAGATGCATCTGCTTATCCCCTTAACGACCGCCGATACGCCTTTTAATGGCGGCAGTTAAGGGTACTTAAACCACAGCGCCGTTAATTAACGGTGCTGTGGAAAAAGTGAATGGCGCCCCCAGAGTCGGATTTTCCCCCTGCAACCGAGACCCCAGAGAACATGATTCGGGGTTTTTTTTACCGACCCCCGGGTTGCGATCACCGGTAATTAACCGTTTACTGGCAATCGCAAAAAAACCCCCCCGCGATTTCCCATTTAATTTCCCTGTCCTCCGATGTGATCGTACATCAGAGGACAGAGAAATGGGGTCCCCAATTGCCCCCCGATACTCACCTGTCTCCCCCGGTGCTCCTCGTGGCTACCGATGGGCACCGTCATCTTGTTCCAGTCAAAAAATGGCGGGCGCATGCGCAGTGCGCCCGCCGGCCAGCACCCGGAAAATCAAAGAATATGATCGGGGTTGGTTTTTACCGACCCCTTTTTTGCGATCGCCGATAATTAACTATTTACCAGCGATCGCAAAAAAAAAGCGATCTTTCATTCTCTGTCCTCTGATGTGATCGCACATCAGAGGACAGAGAAATAGGGGGATTCAAGGACCCTATCATACTTACCGGTGTCCCTGGGTCCTCCTGCTTCTTCTCCTGGCCACCAGCTTCATCTGGAAAGATGCCGGCCAGCAGGTGGAGTAGTTGGGGCTAAATTTAAGGTTAGGGTTGGGGCTAAATTTAGGGTTACGGTTAGGGTTAGGGTTGGGGCTAAATTTAGGGTTAGGGTTGGGGCTAAATTAAGGGTTAGGGTTGGGGCTAAATTTAGGGTTAGGGTTGGGGCTAAATTTAGGGTTAGGGTTAGGGTTTGGGTTGGGGCTAAATTTAGGGTTACGATTAAGGTTAGGGTTGGGCTAAATTTAGGGTTAGGGCTGGGGCTAAATTTAGGGTTAGGATTGGGGCTAAATATAGGCTAAATTGAGGCTAAATTTAGGGTTAGGCTAAATTTAGGGTTAGGCTTCTTTCACACTTGCGTCGGCCCGACGTACCGACACACGTTGTGAAAATAGTGCACAACGTGGGCAGCGGATGCAGTTTTTCAATGCATCCGCTGCTCAGTCTATGTCCTGAGGAGGAGGGGGTGGAGTTACGGCCAGACATGCACGACATGCAAAAAAAGTTACATTGAACTTTTTTTGTGCCGACGGTCCGCCAAAACACAACTGATCCAGTGCACGACGGACGCAACGTGTGGCCATCCGTCGTGATTCGTCGGCAATACAAGTCTATGGGCAAAAAATTCATCCTGCGGGCACATTTGCAGGATCCGTTTTTTGTCCAAAATGATGGATTGTGACGGATGCCACACGACGCAAGTGTGAAAGTAGCCTTAGAGCTAGGGTTAGGGTTGGGGCTAAAGTTAGGGCTAGGGTTAGGGTTGGGGCTAAATTTAGGGTTAGGGCTAGGGCTAGGGTTGGGGCTAAAGGTAGGGCTAGGGTTGCGGCTAAAGTTAGGGTTAGAGTTGGGATTAGGGTTAGGGTTTGGATTAGGGTTGGTATTAGGGTTAGGTTGACATTAGGGTTACGCTTGGGATTAGAGTAAGTTTTGGGATTAGGGTTAAGGTTAGGGTTGGGATTAGGGGTGTATTGGGATTAGGGTTAGGTTTGAGGTTAGGGTTGAGATTAGGATTAGGGGTGTGTTGGATTTAGGGTTTTGATTAGGGTTATGGTTAAGTTGACATTAGGGTTGTTTTGGGGTTAGGGTTGTGATTATCATTAGGGTTGTGATTAGGATTATGGATCGGGTTGGGATTAGGGATAGGGGTGTGTTGGGGTTAGGGTTGGAGTTAGAATTGGGGGGTTTCCACTGTTTAGGTACATCAGGGGGTGTCCAAACACGACAGCCAATTTTGTGCTCAAAAAGTCAAATGGTGCTCCCTCCCTTCTGAGCTCTGCCGTGCGCCCAAACAGTGGTTTTCCCCCACATATGGGGCATAAGCGTACTCGAGATAAATTGGACAACAACTTTTGCGGTCCAATTTCTCCTGTTACCCTTGTGAAAATAAAAACTTGGGGGCTACAAAATCTTTTTTGTGGAAAAAAAATATTTTTTATTTTCACGACTCTGCATTATAAACTTCTGTGAAGCACTTGGGCATTCAAAGTTCTCACCACACATCTAGATAAGTTCCTTGGGGGGTCTAGTTTCCAAAATGGGGTCACTTGGGGGGGTTACTACTGTTTAGGTACATCAGGGGCTCTGCAAACGCAACATAACGCCCACAGACCATTCTATCAAAGTCTGCATTCCAAAACGGCGCTCCTTCCCTTCCGAGCTCTGCCGTGCGCCCAAACAGTGGTTTACCCCTACATATGGGGCATCAGTGTACTCGGGATAAATTGGACCACAACTTTAGTGGTCCAATTTCTCCTGTTACCGTTGTGAAAATAAAATCTTGGGGGCTATAATATCTTTTTTGTGGAAAAAAAATATTTTTTATTTTCACTCTGCATTATAAACTTCTGTAAAGCACTTGGGCATTCAAAGTTCTCACCACACATCTAGATAAGTTCCTTGGGGGGTCTAGTTTCTAAAATGGGGTCACATGTGGGGGGTTTCTACTGTTTAGGCACATCAGGGGCTCTCCAAACGTAACATGGCATCCAATCTCAATTCCAGCCAATTCTATATTGAAAAAGTAAAATGGCACTCCTTCTCTTCCAAGCTCTGCGGTGCGGCCAAACAGTGGTTTACCCCCACATATGGGGTATCGATGTACTCAGGAGAAATTGCACAACAACTTTTGTGGTCTAATTTCTCCTGTTACCCTTGAGAAAATAAGAATTTGTGGGCGAAAAGATCATTTTTGTGTAAACAAATGTGATTTTTTATTTTCACGGCTCTACATTATAAACTTCTGTGAAGCACTTGGGGGTTCAAAGTGCTCACCACACATCTAGATAAGTTCCTTATGGGGTCTAGTTTCCAAAATGGTGTCACTTGTGGGGGGTTTCCACTGTTTAGGCATATCAGGGGCTCTCTAAACGTGACATGGCATCCAATCTAAATTCCAGCCAATTCTGCATTGAAAAAGTCAAACGGCGCTCCTTCACTTCCAAGCTCTGCGGTACGCCCAAACAGTGGTTTACCCCCACATATGTGGTATCGACGTATTCAGGAGAAATTGCACAACAAAATTTATGGTTTAATTTCTGTTTTTACACTTGTGAAAATAAAAAAATGATTCTGAAGTAAAATGTTTGCAAAAATTTCCTCCCACCTCTCATCTAACTTTCTCCTTGACAACCTCCAATCTGGCTTCCGCCCCCACCACTCCACCGAAACTGCCCTGACAAAAATTACTAATGACTTACTCACAGCCGAAGCTAACAGACAGTTCTCCATCCTCCTCCTTCTTGACCTGTCCTCTGCTTTCGACACAGTCGATCACTGCCTACTGCTACAGATTCTTTCTTCCCTTGGCATCAAAGACATTGTCCTGTCCTGGATTGCCTCATACCTTTCCGACCGCACACTTAGCGTTTCCCACTCCCACACCACCTCCTCATCCCGCCCTCTCTCTGTTGGAGTCCCTCAGGGCTCTGTCCTAGGGCCCTTACTTTTTTCCATCTATACTCTTGGCCTAGGACAACTCATAAAGTCCCACGGCTTCCAGTACCATCTGTATGCTGACGACACTCAGATCTACCTCTCTGGCCCAGATGCCACCTCTCTGCTGTCCAGAATCCCAAAGTGTCTGTCAGCCATATCCTCCTACTTCTCCTCTCGCTTCCTAAAAGTCAATGTAGACAAAACCGAACTCATCATCTTTCCCCCATCTCATGTATCCCCCCTACCTGACCTATCTATTATGGTAAACGGCATCACACTCTCTCCCGCACCTGAAATCCGCTGCCTCGGGATAACTCTCGACTCTGCCCTGTACTTCAAACCGCACGTCCAAACTCTTGACACCTACTGTCGCCTCCAACTCTTCATCTCCCGCCTCGACTACTGCAACACCCTCCTCTGTGGCCTCCCCGCTAACTTTCTTGCACCACTCCAGTCTGTCCTCAACTCTGCTGCCCGGCTAATCCACCTCTCTCCTCGCTACTCCCCTGCTTCTCCCCTCTGCAAATCCCTCCACTGGCTCCCAATTCCCCAACGAATCCAGTTCAAACTACTAACACTGATCTACAAAGCCATCCACAACCTGTCCCCTCCCTATATCTCTGAACTAATCTCCCAATATCTTCCCTCACATAATCTCCGATCCTCCGAAGACCTCCTACTCTCCTCCACACTTATTCGTTCCTCACACAACAGTCTCCAAGATTTCTCTCGAATATCCCCCATCCTCTGGAATTCCATGCCTCAACACGTCCGACTATCCACCACCCTTGGCTCCCTCAGACGGAACCTGAAAACCCATCTCTTCAAGAAAGCCTACAGCCTGCAATATCCATTCTGCCACCTCGCCATCGCCAGAGCCGCCGCCTCGCCCCTACATTCTGTCTCTTCCCCACTATCCCATAGAATGTAGGGCGCAAGGACAGGGTCCTCTCCCCTCTGTACCAGTCTGTCACTGTAAATTTGTTTACTGTAAACGATATCTATAACTCTATATGTAACCCCTTTCTCATGTACAGCACCATGGAATTAATGGTGCTATATAATTAAATAATAATAATAAAAGAAAAAGTTAAATGTTCATTTTTTCCTTCCACATTGTTTCAGTTCCTGTGAAGCACATAAAGGGTTAATAAACTTCTTGAATGTGGTTTTGAGAACCTTGAAGGGTGCAGTTTTTAGAATATTGTCATACTTGGTTATTTTCTATTATATACACCCCTCAAAATGACTTCAAATGTGATGTGGTCCCTA
Source organism: Ranitomeya imitator (assembly GCF_032444005.1). Lineage (NCBI taxonomy): Eukaryota > Metazoa > Chordata > Amphibia > Anura > Dendrobatidae > Ranitomeya > Ranitomeya imitator. Next base: position 580,672,059 of record NC_091282.1, read on the forward strand.
AAAAAATGGTGTTGTAAAAATGAGAAATTGCTGGTCAACTTTTAACCCTTATAACTCCCTAACGGAAAAAAAAATGTTATTTATTAACTATTTTTCGTGACATATCTCTCTAATTTAAGGGCATAAAAATACAAAGTTTTATTCATAAATAATTGCAAGTAATATCGAAGAAATGTTACCACTAACATGAAGTACAATATGTAACGAAAAAACAGTCTCAGAATCAGCGGGATCTGTCATTAACCTGCAAAGGATGTACCTTGACATATTTCCCAGCGAAACCCGTTTTGGTTTCATTTTATTGTGTTTTTTGTGGCATCGGGAAAAATTGCATGAATCTTGGAAAAAATTGATTAAAGCTGTGAACTAGGAGTCAGGGATTCTTCCAGGGGCGATCCCCATGATATCCCTGTGTCATTTGAGTAGTGTTTACATCATTTTCAGACATTTTTAGACCTTAAAAGGACCCCCGGGGGGGATCGCTGTAAAAATACTTGGGTCTCCCACAGACTTACATTGGGCTCGTTGTTCTGGCCGAGTACCTGAGTATTTTAGTGCTCGCTCATCAAAATTCAGGTGTCAAAGAACCTCAGGAAATTTGTATAGATTTATTTCTGTGAAATGTTTGAATTGAAATTTGTATCTATATATAAGAGGCATTGAGATTACTCGCTAATCCCGCCCCCTGCACAGTAGCTCTGCCTCCCACCACATCACCACACACAATCCCGCCCCCCACCACATCACCACACACAATCCCGCCCCCACCCCATTACCACACACAATCCCGCCCCCCACCCCATCACCACACATAATCCCGCCCCCCACCCCATTACCACACACAATCCCACCCCCCACCACATCACCACACATAATCCCGCACCCCAACACATCACCACACATAATACCGCCTCCCACCCCATCACCACACACAATCCCACCCCCACCCCATTACCACACATAATCCCGCCCCCACCACATCACCACAATACCGCCCCCCCACCCCATAACCACACAATCTCGCCCCCCACACCATTACCACACAAAATCCCGCCCCCCACCACATCACCACACACTATCACGCCCCCCACTCCATTACCACACATAATTCCGCCCCCCAACACATCACCACACATAATCCCGCCCCCCAACACATCACCACACATAATCCCACCCCCCACATCACCACACATAATCCCGCCCCCAACACATCACCACACATAATCCCGCCCCCCCACATCACCACACAAAATCCCGCCCCCCAACACATCACCACACATAATCCCTCCCCCCACTCCATTACCACACACAATCCCGCCCCCCACCCCATCACCACACACAATCCCACCCCCCACCCCATCACCACACACAATCCCACCCCCCACCCCATCACCACACACAATCCCGCCCCCACCACATCACCACACATAATCCCGCCCCCCACTACATCACCACACACAATCCCACCCCCCACCCCATTACCACACACAATCCCGCCCCCCACCCATCACCACACACAATCCCGCCCCGCCCCCCACATCACCACACATAATCCCGCCCACCACCCCATCACCACACACAATCAGCCCCCCACCACATCACCACACATAATTCTGCCCCGCCAACACATCACCACACATAATCCCGCCCCCCCACCCCATTACCACACATATTGCCACCCCTCAACACATCACCGCACATAATCCCGCCCCCCAACACATCACCACACATAATCCCGCCCCCCAACACATCAACACACATAATCCCGCCTTCCACCCCATCACCACACACAATCCCGCCCCCAACACATCACCACACATAATCCCGCCCTCCAACACATCACCACACATAATCCCACCCCCCACATCACCACACATAATCCCGCCGCCCAACACATCACCACACACAATCCCACCCCCCACCCCATCACCACACACAATCCCGCCCCCACCACATCACCACACATAATCCCGCCCCCCACTACATCACCACACACAATCCCACCCCCCACCCCATTACCACACACAATCCCGCCCCCCACCCATCACCACACACAATCCCGCCCCGCCCCCCACATCACCACACATAATCCCGCCCACCACCCCATCACCACACACAATCAGCCCCCCACCACATCACCACACATAATTCTGCCCCGCCAACACATCACCACACATAATCCCGCCCCCCCACCCCATTACCACACATATTGCCACCCCTCAACACATCACCGCACATAATCCCGCCCCCAGCACATCACCACACATAATCCCGCCCCCCAACACATCAACACACATAATCCCGCCTTCCACCCCATCACCACACACAATCCCGCCCCCAACACATCACCACACATAATCCCGCCCTCCAACACATCACCACACATAATCCCACCCCCCACATCACCACACATAATCCCGCCGCCCAACACATCACCACACATAATCCCACCCCCCCACCACACATAATCCCCACCACCACATTACCACACACAATCCCGTCCACACACATTAAATTATACCTGGCAGAAGTCAAGGAAAGTTCTTTGAAAATGACGAAAATGACTATACATTTAATTGTGTTTACAGAGAAATTTTAACTTAATTTATGTTTCGTTATGAAATTTGTTTAGATGCTGGAATGAATAAAAAACGCACATCTTACTGAATCCAGTTTGTTTTTGATTTTACACTGTGAATAAAATGTATTATTAGTATTATTCAGATTTTTAATGATTATTATTGTTATTAACTTAATTTTAGGTTAATTTACCACCTGTGTAAGCGCTATTGAATGTTGTCATTATTTACTTTAGTTTAATCACCAGCAGCATTAATTAGATAGCAATGAGCGTGATTGTATTGTATTTGCATTTTAATAATATATTTTTATTACCCAGAGATCGATTTAGAACAATGACCAATGTTCTTGGAGATGCTTTGGCTGCTGGAATTGTAGCTCATGTGTGTCGGCAAGATTTTGCTTCTAATCCTGAAATGGTAAGAAAATATCATAGACGTTACAAATAATGCAAACGCATGTGTGACAAAAAAAAATGGGTAGTACAAATACAAGTTATCATCTAATGTATCTATCCAAAACATAGATTCACACCTTTCCCCAAACTGATGTAACTGTATATCTGGATTGCAGATGCTTTCCTGCAGTTCAACATACAGTTATAATTAAGGAAAGGCATAGATACAGGAGTTGCGCTCGAATCATTCACAGCAGAAGCCAGCTGTTTTACACAGCTGAGTTCCTGCTGTGTGTGCTGGAGCTGCACCTAGCTCCGATCACAGCACTTTAGGGCTCCTTTCCATTTGCGAGGTGTCACGATTCCCTCCGTGACCGTCACCCCTACGTCACGGGTCGGGGTGACTTTAGGCCAACAGACGGCTATCACATGTGCAGGGGGGCTTATCTTAGTTATCCCTCCACACCGCAATGTGGTGAAAAAACACACACAAGGCTATTGACCTCTTAGTTTACAGCAGGGGCTTATTCTAGGTATCCCACTGCTCTTCAATATACCACGAACTGCAGGGATTTATGTATATCCCGCTTACAGTTCCACTTAAACCTTGCAGCTCTCTGGCGCCCCCTTACTCTCAGGTCAGATTAGGTACTGCACCTGGGGTAATTAGTCGCCAGAAAGGCTGCCTGCTATGTACTGCCTATTGTTTTTATTTATTTTTTTTTTAAATAGGCAATCAGGTTCCTCGCATCATGTTCTCATTCACTTTATGCAGTTAATAGCCCTCTGTGTCTGTACTGCTACATACTTAGGCAGTTAACTGGTTCATGCAGCTTTACATGAACACCCGAGCCTTACACTATGGCCGGTCCGAATAACTAAAGCAATTGTTACCATCCACCTCTCGTGTCTCCCATTATCCTCATAGTTTGTAAGCTTGCGAGCAGGGCCCTCATTCCTCCTGGTATCTGTTTTGAACTGTATTTCTGTTATGCTGTAATGTCTATTGTCTGTACAAGTCCCCTCTATAATTTGTAAAGCGCTGCGGAATATGTTGGCGCTATATAAATAAAAATTATTATTATTATTATATTGGGCACGCTGCAGCGATGCGATAAACTACTCCCACTCAGGCAGGAACAATAATTATTAACGCCGCAGTCGCTACAACATCACCCAAAAGCCTGCACACGGTAAGCTGCCACCAGTTTCGATTAAACGGGTCCGAAGCTAACCCAACACAGTAGTGTAATTCCCTTCAGGAGATCTAGGGTACGTTTAGAGCATGGAGAAAGAACTAGTATTAAATAATATACCCCACAAAATTTAGGCAGTGCTTTATCAAAATATTTTACAAATATGTTACAAATGAGACAATTGCAAATATGTACAAGGTAATTATAACATAAAGGGGATTAAAGGAGAAAAGATAACACTCACATGTTCTCAGTTCATTGCCGGCAACCAGGCTAGTGGAGCTTCCATACGTCCCAGTGCATTAGACGTGCTCCGGGCTCTCCAGGAAAAAGACAAGAAGTGACAGCTGGGAGCCTGCCAGAAACTTAAAACCTGCAGCCTGTGACATCACAGAAAGGCTGGCTTATCCAGACCCTTCTCTCTCTACATTCTGAGTACTTCAACCTTAAATTTGTCTACTTTCTATAACTTCGCTACAAAACATGTCATAGTCATAACAAACCCAGCATTCATCTAGGATTAACGTGGGCATTCTAATGAGATCAAATATGTCTTATCTGGGATACATATTTACAGAGAAATCCCTACTTCTTTACCAGATGGAGTTAGAAGCTCATGTTTAGAGTGGCGGACAGATCCGCCGAGGGACGTAAAGAATATATATTTTTCCTATTTATAGCTTAAATCGTTTGCCTAATCTCTTACAATAATGGAACAAAGGACTTGCATGAATTTTGGAGCCATTTTTCCAGTTCCAGCTGGTGCAGTTGGGAGGGGGCGAGTGACTTTCGTCGAGCCTGGAATTTATGACCCCAGGGCAATAAAACCCCCATCTAACATACATTCCGTAGCACACAGAGAAACAAGGAGAGCCAGAGAGAGAGAAGGGGGGCTTAGCCCACCTCATGAGCTGAAGAGCAACTAAACTTATATGATATTTCATACAATATCGTGACACGAGGAAAACGGACGAGTGCAATCCGATAAAAAATCGGATTGCACTCGGACCAATGTTATTCAATAGGTGACATTCCATTTGCAATTTTGTTCTCAGCCGAAGTCAATGGGTGTGAGAAAAAAACGCACAGCATTCGCACCATGCGAGTGCTGTCCGATTTTTACGCACGGGTGTCCTTTGAAAAGCCGGTAATTCAGCGCAGTATACAGTAAAATCACACTGACAGGTTAGATTAGAGTTGATATATACACATAGAATAGGTATATATACATATATATGTCAGTGAGACACCTATATATTGTATATATTTATATTCAATGCAGCGCTAGATAGCTTAAAAGTCGGTAATTCAATTGCCGGCTTTTGCTATCTCCTTCACAAACCCGACATGATATGAGACATGGTTTACATACAGTAAACCATCTCATATCCCCTTTTGTTTTGCATATTCCGCACTACTAATGTTAGTAGTGTGTATGTGCAAAATTTGGGCGCTCTATTAAATTTAAGGGTTAAATCGTGGAAAAAATTGGCGTGGGCTCCAGCGCAATTTTCTCCACCAGAATGGTAAAGTCAGTGACAGAGGGCAGATATTAATAGCCTGGAGAGGGTCCACAGCTATTGCCCCCCACCCCCACCCCACCCCCGGCTAAAAACATCTGCCCCCAGCCACCCCAGAAAAGGCACATCTGGAAGATGCCCCTATTCTGGAACTTGGCCACTCTCTTCCCTTTCCCATGTAGAGGTGGGATATGGGGTAATGAAAGGTTAATGTCACCTTGCTATTGTAAGGTGACATTAAGCCAGATTAAAAATGGAGAGGCGTCAATTATGACACCTATCCACTATTAATCCAATTGTATGAAATGGTTAAAAAACACACACACACATTATTACAAAGTATTTTAGTGAAATAAAGACACAGGTTTTTGTAATATTTTATTATACTGGTAATCCACCTGAAGACCCTCGTTCTGTAAAAAAGGTCAAATAAAAAAAACAATATCCCATACCTTCCGATGATCAGTCTTCTTCCCACGCTGAAAATCCTTCTGAAGGAGTTAACTAATTTTACAAGCAGAAGCTCTGCTAATGCAGCTGTGCTCCTGCCTGTAAAACCCCGTGGAATGAATGAAATTTAGGTCAATGACCTGTAGTTACCTTCAGTCGTGGTGATGCGCCCTCTTCTGGATGTCCTCATATGAACTCGAGCATGGGAAAATATTCTGAGCATCTCCTCCGTCCTCCTCCCTGCAGGTCGGATCCAAGATGGCCGCAGGGGGCCTTCCGGGTCCTGCAGGGAGGTGGCTTGCTAGCGCCTGCTCAGAGCAAGCACTTGCAAGCCTCCAGCAATGCACGTCAGATCGCTGATCTGACACAGTGCATTGCAAAATGTCAGAATCAGTGATCTGACACTCTAGTGAGATGTCCCCCCCCTGGGGGATGTAAAAAAGTTAAAAAAAAAAATGTACATGTAAAAAAAAAAAAAAAAAATCCTAAATAAATATAATAAAAAATATTGTTCCAATTCATACATTTCTTTATGTAAATAAATAAAAAAAACAATAAAAGTACACATATTTAGTATCACCGCATCTGTAACGACCCGACCTATATAACTGTCCCACTAATTAACCCCTTCAGTGAACACCGTAAAAAAAAAAACGAGGCAAAAAATAATGCTTTATCATCATACCGCCGAACAAAAAGTGGAATATCACACGATCAAAAAGATGAATATAAATAAACATTATACCGCCAAAAACGTCATCTTATCCCACAAAAAATGAGCCACCATACAGCATCATCAGTGAAAAAATAAAAAAGTTATAGCCCTCAGAATAAAGCGATGCAAAAATAATTATTTTTTCTATAAAATATTTTTTATTGTATAAAAGCGACAAAACATAAAAAAAGATATAAATGAGATATAACTGTAATCGTACTGACCCGAAAAATAAAACTGCTTTATCAATTTTACCAAACACAGAACGGTATAAACGCTCCCCCCCCCCCAAAAGAAATTCATGAATAGCTGGTTTTTGTTCATTCTGCCTAACAAAAATCAGAATAAAAAGCGATCAAAAAATGTCACGTGCCCGAAAATGATACCAATAAAAACGTTAACTCGTCCCGCAAAAAATAAGACCTCACATGACTCTGTGGACCAAAATATGGAAAAATTATAGCTCTCAGAATGTGGTAATGCAAAAACTATTTTTTGCAATGAAAGGCACCTCTTAGTGTGTGACACCTGCCAATCATAAAAACCCGCTATAAATAGTAAATCGAATCCCCCATTATCATCGCCTTAGTTAGGGAAAAATAATAAAGTAAAATTTATTTTCATTTTCCCATTAGGGTTAGTGTTAGGGTTGGGGCTAGGGTTAGGGTTGGGGCTAGGGTTAGAGCTAGGGTTAGGGTTGGGGCTACGGTTAGGGCTAGGGTTAGGGTTGGGGCTAGGGTTAGGGCTAGTGTTAGTGCTAGGCTTAGGGTTGGGGTTAGGGTTGGGGCTAGGGTTAGGGTTGGGGCTAGGGTTAGGGCTGGGGCTGGGGCTAGGGTTAGGGCTAGAGTTAGAGTTGGGGTTAGGGCTAGGGTTAGGGCTAGCATTAGGGTTAGGGTTGGGGATAGGGTTAGGGTTGGGGTTAGGGCTAGGGTTAGGGTTGTGTTGTGAATTCCACTCTTGGGCTCCCTCCGGGGGTTGTAAGTGGCACTTTTGTGAGTTCTGCTCTTGGGCTCCCTCTTGTGGTTTCTAGTGGCATGGCTGCTCCTTGGATTTAGCTGTCTGCAGCTGCTTCCACTGATCGTCTTTTCTGCTCGGCTATTTATGCCTGGCTCTTTCCTTCAGCCAGTGCCACTTGTAAATGGTTTCTGGTGGGATTCACATCTCTTTGGATTTCCCTGTTATCCTGACCAGTTCAGCAAAGCTAAGTTTTTGCTTGCTCTTTTCTGTCCATATATTGTGGACTTATCCGTTCTGTGCTTTCTATGTTTGTCCAGCTTATCAGTATGAATTATTCTGTCTTGCTGGAAGCTCTGGGAAGCAGATTTACCCTCCACACCTTTAGTCAGGTGTGGAGATTTTTTGTAAACTCTGCGTGGATTTTTATAGTGTTTTATACTGACTGCACAGTATTCCATCCTGTCCTATCTATTTAGCTAGACTGGCCTCCTGTGCTCATCCTGGTTTCATTCTGTGTATGTCTTTTCCCTCTCCACTCACAGTCATTATTTGTGGGGGGGCTAATCTATCTTTTGGGGATTTTCTCTGAGGCAAGATCGTTTTCCTGCTTCTATCTTTAGGGGTAGTTAGCTCTTAGGCTGTGACGAGGTGCCTAGGGAGAGTTAGGAGCATCCCACGGCTACTTCTAGTGTTGTGTTGAGCTTAGGGACTGCGGTCAGTACAGTTACCACTTCCTTCAGAGCTCGTTCCATGTTGCTCCTAGACCACCGTATCATAACAGTACAAGTGGCCAAAAATGAATTAAATGCATCTCAAAAGAAGGAAAAGAAAGTTCTGAACCATTTTTTTTCTGTGCTCTGGTTTGTCTCTTTTTTCCTCTTGATATCTGGGTGGTTCAGGATATATGCTTTGGCATGGATGTTCAGGGTTGGTTTTCTCGTGTGGATCATCTTGCTGCAAGAGTACAGAGTATCCAAGACTATGTGGTCCAGACTCCGGCTTTAGAGCCTAGAATTCCTACTCCTGATTTGTTTTTTGGGGACAGATCCAAGTTTTTGAACTTTAAAAATAACTGCAAATTGTTTTTTGCTTTGAAACCCCGTTCTTCTGGTGATCCCATTCAGCAAGTAAAAATCATCATATCCTTGCTACGTGGTGACCCTCAAGACTGGGCTTTTTCTCTTGAAACAGGGGATCCGGCATTAATGAATGTAGACGCATTTTTTCAAGCGCTCGGATTATTGTATGACAAACCTAATTCTGTGGATCATGCAGAAAAAACCCTGTTGGCCTTGTGTCAAGGTCAGGAAGAGGCAGAATTATACTGCCAGAAATTTAGAAAATGGTCTGTGCTCACTAAATGGAATGAGGAGGCTCTGGCTGCTATTTTCAGAAAAGGTCTTTCTGAAGCCCTTAAAGATGTTATGGTGGGCTATCCTACGCCTGCCGGTTTGAGCGAATCTATGTCTCTAGCCATTCAGATTGTTCGGCGTCTGCGTGAGCGCAAAGCTGTGCACCATATGGCAGTGTCCTCTGAGCAGAGTCCTGAAACTATGCAATGTGATAGGATTTTGACTAGAACAGAACGGTAGGAATTCAGACGTCAGAATAGGCTGTGTTTTTACTGTGGTGATTCTGCTCAGGTTATCTCTGATTGCCCTAAGCGTACTAAGAGAGTCGCTAGGTCTGTTACCATTAGTACTATACAGCCTAAATTTCTCTTATCTGTGACCCTGATTTGCTCATTGTCGTCCTTTTCTGTCATGGCATTTGTGGATTCAGGCGCTGCCCTGAACTTAATGGACTTAGAATTAGCCAGGCACTGTGGTTTTACCTTGCAGCCTTTGCAGAGCCCTATTCCGTTGAGGGGTATTGATGCTACACCCTTGGCCAAGGATAAACCTCAGTACTGGACGCAGATGACTATGTACATGGCTCCAGCACATCAGGAAGATTGCCGTTTTCTGGTGTTGCATAACCTGCATGATGTTGTTGTACTGGATTTTCCATGGTTACAGGAACATAATCCGGTGCTGGATTGGAAAACTATGTCGGTGACTAGTTGGGGTTGTCAAGGGGTACATAGTGACGTCCCTTTGATGTCAATTTCCTCTTCCCCCTCTTCTGACGTCCCTGAGTTTATGTCGGATTTCCAGGATGTATTTGATGAGCCCAAGTCCAGTTCCCTTTCACCGCACAGGGACTGTGATTGTGCTATTAACTTGATTCCTGGTTGTAAGTTCCCTAAGGGCCGACTTTTCAATCTGTCTGTGCCAGAGCATGCCGCCATGCGGAGTTATGTTAAGTAGTCTTTGGAGAATCGGCATAATCGGCCCTCTTCGTCACATTGGGAGCGGGTTTCTTTTTTGTTGCTAAGAGGGATGGCTCCTTGAGACCCTGTATTGATTATCGTCTTCTTAATAAGATCACGGTCAAATTCCAATACCCCTTGCCTTTGCTTACTGATTTGTTTGCTCAGATTAAGGGGGCTAGTTGGTTTACTAAGATTGACCTCCGAGGGGCATATAATCTTGTTCGTATTAAACAGGGTGATGAATGGAAAACTGCATTTAATACGCCCGAAGGCCATTTTGAATACCTTGTGATGCCATTTGGGCTCTTTAATGCTCCATCTGTGTTCCAGTCTTTCATGCATGATATTTTCCGCAATTTTCTTGATAAATTCATGGTCGTATATTTGGATGATATTTTGATTTTTTCCGATGATGGGGAGTCTCATGTGAAGCAGGTCAGGATGGTGTTCCAGATCCTTCGTGATAATGGTTTGTTTGTGAAGGGGTCTAAGTGACCATTCGGAGTTCAGAAGGTCTCTTTTTTGGGTTTTATTTTTTCTCCCTTGTCTATAGAAATGGATCCTGTTAAGGTCCAAGCTATTCATGACTGGATTCAACCCACATCTGTGAAGGGCCTTCAAAAATTTTTGGGCTTTGCTAATTTCTATTGCCGTTTCATTGCCAACTTTTCCAGTGTGGTTAAGCCCCTTACTGATTTGACGAAGAAAGGCGCTGATGTGACGAATTGGTCCTCTGAGGCTGTTGAGGCCTTTCAGGAGCTTAAATGCCGAAATACTTCTGCCCCTGTGTTGCGTCAGCCGGATGTTTCTCTTCCTTTTCAGGTTGAGGTCGACGCTTCTGTGATTGGGGCACGGGCCGTTTTGTCTCAGAGGGAGTCTGATGGTTCTTTGATGAAACCGTGTGCTTTTTTTCCAGATAGTTTTCACCTGCGGAACGCAATTATGATGTCGGCAATCGGGAGTTGTTGGCTATGAAGTGGGCGTTTGAGAAGTGGCGACATTGGCTTGAGGGAGCCAAGCACCACGTTGTGGTCATGACCGATCATAAGAATCTGATTTACCTCGAGTCGGCCAAGCGGCTGAATCCTTGACAGGCTCGATGGTCCCTGTTTTTCTCCAGTTTTGATTTTGTAGTCTCATATCTTCCGGGATCTAAGAATGTTAAGGCTGATGCCCTCTCTAGGAGTTTTTCGCCTGATTCTCCTGGAGTCCTTGAGCCGGTTGGCATTCTTAAGGAAGGGGTGATTCTTTCTGCCATCTCCCCTGATTTGCGGCGGGTGCTTAAGGAATTTCAGGCTGATAGGCCTGACCGCTGTCCTGTGGGGAAGCTGTTTGTTCCTGATGGATGGACAAGTAAGGTGATTTCTGAGGTTCATTGTTCAGTGTTGGCTGGTCATCCTGGGATTTTTGGTACCAGAGATTTGGTTGCTAGGTCCTTTTGGTGGCCTTCCTTGTCGCGCGATGTCCGTGCTTTTGTGCAGTCCTGTGGGACTTGCGCCCGAGCCAAGCCTTGCTGTTCCCGCGCTAGTGGGTTGCTTTTGCCTTTGCGGGTCCCTGAGAGGCCCTGGATGCATATTTCCATGGATTTTATTTCGGATCTTCCTGTTTCCCAGAAGATGTCTGTTATCTGGGTTGTTTGTGACCGGTTCTCTAAAATGGTCCATCTGGTACCTTTGCCTAAGTTGCCTTCCTCCTGGTTCCATTGTTTTTTCAGCATGTGGTTCGTTTGCATGGCATTCCGAAGAATATTGTGTCTGACAGAGGTTCTCAGTTTGTCTCTAGATTTTTATGCTAGGATGGGCATTGATTTGTCTTTTTCTTCGGCATTTCATCCTCACACTAATGGTCAAACTGAGCGAACTAATCAGACCTTGGAGACCTATTTGAGATGCTTTGTGTCTGCTGATCAGGATGATTGGGTGTCTTTCTTGCGTTTGGCCGAGTTTGCCCTTAATAATCGGGCTAGTTCGGCTACTTTGGTTTCACCTTTCTTTTGTAATTTTGGTTTTCATCCTCGTTTTTCTTCTGGGCAGGTTGAGCCTTCTGATTGTCCTGGTGTTGATTCTGTGGTGGACAGGCTGCAGCAGATTTGGACTCATGTGGTGGACAATTTGACGTTGTCTCAGGAAAGGGCTCAACGTTTTGCTAACCGCCATCGGTGTGTTGGTCCCCGGCTTCGTGTGGGGGATTTGGTTTGGTTGTCTTCTCGTCATGTTCCTATGAAGGTTTCTTCCCCTAAGTTTAAGCTTCAGTTTATTGGTCCTTTTAAAATTTCTGAAATTATTAATCCGGTGTCTTTTCGTTTGGCTCTTCCAGCCTCTTTTGCCATTCATAATGTTTTCCATAGATCTTTGTTGCGGAGATATGTGGTGCCCGTTGTTCCCTCGGTTGACCCTCCTGCCCCAGTGTTGGTTGAGGGAGAGTTGGAATATGAGGTTGAGAAGATTTTGGATTCTCGTTTTTCGAGGTGGAGGCTTCAGTATCTTGTCAAGTGGAAGGGTTATGGCCAGGAGGATAATTCTTGGGTTGTTGCCTCCGATCTCCATGCCACTGATTTGGTTCGCGCTTTTCACTTGGCTCGTCCTGATCGGCCTGGGGGCTCTGGTGAGGGTTCGGTGACCCCTCCTCAAGGGGGGGGTACAGTTGTGAATTCCGCTCTTGGGCTCCCTCCGGTGGTTGTAAGTGGCACTTTTGTGAGTTCTGCTCTTGGGCTCCCTCTTGTGGTTTCAAGTGGTATGGCTGCTCCTTGGATTTAGCTGTCTGCAGCTGCTTCCACTGATCGTCTTTTCTGCTCGGCTATTTATGCCTGGCTCTTTCCTTCAGCCAGTGCCACTTGTAAATAGTTTCTGGTTGGATTCACATCTCTTTGGATTTCCCTGTTATCCTGACCAGTTCAGCAAAGCTAAGTTTTTGCTTGCTCTTTTCTGTCCATAGATTGTGGACTTATCCGTTCTGTGCTTTCTATGTTTGTCCAGCTTATCAGTATGAATTATTCTGTCTTGCTGGAAGCTCTGGGAAGCAGATTTACCCTCCACACGTTTAGTCAGCTGTGGAGATTTTTTGTAAACGCTGCGTGGATTTTTGTAGTGTTTTATACTGACCGCACAGTATTCCATCCTGTCCTTTCTATTTAGCTAGATTGGCCTCCTGTGCTCATCCTGGTTTCATTCTGTGTATGTCTTTTCCCTCTCCACTCACAGTCATTATTTGTGGGGGGCTAATCTATCCTTTGGGGATTTTCTCTGAGGCAAGATAGTTTTCCTGTTTCTATCTTCAGGTGTAGTTAGCTCTTAGGCTGTGACGAGGTGCCTAGGGAGAGTTAGGAGCATCCCACGGCTACTTCTAGTGTTGTGTTGAGCTTAGGGACTGCGGTCAGTACAGTTACCACTTCCTTCAGAGCTCGTTCCATGTTGCTCCTAGACCACCTTATCATAACAGGGTTGGGGCTAAAGTTAGGGTGAGACTAGAGTTGAGGATAGGGTTTGGATTACGTTTACGGTTGGGTTAGAGGTGTGTCAGGGTTAGAGGTGTGGTTAGGGTTGGGATTAGGCTTAGGGATGTATTGGGATTAGGATTGGAGTTAGAATTGGGAGGTTTCCACTGTTTAGGCACACCAGGGGCTCTGCAAAAGCAACATGACATCCGATCTCAATCGATACATTTCTGCATTGAAAAAGTAAAATGGCACTCGCTTCCCTTCCGTGCTCTGCCGTGCGCCCAAACAGTGGTTTACTTCCACATATGGGGCATCAGCGTACTCAGGACAATTTGGACAACAACTTTTGGGGTCCAATTTCTCCTGTTACCCTAGGGAAAATAAAAAATTGGGGGCGAATAATCATTTTTTTTTTAAAAATATGATTTTTTTTATTTTTATAGCTCTACATTATAAGCTTCTGTGAAGCACTTGGGGGTTCAAAGTTCTCACCACACATCTAGATAAGTTCCTTAGTGGGTCTTCTTTCCAAAACGGTGTTACTTTTGGAGGGTTTCCACTGTTTAGGCAAATCAGGGGTCTCCAAACGCGACAATTCCAGCTAATTTTGCATTGAAAAGTCAAATGGCGCTCCTTCCCTTCCGAGCTCTGCAATGCGCTCAAATAGTGTTTTACCCCCACATATGGGGTATCGGCGTTCTCAGGACAAATTGTACAACAACTTTTGGGGTCCATTTTCTCCTGTTACCCTTGGTAAAATAAAACAAATTGGAGCTGAACTAAATATTTTGTGAAAAAAAGTGAAATGTTCATTTTTATTTAAACATTCCAAAAATTCCTGTGAAAAACACCTGAAGGGTTAACAAACTTTTTGAATGTGGTTTTGAGCACCTTGAGGGGTGCAGTTTTTAGAATGGTGTCAAACTTGGTTATTTTCTATCATATAGACCCCTCAAAATGACTTCAAATGAGATATGGTCCCTAAAAAAATGGTGTTTATTGCTGGTCAACTATTAACCCTTATAACTCCCTAACAAAAAAAAGTATTTTGTGTGACATATCTCTGTGATTTAAGGGCATAAAAATTAAAAGTTGGAAAATTGCAAAATTTTTAAAATTTGTGCCTAATTTCCATTTTTTTCACAAGTAAACGCAGGTAATATCAAAGAAATTTTGCCATCATCATGACGTACAATATGTCACGAGAAAACAATGTCAGAATCACCAGGATCCGTTGAAGCATTCCAGAGTTATAACCTCATAAAGGGACAGTGGTCAGAATTGTAAAAATTGGCCTGGTCATTAACGTGCAAACCACCCTTGGGGCTTAAGGGGTTAACATGCAAACCACCCTTGGTGTTAATTCTTAACATGACCAGATCGGGAAAAACAGGACTCAAAACCCAGTCTGGATCATGACAGTAACATCCTCTCAAGGAGGGGGGGGCACCAGACCTCTAGGTTTCCCAGGATACTGCGCTTGAAATGTCCTAACCAATCAGTCGGCGTGAACCGATCGCGCTGGGACCCTGGTTCGATCCTCAGACCGTAACCCCTCCAATGGACCAAATACTGCAGTGAATTGTGGACGATGTGTGAATCCACAATCTTTTCTATCTCTTACTCCATCTGCCCATCCACAGAAACTGGAGGCAGAGGGAATGGACACCCATCAGAGGAAGGTACAAATGGCTTCAGAAGAGATTTATGGAACACATTTGGGATCCGAAGCGATGGATGTAGACGTAAGCAAAAGGCAACTAGATTGACAACTTCCATTACCTCATAAGGACCTATAAACCTGGGACCTAGCTTAGTGGAAGGAACTTTCATCTGAATGTTCTTGGTGGACAACCATACTTTATCTCTCACCTTTAATATGGATCCTGTAGATCGTCGCTTATCCGCAAACTGTTTATGTTTGCCTTGATCTTCGCCAATGTTCCTGTGAACCTCGCCCCATACCTCCATCAGTCTCTGAATGGCTGAATCAGACCCTGGACACCCTGAGTCCATCCTGGAAAACTCACCAAAATGGGGATGAAAGACATAATTACAAAAGAATGGAGAGGTGCCCGTGGACTGATCAATACGATTATTAAAGGCAAACAGCCAATGGTAACAAAGAACACCAATCATCCTGCTGGGACGTTGCAAGACCCCACAAAATGTGTTCAAGACACAGATTGGTCCTCTCCGTGCT
Source organism: Ranitomeya imitator (assembly GCF_032444005.1). Taxonomy (NCBI): domain Eukaryota; kingdom Metazoa; phylum Chordata; class Amphibia; order Anura; family Dendrobatidae; genus Ranitomeya; species Ranitomeya imitator. Next base: position 580,687,827 of record NC_091282.1, read on the forward strand.
TCACCATTAGGCAGTCCAGCCAAAAGTACAAAATGTGCTTGTTTTCTGAATCTATCCACCACCACTCAGACCACAGATCAAGGATAAAGTACATAGGCAAATGAGTCCAAGGTCTATTCGGAATTGGCAATGGCACCACAAGAATCATAGGAAGACACAAACTCGGTGACATCAGAAGCCATAGAGGACCTCCAAAACAGCGCATCGTATTATGTGCTGCATCGTATTATCTGCTGCTGTCTGTCTATGAAGTGCACATAATTACATCACCCAGTTTTCCACACAGAGTTTCCTCTGCTCCTAGCATTCTCATGGTATGTTTATCCAGCCAGCTCTGCTGCTGTCTGTCTATGAAGTGCACATAATTACATCACCCAACTTTCCACACAGACTTTCCTCTGCTCCTAGCATTCTCATGGTATGCTTTTCAGCTAACCCCAGCTTACCCCAGTGTTATTTATGACCTTGTTTACTCAGGCTTGATTGTATGCATCTGGTCCACCCTTAATTCTCTGACCAAGATGAGCAGAGACCACTCCTCTCTGCTTCACACCTGAACGCACTTAGTTGTACATATATTGCATAGCAAAAGTCTGCAAGGACTTCAGTCTGCAGTGTGATCCCTTAGAAGTGTGGATTACAGTAGAATTAAAACCTGAATTGAACCTGAAGGGAACTGAAGGTAACTGGCCAGTCACTATAAACAATGTTTCTGTTTGTTTTCACATTCACCCCTATAATCCTTCACTTTCTGCTACCTCCCCTAACCCCTACTAAGGAACTGTTCATCTCCTCTACAATCCTCCCCATCCACCTCACCTCCTCCACAGAACTGTTCCTTAACATACAATCTTCTGTCTCCAAGCATAGACAGCCACCTCATGCCCTCTCCTGCTTCCACTTGCTAACACTTTCTCTGCTCCTTCTTACTGCTGGTGATATCTCTCCAAATCCTGGTCCCCCTCACCATATTCCCACAATCATTTCTACCTCCCATCCACGCTCTATCACAAACTTCCGTAACCTCTCTAACCTTATACCCATTTGCCCAGCACCCGCCTCCCCAGTCCCACTAACAGGAGCTCTGTGGAACGCTCGCTCTGTCTGCAACAAGCTCTCCTTCATCCATGATCTTTTTGTTACTACCAATCTTTCCTTTCTCGCCATCACCGAAACCTGGCTCACCCCTTCTGACACAGTCTCCCCTGCTGCACTCTCTTACGTGGCTTCCACCTTTCCCACACACCCCGCCCCAGCAGCAAGCATGGCGGAGGAGTTGGTTTTCTCCTGTCAGATAACTGCTCCTTCACCCCAATCCCACTGCCACCCTCTGTTACCCTCCCTTCCTTTGAGGTGCACTCTATGCGCATCTACTCCCCCACCAACCTCCAACTGGCTGTCATTTACCGCCCCCCAGGGCCAGCCACCACCTTCTTTGACCACTTCACCACCTGGCTACTTCATTTCCTTTCTGCCGACATTCCCACTATCATCATGGGCGACTTCAACATCCCCATTGACACTTCCCTCTCAGCTGCCACTAAACTTCTAACTCTCACTTCCTCCTTCGGCCTCACTCAATGGTCTTCTGCAGCCACTCACAAAGACGGTCACACACTGGACCTCATCTTCACCCGCCTCTGCTCTCTATCTAACCTCTCTAACTCACCTCTTCCACTCTCTGACCACAACCTTCTCACATTCTCATCTCTCTCCACTCCATGTTTACAATCCCCACCCCACAAACTTTCACACCCTCGCAGAAATCTTAAACATCTTGACCTACATTCATTCTCTGAATCCCTCCTCCCCCTCACAGGCATAAGTTCCTTACACAATGCGGATGACGCTGCTGCTCTATATAACACCACAATAGCTGCAGCTTTGGAATCTGCTGCCCCACTTACACATACCAAAGCTCGCAAAATCAACAGACAGCCCTGGCACACCAGCCTGACCAAAGAACTGAGGCGAGCTTCCAGGGCTGCTGAGCGCAGATGGAAAAGATCCCACTTCAACGAGCTCTTCATCGCATTCAAACAGTCCCTCACTACTTTCAAGACCACACTCGCCACAGCTAAACAAACGTACTTCTCATCTCTCATATCCTCTCTCTCTCACAACCCTAAACAGTTATTCAACACCTTCAATTCTCTCCTCCGTCCCCCAGCACCTCCTCCCTCCCCACTTATCTCCGCTGAAGACTTTGCCTCATTTTTCAAGCAGAAGATTGATAGCATTAGAGACAGTTTTGGTCAACAACCCCCAGAGCCCTTCCTCCCGATTTCCCAGCCCTCCACCTCCAAAACCAACTTATCCACCATTACAGAAGATCGACTCTCCACTCTACTCTCAAGATCGCATCTCACCACCTGTGCACTTGACCCACTCCCATCCCACCTCATACCAAACCTCACCACAGTTTTCATCCCAACCCTAACCCATCTCTTCAACCTATCACTAACAACTGGTGTTTTCCCCTCAAGCTTTAAACATGCCTCCATCACACCTATCCTCAAAAAGCCCTCTCTTGACCCATCCTCTGTATCTAGCTATCGCCCTATATCACTTCTCCCCTATGCCTCAAAACTACTGGAACAACACATTTACCTTGAACTGTCCTCCCATCTCTCTTCTTGCTCCCTCTTTGACCGCCTACAATCTGGCTTCCGGTCACACCATTCCACCGAAACTGCCCTAACTAAAGTCACCAATGACCTCTTAACCGCCAAGAGCAAGCGACACTACTCTATCCTCCTCCTCCTCGACCTGTCGGCTGCCTTTGACACAGTGGACCATTCCCTATTATTACAGACCCTCTCATCCCTTGGCATCACAGACTTGGCCCTATCCTGGATCTCATCATACCTAACAGACAGGACATTCAGCGTCTCCCACTCACACACCACCTCCTCACCTCGCCCCTTATCTGTCGGAGTCCCACAAGGTTCAGTCCTAGGGCCCCTGCTCTTCTCCATTTACACCTTTGGCCTGGGACAGCTCATAGAATCTCACGGTTTTCAGTATCACCTCTATGCTGATGACACACAGATCTACATCTCTGGACCAGATATCACCTCCCTTCTAACCAGAATCCCTCAATGTCTGTCTGCTATTTCATCCTTCTTCACCGCTAGATTTCTAAAACTTAACATGGACAAAACAGAATTCATCATCTTTCCCCCATCTCACGCGACCCCCCCAACGAACCTATCCATTACAGTAAATGGCTGCCCACTCTCCCCAGTCCCACAAGCTCGCTGCCTCGGGGTATTCCTTGACGCTGATCTCTCCTTCAAACCACATATCCAAGCCCTTTCCACTTCCTGCCGCTTTCAACTCAAAAATATTTCGCGAATCCGTTCATTCCTCAACCATGAATCTGCAAAAACCCTAGTCCATGCCCTCATCATCTCTCGCCTTGACTACTGCAACCTCCTGCTCTGTGGCCTCCCCTCTAACACTCTCGCACCCCTCCAATCTATTCTAAACTCTGCTGCCCGACTAATCCACCTATCCCCCCGCTATTCCCCGGCCTCTCCCCTCTGTCAATCCCTTCACTGGCTCCCCATTGCCCAGAGACTCCAGTACAAAACCCGTACCATGACATACAAAGCCATCCACAACCTGTGTCCTCCATACATCTGTGACCTCGTCTCCCGGTACTTACCTACCCGCAACCTCCGATCCTCACAAGATCTCCATCTCTACTCCCCTCTTATCTCCTCTTCTCACAATCGTATACAAGATTTCTCTCGCGTATCACCCCTACTCTGGAACCCTCTACCACAACACATCAGACTCTCGCCTACCATCGAAATCTTCAAAAAGAACCTGAAGACCTACCTCTTCAGACAAGCCTACAACCTGCAGTAACCACCGATCGACCAAACCGCTGCATGACCAGCTCTACCCTCACCTACTGTATTCTCACCCATCCCTTGTAGATTGTGAGCCTTCGCGGGCAGGGTCCTCATTCCTCCTGTACCAGTTATGACTTGTATTGTTTAAGATTATTGTACTTGTTTTTATTATGTATACCCCTCCTCACATGTAAAGCGCCATGGAATAAATGGCGCTATAACAATAAATAATAATAATAATAATAATGTGCATACACTAGCGCATGCCAAAATGCATACAAATGCATGCTAACACCTCTACATAATGCATGTGTTTAAATGCATTTTGGTATGTGTGCATTTTTTATGCGCATGGTGGAGTTGGTGACATCATTTCCTGGATATGCGCAGCCTAAAGTACACATGCGTTTCCATAGACAGTAATGCATTTTTCTCCGAACTCATCTGCAATCATCCGCATGTGCATGATGCACAATATTTGATGCCTCAAAAAATGCAACATGTTACGTTCACCGGAAACCGCCGCACACCGTGAAACAAAGCAAGTGCGATGCCTGCTAGGGCCGTGGGGTACTTGGAACCAGGTCGGACAGTTCTTAAAGGGGTGGATTCTCTTGCGCCGCTGCTGGTGTGGCATCTGCTGCTTGAGCCCACTGGCCTTCAGGCTGGTCTTGAGTCACATCTCTTTCTGGCATTACTAGCTGGGGAAAGGTCAAAACAGGCAGGACTATGGCCTCGTTCACTCTTGTCCAATTTGGAGGGAACTAGCCGAGTACTGTACTCATCTTTTCCTCCACTTCTTCTATTGCTGAGGAATGTCTTGGTCTCCAATCCTCTCCTTCAGTTCGTCAGGGCATGGTTTAGGTAATTCCTCGACACTGCCGCTGAGGTTTCTCCTCCATCTTTACTGATGAGACACACCTTGGTGTTATAAAAGTCTGAAGGTAAAATGGTGTATGGCTCAACCTCCCACTGATCATCTAGTTTGTGAAATCATCTCTTCCTTTTGAGTACCTGCTCACCGATCGACAAGGGAACTGCAGGGGTGTGCTGATTATAATTTCTTTCCTGCCTCTCTCTTGCTTGGGACAAACTTTTCTCTATGCATTCTTGCACTCTGCGGTATTGCTGCTGCTGCTCTGTATCCCAATCTGCATCTGGTGATTTCGGTTCAGGTGTTACGACTCCCAAGTCCAAGGGTAATTTGCCAGGTCTCGCTCTCATCAAGTAGGCCGGAGTGCAGTTGGTGGAATTTACCGGGATATGGTTGTATAGATCTACCAAATCTGGCAACTTCTCTGGCCACTGGTTTTCCACTTCCAGGGGCAAAGTCTTCATCAGGTCAATTACCACCTTGTTCATTTTATCGCAGATTCCATTTGTCTGCAGATAGTATGGCGTTGCCCTGATATTCTTGCAGCTGTACAGGTTTCAGAACTCCTGGAACACTTACTGCCTCAAAGGCTGGGCCTTGGTCGGTGAGCACTTGTTCAGGGTAACCGTGCGGTCAACAAAAATGTTCTTGGAACAACTTGGCTGCCATCTTTGCTGTTTGATTGTTGACAGGGATGACTACAAGGAACCTTCAATAATGGTCCACTGGCACACATCGCAAAGCCTATTTTTCCAGCGATGCTCTAGGTGTGCTGAACGCTTATGGAGGAAAACTCGCACACCAGAAGACTTCAAACACTTCAAATTTAGGTTAAGGACCTATAACTCTGCCCTTCAACTCACCAAACAGGCCTGTTGTGAATTCTGTTATCGAACTCCCTCCTGTGGTCATGAATGGTACTTTGGCAAGTTCTGTCCATGGACTCCCTCTGGTGGCTGTGAGTGGAGCTGCTGCTTCTGAGGTTCCTTCCACAGGTGACGTAGTTTATTCTTTGGCTGGCTGCTCTATTTAACTCCACTCAGATCGTTACTCCATGCCAGCTGTCAATGTTCTTGTACTGGTTCAGTTTGCTCTTGGATCTTTCTGGTGACCTGTCTACTCCAGCAGAAGCTAAGTCCCTGCTAGTTAATTATTTGTTCGTTGTTTCCTTGTCCAGCTTGCTTTCATGATTTTGTCTTGCTAGCTGAGAGCTCTGGGATGCAGAGTGGCACCTCCGCACCGTGAGTCGGTGCGGAGGTCTTTTTGCACACTCTGCGTGGTCTTTTGTAGTTTTTTGTGCTGACCGCAAAGTTACCTTTCCTATCCTCAGTCTGTTTAGTAAGTCTGGCCTCCCTTTGCTGAAACCTGTTTCATTTCTGTGTTTGTGACCTTCATCTTAACTCACAGTCAATATATGTGGGGGGCTGCCTTTTCCTTTGGGGAATTTCTCTGAGGCAAGGTAGGCTTTATTTTCAATCTCTAGGGCTAGTTAGCTCTTAGGCTGTGAAGAGGCATCTAGGCAATGTTAGGTACGCTCCACGGCTATTTCTAGTTGTGTGATAGGATTAGGGATTGCGGTCAGCAGAGCTCCCACTTCCCATAGCTTGTCCTGTGTGAGTTTAACCATCAGGTCGTTCCGGGTGCTCCTAACCACCAGGTCCATAACACAGGCCTACTTCACCACTCTGATCTCCTCACTATCCAACAACCCCAAGAAACTCTTTGACACCTTTCACTCCCTCCCTAGGCCAAAAGCACAAGCCCCTATCACAGACATTTGTGCTGATGACCTGGCCTCCCACTTTATGGAGAAAATAGATAATATCCGTCAGGAAATCCGCTCCCAGACACCAAGTGCAGTGACTCCCATCCCTCCCTGCATCTCCCCTGGCTCACTCTCCACATTTGATCCCATCACAGAAGAAGAAGTCTCCAAGCTCCTCTCTCTTCTTCTCGTCCAACTACAAGCACCATCAACCCCATTCCCTCACATCTCCTCCAGTCTCTCTTTCCAGTCGTCACAACTCACCTAACTACAATCTTTAATCTCTCCCTCTCCTTTGGCATTTCCCCCTCCTCCTTCAAACACTATCATTACTCCATTACTAAAGAAAACCACCCTCAACCCATCCTGCACAAATAACTACAGACCAGTCTCCAATCTCCCCTTCATCTCTAAACTCTTGGAGTGCCTGGTCTACTTCCGCCTTACCTGTTACCTCTCCACTCATTCCCTCCTAGACCCTTCACAGTCCAGTGTCCGCCCCCTACATTCGACAGAAACTGCACTCATCAAGGTGACCAATGACCTTCTGACAGCAAAATGTAATGGTGACCACTCTCTGCTCATTCTTCTCGACCTTTCTGACGCCTTTGACACTGTTGACCCCCCTCTCCTACTCTCTAGGCTCCAGTCACTAGACATTAAGGACACTCCTCTCTCCTGGTTCTCTTCCTATCTTTCTGACCGCTCCTTCAGTGTTCTATTCTCTGGATCCACTTCATCTTCTCTTCCTCTCACTGTCAGGGTACCTCAGGGCTCAGTCCTGGGCCCCCTTCTCTTCTCGCTCTACACGGCCCCAATTGGACAGACCATCAGCAGATTTGGCTTTCAGTACCATCTTTATGCTGAATGCACACAACTATACACAACATCCCCTGACCTTACCCCTGCTGTACTACAGAACGCCACTGACTGTCCGCAGTCTCCAACATCATGTCCGCTCTCTACCTGAAACTCAACCTCTCCAAAACTGAACTTCTTCTGCTCCCGCCATCTACTAACCTCCCTAAATCTGACATTTCTCTCTCTGTGGGTGGCACCATAATAACACCCCGTCAGCAGGCGCGCTGTCTGGGTGTTATGTTTGACTTCGATCTCTCTTTCACCTCCCATATACAATCTCTTGCCAGCTCGTGCCGCTTTTCTCACCATGGAAACAACAAAAACCCTCACTGTCACCCTGATCCACTCCTGCCTGGACTACTGTAACGCTCCATTAATTGTCCTCCCCCTTACTCGACTTTCCCCTCTCCAGTCTATCCTTAATGCAGCAGCCAGGGTTGTCCATCTAGCCAATCGTTACTCAGATGCGGCTGCTCTTCACCAGTCATTACACTGGCTGCCCATTCATTACAGGATACAATTCAAAGGACTTGTTCTCACCCACAAAGCTCTCCACAGTGCGACACCCCCATACATCTCCTTGCTCATTTCGGTCTATCTGCCTAACCGACCGCTGCGCTCTGCAAATGACTTTGACTAACCTCTGCACTAATCCATACCTCCCATTCCCGACTCCAAGACTTCTCCCGCGCTGCGCCAATGCTCTGAAATGCTCTACCCCAAGATATTAGGAGGATCATCCACAATTTGCATAGCTTTAGGCGCTCCCTCAAAACTCATTTGTTCAGAGCGGCCTACCACGTTCACTAATCAGTCATTTTAAGTTTGTGTTTGTAGCCCATTCACTATCTCCATCTATCCCCCATCCCCTGAAGATGGTTTGGCCATCTTTATAAATAACATCATTGTAAATACACACCTGTACTTTGTATCTCCCCCACCTCATTGTAGATTGTAAGCTCTCGCGAGCAGGGTCGTCTTATTTTGCATTAATCATTGTATTGTTAATGTTGTTACTTATGACTGTTGTGTTTGAAACTGTTAAACTGTAAAGCGCTGCGGAATATGTTGGCGCTATATAAATAAAGATTATTATTATTATTATTATGGTCAGAGCGTAGGTGTAGCCAGTCTTACTCGGGGTTAACTTCACGTGATCCAAAGCTACTAGTTTAAGCGGCTGTTTGGTGACTATGGGCTGTAGGCGAGCCCTCTTGCTGTTATGGTCTTTCCTGCACAGGTTGCATGGGCCACATTCTCGGCACCACTTCTCAATGGCTTTCCTCATGCCAATCAAGTAGAATATTTCACAAAGTAGGACCTCCAGCTTCTTCCACTTGAAGTGTCCTGATGTATTGTGGTACGTCTCTAAGACCATTGGTGCATTCTGCTTCGGGACTACCACCTGCCAGACCAGTTCGTGTGTGCGTGAGTTGATGTTCCTCTGACACAACTTACCCTCATAGATGAACAGCTTGCCCTTCTCCTTCCACCACTTTTGGGCCTCTTGTGGAGGATCAGGACCAGGGTGCGAATAAGCTTGTGCCAGCAATGCCTCTACCAGGCTGACCGCCGGGTCGCTGTCCTGCGTTTGTGCTCTTCCATGGTGGGGCAATGGGTTAAACGTGGCCTCTTCCACATAGCGCTTGTTCCTCATGCAATGGGAGCACTGGGCCGCCTCGGGGCGGTGGAAGGCTGGTAACTCGATTTCTTCTAGCTCTTCCTGGTCTTCTCCCTCGTCTAGTAAATTGGGCATCCTGGACAGCGCATCAGCATTAGCGTTCTTATGTCCCACACGGTACTTGATGGTAAACTCGTAGTTTGGACAGCCGGGCCATCCATCGCTGTTCCAGTGCACTTAGCTTTGTGGTTTCCAGGTGAGTCAGCGGATTATTGTCTGTGAAGACGATAAACTTTGCTGAAGTCAGGTAGTGTTTGAATCGCTCGGTCACAGCCCAGACTATGGTGAGAAACTCCAATTTGAAGGAACTATAGTTGTCTGGGTTCCTTTCAGTGGGTTTAAGTTTCCTGCTGGCTTAGACAATCACTCGCTCTCTGCCTTTCTGCACTTGTGACAGCACTGCTCCCAATCCCACGTTGCTGACATCATTGTAACGCATGAATGGTTGGTCATAGTCAGGGTAGGCCGGGACTTCATCTCCCATGAGAGCCAGCTTCAACCGAGTGAAGGATTCTTCTAAAATGTCGTTCCACTCGAACGGAGGATTCTTGTTGTTAGCCTTCTTGGACTGGTGCACCAGAAGGTCTTGCAGGGGTGCGGCTATCTTGGTGAAGCCCTTGATGAATCTCCAAGGAACTGCCGTACTTCATGAATGGTGATAGGTTTTGGCCAGTCCCTGATCAGGGTCTAGTGCCACACCATCTGCATTACTACGTGGCATAGGTACTTCACATTAGGCTTCACCAGGTAGCATTTGGACAGCTTTCAGGCCAAAGTTAGACAGGACTTCCACCTCGGCAAGGTGCTTCAAGTGGTCTTCATAGGTTTTGGGGAAGACAATGATGTCATCCAGGTACAACAGAATGGTTTCAAAGTTCTTGTGCCCGAGGCAACACTCCATCATCCTCTGGAACGTCCCCGATGCATTGCAAAGTCCGAACTGCATGAAGTTGAACTCGGAGAGGTCCATTGGTGTGAAGGCGGTCTTCTCTTTATCTGCCTCTGCCACGGGAACCTGCCAATACCCAATAGTGAGATCTAAGGTGGAAAAATAGCTAGCGGATTTCAGTGCAGCTAATGAATCCTCAATTCTGGGTAACGGGTAGGCATCCTTATGTGTAATGCAGTTAATCTGCCTGTAGTCAACACACATCCACATTGTACCATCTTTCTTTCTAAAGAGGACTAACGGAGCTGACCATGGGCTACAACTATCTCTGATCACCCCATCCTTCTTCAGCTCACATAACATACCCTTGGCACATTGATAGTGAGCTGGAGGTACACGCTGGTACCTCTCTTTAATGGGAGGATGATCTCCGGTTGGGATATGGTGTTGGATCCCTTTTACCTGCCCAAAGTCCAGTGGGTGTGGGTGCTGAATACCTGCTCATATTCTTGGAGTACCCGGTAAGCCCCATGCTTTTTGTGCACAGGAGTGGAGTCAGTGCCTACATGTAACTTCTAAAATGATAGAAAAGCTCAGTCCAAGGTGCACCGAAGGAAACACTCTGAAACCAGGTTGAAGTTAACCACAACGCGTTTCAACGAAAATACCGTCTTCATCAGATGGAATTTTGTTGATGGCAATAAAGAGGCAGTGTATAAATGAACAACCAGCAATCACAACACTATTAAAATTACATATGTAAATTGTTTAAAAAAAACAGCTTGCACACAATATAGCTATAAGCAATTATTGTGAAGATTTAAAAACCTGCAAGGTTAAAGATAATAGAAACCTATCACAAAAAATAATAAAAACAACGCAGGATAAAAAAATAATAAAAAAACTGAAAACAATAATAAAAAATCAACATAGGAAAGAAATATAAAAAAATAAGCAGAAAAAAACAATATCTATCTATTCACTTTATCAATCATGAGGTTCAATCCTTCAGGAGTTAGTGTACCGAGCTTAAATATCCAGAAGCTTTCCCTTTTTATTAAACTACTAAAACAATCTGCCACAGCATCGGGTATATGATCAATAATTGTTAATTTTAAAGATTTCCAATTTTTTTGATGCATCAATAAAAAATGTTCGGACAGACTGTGCATTTTTATATTCTGTCAATGCTTGTTCAGCCTAGCGTGCATCGTTTGTTTGGATTACATGTTCAAGCAGTGAGGGTATCCAAAGAAACTTATAAAGGATGCCTGTTGGAGAGCTAAATCTGTCACTCAGAAAGAGTATATTAGCAGTATTAAAAAGAAATATACTGAGCCATCTTCCCCTAAAGCACCATTTACTCAGGTCCACAGTTATCTTCGAACTTTGGTTGTTTTGAATGTGGAATTACTAAATGTCTTTGTTGTATTTCTATTGTGAATGGGGCACGAGAATTTACATCCAATACAACAGGCACCATTTTCAAAATTAATTCATTTGTTAACTGCCAATCCACTTATGTAGTATATCTGATTGAATGTGGTTGCGGTCTACAATATGTGGGCCGCACCATACAAACGATGTACGCTAGGCTGAACAAGCATCGACAGACAGAATATAAAAAATGGCTTTCTATTGCAGTCTGTCCAAACATTTTTTTTATTAATGCACCAAAAAAATTGGAAATCTTTAAAATTAACAATTATTGATCATATACACGACACGGTGGCAGATCATTTTTGTAGTTTGATAAAAAGGGAAAGCTTCTGGATATTTAAGCTCGGTACACTAACTCCTGAAGCAGGGCCGGACTGGCCATCGGGCATTTCTGGCAAATGCCAGAAGGGCCGGTGGCAGTTGTGGGCCGCTCGCCAGCGCCGACTTCCCGCCACCACCACCGATTCACCCCCCCGCCAAAGCCGCCGCATTATACCGGCATCTATGACGCTGGTACAGTTGAATGCAATGATGGAGGAGAGAGCGTCTGCTGACGCTCCCTCTCCCACCATTCCTCGCTCTGCCTCTGACACTGCGGGTGCGTGATGACATCATATCATCTCGCACCTGCTGCGTGTTGGGCGGGCAGACTGCAGCTGCTGAGACTGGAGCCGGGTGCAGCACGAGCACAAGGAGAGGTGAGGAGAGTGTTTTTTTTAAATATATCAATGAGTGATAACTGGATTGTGGGGCTATTGGGGGGGCTGTATTACATTCTATGGGGGCTGTGCTGCATTACATTCTATGGGGGCTGTGCTGAATTACATTCTATGGGGGCTGTGCTGCATTACATTCTATGGGAGCTGTGCTGCATAACATTCTATGGGGGCTGGCTGCATTACATTCTATGGGGGCTGTGCTGCATTACATTCTATGGGGGATGTGCTGCATTACATACTATGGAAGCTGTGCTGCATAACATTCTATGGGGGCTGGCTGCATTACATTCTATGGGGGCTGTTCTGCATTACATTCTATGGGGGCTGTGCTGCATTACATTCTATGGGGGATGTGCTGCATTACATTCTATAGGGGCTGTGCTGTATTACATCCTATGGGGGCTGTGCTGCATTACATTCTATGGGGGCTGGCTGCATTACATTCTATAGGGGCTGGCTGCATTACATTCTATGGGAATCTGTATTACATTCTATGGGGGCTACATTATTTTCTATGGGGGCTGTATTATATTCTATGGGGGGCTGCATTATGCTCTATGAGGGGGCTACCATATATTATATATGCAGGGGCTGCATTATGCTATATGAGGAGGCTGCATTATATTCTCTGGGGGGTTACTGTTGTGAATTCTGCTCTTGGGCTCCCTCCGGTGGTTGTAAGTGGCACTTTTGTGAGTTCTGCTCTTGGGCTCCCTCTTGTGGTTTCTGGTTGTATGGCTGCTCCTTGGAGTTAGCTGTCATCAGCTGCCTCCACTTATTGTCCGCTATTTAAGTCTGGCTCTTTATTCAGCCTGTGCCACTTGTCAATGTTCCTAGCTGGATTCACATCTCTGCTTGGATTCTCCTGGTTTCCTGACCAGTTCTGCAAAGATAAGTTCTGGCTTTGCTCATTTCAGTCCACATGTTGTTATTGTTCTGTGCATTCTATATTTGTCCACTTGTCAGTATGGATTTTTTCTGTTAGCTGGAAGCTCTGGGAAGCAGAGTCAGGTGTGGAGATTTTGTAAACTCTGTGTGGATTGTTTTGTAGTTTTTATACTGACCGCACAGTATCCTTTCCTGTCCTGTCTATCAAGCTAGACTGGCCTCCTGTGCTAAAATCTGATTTCATTTCTGCGTATGTTATTTTCCCCTCCTCTCACCGTCAATATTTGTGGGGGGCTATCTTTCCTTTGGGGATTTTCTCTGAGGCAAGATAGGTTTCCTGTTTCCATCTTTAGGGGAAGTTAGATCTTAGGCTGTGTCGAGGGGTCTAGGGAGCGTCAGGTACCCCCCACGGCTATTTTTAGTTGCGCTGCTAGGTTCAGGGTTTGCGGTCAGTACAGATACCACCTCCTTCAGAGCTTGTCTCATGTTGTTCCTAAACCACCAGATCATAACAGGTTACATTATACTCAGTGGGCTACAATATATTCTGTGGGGTGGCTGCATTATACTCTAAAAGCAATAAATAGGACTGAGCTGTAATGCTGGATACAGCTGGGATTATATTTTATATAGTTGTGTTACACTCCCCTCACTTCTTGTAACCTACAAGTGTACAAAGATATCAAATCAAACCGCCCATCACTTACTTTGTTTATGCATTCCCTACGAGGACGGTGGCTGGAACTGCAGTGATAGCGCCCGCTTCATCAGAGAACAGGACCTTCCGCATCACGTGATTCAAAGGTCCTCCACATAAGTGGCTCCTGCAGCAGAGCCATCTGGAGATTCTGCACACTGCTGTGGTGATCCCAGGCGGCACGGTAATGTGGGGACTGTTTGGGTCCATTCACATGCTCTGTCACACTGTTATGCATGCTTGCATAACCGCTTCATGTTAGTACCCCCCTATTTTTCCTTCCTTGCGGTGCGCCACAGTAACCTCGAGGTACCTCTCATCCAAGGCTCTCTTTTTTTTATTGTTTCTGAGGCAATTAGCTACAGTCTTGAATATACGGATTGCGTGGAGGAAGCTGTTGATGTGGTTTTGATCGGTCTATATATGAAAATATAAGGCTACTTATGGCTGGAGTATGGACTTGATATTAATGACTGTTGATTCGATTGTGAGCTTTTATAACACATAAGTGATTAGTATTATATCTATGTGACCTCTTTCTAGATATTGGCTTTTTATTAGCTAAATTTTATATTTTTGGCAGCTGTTAAAAAATGTGTGTGTCTTTTGATAACCTTAGAGTCATTTCCCTTTTTGACCATTATTATCCTGTCCTTTTAAAAAAAAAAAAAAAAAAAAACAACATATACAGTACAGACCAAAATTTTGGACACACCTTCTCATTTAAAGATTTTTCTGTATTTTCATGACTATGAAAATTGTACATTCACACTGAAAGGCATCAAAACTACGAATTAACACATGTGGAATTATATACTTACCAAAAAAGTGTGAAACAACTGAAATTATGTCTTATATTCTAGGTTCTTCAAAGTAGCCACCTTTTGCTTTGATGACTGCTTCGCACACTCTTGGCATTCTCTTGATGAGCTTCAAGAGGTAGTCACCGGGAATGGTTTTCACTTCACAGGTGTGCCCTGTCAGGTTTAGTAAGTTGGATTTCTTGCCTTATAAATGGTGTTGGGACCATCAGTTTTGTTGTGCAGAAGTCTGGTGGATACACAGCTGATAGTCCTACTGAATAGACTGTTAGAATTTGTATTATGGCAAGAAAAAAGCAGCTAAGTAAAGAAAAACGAGTGGACATCATTACTTTAAGAAATGAAGGTCAGTCAGTTCGAAAAATTGGGAAAACTTTGAAAGTGTTCCCAAGTGCAGTGGCAAAAACCATCAAGCGCTACAAAGAAACTGGTGTTAGGTGTCGAGTTCCCACCTCTGCAAAGGGGGAATCTCCAACCATCTCCGCTGCGGTCTCCCATTCTTCTCCAGTCGCAGTGGAGTCTGCTCAGTGGAGACGTCGGTCCCAGCGTCTTGCTCAGTCTCACTCTGTGCATAGGGTTACTGCTGCTTTTCCAGTTTCTGCCATTGAAGCCAGTGCTGGGCAGCGGCGAGCAGACGCTTTTGGGACTAAGTCCTGCTTTTCCCCTTCTGAGCATGCCCAGGGCACGATCTCCCATTGGAGATCGAGGGTCACATGCTCAGATACTGCAGCAGATCCCATTGGTCCTCCAGGAAGGTCCTGTACATGCTGCAGCTATAGAAGGTTCGCATGACCGCACAGCCATGCGCTAGCGTACATTTGTATACGTGTGTGTTGTGAGTGAAAGTCGTTCTTTAAAATCCCCTCCCTATTGTATGACTGCTCGCGTAAGGTGGATGATTGCTATCTTGCGCCTGACTTAGCCATCAGCACGTAACACACTTTACAGCGTCTTATTGCTGTGACCGCTAGAGTTGAGCGACTTTTACTTTTTTAGGATCGAGTCGGGTTTCGCGAAACCCGACTTTGTCAAAAGTCGGGTCGGGTGAAATCGTCCGATTATTGCAAAAAGTCGGGGATCAACCGAAACACGAAACCCAATGCAAGTCAATGGGGAATCAAAGTCGGCAGTGAGTGGAGGACAGGAAAACACCTACAGTGCCCATTTTTATGCCAAAAACATCACTTCTTATTTCTTAACCTCTTTCTGACCTTTGACGTACTATCCCGTTAAGGTGACCTGGGCCTTTCTGACCCTCGACGGGATAGTACGTCATAGCGATCGGCTGCGCTCACGGGGGGAGCGCGGCCGATCGCGGCTGGGTGTCAGCTGCCTATTGCAGCTGACATCCGGCACTATATGCCAGGAGTGGTCACGGACCGCCCCCGGCACATTAACCCCCGGCACACCGCGATCAAACATGATCGCGGTGTGCCGGCGGTATAGAGAAGCATCGCGCAGGGAGGGGGCTCCCTGCGGGCTTTCCTGAGACCCCCGCAGCAACGCGATGTGATCGCGTTGCTGCGAGGGTCTCTTACCTCTCTTCCCTGCAGAAGGCCCGGAGCTTGGTAAGCCTGCAGTGCTGTAAGTCAGATTGCTGATCTGACAGAGTGCTGTGCAAACTGTCAGATCAGCGATCTGTGATGTCCCCCCTGGGACAAAGTGAAAAAGTAAAAAAAAAATGTCCACGTGTAAAAAAAAAAAAAAAAAAAAAAAATCCTAAATAAAGAAAAAAAAATATTCCCACAAATACATTTCTTTATCTAAATAAAAAAAAACCAATAAAAGTACACATATTTAGTATCGCCGCGCCCGTAACGACCCAACCTATAAAACTGTCCCACTAGTTAACCCCTTCAGTAAACACCGTAAGAAAAAAAAAAAAAGGCAAAAAACAACGCTTTATTATCATAGTGCCAAACAAAAAGTGGAATAACACACGATCAAAAAGACAAATATAAATAACCATGTTATCCGCTGAAAACGTCATCTTGTCCAGCAAAAAACGAGCTGCCAAACAGCATCATCAGCAAAAAAATAAAAAAGTTATAGTCCTCAGAATAAAGCGATGCAAAAATAATTATTTTTTCTATAAAATAGTTTTTATCGTATAAAAGCGCCAAAACATAAAAAAAGATATAAATCAGGTATCGCTGTAAGCGTACTGACCCGAAGAATAAAACTGCTTTATCAATTTTACCAAATGCGGAATGGTATAAACGCCTCCTCCAAAAGAAATTCATGAATAGCTGGTTTTTGGTCATTCTGCCTCACAAAAATCGGAATAAAAAGCGATCAAAAAATGTCACGTGCCAGAAAATGTTACCAATAAAAACGTCAACTCGTCTTGCAAAAAACAAGACCTCACATGACTCTGTGGACTCAAATATGGAAAAATTATAGCTCTCAAAATGTGGGAACGCAAAAAATATTTTTACAATAAAAAGCGTCTTTCAGTGTGTGACGGCTGCCAATCATAAAAATCCGCTAAAAAAATGCTATAAAAGTAAATCAAACCCCCCTTCATCACCCCCTTAGTTAGGGAAAAATTAAAAAATTTAAAAAATGTATTTATTTCCATTTTCCCATTAGGGTTAGGGTTAGGGCTAGGGTTAGGGCTACGGTTAGGGCTAGGGTTAGTGTTAGGGCTAGAGTTAGGGCTAGGGTTAGGGCTAAGGTTAGGGCTAGGGTTAGGGTTAAGGCTACAGTTAGGGTTGGGGCTAAAGTTAGGGTTAAGGTTGGGGCTAAAGTTAGGGTTAAGTTTGTGGCTAAAGTTAGGGTTAGGGTTGGGGCTTAAGTTAGGGTTAGGGTTTGGATTACATTTACAGTTGAGAATAGGGTTGGGATTAGGGTTAGGGGTGTGTCTGGGTTGGAGGTGTGGTTAGGGTTACCATTGGGATTAGGGTTAGGGGTGTGTTTGGATTAGGGTTTGTTATAATTGGGGGGTTTCCACTGCTTAGGCACATCAGAGGCTCTCCAAACGCGACATGGCGTCCGATCTCAATTCCAGCCAATTCTGCGTTGAAAAAGTAAAACAGTGCTCCTTCCCTTCCGAGCTCTCCCGTGTGCCCAAACAGGGGTTTACCCCAACATATGGGGTATCAGCGTACTCAGGACAAATTGGACAACAAGTTTTGGGGTCCAATTTCTCCTGTTACCCTTGGGAAAAGACAAAGCTGGGGACTAAAAAATAATTTTTGTGGGAAAAAAAAAGATTTTCTATTTTCACGGCTCTGCGTTATAAACTGTAGTGAAACACTTGGGGGCTCAAAGTTCTCACAACACATCTAGATAAGTTCCTTGGGGGTCTAGTTTCCAATATGGGGTCACTTTTTGGGGGTTTCTACTGTTTAGGTACATTAGGGTCTCTGCAAACGAAATGTGATGCCTGCAGACCAATCCATCTAAGTCTGCATTCCAAATGATGCTCCTTCCCTTCCGAGCTCTGCCATTTGCTCAAACGGTGATTTCCCCAAACATATCAGGTATCAACGTACTCAGGACAAATTGGACAACAACATTTTGGGTCCAATTTCTCCTGTTACCCTTGGAAAAATACAAAACTGGGGGCTAAAAAATAATTTTTGTGGAAAAAAAATATTTTTTATTTGCACGGCTCTGCATTATAAACTGTAGTGAAACACTTGGGGGTTCAAAGCTCTCACAAAACATCTAGATGAGTTCCTTAGGGGGTCTACTTTTCAATATGTTGTCACTTGTGGGGGAATTGTACTGTTTAGGTACATTAGGGACTCTGCAAACGCATTGTGACGCCTGCAGACCATTCCATCTAAAGGTACCAATACACTAAACGACTTACCAACGATCACGACCAGCGATACGACCTGGCCGTGATCGTTGGTAAGTCGTTGTGTGGTCGCTGGGGAGCTGTCACACAGACAGCTCTCTCTAGCAACCAACGATCAGGGGAACGACTTCGGCATCGTTGAAACTGTCTTCAACGATGCCGAAGTCCCCCTGCAGCACCCGGGTAACCAGGGTAAATGCAGGGCCGCGCTTAGTAACCCAATATTTACCCTGGTTACCATTGTAAAAGTAAAAAAAAAAAAACACTACATACTCACATTCTGATGACTGTCACGTCCCCCGCCGGCGTCCACAGGGTTAAAACTGCTTTCGGCAAGAGCGCTGCTAATGCACGCGCTCCGGCCAAGAGCTTCCCTGCACTGACTGTGTCAGTGCCGGCCGTAAAGCAGAGCACAGCGGTGACGTCACCGCTGTGCTCTGCTTTACAGCTGGCGCGGACAGTCAGTGCAGGGAAGCTCTCGGCCGGAGCGCGTGCATTAGCAGCGCTCTTGCCGAAAGCAGTTTTAACCCTGTGGACGCCGGGGAACGTGACAGACATCGGAATGTGAGTATGTACTGTTTTTTTTTTTAACTTTTACAATGGTAACCAGGGTAAATATCGGGTTACTTAGCGCGGCCCTGCGCTTAGTAACCCAATATTTACCCTGGTTACAAGTGAACACATCGCTGGATCGACGTCACATCCAGCGATGACAGCGAGTGATCAGCGACCAAAAAAAGGTCCTGATCATTCCCCACGACCAACGATCTCCCAGCAGGGGCCGGATCGTTGGTCGCTGTCACACATAAACGAGATCGTTAGTGGGATCGTTGCTACGTCACAAAAAGTGTGACGTTGCAACGATATCGTTAACAAAATCGTTATGTGTGAAGGTACCTTTAAGTCTGCATTCCAAATGGCGCTCCTTCCCTTCCGAGCCCTCCCATGCGCCTAAACAGTGGTTCCCCCTGACATATGGGGTATCAGCGTACTCAGGACAAATTGGACAACAACTTTTGGGGTCCAATTTCAACTGTTACCCTCAGGAAAATACAAAACTGGGGCTAAAAAATAATTTTTGTGGGAAAAAATGTTTGTTTTATTATTACGGCTCTGCATTTTAAACTTCTGTGATGCCCTTGGTGGGTCAAAGTGCTCACCACACATCCAGATAAGTTCCTTAGGGGGTCTACTTTCCAAAATGGTGTCACTTGTGGGGGGTTTCAATGTTTAGGCACATCAGTGGCTCTCCAAACGCAACATGTCGTCCCATCTCAATTACTGTCAATTTTGCATTGAAAAGTCAAACGGCGCTCCATCCCTTCCGAGCTCTCCCATGCGCCCAAACAGTGGTTTACCCCCACATATGGGGTATCAGCGTACTCAGGACAAATTGTACAACAATGCTTGGGGTCCAATTTCCTCTCTTACACTTGGGAAAATAAAAAATTGGGGGCGAAAATATAATTTTTGTGAAAAAATATGATTTTTTATTTTTACAGTTCTGCATTATAAACTTCTGTGAAGCACTTGGTGGGTCAAAGTGCTCACCACACCTCTAGATAAGTTCCTTAGGGGGTCTACTTTCCAAAATGGTGTCACTTGTGGGGGGTTTCAATGTTTAGGCACATCAGTGGCTCTCCAAACGCAACATGTCGTCCCATCTCAATTACTGTCAATTTTGCATTGAAAAGTCAAACGGCGCTCCTTCCCTTCCGAGCTCTCCCATGCCCCTAAACAGTGGTTTACTCCAACATATGGGGTATCTGTGTACTCAGGACAAATTTTACAACAACTTTTGGGGTCCATTTTCTCCGGTTACCCTTGGTAAAATAAAACAAATTGGAGCTGAAGTAAATTTTTTGTGAAAAAAAGTTAAATGTTCATTTTTATTTAAACATTCCAAAAATTCCTGTGAAACACCTGAAGGGTTAATAAACTTCTTGAATGTGGTTTTGAGCACCTTAGGGGGTGCAGTTTTTAGAATGGTTTCACACTTGGGTATTTTCTATCATATAGACCCTTCAAAATGACTTCAAATGAGATGTGGTCCCTAAAAAAAAATGGTGTTGTAAAAATGAGAAATTGCTGGTCAACTTTTAACCCTTATAACTCCCTAACAAAAAAAAAATTTGGTTCCAAAATTGTGCTGATGTACAGTAGACATGTGAGAAATGTTACTTATTAAGTATTTTGTGTGACATATCTCTGTGATTTAATTGCATAAAAATTCAAAGTTGGAAAATTGCGAAATTTTCAAAATTTTCACCAAATTTCCGTTCTTTTCATAAATAAACGCAGGTAATATCAAAGAAATTTTACCACTATCATGAAGTACAATATGTCACAAGAAAACCATGTCAGAATCACTGGGATCCGTTGAAGTGTTCCAGAGTTATAATCTCATAAAGGGACAGTGGTCAGAATTGTAAAAATTGGCCTGGTCATTGACGTGGAAACCACCCTTGGGGGTAAAGGGGTTAAGCTTGTCAATCTTAATTTACTTTATAATAATAGTTAGGCACTGAAAACAGGGGGTCATTTGGCTAAAGTCGTGGGGGGTAGGGCTGTCTCAAGATTTTAGTGGGCCCAGGAAACGCGGACTACGTCACGATGGTGGAGCAGGGAGAGGTAAGTATTTAAACTTTGCAAGTGCTGTGATCCTAAGCAAGCAGGGGGGCCCACTCATTCGCATTGGCACTGGCACAGGGCCCCTCAAAGTAAGGCGGTGTGTTTGATGGCGGGGGCGCCTCCCACCGGCAGAGACACTTTTGCGTACTATGAGGGGCCCTGTGCCAGTGACGTCGCCAACAAGTATGCCCCCCCACACCTGATGAAGGAACCTGCACTTTCATCTGCACCTTCCTCTTTGTCCCCGTGTAAGGTGGTATAGTATGCGGGAAGGGGAACTTGACTTTCAGCAGGGTCAGATTCTGGCTGTGTAGAGTGCAAGGGGAATGTAGTGATCTGGGCCATTGTATCAGCAGACTCATGTAGCAGTGGCTGGCCAATGGGCAAGATGAGGAGGAAACTCAGATATAGTCCCAAAGAATAAAGTAGGCTAAATGCAGTTCAAAATTGGTAACAGGACTAAACAGGCGGCATAGCTTTGTTCAGTAGCGAAAATCTGTAATGAGTGGCAGACACAGTTAGTAGGCCCAAGTAATAAAGTGGGCCAAATGAAGTTCAAAATTGGTAACAGGAGTAAACAGGCGGCACAGCTTTGTTCAGTGGAGGAGAACAACAAGCAGCGGCAGACACCGTTACTACGCCCAACCAAACCAGTAGCCCAAATGCAGTGTAATATCTGATATAGCCCCAAAGCCAGAAGATTGAAGCTCAGCTTTCTAAAGTGGAGAACACCAAGCAGCCGCAGACACCATCAGTATGCCCAACCAAACCAGTAGCCCAAATTCAGTGTAATATGTGATGTAGGCCGAAAGCCTGAAAATTGAAGCTCTGCTTAGTAAAGTGGAGGAGAACACCAAGCAGCCGCAGACACCATTAGTACGCCCAACCAAACCAATAGCCCAAATTCAGTGTAATATGTGATGTAGGCCGAAAGCCTCAAGATTGAAGCTCAGCTTTCTAAAGTGGAGGAGAACACCAAGCAGCGGCAGACACCATCAGTATGCCCAACCAAACCAGTAGCCCAAATTCAGTGTAATATGTGATGTAGGCCGAAAGCCTGAAGATTGAAGCTCAGCTTTCTAAAGTGGAGGAGAACACCAAGCAGCCGAAAACACCATTAGTACGCCCAACAAAACCTGTAGCCCAAATTCAGTGTAATATGGGATTAGCCCAAATTCAGTGTAATATGGGATGTAGGCCGAAAACCTGAAGATTGAAGCTCAGCTTTGTAAAGTGGAGGAGAACACCAAGCAGCCGAAAACACCATTAGTACGCCCAACAAAACCAGTAGCCCAAATTCAGTGTAATATGTGATGTAGGCCAAAAGCCTGAAGATTCAAGCTCAGCTTTGTAAAGTGCAGGAGAACACCAAGCAGCCGAAAACACCATTAGTACGCCCAACCAAACCAGTAGCCCAAATTCAGTGTAATATGTGATGTAGGCCGAAAGCCTGAAGATTGAAGCTCAGCTTTGTAAAGTGGAGAACACCAAGCAGCCGCAGACACCATTAGTACGCCCAACCAAATCAGTAGCCCAAATTCAATGTAATATGTGATGTAGGCCGAAAGCCTGAAGATTGAAGCTCAGCTTTGTAAAGTGGAGGAGAACACCAAGCAGCCGAAAACACCATTAGTATGCCCAACCAAACCAGTAGCTCAAATTCAGTGCAATATGTAATGTAGGCCGAAAGCCTAAAAATTGAGGCTCAGCTTTGTAAAGTGGAGGAGAACACCAAGCAGCCGAAAACACCATTAGTACACCCAACCAAACCAGTAGCCCAAATTCAGTGTAATATGTGATGTAGGCCGAAAGCCTGAAGATTGAAGCTCAGCTTTGTGAAGTGGAGAACGCCAAGCAGCCGCAGACACCATTAGTACGCCCAACCAAACCAGTAGCCCAAATTCAGTGTAATATGTGATGTAGGCCGAAAGCCTGAAGATTGAAGCTCAGCTTTGTAAAGTGGAGAACACCAAGCAGCCGAAAACACCATTAGTATGCCCAACAAAACCAGTAGCCTAAATTCAGTGTAATATGTGATGTAGGCCGAAAGCCTGAAGATTGAAGCTCAGCTTTGTAAAGTGGAGGAGAACACCAAGCAGCCACAGACACCATTAGTACGCCCAACCAAACCAGTAGCCCAAATTCAGTGTAATATGTGATGTAGGCCGAAAGCCTGAAAATTGAAGCTCAGCTTTGTAAAGTGGAGGACAGTTGTAATGTGTGGCACTGACAGACAGACAGACAGAGGCCTAAAATAAAAAAGTAGGCTAATGTCTGTTCAAAATTAGTTTGAGTAGTACACAGGCGGCATAACTTTGTAAAGCGGAGGACAGTTGTAATGTGTGGCGCTGACAGACAGACAGAGGCCTAAAATAAAAAAAAGTAGGCTAATGTCTGTTCAAAATTAGTTTGAGTAGTACACAGGCGGCATAGCTTTGTAAAGCGGAGGACAGTTGTAATGTGTGGTGCTGACAGACAGAGGCCTAAAATAAAAAAGTAGGCTAATGTCTGTTCAAAATTTGTTTGAGTAGTACACAGGGGGCATAGCTTTGTAAAGCGGAGGACAGTTGTAATGTGTGGTGCTGACAGACAGACAGAGGCCTAAAATTAAAAAAAAGTAGGCAAATGTCTGTTCAAAATTTGTTTGAGTAGTACACAGGTGGCACAGCTTTGTAAAGCGGAGGACAGTTGTAATGTGTGGCACGGACAGACAGACAGACAGTGCTAAAATAAAAAAAAGGTGGCAAAATGCAGTTCATAACTGCTACCAGGACTAACCAGGTGGCCTTGCTTGTTTCAGGGGGGGAGAGTTGTAATGTGTGGCGCAGACAGACAGACAGACAGAGGCCTAAAATAAAAAAGGTGGCAAAATGCAGTTCTAAACTGCAACCAGAACTAACCAGGCGGCCTAGCTTGTTTCAGGGGAGGAGAGTTGTAATGTGTTACAACCTAATAACTAGAGCGGGGGCACCACATAGGAAACGGGGATCCAACCTGGTCTATACTATACTAAGCCATGAAAAAACAACACAAGAAATAGACCATAAAAGGGGATCACCCAAGGCAATGGATTAAATATGAAAATTACAAATTTTATTAGAATAACACTCATGGACATAGGAAACAACCACATGGAGCACACAATTAAAAGCATTTAAAATTGGTCACACATAGGACCTAGAAACATGAACAAATGGCCCATAATAGAACCCTCCTCCTAGATGCGATCCCTCCCCAAACACACTGTAATGGCTAATAATAATATATAGTACAGTGTAAGATGTCTGCATGAACAGCACTATTGGAATATAGGGTAAAGCAACACAACCTAAGAAGTATAGTTGTGACCATGATATATAATGCACCAGTCTGTGAATACCTCACACCAGCAGGATTACCTATGTAACACAAATAAGCAGATATGCAAAAAAAAAAAAAAAAATAACCTTTTTGCAATAACATAAGACATAGACAAAAGCTTAATAAAGCATATACAGTGAATCAGATTGATCCCAAACCACACATATAGCATGTAGGTCTACTCCATTAAGGTATAGAGTTGTATATAATGCAGAGTTAGTTGTGTAGCGCTTCCACTGGTCTAGTCTAACGTGGTATATAACCTGTGCCATTAAATTGCAAAAGCTCCCATAGTAAGGGAAATAAAAAGATCTGCTGAGGAGTGAGGATTCAGATCACCAATAACAAGAAACCAGTATGCAAACCCAGGAGCTGTTCAAGCTCTGTACATAGCCAAGGGGGGTATCAACAGGAGGAGCAGAGACCCTACGCGTGTCGCCACACCAGTGGCTTCGTCAGGGGTAGCTCCTATGGAGATCCTGCGTCCTTATCTAATCGAGTAATTGCAATTTAAGCAGTTGCAGCTGTGCTGCTTACCAGAGGCCGGCATGTGTTCCATCACCCAGTGATTCCAGAGGCGGTGCTTAGTGAGCTAAGCAAACATGTGAGCCTGGAGGGCTCCCCCCCTCCTCCTACCTTCGTCACCATGCCCTTGGAGTGGTTGCCATAGCACCATGTAAATACTGCAATCCCTGGATTAACCAGTGTGCACACGTCAGGAGATTCCTCCTGCTGTGTGTCGTCACACTTTCAGTCCTGTTACCATAGTCACCAGATGTATACAGAAACTGAGGAGCACAGCAGCACCTGCAGAGTCTATACCAATATGTCTTGCCGCACCTTATCGCTTCAGTGTGAATCACACCACTACATACTGGCGGCACAGGAATAGTAAACAAAAAAAAAAAAAAACAACAAAAAAAAAAAGCTCTCCCTGTTAAACGTCATACTGATTATAACGTGTTTTTGCAAGGTGATAATTAAACCGTGCAGCAGTCAGTGGACCCATCAAAGCGCATATGCAGAAGAGGATAACTACCATCTTTTATCATCACACCCTCAATACAAATGCCAAGATTCCTCATAGGCGCACAAAAGGGGCAAATTTAAGTGGATACAACCTCCTTAAGATTTCAGTAATGCGTGTGCCTATGGGGTTTCACCCCATTTGACCCCCATATTAGTTGGGGTTATTTAGCCATGGACCCCAATACCATCAGTGCAACACGCACTGAATATCACTCATGAACATTAGTGAGCTCATTGGTGTACACACGCCTGGTGGTCGCTCCCCACTTTATAGCATCATACCCCTGATACACTTGCCATAAACGCTTAGTGCGTGCCCAATACGGACAACCAAACACTGTACATATAGGTAAGCACAGCCTCCGCTACATTAAAACGGCACGAACACATAAAGAAAATCCTCACGTTACAAGCCCTGATCATTGAAATTAAATAAACATGGACATTAGTATCACTGATATGGTATACAGTGTAGTAAGAATCCTCAGGAACCCATGTAAATCTCCACTACTTAGGGGTCAACCTTCATACAGTGGGGATACCAATTATCCAGCATATATTGAAACGGGGAAAGGACCGTCAATACAGTAGAGATAAATATGTGTACATAGAGGTAATGTTCATAATACAAACGGATCACGGCGAGCCAAATTGGATGTCCGTAAGCACTGGATACTGCTATTCTCAAATTACAAAGGGATTTTTTGAGGGTCAAATGTCTCCGAGAGTGGACAGACCGAGACTCCAACCAAGAAGTAACATCAGAGGAGATTGACTCCAGAGCCACATATTAGACTTCACTATCAAAGCCATGGGATTATAGACACCATAGTTACCACAGAACAGTTCAAAGGCGCATTTTTTTAGGGAACCTAGGTTTATTACCAAAACCAGCCACCAACTACCAATATGCAGGCCCCAATGTCCCCATATCTCATGGAGGATATAGAACACTCATATCATGGAAGGTGCAAATGTAGCTGGGGGTGGGAGGGTGTGGGGGGGGGGTTGAATACTATGCTGTTCACGCAGACATTTGGTCAGTTACCTCATACCACCCTTAAGAAGATCATACTGTTCATGCAGAGATCAAGACCTGGTAAACAGGGAGGTAAGATTACAAGCTTATCATGAACCTGCTCAGGCCTTCTTTCAATCCTGTACATATACGCTTGAGCATAGTCTCAGACAAAAGGGCTTCAATTGCTTATTCAAACCCAAAACCTATGGAATACGGTTTCAAGATTGTTTATAAAACCCTGTGAACAATAGATCTTCATTAAGTCCAAATGGGGTTTGACTATTCAAATTGAAAGTCCATTTAGACTCTCGTCTGAGCAGTTCGAGCGTGATGTCTCCACCTCTGATGTCTGGTTGAACAGATTCCAGGCCCACGATCTTAATTCCTCTGCTCTGTGAATTATGTGTCGACAGAAAGTGCGATGCCACAGAGGACAATGTTTTGCCCTTTTCCAAGTCCTTCTTTGCCGTTGTTATAGTTGAAAGATGTTGTTGTATTCTTCTTTTTAACTCCTGTGTTGTTTGGCCAACATATGTCTTTGGGCATGGGCAGATGAGGGCATAGACCAAATTACGTGATTTGCAGTTGAAATACGTTTTCACAGCCATCTGTAATGAGGGGGAAAGAGATGAGAAGAACATTTCATTACTGCCAATAAACGGGCATATACTACAATTGCCACAAGGAAATGTGCCAGTAAGCCTAATTCCTCTGTTCAGCCTAGTTACCTGGCGTTTAAAGTGGCTGTGACTCAAACAGTCTTTCAGATTTTTTGGTCTTCTCGCTATCAGGCTTGGCCGTTCAGATATGTGTGGTTTTAGTTTAGGTTCACTACAAAGGATCCCCCAGTACTTTGTAAGTATCCCACGAACCTCCTGCCACTGGTTGTTGAATGTGGTAATGACCCCTAATGGTCTTGGGGCAGTTTTTTGTCGGGGTTGCAATAGGCTTCCTCTATCAACCTCTTTTGCCGTGCTGTATGCATTCGCGATTACCTTTCTAGGATAGCCTCGATTTTTAAACCGTTGAGTCAAGTCCTGTGAATGCCTTCGGAAATCCTCCTGAGTACTGCAGTTACGCCTTATCCGATAAAACTGTCCCTTTGGGATGCCTTTCTTCAAGTGCTGTGGGTGAAAACTTGAAAAATGTAAAAGGCTATTAATAGCCGTAGGTTTGCGGTACAGCGTGGTTTGAACGTACCCATCCCCAGGATAGAGCTTAAGATCAAGAAATTCCACTTCCATCTGTGAAAAGTGTGACGTCAATCTTATGTTCCATGGGTTCTGATTGAGAGTATCGACGAACTGATGGCATTCTTCCAGGGTGCCTGTCCAGAGAAAAAGGATATCATCTATATAGCGATACCATTTGATGACATGTGATGAAAAAGCCTCCAGACAGTACACCCTGGTGACCTCCCACCACCCCAAGAACAGATTTGCGTACGAGGGCGCACACCGTGCGCCCATCGCGGTCCCTCTGATTTGTCTATAAAAAACCCGATCGAAGACAAAATAATTTTTGTCCAAAATAAAAGAAAGTAGATCGAGCAAGAAGGAGTCGTGTTGTCTGTCACCTGTAGTGTTCTGATCCAGAAAGAAGGCAACTGCTTGCGTCCCCAGGTCATGTCCAATGCAGGTGTACAGGGCTTCAACATCTAGTGTGACGAGCCATACACCAGGTGGAACTCTTAGAGTTTGCAATTGCTGAATCAGGAAGGTTGAGTCCCTCACAAAGGAGTCTAGTGATGAAACCAAAGGCTGGAGAAAAAAATCCACATAAGTACAGGGGCGTTCTAAAAGGCCCCCCAACCCAGATACAATAGGTCTACCTGGGGGTGTTTCCACAGATTTGTGGACCTTTGGGATGAGGTAAAAAGTTGGTACCCTAGGATGGCGATTGGTCATAAATTCCCTCTCTCGCTTATTAATGATGTTTATGGTGAACGCTGAGTCCAGGAGCCGATCCAATTTGGACCTAAATACGTCAGTGGGGTCTGATGGTAGAACCTGGTAACATTCAGAATTTGATAATTGAAGTTTTACCTCATTTAGATATAACTCAGTAGGCCATATCACTAGGTTACCACCCTTGTCAGCCTCTCGGATGACGAAATCCCGGTTTGAGCCAAGTCTCACAATGGCTTTCTGTTCAGCCCTATTCAAATTTCTCCCCTTATTTGGGTCTAATTTTAGACTTTGTACTTCGTGACATACAGCATTAAAAAAACTCTGTAGAACCGGAAAAAGAGACAGAGAAGGTGTAGCTTGCGAGGGTAACCTACCAGGAAATTTCTTTTTTTTAGGGTGTCCAGATTCACCTTCTTCCAGTAGTTCAAGTAGATCTCTAAAGACTTCTCGCTCATCAGCAGGTAGGCCATCCACAATGGAGGGTTGGTGGTATAGTAATTTGAAAGCCAACTGTCTACAAAAAAGGTACACATCTTTGATTACGGTAAATTTGTCCAAACCATTGGTTGGACAAAAGGAGAGCCCTCTCTCCAATACTGAAGACTCTACATCTGAAAGATTATATGATGAAAGATTAATGATAGACAGCTTACCAGAGTCCGAGGGGCTAGTCCCTAGAAACGGGGGATTCAGCGTTTCCTGTTCTGTCTCGTCTCCCGTCTGTATTTGGGAGACCAGGCTCTGTAGTTCCTGTTGTGTCTCTTTCGGACCGTGTCTCCTCCTTCGGCCCCTCCTATTGTGCCTTCTGCCTCGCTTTGTTCCGACGATAAAAAAATCGCTTGATGTAAGCTCATGTAAAGTTGCCACATCTCTTTCTGTTGGTGGATTCAAATTAACTCCCCTCTTGTTGCCCTTGTGCACCCATCTGTATGCTCGTCCGTTCTTAAAGTCCAGCTGGTCTCTTTTGAATTTCTGCCTCTTGCCCCCTATAATCTCCTTTTCAAATTTTTCAATAATATTCTTAAGTTGGCCTTGGAATGGCTCAACTAGAGTTTTCTTATCAAATGTTTCCAATTTACTTTCAATATTCTTGATTTTATCTTTAATTACAGACAGAATTTCTCGATCGTGTTCAATGAGCAAATCTATCAGAATATTCGAACATGTTAACAAACCCTTTTCCCATACTTTCTGGAAGCCCTCATCTGCTTCCCAGGCCGGAAAAATCTGCACTCTAAGTCCTCTGGGCACCAGACCCACTTTTTTATATTGTTCTAAGGTTTTGATGTTCCACCACGTTTTGGTGATGGATTTGTGCAATCCAATTAACTCACTAGACACCTCCTGGAAATCCATGTCCATATTGCCACTATTACCTGACCCAACAGGGTCTTCTTCAAAGATATTGCATGTTTGACTGTTCCATGCTGCCTCTCTAGCTGCTAGATCCATGCCTACAAATAATAATATTTCAATAACACCCACTTAGAAATACACATACGTTAACCAATTGTGTGCCACACCCAGAAAATGCAGGGGACCAGAGACACCTGCATATATTTCAACAACCTAATAACTAGAGCGGGGGCACCACATAGGAAACGGGGATCCAACCTGGTCTATACTATACTAAGCCATGAAAAAACAACACAAGAAATAGACCATAAAAGGGGATCACCCAAGGCAATGGATTAAATATGAAAATTACAAATTTTATTAGAATAACACTCATGGACATAGGAAACAACCACATGGAGCACACAATTAAAAGCATTTAAAATTGGTCACACATAGGACCTAGAAACATGAACAAATGGCCCATAATAGAACCCTCCTCCTAGATGCGATCCCTCCCCAAACACACTGTAATGGCTAATAATAATATATAGTACAGTGTAAGATGTCTGCATGAACAGCACTATTGGAATATAGGGTAAAGCAACACAACCTAAGAAGTATAGTTGTGACCATGATATATAATGCACCAGTCTGTGAATACCTCACACCAGCAGGATTACCTATGTAACACAAATAAGCAGATATGCAAAAAAAAAAAAAAAAAAAAAAAAAATAACCTTTTTGCAATAACATAAGACATAGACAAAAGCTTAATAAAGCATACACAGTGAATCAGATTGATCCCAAACCACACATATAGCATGTAGGTCTACTCCATTAAGGTATAGAGTTGTATATAATGCAGAGTTAGTTGTGTAGCGCTTCCACTGGTCTAGTCTAACGTGGTATATAACCTGTGCCATTAAATTGCAAAAGCTCCCATAGTAAGGGAAATAAAAAGATCTGCTGAGGAGTGAGGATTCAGATCACCAATAACAAGAAACCAGTATGCAAACCCAGGAGCTGTTCAAGCTCTGTACATAGTCAAGGGGGGTATCAACAGGAGGAGCAGAGACCCTACGCGTGTCGCCACACCAGTGGCTTCGTCAGGGGTAGCTCCTATGGAGATCCTGCGTCCTTATCTAATCGAGTAATTGCAATTTAAGCAGTTGCAACTATACTTCTTAGGTTGTGTTGCTTTACCCTATATTCCAATAGTGCTGTTCATGCAGACATCTTACACTGTACTATATATTATTATTAGCCATTACAGTGTGTTTGGGGAGGGATCGCATCTAGGAGGAGGGTTCTATTATGGGCCATTTGTTCATGTTTCTAGGTCCTATGTGTGACCAATTTTAAATGCTTTTAATTGTGTGCTCCATGTGGTTGTTTCCTATGTCCATGAGTGTTATTCTAATAAAATTTGTAATTTTCATATTTAATCCATTGCCTTGGGTGATCCCCTTTTATGGTCTATTTCTTGTGTTGTTTTTTCAGAGTTGTAATGTGTGGCGCAGACAGACAGAGGCCTAAAATAAAAAAAGGTGGCAAAATGCAGTTCAAAACTGCTAGCAGGACTAACTTGGCGGCCTAGCTTGTTCAGAGGGGGAGAGTTGTATTGTGTGGCGCAGACAGACAGACAGATAGACAGAGGCCTAAAATAAAAAAAGGTGGCAAAATGCAGTTCATGACTGCTACCATGACTAACCAGGCGGCCTAGCTTGTTTCAGGGGGGGAGAGTTGTAACGTGTGGTGCAGACAGACAGACAGACAGAGGCCTAAAATAAAAAAGGTGACTAAATGCAGTTCATAATTGGTAACAGGATTACTCAGGTGGCATAGCTTTGTTCAGCGGAGGACAACTGTTATAAGTGGCTGACACAGTTAGTAGGCCAAAATACTAAAGTTGGCTAAATGTCAGCCAATGAATTGGTCATAAATAAACTGGTGGCATAGCGAGGTACAGGGGTGGGCTCCTCTGCAGAGTTGCAGACAGTGGTAGTTGGCGCAAACCATTAAGGGGTCAAAAAGGAAGCAAGGGCCCCTGTATATTTAACTATCATCTATCTTTGCAACAAATTTGTAATGGCAGTGCCATTTAAGGATTTAACAGCACAGACTACACAGTGGTGGAGCAGGGAGAGGTAAGTTTTGCAAGTGGTAGAGCACAGTTCGAGCTGGGGGGGAACACTCTCTCGTGGGTGGCGGTACTGGCACAGGGCACCTCATATTACGACGGTGTGTCTGACGTTATTTGTGCACCACCACCACCATCAGAGACACTTCATTGTACTATGTGGGACCCTGTGCCAGTGCCGTTGCCCAAGAGTGCGCACACACACCTGTCCAGTTAAACGACACTCGCACGGGTGCTTGCGCCAAGCTGTGACCACGGACCTGTGGGGGGAGTCAGCCCATTTAGGGAGGTATAAAAATGGCCTATGGTGGACATTCGGCACCTGCAAATGGCGGAATTGGAGTAGTCAGTAAGAGGAGGCCAAATACAAGCAATTTTTCAGGCAAGCTACGTGTCTGCAGGTGAAGGTGGGGCAAAATAATTTGAAATCCATGATTGGTTCATTTTAATGAAGGTTAGATCATCAACATTTCAGGGAGCCAGACGTGTCCTTTTTTCGGTTAGCATTGAACCAGCAGCACTGAAGACTCTTTCAGAGAGCACACTAGCAGCTGGGCAAGCGAGCTCCTGTAATGCATATTCTGCCAATTCGGGCCAGGTGTCTAGTTTAGACACCCAGTAATCAAAGGGGAATGACCTGTGAGGGAGAACATCGATAATGGCGGAAAAATAGTTGGTAACCATACTGGACAAATGCTGTCTCCTGTCACTTTGCATCGATTCAGCAGTACCTGTCGTGTCTGCGGTCATTGCGAAATCACTCCACAACCTGGTCATAAATCCCCTTTGTCCAACGCCACTTCGGCTTTGTGCACCTCGAACACCTCTGCCATGTTGCCCCCTACAGCTCGTGTGAGAACCATCAGCGCCGCTGTGTGCTGGGAATGCCAGAACCAAACGGTCTGCAAGAGATGCTTGTTTGGTAGCCACTATTTGCTCAAGGTTCTCATGTGGCATGATACTTTGTAATTTGCTTTTGTATCGTGGATCCAGGAGGCAGGCTAACCAGTTATCGTCATCGGTCATCATTTTGATAATGCGGGGGTCCCATTTTAGGATACGCAAGGCATACTCTGCCATGTGGACCAAAGTTCCAGGTGTTAATTCACTGCTTGTGCTGGGTTGAGGAGCACTTTCTTGAAAATCTACATCACTTGTGGCACGCAAAAACCCTGTACCTGACCTTGCAATGCCACCAGTTTCTATTGCCCCCTGTGAAGCATCCTCCTCCCATAAATATTCAACCCCATCATCCGCCTTCTCCTCTTCGTCCGCTACCTCATCCAGGAAAGTTCCCTGAGCAGACAATGGCTGTCTGTCATCAAGGCTTCCCTCCTCCTCGGTTGCAGATGCCTGCTCCTTGATGTGCATCAAACGTTGCATCAGCAGATGCATTAGTGGGATGCTCATGCTTATGATGGCGTCGTCTGCACTGACCAGCCATGTGCATTCCTCAAAACACTGAAGGACTTGACAGAGGTCTTGGAGCTTCGACCACTGCACACCAGACAACTCCATGTCTGCTATCCAACTGCCTGCCCGTGTATGTGTATCCTCCCACAAATACATGACAGCACACCTCTGTTCACACAGCCTCTGAAGCATGTGCAGTGTGGAGTTCCACCTTGTTGCCACGTCGATTATTAGGCGGTGCTGGGGAAGATTCAGCGAT
This sequence comes from Ranitomeya imitator, assembly GCF_032444005.1. NCBI lineage: Eukaryota > Metazoa > Chordata > Amphibia > Anura > Dendrobatidae > Ranitomeya > Ranitomeya imitator. The sequence goes on from NC_091282.1 coordinate 580,721,234, forward strand.
CGCTGATGGTTAGCATACGGCTGGAGTGTACAGGCGACCGGCGTATGTGCGAGCAAAGTCTGCGCACCTTCAGGAGCAGGGCTGGTAAATCTGGGTAATTCTTGAGGAAGCACTGCACCACCAGGTTCAATGTGTGAGCCAGGCAAGGTATGTGTTTCAGTTCTAAAAGGGCTATGGCAGCCATAAAATTCCTTCCGTTATCACTGACTACCTTGCCTGCCTCAGTATGTACACTGCCCAGCCATGACTGAGTTTCTTGCTGCAAGTACTCAGCCAGTACTTCCGCGGTGTGTCTGTTGTCGCCCAAACACTTCATTTGCAGCACAGCCTGTTGACGCTTCCCACTAGCTGTTCCATAATGGGACACCACGGGTGCAAGACTGACAGCTGCGGATGGAGTGATCATGCGACTGAGCTTTGTGGACGAGCTTTCACTTCTGGAGGAGGAGGAGGAGCAAACGCCTACAGCCAACTGTTTCCTAGACCGTGGGCTAGGCAGACCTGTGCCAGTATTGTTGTCCCCTGTGGACCCTGCATCCACCACATTAACCCAGTGTGCGGTAATGGACACGTAACGTCCCTGGCCATGCCTACTGGTCCATGCATCTGTTGTGAGGTGCGCCTTTCTACTCACCGATTGCCTGAGTGCATGGAAAATGCGTTCTTTGACATGTTGGTGGAGTGCTGGGATGGCTTTTCTCGCAAAGAAGTGGCAACTAGGTAGGTCATAGCATGGTACTGCGTAGGCCATCAGGGATTTGAAAGCTTCTCTTTCAACCAAACGAAGGGGCATCATCTCTAACAAGATTAGTCGAGCAATGTAGTCGTTCAAACCCTGTGTACGCGGATGAGAGCTGCATATGGTGGAACTAGCGGGGGTGGTGGTGGACATGGCAGATTGAGAGAGGCTTGGTGATGGTATTCTTAATGTGGGCCTACCTACAGTGTTTCCAACCAAGAACCTTGCGATTCCCTGACTGCTTTGGCCTTGCGACAATACCTCCACATTTGCTACTGGTGGTGTCATAACCGGTGGGCTTACAGTTAGGGAAGCAATGTTGCATTGCTGACTAGCTTCAATATGAGCAGGTGCACCAACGGTATGGGACGTTTGGTAGTTAGTCCATGCTTCCAAGTGCCTGCTGGTTAGATGTCTACGCATGCACGTTGTATTTAAATTTTGAACATTCTTCCCTCTGCTAAAGGTCTTGGAGCATTTCTTACATATAACTTTGGACTAATCATTCGGATCTTGGTTAAAAAATTGCCACACTGCGCTCATCCTACTATGGAATACCTTTTCAGGCTTTGCACGCCATGCTACTGCCACCGATTGCAACGCTGTCCTACACCTGTTGTGGTTTTTGACACACTTTTTGGGCCTGCCAGATGACAACTTTTGCGATGTATATGGATGCTGCAGATCATCCTCCTCCGCTTCTGAGCTCCAGGCTGCAGCACCCTCTTCCCCCAATGGCTGCCAATCTGGGTCAACCACTGGGTCATCTATCACCTCCTCTTCAATGTCATGTGCACCGTCCTCTGTGTCACCATGTAAGGTGCTATAGCGTTCGGGACGGGGCACTATAGTCTCATCAGGGTCAGATTCGGGCTCAGTACACTGCGAGGGCAAAGTTGTGATCTGAGTCAATGAAACAGCATAATAATCAAGCTGTGGCTGTGCATCTGTGCACTCCATGTCCGATTCTTCCTGTAATGGGCTTTTAACAATTTCCCTCTCTAACCCAGGCATGGTATGTGTAAAGAGCTCCATGGAGTAAAGTGTAGTGTTGCCTGCCGCATCCTTCACTTTTGTTTTGGTTGAACGACACAAGAAAGCAACTTTTTAGTTTTAGATTTCAAAGCTTCTGAAGAGGAGGTGAAAGAGCTGGAGGCTGAGTCAGCAAGGAAAGCCAAAACTTGTTCCTGCTGCTCCGGCTTTAAAAGCCGTTTTGCTACTCCCAGATAAGGGAGACTTCGAGGCCTTGTGTAGGCAGACGATGACGCTGCCTCCACACCTCGAGCATTTGGTACTATCTTGCTTTTCCCAGTACAACCAGATGCTCCACTACCACCACCACCATCAGTACCAGCTGGCAACGCCTGCCCACGGCCTCTTCCACCAGACTTCCTCATTTTTGCAGAAATGTTACCAAAATAACAACCGTTATATGCTACTGTTAAACAAGGTTGAAGGTGTATATTAACTATTGGAGAATTTATATCTCCCTTTTTCTTGGCGGGAAGACAGCAGGAAAAAACAGGCCCTGTGTATTACACCACACAATGGACAAGGTAGAACGTGGCTGGCAGATATATGCCAAACAGAACTCACGTAGATCCACTTAGTGGTAATGTAAAGCTCCCTTTTTTTTGGGGGGGGATGGGAAACTGCAGGGAAAAAAAAAGCACCGTGTATTACACCACACAATGGACAAGGCAGAACGTGGCTGGCAGATATACGCCAAACAGAACTCACGTTAATCCACTTAGTGGCAATTTAAAGCACCTTTTTTTTTGGGGGGGGGGGTGGGAGACTTGTTGTGAATTCTGCTTTTGGGCTCCCTCCGGTGGTTGTAGGTTGTACTGCAGTTGTTCCTGGGTTGCAGTCCTGGTCAGGTGTATCTGCTGATTGCAGTTCTGACTGGGGTATTTAGGTGTGCAGGATTCATTAGTCCTTGCCAGTTGTCCATGGTTTTTGGGAGGTGTTGGATCGCTGTCTGGTTCCTCCTGCCTTGCTGCCAAATCAGCAAAGATAAGTGTCTGGTTTTGTTTCTGTGGCACACTTGCTGTGTGCTTGATATTTCAGTGCTATTCATTTGTTTTTCTTGTCCAGCTTAGATTGTGTCAGTATTTTCTCAGTCTAGTTGGATTCTCAGGAGTTGCAGATATACGTTCCACGTCTTTAGTTAGATGTTGGAATTTTTTGTATTATCTGCTGTGGATATTTTTGGAAGGATTTTAATACTGACCGCTTAGTATTCTGTCCTATCCTTTCCTATCTAGCTAGAGTGGCCTCTTTTGCTAAATCCTGTTTTCTGCCTACGTGTGTCTTTCCTCTCCTACTCACAGTCAATATTCTTGGGGGGCTGCCTATCCTTTGGGGTTCTGCTCTGAGGCAAGGTAGATTTCCTATTTCCATCTATAGGGGTATTTAGTCCTCCGGCTGTGTCGAGCTGTCTAGGGTTTGTTAGGTACACCCCACGGCTACTTCGAGTTGCTGTGTTAGTTCAGGATTTGCGGTCAGCACAGTTACCACCTACTCCAGAGAAAGATTCATGCGGCTCCAAGGTCACAGGATCATAAAAGTACAACTGGCCAATAATGAGTTAAATTCATCTCAGAAGAAGGGAAGAAAGGTTTTGAGCCATTTTTTTTCCTGCAGTCTGCTTTATCTTCTCTTCCCTCTTTTTTTCTGGGTGGCTGAGGAGTCTTGTGCTAGCATGGATGTTCAGGAATTAGCTTCTCGTGTAGACCAGCTTGCTGCTAGTGTACAGGGTATTTCTGATTATATTGTTCAGACTCCTGTTTTAGAGCTGAAGATTCCTACTCCTGATTTGTTTTTTGGTGACAGGTCAAAATTTTTGAGTTTTAAAAACAACTGTAAACTATTTTTTGCTCTGAGACCTCGATCCTCTGGTGATTCCATTCAGCAGGTTAAAATCGTCATCTCCCTGTTGCGTGGCGATCCGCAGGATTGGGCATTTTCCCTGGAATCTAGGAATCCAGCCTTGCTTAATGTAGACTCCTTTTTTCAGGCTTTAGGATTATTATATGATGAACCGAATTCTGTGGATCAAGCGGAGAAGACCTTGTTGGCCCTGTCTCAGGGTCAAGAGGCGGCAGTATTGTATTGTCAGAAATTTAGAAAATGGTCTGTGTTGACTAAATGGAATGATGATGCTTTGGCGGCAATTTTCAGAAAGGGTCTTTCTGAATCCGTTAAAGATGTTATGGTGGGGTTTCCCACGCCTTTCGGTCTGAGTGATTCTATGTCTCTGGCCATTCAGATTGACCGGCGCTTGCGGGAGCGCAGAACTGTGCACGCTGTGGCGTTGTCCTCAGAGCAGATTCATGAGCCAATGCAGTGTGATAGGATTCTGTCTAGAACGGAACGACAAGGATTCAGATGTCAGAATAGGTTGTGTTATTATTGTGGCGATGCTTCTCATGTCATTTCAGTCTGTCCTAAGCGGACAAAGAGGATCGCTAGTTCATTTACCATCAGTACTGTACAACCTAAATTTCTGTTATCTGTGTCCTTGATCTGCTCATTGTCATTATTTTCTGTCATGGCGTTTGTGGATTCAGGCGCCGCCTTGAACTTAATGGACTTTGAGTTTGCCAGGCGTTGTGGTTTTCCCTTGCAGCCTTTGCAGAACCCTATTCCTTTAAGGGGCATTGATGCTACACCTTTGGTGCATGGCGCCAGCCCATCAGGAAGATTGTCGATTTCTGGTGCTGCATAATTTGCATGATGCTATCGTGCTGGGTTTTCTGTGGTTGCAGGTACATAATCCTGTGTTGGATTGGAAGTCTATGTCTGTGACTAGTTGGGGTTGTCAGGGGGTTCATAATTATGTTCCTTTGATGTCATTCTCCTCTTCTGAAATTCCAGGGTTTTTGTCTGATTTTCAGGATGTATTCAATGAGCCCAAGTCCAGTTCCCTTCCACCGTACAGGGACTGTGATTGTGCGATTGATTTGATTCCAGGCTGTAAGTTTCCTAAGGGTCGACTTTTCAACCTGTCTGTGCCTGAACATACCGCCATGCGGAGTTATGTTAAGGAGTCTTTGGAGAAAGGGCATATTCGGCCATCTTCTTCACCGTTGGGAGCGGGATTTTTTTTGTTGCTAAGAAGGATGGCTCCTTGAGACCCTGTATTGATTATCGCCACTTGAATAAGATCACGGTCAAGTTTCAATACCCTTTACCTTTGCTTTCCGATTTGTTTGCTAGGATTAAGGGGGCTAGTTGGTTTACGAAGATTGACCTTCGGGGGGCATATAATCTTGTTCGTATTAAGCAGGGTGATAAATGGAAAACTGCGTTTAATACGCCCGAAGACGATTTTGAATACCTTGTGATGCCATTCGGGCTCACTAATGCTCCATCTGTTTTTCAGTCCTTCATGCATGATATCTTCCGGACTTATATTGATAAGTTCTTGATTGTATATTTGGACGATATTTTGATTTTTTCCGATGATTGGGAGTCTCATGTGGAGCAGGTCAGGATGGTATTTCAGATCCTTCGTGACAATGCTTTGTTTGTGAAGGGGTCTAAGTGTCTCTTTGGGGTGCAGAAGGTTTTTTTTTTGGGCTTCATTTTTTCTACCTCATCTATGTAGATGGATCCGGTTAAGGTTCAGGCCATTCATGATTGGATTCAGCCCACATCCGTGAAGAGCCTTCAGAAATTTTGGGGTTTTGCAAATTTTTATCGCCGTTTCATTGCTAACTTTTCCAGCATGGTTAAACCCTTGACCGAATTGACGAAGAAAGGCGCGGATGTGGCGAATTGGTCCTCTGCGGCTATCTCTGCCTTTCAGGAGCTTAAACGCCGATTTACTTCTGCTTCGGTGTTGTGCCAACCAGATGTTTCTCTTCCGTTTCAGGTAGAGATTGATGCTTCTGAGATTGGTGCAGGGGCCGTTTTGTCTCAGAGGGATCCTGTTGGTTCCTTGATGAAACCGTGTGCCTTCTTTTCCCGTAAGTTTTCGCCTGCTGAATGCAATTATGATGTCGGCAATCGGGAGTTGTTGGCTATGAAGTGGGCGTTTGAGGAGTGGCGACATTGGCTTGAGGGAGCTAAGCACCGTATTGTGGTCTTGACCGATCATAAGAATCTGATTTACCTCGAGTCTGCCAAAGGGCTGAATCCTAGACAGGCTCGATGGTCCTTGTTTTTTTCCCATTTTGATTTTGTGGTCTCGTATCTTCCGGGTTCTAAGAAAATTAAGGCTGATGCCCTCTCTAGGAGTTTTTTGCCTGATTCTCCTGAGGTCTTAGAGCCGGTCGGTATTCTGAAAGAAGGGGTGGTCCTTTCTGCCATTTCCCCTGATTTATGACGGGTTCTTCAGGAATTTCAGGCTGACAGACCTGACCGCTGTCCAGTGGGGAAACTGTTTGTTCCTGACAGATGGATTAGTAGAGTGATTTCTGAGGTTCACTGTTCTGTGTTGGCTGGTCATCCTGGTATTTTTGGTACCAGAGACTTGGTTGGTAGGTCCTTTTGGTGGCCTTCTTTGTCACGTGATGTGCGTTCTTTTGTGCAGTCCTGTGGGACTTGTGCGCGGGCCAAGCCTTGTTGTTCCCGTGCTAGTGGGTTGCTTTTGCCATTGCCGGTCCCTGAGAGGCCCTGGACGCATATTTCTATGGATTTTATTTCTGATCTTCCGGTTTCCCAGAGGATGTCGGTTATCTGGGTTGTTTGTGACCGGTTCTCTAAGATGGTTCATTTGGTGCCTTTGCCTAAATTGCCTTCCTCTTCAGATTTGGTCCCGTTGTTTTTTCAGCATGTGGTTCGTTTGCACGGTATTCCGGAGAATATTGTGTCCGACAGAGGTTCCCAGTTTGTTTCTAGGTTTTGGCGGGCCTTTTGTGCTAGGCTGGGCATTGATTTGTCTTTTTCTTCTGCATTTCTTCCTCAGACAAATAGTCAGACTGAGCGAACTAATCAAACTTTGGAGACTTATTTGAGATGCTTTGTGTCTGCTGATCAGGATGATTGGGTGGCCTTCTTGCCATTGGCCGAGTTTGCCCTTAATAATCGGGCTAGCTCGGCTACTTTGGTTTCGCCTTTCTTTTGTAATTTTGGTTTTCATCCTCGTTTTTCTTCTGGGCAGGTTGAGCCATCTGACTGTCCTGGTGTGAATTCTGTGGTTGACAGGTTGCAGCTGGTTTGGGCTCATGTGGTGGACAATTTGGTGTTGTCTCAGGAGGAGGCTCAACGTTTTGCTAACCGTCGTCGGTGTGTTGGTTCCCGGCTTCGGGTTGGGGATCTGGTGTTATGATCTGGTGGCCTAGGAGCAGCATGAGACGGACTCTGGAGAAGGTGGTCCCTGTACTGACCGCAAACCCTGAACCTAGCAGCGTAACTAAAAGTAGCCGTGGGGGGTACTTGACACTCCCTAGACCCCTCGACACAGCCTAAGATCTAACTTCCCCTAAAGACAGAAACAGGAAACCTATCTTGCCTCAGAGAAAATCCCCAAAGGATAGATAACCCCCCACAAATATTGACGGTGAGAGGAGAGGGAAATAACATACGCAGAAATGAAATCAGATTTTAGCATAGGAGGCCATACTAGCTAAAAAGAAAGAATAGAAAAGAGTACTATGCGGTCAGTACAAAACACTAGAAAAATATCCACCACAGAAAACACGAATCACCACATCTGACTAAAGACATGGGGGGTATATCTGCATCTCCAGAGACACAGCTTAGCTGCAAAAGATCCTTCACAGACAAAGCTGAACAAGACAAAAACATGAATATGCACAAAACTTTAAGGTCCACTGCAGGTGGACAGCAAAAACAAAGCCAGGACTTATCTTTGTAGAAAAGCACAGCAAACTGGAGAGACCAGCAGGGAAGTGAATCCTTCAAAAACAATGGACAACTGGCAGGGACTAAAGAGTCCAGCAAGGCTATATACCCCAGTCCGTTTTGCAATTAGTAGATACATCTGTCCAATCCAGCAGTCCAGTCACAACTGCATTACCCTCTACAACCACTGGAGAGAGCCCAAAAGCTGAATTTACAACAATCTGGTCTGGTTGTCTTCCCGTCATGTTCCTATGAAGGTTTCTTCTCCTAAGTTTAAGCCTCGGTTTATTGGTCCTTATAGGATTTCTGGGATTATTAATCCAGTGTCTTTTCGATTGGCGCTTCCGGCCTCTTTTGCTATCCATAATGTCTTCCATAGATCTTTATTGCGGAAATATGTGGTGCCCGTTGTTCCCTCTGTTGATCCTCCGGCCCCTGTGCTGGTTGATGGGGAGTTGGAGTATGTGGTTGAGAAAATTTTGGATTCTCGTTTTCGAGGCGGAGGCTTCAGTACCTTGTCTAATGGAAGGGTTATGGCCAGGAGGATAATTCTTGGGTTTTTGCCTCTGATGTCCATGCTGCTGATTTGGTTCGTGCCTTTTATCTGGCTCGTCCTAATCGGCCTGGGGGCTCTGGTGAGGGTTCGGTGACCCCTCCTCAAGGGGGGTTACTGTTGTGAATTCTGCTTTTGGGCTCCCTCCGGTGGTTGTAGGTGGTAATGCAGATGTTCCTGGGTTGCAGTCCTGGTCAGGTGTATCTGCTGATTGCAGTTCTGACTGGGGTATTTAGGTGTGCAGGATTCATTAGTCCTTGCCAGTTGTCCATGGTTTTTGGGAGGTGTTGGATCGCTGTCTGGTTCCTCCTGCCTTGCTGCCAAATCAGCAAAGATAAGTGTCTGGTTTTGTTTCTGTGGCACACTTGCTGTGTGCTTGATATTTCAGTGCTATTCATTTGTTTTTTCTTGTCCAGCTTAGATTGTGTCAGTATTTTCTCAGTCTAGTTGGATTCTCAGGAGTTGCAGATATACGTTTAGTTAGACGTTGGAATTTTTTGTATTATCTGCTGTGGATATTTTTGGAAGGATTTTAATACTGACCGCTTAGCATTCTGTCCTATCCTTTCCTATCTAGCTAGAGTGGCCTCTTTTGCTAAATCCTGTTTTCTGCCTATGTGTGTCTTTCCTCTCCTACTCACAGTCAATATTTGTGGGGGGCTGCCTATCCTTTGGGGTTCTGATCTGAGGCAAGGTAGATTTCCTATTTCCATCTATAGGGGTATTTAGTCCTCCGGCTGTGTCGAGCTGTCTAGGGTTTGTTAGGCACACCCCACAGCTACTTCTAGTTGCGGTGTTAGTTCAGGATTTGCGGTCAGTACAGTTACCACCTACTCCAGAGAAAGATTCATGCGGCTCCAAGGTCACCGGATCAGAACAGAGACTGCAGGAAAAAACAGGCCCTGTGTGTTAAACTACACACAATATACAAAGCAGAATGTGGGTGGCAGATATGCGCCAAACAGAACTCACGTTAATCCACTTAGTGGCAATTTAAAACACCCTTTTTAATTTTTTTTTGTCAAAGACTGCAGGAAAAAACAGGCCCTGTGTGTTAAACTACACACAAGGTACAAAGCAGAACGTGGGTGGCAGATATACGCCAAACAGAGCTCACGTTAATCCACTTAGTGGCAGTTTAAAGCACCCTTTTTTTATTTTTTTTTGTGGGAGACTGCAGGAAAAAACAGGCCCTGTGTGTTAAACTACACACAATGTACAAAGCAGAACGTGGGTGGCAGATATACGCCAATCAGAACTCACGTTAATCCACTTAGTGGCAATTTAAAACACCCTTTTTTTGTGGGAGACTGCAGGAAAAAACAGGCCCAGTGTATGACACCACACAATGTAAAAGGCAGAACGTGGGTGGCAGATATACGCCAAACAGAACTCACGTTGATCCACTTAGTGGCAATTTAAAACACCCTTTTTTTTGGGGGGGGGGGGGAAACTGCAGGAAAAAACAGGCCCTGTGTATTACACCACACAATGGACAAGGCAGAACGTGGGTGGCAGATATACGCCAAACAGAACTCACGTTAATCCACCTAGTGGTAATTTAAAGCACCCTTTTTATTTTTTTGGGTGGGAGACTGCAGGAAAAAACAGGCCCTGTGTGTTAAATTACACACAATGTACAAAGCAGAACGTGGCTGGCAGATATATCAAAAAATACAAGGGCTGTAGTAGAATTTCAATCTCCCTACAATGATCAAAGGACAAGTATGGCAGCAATAAAAAGGACTGCTGCACAGTGCACACAAATCAGTCTGGACAAATAAACAAGAGAACTGTGCAGAAAGAAGCAACATGATTTTTGCTTTGAAAAAAGCAGTTGGTTTGCACAGCGGCGTACACACAGCAATGCAGCTATCAGGGAGCCTTAGAATGCAGCTGAAGAAGCTACAGAGCTGATGCACCCCAAAATAAACACTATCCCTGCAAAGAAAACGTGGTGTTGGACAGTGGAAATCACTACAGCACAAGCGGTTTGGGGGTTAATATTCCCTCCCTAAGTATATCCCTGCTTCTGATGAAGCTGCAGCAACCTCTCCCTGTGCTCAGATCGGCAGAAGTAAGATGGCGGTCGGCGTGCATGCCCCTTTATAGCCTCTGTGACACCGCAGAAAGCAAGTCAATCACTGCCATGCCCTTCTCTAAGATGGTGGGGACCGAGACCTATGTCATCACGCTGCCCACACTCTGTGTGCACCTTCATTGGCTGAGAAATGCTTAAAGCGTCATACGAAACACTACTTTGGCGCGCAGATCGCCGACCTCATGACAGATCCCACAGTGGGATCGGGTCGGGTTTCACGAAACCCGACTTTGCCAAAAGTCGACGATTTATGAAAATGTCCGATCCATTTCGCTCAACCCTAGTGACCGCCAGTGCGGCGCCGCACACTTTCACAGCACTTTCCTGACCCAAGCCTGGGTGACTAGTGGTGTCCGCCAGTGCGGCACCGCACGCACTCTCGTGCATCTTTATTATTATTATTTCTGTCCGCAACTGGGGTGTCGAGCACAAGAGGTCTATTTGAACTCAAATCCTGTGTCTTGGGATGGAGTTCTGAGACTCCTTGCGTGCGCTCTTGGTGTGGTACCGCGGCCCTGTGAAGCAACAGGGTTAGCTTCCTTCACACAGGGTGAAGTTAACCCATGTGTGTATTCACATTGTACCACCATATAGTCCGTCATTACTTGGCAGCAGGTCCCATCTCTGCACGGTGGACCCCGGGCTGCGAATGTACCTTATTCTATCTTTCTTATTATTTGGTGCATTCTGCTAGCCCTAACATTACACTAGCGCCAGGGTCTGGCTAGTAATGATGGACAAACAGCAATCCTTGAGGTTCATCCAGCAGCTGGAGGGTAAGTTGGCGGCTCTCGAGCGCACAACCTCAGCTGTGGATGTAACCGCAGTTGCTGTTCAGGTTGCTAGCGTGGCTGCAGTCACCTTGTCCACCGCCACCCCTGTACCGACTCTATCTCGCCTCCTCCCGCTGCCAGAAAACTTTTCTGGTGATAGTAAGTCTTGAAGGGGTTTCGTGAGTCAGTGCGCTATACATCTCGAGCTTCTGGCCTCTCGTTTCCCTACAGAGCGGGCTAAGGTGGGGTTTTTTGTGTCTCTCCTGTCGGACAGGGCGTTGGAGTGGGCTACGCCGCTGTGGGGGCATGGAGATCATGTGGTGCAGAGTGCTTTGTTGTTCCTGAGCACTCTGAAACAGGTGTTTTTAGGACCTCATGTCACCCATGATACGGCACACCAACTGTTGTCATTGTCTCAGGGCTTGTCCTTGGTCAGCCATTTTCCATCCACTTCCGCACCCTAGCATCTGAGCTGGAGTGGTCGGATAAAGCCCTAATTCTGACATTTTGGAGGGAGCTGGCTGACCACATGAAAGACGCCCTGGCCACTAGGGAGATTCCTGCCACACTGGAAGAGTTAATAGCAGTGTCCACTTGTATTGACCTCCGTTTTCACGAGCGGAGGTTAGAGCGAGCCCAGTGTAGGCAGAGGTTTCGGCTGGCTCCCACCTTCGCCAAACCTTTGGAATCTCCAATCCAGGCTCCTGAGCCACATGAGGCCATGGAAGTGTCACGAGCGGGATCTAAGTCCCGGACCGCTCGTGCACTCCAGGTTTGTCATGTTTGCCAGCAGTCAGGACATCTTGCCACCAGATGTCCCCAGCGGTCGAGGAAATGTCAGCGTCTAGTGGTAGTAGGTGGAGGTACACTAGACACGGCAACGTTTGCCTCCAAATTGTCCTTTAAGGGGACAATTACAATAGGCTCATTCACTCACTCGGTAGAGCTCTGCGTGGATTCAGGGGCGGAGGGCAATTTTATGTCTTCTGCCTTCGCCCAACGTCACGCAATACCCCTGGTAATGCTAGCTCAACCAGTAACTGTACGAGTGGTGAATGGGTCAACACTGCCCTCACAGATAACACAACAGACCATCCCTTTCACTCTGTCCTTGTGGCCATCCCATCAGGAGATTATATCTCTGCTCGTCATTCCTGAGGGAATTGATGAGATCCTGTTAGGGATGCCTTGGCTACGGTATCACTCTCCTCATATCGAGTGGTCCACGGGCAGAATTTTAGGATGCGGTGAATCTTGTGGGGGGTAGATGTCAGAGGGAGAGCGTTCAGGTTGCTACTACTGAGGTACCCGCAGATTTATCCTCTCTTCCTAAGCAATATTGGCCCTATGCGGATGTGTTCTCTAAAAGGGCTGCGGAGACCCTTCCGCCTCACCACCCCTATGACTGTCCTATTGACCTCTTGCCTGGTGCTGAGCCTCCCCCAGGGTCGAGTCTATCCTTTGTCACTCCCAGAGACGGAGGCAATGTCACAGTATATCCGAAAGAATCTGGCAAGAGGATTCATTAGGAAGTCAGTGTCACCTGCAGGGGCTGGGTTCTTCTTCGTACAGAAGAAGAGTGGAGAACTGCATCCATGCATAGACTACAGGGGTCTTAACGCCATCACCATTAAAAATAAGTACCCACTACCCCTGATATCTGAGCTTTTTGATAGGCTACGGGGAGCAAGGGTATGTACTAAATTAGATCTGCGGGGTGCTTACAACCTGATTCGCATCCGTGAGGGGGACGAATGGAAGATGGCTTTTAACACCAGGGATGGGCACTATGAATATCTGGTGATGACCTTCGGGTTCTGTAATGCCCCAGCCGTTTTCCAAGACTTTGTAAACAACATCTTCCGGGATATGCTTTCCACCTCGGTTGTAGTTTATCTGGATGATATTCTCATCTACTCTCCAGATATAGACTCCCACCGAAGAGATGTTTGCAAGGTCTTCGACCTCCTACGGACTAACTCCCTGTATGCTAAGTTGGAGAAGTGTGTGTTTGAGCAGGAGTCCTTGCCTTTCCTTGGCTATATCATCTCTCCCAAGGAATTGGTATGGATCCTGCCAAGCTACAGGCTGTGAAGGACTGGCAGGAACCCAATTCTCTCAAAGCGGTGCAGCGCTTAATGGGGTTCATTAATTACTATTGAACGCACCTTATTCTATCTTTATTATTATTTGGTGCGTTCCGCTAGCCCTAACAACTGGCTCACATGAGGACCACCCCAGGAAAGGAAGACCAAGAGTCACTTCTGCTTCTGAGGATAAGTTTATCCGAGTCACCAGCCTCAGAAATCGCAGGTTAACAGCAGCTCAGATTACAGACCAGGTCAATGCCACACAGAGTTCTAGCAGCAGACACATCTCTACAACAACTGTTAAGAGGAGACTTTGTGCAACAGGCTTTCTTAGTAAAATAGCTGCTAGGAAACCACTGCTAAGGACAGGCAATAAGCAGAAGAGACTTGTTTGGGCTAAAGAACACAAGGAATGGACATTAGACCAATGGAAATCTGTGCTTTGGTCTGATGAGTCCAAATTTGAAATCTTTGGTTCCAACCACCGTGTCCTTGTGCGACTCAGAAAAGGTGAACGGATGGACTCTACATGCCTGGTTCCCACCGTGAAGCATGGAGGAGGAGGTGTGATGGTGTGAGGGTGCTTTGCTGGTGACACTATTGGGGATTTTTTCAAAATTGAAGGTATACTGAACCAGCATGGCTACCACAGCATTTTGCAGCGGCATGCTATTCCATCCGGTTTGCGTTTAGTTGGACCATCATTTATTATTTTTTTTCAACAGGACAATGACCCCAAACACACCTCCAGGCTGTGTAAGGGCTATTTGACCACGAAGGAGAGTGATGGAGTGCTACACCAGATGACCTGGCCTCCACAGTCACCAGACGTGAACCCAATCGAGATGGTTTGGGTTGAGCTGGACCGCAGAGTGAAGGCAAAAGGACCAACAAGTGCTAAGCATCTCTGGGAACTCCTTCAAGATTGTTGGAATATCATTCCCGGTGACTACCTCTTGAAGCTAATACTCATACAACCAATCTAACTACTCCAAATGAACCAGTAGAACCATCTTTTCCTTCTTCAGTTTTTAATTGTAATGTGAGCAAGTCTTCCTCTCTTGTAAAGGATCCATTGTTAAGGCCCCATTTGTTAATTCCATCCGAGAGTTCTTCTAAAGGTATGGCCGCCTCTGGGCCTAATGTGCAAGACAACTTTGACGGTCTTTCCCAAATTTCGGTTCATGACACTGATTGTTCCCTCATATCCCTTACTCCACTACCACTTCCCGCCTCTTCTCCTATAAAAGTGAGTACTGCCTTTGGTTTACCAGCGATTGACATAATAGAAACCAATATTTTGGTGAGGAACAATACTGTTACACCTCTTCACCACAACTCCTTGATTGACTCACAAAATACCAAGATCACTCATTTTTTTCAGGTGGTATCGGGCCACGAAGCAAAGATAAAAAGAAAAAGGGAACACGGGGGTCTAGGGGCACGGGCAAAAACAAAAAAAACTGGAAGGCTCCCCATAGTAGATATAACTAAGAATTCTGATAATTTAAATCAACACTCTAGTATTTTTAATTTATCCGATTACCATCAAAATAGGGATTAAATATCACTTCTAGAAATAGGGTTGTCCTTCTGACCTGACTCCCCATTAAATGTGTTTAACCTTTATTTTGATTTGAGTGACTTCATACAAAAACTCATCCCGTCCTTTTTTTTTTTTTTTTTAACATATACATATCGTGGATTATTTTACACTGAACACTGAAGCCCATAGGATTTTGTCTATTATAAAAGGCACTAGGTGTCGAGTTCCCGATGCTGAGCAGGGGGAATATCAAACCATGTCCGCTGCGGTGTCCCATTCCCCTCCAGCCGCAATGGAGCCTGCTCAGCAGAGAAGTCGGTCTCAGCATCTGGCTCGGGAAGATAATGTGCGCTTGGTTACTACTGATCTTCCAGGCTCAGCCATTGCACTGTTCTTCGGCGGCAGATGCTCCTGGGACTAAAGGTACCGTCACACTCAGCAACTTTGCAACGAGAACGACAACAATCCGTAACGTTGCAGCATCCTGGATAGCGATCTCATTGTGTTTGACACACAGCAGCAACCTGGATCCCGCTGTGCCATCGCTGGTCGGAGCTAGAAGTCCAGAACTTTATTTCGTCGCCAGGTCGGCGTGTATCGTCATGTTTGAAATCAAAAGCAACGATGCCAGCAACGTTTTACATGGAGCTAACAATCAGCGAGAACGATAAGTGAGTTGCCATTACGTCACTGGATCGCTCCTGCATCGTTCTGGAGTTGCTGTGTTTGACGTCTCTACAGCGACCTAAACAGCGACGCTCCAGTGATCTAGTTTAGGTCGGCTCGTTGTCTATATCACTGCAGCGTCGCTGAGTGTGACGGTACCTTTAGTACTGCTTTTCCTCTGCTGAGCATGCCCAAGGGTCGACCTTCCATTGGAGGTCTGGGGTCACACGCTCAGGTCCTGTAGCAGCTCCTATTGGACCACTAGGAAGGTCCTTGTCTGCTACAGCTTTAACAGGTTCACATGGCCGCACGGCCATGCGCTAGTATCAACCTATATCATGAGCTTTGATACTTTGTGGTCATGTCTGCATGTGGTCAGGGTTGGCTGAAATAAGCCCCTAGAATACCGGCACCTCCGGTGAGGAGTTTTGAGTGTATGAATTCAGGGCTGGCGTACAGCCACTAGAATTCCGGCTCCACTGGAGGAGTTGTTTGTGTGCTATGCTGACTGCATGACCACTGTTAGCTTTCTGCTCTGTTAGGTAGCTGTGATCCTCTGTGAGGTTAACAGGGCACAGCGTTTACCTATCTTAGCGTTTCTGTGAAGTAACAGAGTTTGCTTATACCACCATATAGTGCCTCCAATGGCTAGCAGCAGGTTTCTCTCCTGCACGGTGGACCCTGGGTTGCGAACGCACCTATTATAACACATATATCTACTCGTTGCGTTCCGCCAACCCTAACATAATACTAGCACCAGGGTCTGGCTAGTAAATGGCGGATGATCAGCATCTACAGCGGTACATCCAGCAGCTGGAGGGGAGTTTGGTGGCTCTTGAGCACACAACCTTGGCTGTGGATGTCAGCTCAGTCACTGTAAAGTAGCTGCATCCAGTTTGTCCTCTGCTACCCCTGCTCCGACCTTATCCCATCTCCCACTTCCAGACAAGTTTGCTGGTGACAGTAACCACTGTTGGGGATTCGTGAGCCAGTGCACCATACATCTTGAACTTCTGGCTGCACGTTTTCCTACGGAACGAACTAAAGTGGGATTTATCTTATCCCTTATGTCGGGCAGAGCGTTGGAGTGGGCAACGCCGCTGTGGGAGCATGATGATCGTGTGGTACACAGTGCTCCTCGCTTCCTGGACTCTCTGAGACAGGTCTTTTTGGGACCTCGTGTTACCCACGATACAGCGCTCCAACTGCTGGCATTAACGCAGGGTTCGTACATGGTCAGCCAATTTTCCGTCCACTTACAGACTTTGGCATCAGAGCTGGAGAGGCCAGATAAAGTCCTTATTCCTGTGTACTGGAGGGACTGGATGACCATGTAAAGGACGCCTTGGCCACCAGGGAGATTCCGGCCACACTGGGGGACCTCATAGCTATATCTACCCGCATCAACCACCGTTTTAACAAGCAGAGGTTGGAGTGGACCCAGTGTAGGCAGAGGTTCCCGTTGGCTCCTACCTTTGCCAGTCCTCTGGAATCTCCTATTCAGGCGTCCGACTCCCATGTGGCCATGGAAGTTTCTCGAGCGGGACCTAAGTCTCAGGCCACTCGAGTACCCGTCGTCTGTAATAACTGCCAGCAGTTGGGACATTATGCCAATAAATGTCCTCAGCGGTCGGGAAACTATCGCATCTAGTAACCATAGGAGGAGGTTCACTAGACACAGCAGTATTTTCCTCCAAGCTGTCCTTTAAGGGGACAATCACTTTAGGCTCTTCCACTCTTACAGTCGAGCTCTGTGTTGACTCTGGGGCAGAGGGGAATTTTATGTCCTCTGCCTTCGACCAACGCCACGTTATACCCCTGGTGATGCTGGCCAGGCCAGTGACTGTTCGAGTGGTAAATGTGTCAACACTGCCCACACAAATTACACATCAAACCATCCCTTTCACGTTATCTATGTCTCCTTCCCATCAGGAGATTATCTCCCTGCTTTTCATTCCCGAAGGAATAGATGAGATACTACTAGGGAATAGGGATACCCTGGTTACGTTTTTACTCTCCTCATATAGAGTGGTCCTCAGGGAGAATTTTGGGTTGGAGTGAATCTTATAAGGGCAGATGTATGAGGGAGTGCATTCAGGTTGCCACTACAGAGGTACCCACAGATCTTACTTCCCTCCCCAAGTGTTATTGGTCCTATGCGGACGTGTTCTCCAAGAAGGCTGCGGAGACCCTTCCACCTCACCATCCCTATGACTGTCCTATTGATCTCATGCCTGGAGCAGAGCCTCCCCGGGGTCGGGTCTATCCTCTCTCCTTCCTGGAGACGGAGGCTATAACTCAACATATTCAGGAGAATTTGGCTAGAGGGTTCATTAGGAAGTCAGTGTCACCTGCAGGGGCTGGGTTCTTTTTCATGCTGAAGAAGAATGGAGAAATTTGTCTATGCAGAGATTACAGGGGTCTTAACGCCATCACCGTTAAGAATAAGTACCCTTTGCCCCTGATTTCTGAGCTCTTCGATAGTCTACGGGGAGCAAGGGTATTCACCAAATTAGATCTGCGGGGTGCTTACAACCTGATTCGCATTCGTGAGGGGGACAAATAAAAGACGGCATTTAACACCAGGGATGGGCACTATGAATATCTGGTGATGCCCTTCGGCGTCTGTAATGCCCCAGCTGTTTTCCTAGACTTTGTAAATGATATCTTCCGGATATACTCTCCACTTCGGTCGTAGTCTATCTGGATGATATACTCATCTACTCTCTAGATATTGACTCTCACTGGAGAGATGTTTGCAAAGTCTTCA
This sequence comes from Ranitomeya imitator, assembly GCF_032444005.1. Taxonomy (NCBI): domain Eukaryota; kingdom Metazoa; phylum Chordata; class Amphibia; order Anura; family Dendrobatidae; genus Ranitomeya; species Ranitomeya imitator. The sequence goes on from NC_091282.1 coordinate 580,739,285, forward strand.
ACTTCTTACGGGCAAACATCCTCTACGCTAAGTTGGAGAAATGTATGTTTGAGCAGGAGTCCTTGCCTTTCCTTGGTTATATCATCTCCACCCAGGGGTTGGCTATGGATCCTGCCAAACTACAGGCTGTGATGGACTGGCAAGAACCCCACTCTATCTAAGCGGTGCAGCGCTTTATGGGGTTCATTAACTAGTATCGCCAGTTCATTCCGCATTTCTCAACTGTAGTAGCTCCCTTGGCAGCCCTCTCCAAGAAGGGAGCAAAGCCCAAATTGTGGTCGGAGGAGGTCTCCAAGGCCTTCCTCTCAATTAAATCTCATTTTGATAGCGCTCCCAATGTTGATAAGCCGTTTATAATGGAGGTGGTGCTGGAGCAGTCCTCTTCCAAAAGGATGCTCAAGGTCGGAAGAATCCTTGCTTCTTCTTTTCTAAAACCTTCACACCAGCGGAGAGGAATTATTCCATGAGGGACAGAGAAGTTGCTTGCCATGAAATTGGCTTTCTCAGAGTGGAGACATCTTCTGGAGGGGGCTCGCTTTCCCTTCCAAGTTTTTAATGACCACAAAAATTTAGTATACTTACAGACAGCCCAGCGGCTAAATTCTTGCCAGGCCAGATGGTCCCTGTTCTTCTCCCGGTTTCATTTCACTCTACATTTTCTCTCCAGGGAGAAGAACATTCGTGCCAATGCTCTCTCTCGCTCCATTGTGTCATCTGTGGAGGAGGAAGAGGAGCCTCGGCTTATTGTCCCCACTGAGAGCCTGAGAACTGTGGCCCCGATCTCGCTAGACTCTGTGCCCGGGGCAAAACTTTTGTACCTTCATATTTGCGACTGGAGGTTCTCTCTTAGGCTCATTCGCTAGGGTGGGTGGGCATTTTGGGGCCAAGAGGATGTCTGAGCTGCTGGCGAGAACATACTGGTGGCCGCATATGGCTCGTGATGTCGGGAACTATATTCGGGCATGTGTCTCCTGTGCTAAGAATAAGTCTCCTCGACAACGGCCAGCAGGATTACTTTATCCCCTACCGGAGGCAGACAGCCCCTGGGAGATGGTCGGGTGTTATGATCTGGTGGTTTAGGAACAACATGAGACAAGCTCTGAAGGAGGTGGTATCTGTACTGACCGCAAACCCTGAACCTAGCAGCGCAACTAAAAATAGCCGTGGGGGGTACCTGACACTCCCTAGACCCCTCGGCACAGCCTAAGATCTAACTTCCCCTAAAGATGGAAACAGGAAACCTATCTTGCCTCAGAGAAAATCCCCAAAGGAAAGATAGCCCCCCACAAATATTGACGGTGAGAGGAGGGGAAAATAAATCAGATTTTAGCATAGGAGGCCAGTCTAGCTTGATAGATAGGACACGAAAGGATACTGTGCGGTCAGTATTAAAACTCTACAAAAATCCACGCAGAGTTTACTAAAAATCTCCACACCTGACTAAAGGTGTGGAGGGTAAATCTGCTTCCCAGAGCTTCCAGCAAGACAGAAATAATTCATACTGATAACGCTGGATAAACATAGAAAACACAGAACGGATAAGTCCACAAACTGTGAACAGAAAAGAGCAAGCAAAAACTTAGCTTAGCTGAACTGGTCAGGATAACAGGGAAATCCAAAAGAGATGTGAATCCAACCAGGAACCATTTACAAGTGGCACCAGCTGAAGGACAGAGCAGACATAAATAGCAGAGCAGAGACGATCAGTGGAAGCAGCTGAAGACAGCTAACTCCAAGGAGCAGCCACACCACTAGAAACCACAAGAGGGAGCCCAAGAGCAGAACTCACAAAAGTGCCACTTACAACCACCAGAGGGAGCCCAAGAGCGGAATTCACAACAGTCGGGATGGACTTTGTGGTGGGCTTACCCAAGTCTCATAGCTGCACCATCATTTGGGTAATCACCGGCCATTTCTCTAAAATGGTGCACTTGGTGCCTCTTCCACGGCTACCTTCTGCATGGGCTTTGGCAGCATTGTTTTTGAAACATATTTTCTGCCTACATGGTATGCCAGACAAAATTGTCAGTGACTGGGGACCCCAGTTTGCATCTAGGTTCTGGAGAGAGCTTTGTCCACTACTCAGTATCGAGTTGAATCTCTCTTCTGCATATCATCCCGAGATGAATGGGTTGGTAGAGAGGGCCAACCAGACCTTGGTCACATATCTGCGACATTTTGTTTCAGCCAGGCAGGATGACTGGGCATCCTTGCCACCGTGGACGGAGTTCACGCTAAACAATGCCGTAGCCGACTCCACTGGCCAGACCCCCATTTCTTCTTAATTACGATCAGCATCCACGGGTTCCTGTGCCCATGCCCGTGTCTTCCGCCGACTCCAGGGTGGCATACTGGGCGTTGGAGACACTGGACATTTGGGACCGTACTCAGGAAGCCATCCGGGCTTCCAAGGAGAGAATGAGGTTCTTCGCCGATGCACACCAGCGTCCCGCTCCGTCCCTTGCTCCTGGCGATTTAGTGTGGCTACTGTGGGTTACATTTTCGCCGGTCAATATTATACAATTATCAGACCTTGGGCTTTCAGTTCTACTCGCCCCACCTTAAAAGTCACCTCCTTAAACCCCACTTGTGGCAAAGGCTGACCATTCTGGCGACTACTGTCAGATCATTATCTGGGCCGCGGGTAATATCAGAGTCAGCCCAGTATCGTTTGTAGAGAACATATGGCATAGTCATTACCTGGGAGCCGGTGTCCAGTAAAGCATTCATCGGGATGCCGTCAAACACAACTGGGATGATTGGTCATCCTCCGACGTACTTGGCTCGCCAGCTTTGCGGGCCTGGTCATACTACTCCTGGGGGTTGACCCTATGCCCCAGGAGTTGCTCGTTTAAATTGCAGAATCTTGTGATATGTCCCTCCTTGCTGCAGCGGTGGCAAATGGGTAATCCTTCTTGGTCATAGCGATCGTTGTCTCTCCCTCTGGGATCCTCTTCTGCCGTCTCCATGGGACATCATCTGGACTGGAGGCCAGCTGGATCTTCTACTTTGGAGACACTTGCATGGACTGTATGAGTTTTGGTTACTTTTGGTCAGTTCCTGGACCTGGAGATGCAGTCCTGCAGCATGGTCATCATTAGCCAGAGTCTGTGCATCTGCCTCAATGAGGGAAGGATGCTACTTCCCGGTGGTATGTAATTGCTGGGGGCCTAGGGGGTGCTCTGTGGCTGGAATTTGGTTCATATAGCACCCGGATGGCCCTATCTTTAAAGTGTGCAAAGTCCAAGTCAGGGTTTTGTAGGGCCAAGATGTGCAGAGGGTGTTGGACAGAAGTCCCTCAATAAATTGCTCCTTTAACAATCTGTCCCCATCTTGCACGCTGTCAGGGTCAACCTGCTTAATGGCCAGCAGCGTCTCCTGGAGATTAAGGGCATAGTCCCATATACTATCCTGTACCCTTTATTTACACCCAAAGAATCTCATTTTTATCTCTGCTGCAGTGCGGGTCTCAAAGGTGTCCTTCAGGCCATGTGCACACGTACAGTATTTTTTGTGTTTTTTTCGCGTTTTTTTCACTATAAAAACGTGATAAAAACACGAAAAAAACGCTTACATATGCCTCCTATTATTTACAATGTATTCCGCATTTTTTGTGCAAATGTTGCATTTTTTTCCGCGAAAAAAATCGCATCGCAGAAAAAAAAAGCAACATGTTCATTAAATTTGCGGAATTGCGGTGACTCTGCACACCTAGGAATGCATTGATCTGCTTATTTTCCGCATGGCGCTGTGCACACCATGCGGGAAGTAAGCAGATTATGTGCGGTTGGTACCCAGGGTGGAGGAAAGGAGAATTAAAATAAAAAATAGTGATATACTCACCCTCGATGTCTTCCCGCCTCTCAGCGGTGCAGGCTGCCGGTTCCGTTCCTATAGATGCTCTGTGTGAAGGACCTGCGATGACGTCGCGGTCCTGTGATTGGTCGTGCGACCGCTCATGTGACCACACACGTGACCGCGCACCATCTATAGGAACGGACGCCGCTGAGGACATCGGCTGTCTGCAGAGGGTGAGTATAACCATTTTTTTTTTTTTTTTTAACATGATATCCTTTACTATTGATGCTGCTTAGGCAGCATCTATAGTAAAAAGTTGGTCACACTTGTCAAACGCTATGTTTGACAAGTGTGACCAACCTGTCAGTCAGTTTTCCAAGCGATGCTACAGATCGCTTGGAAAACTTTAGCATTCTGCAAGCTAATTACGCTTGCAAAATGCTAAGAAAACCGCAAAAAAAAAAGGGAAAAAAACGCCAAAAAAAAATGCGGATTTCTTGCATAAAATTTCCGGTTTTCTTCAGGAAATTTCTGCAAGAAACCTGACGTGTGCACATACCCTCAGCCTGTCGAAAAATTTGCTTAAGGGTACCGTCACACAGTGGCATTTTGATCGCTACGATGGCACGATTCGTGACGTTCCAGCGATATAGTTACGATCTCGCAGTGTCTGACACGCTCCTGCGATCAGGGACCCCGCTGAGAATCGTACGTCGTAGCAGATCGTTTGAAACTTTCTTTCGTCGTCTAGTGTCCCGCTGTGGCGGCATGATCGCATGGTGTAACAAAGGTGTGCACGATATTGTATACGATGTGCGCATAGTAACCAACGGCTTCTACATCGCACATACGTCATGAAATTATCGCTCCAGCGTACATTGCAAAGTGTGACCGCAGTCTACGACGCTGGAGCGATATTGTTACGATGCTGGAGCGTCACGGATCGTGCCGTCGTAGCGATCAAAATGCCACTGTGTGACGGTACCCTAACAGTTCTCTTATCAGTGTTCAGCCAGGACTTTACCTCCCTCTGAGCTGCACCAGTTAATTGGCCAGTGAGGAGGCTGACCTTTTGATTCTCAGACAGGAGGTGCACTTCAAACAAACTGCAGAGTCTCTCCTTTAAATCACTCAGGGTGTGTGACTCCCATGGGTACTGCAGTAACCAGGCTGATCCCAGTATGTATGGCATTGATAATGGCATTATGGAAGCTGTGGCTGCCGCTGGATCTGGCCGGCTTATGGGGTCTGTGGCCACCGCTGGATCTGTCTGCATTAAGGGGGCTGTGATCGCCGCTGAATCTCCATCCGGATTGGACATTCTTTCCTCCCTTCCCTAATGAACCTCAGCCAGGCCCTGTGTTTCGTTACCGGATTGAGCAGCTTCTCCACTGCCTTCTGCTTTTCAAGTTTGGGGCCTCCTGCTTTTTCATCCATGCACAGCAGAGCACGGAGCACAGCTTCTCAATACCTCCCAACTTTTGAAGATGGGAAAGAGGGACAAAGTTTGCGGCGCGCAACGCGCGCCGCGGCACATCTTAGGCCATGCCTCTGACCACACCCATTCACTAGTCACACCCATATCCACGTCTCAACCACACCCATTTAGCACTGCTGATCACACTATTCATAAAGAATAATTATAAACAAAAAAATATGGCCACACAGTGCTCCATACTGTATACTGGCCACACAGTGCTCCATACTGTATAATTGCCGCACATAATGCTCCATACTGTATAATGACCGCACATGATGCTCCATACTGTATAATGACTGCACATGATGCTCCATACTGTATAATGACCGCACATGATGCTCCATACTGTATAATGACCGCACATGATGCTCCATACTGTATAATGACTGCACATGATGCTCCATACTGTATAATGACTGCACATGATGCTCCATACTGTATAATGACCACACATGATGCTCCATACTGTATAATGACCTACATGATGCTCCATACTGTATAATGACCGCACATGATGCTCCATACTGTATAATTGCCGCACATAATGCTCCATACTGTATAATGACCGCACATGATGCTCCATACTGTATAATGACTGCACATGATGCTCCATACTGTATAATGACTGCACATGATGCTCCATACTGTATAATGACTGCACATGATGCTCCATACTGTATAATGACAGCACATGATGCTCCATACTGTATAATGACCGCAAATGATGCTCCATACTGTATAATAGCCGCACACGATGTTCCATACTGTATAATGACCGCACATGATGCCCCATACTGTATAATTGCCGCACATAATGCTCCATACTGTATAATGACCGCACATGATGCTCCATACTGTATAATGACTGCACATGATGCTCCATACTGTATAATAGCCGCACACGATGCTCCATACTGTATAATGACCGCACATGATGCTCCATACTGTATAATGACCGCACATGATGCTCCATACTGTATAATGACTGCACATGATGCTCCATACTGTATAATGGCCACACATGATGCTCCATACTGTATAATGGCCACACAATGCTCCATACTGTATAATGACCGCACATGATGCTCCATACTGTATAATGATCGCACATGATACTTTGTACCGTATAATGGCCACACATAGCTACTCCTACACACGCGGCTGCGCTTCGTACACTTTGCACACACGGCTCCACTCCATACATCTCATACACACACGGCTCCGCTCCGTACATCTTGTACACATTCAGCTCAGCTCCATACACCTCATACACACACGGCTCCGCTCCATACATCTCGTACACACACGGCACTAGTCCGTACACCTTGTACACACACGGCTCCGCTCTATACACATTGCACACACTCCGTATACTTTGAGCACGCATGGCTCTGCTCTGTACACCTCATACACACGTGGCTCTGCACTGTACACCTCGTACACACGTGGCTCCGCTCCATACACCTTTCACACTCTGCTCTGATCCGCACACCTCTTACACACATGACTCCGCTCCGTACACCTTTCACACGCTGCTCCGCTCCGTACACCTCTTACACACGCGGCTATGCTTCGTACACCTAGTACACACACGACTCCGCTCCGTACATCTCGTACACACCCAGCTCAGCTCCGTACACCTCGTAAACACGCGGCTGTGCTCCGTACACCTCGTACACACGCGGCTGTGCTCCGTACACCTCGTACACACGCGGCTGTGCTCCGTACACCTCGTACACACGACTCCGCTCCGTACATCTTTCACATGCTCCTCCGCTCCGTACATCTCGTACACACCCGGCTCAGCTCCGTACACCTCGTACACACGCGGCTGTGCTCCGTACACCTCGTACACACGGCTCCGTACACCTCTTACACATGATTCAGCTCCGTACACCTTTCACATGCTGCTCCGCTCCATACACACGTGGCTGTGCTCCGTACACCTCGTACACACGCGGCTGTGCTCTGTACACCTCGTACACATGGCTCCGTATACCTCTTACACACGACTCCGCTCCGTACACCTTTCACATGCTGCTCTGCACACCTCGTACACTCGCGGCTGTGCTCCATACACCTCGTACACATGGCTCCGTACACCTTTCACAGTACGAGGTGCACCGAGCGGAGCCGCGTGTGTGTACGAGGTGCACCGAGCGGAGCCGCGTGTGTGTACGAGGTGCACCGAGCGGAGCCGCGTGTGTGTACGAGGTGCACCGAACGGAGCCGCATGTGTGTACGAGGTGCACCGAGCGAAGCCACGTGTGTGTGTCTTTGTACGAAGTGTACTGAGCGGAGCCTCAGTCGCGTGTGTGCACCGAGCGGAGCTGCAGCTTGTAATTAGCACATGATGATACAGTGACTGACTGTCATAGGGGCTTAGCCCTTTTATGCATGGGGAAATAAAGCAGCCACATTGATGTGTTGTCACTATCTCCCAGGAGGCTGCAGCTGCTCCTCCACAATGCACTGGACGGAGTGAGTGATCTCTGTGACATCCACTACTCACTGATCTGCATCTGTCCCGTTAGCAGCCTCCAGTCCACTCATGGTCTGCTGCTTACATTGCTGCCGGCACCCAGGCTGTGTTCGGCTGTGTTATGTACTCACCTCAGGTGTCCCCTCTTTCTCTGAACTGTGAGGCAGACTGGAAGACTCGGGAACATACCGACGGGGAAGGGGCGTGGCCTAACAAAAGGGGCGTGTGACAGTAGCTTCAACTGTTCTGTCTGCGGGAAGCTCTGCGTCCCGGGCAGGACAGCCGGGACAAGCATCAAATCCGGGGCAGTCCCGCACAATGAGGGACGGTTGGGAGGTATGGCTTCTCTTCGCACTCTTTCTTTGGCTACTCCCGAGAAGACTCACCTCCTCTGCTCCTCGCACGCTGCACAGCGTGGCAATGGCGGTTATCACACAGCTCAATAAAGTGTATGGCACACAGGACTCGGTGGTATCGGGCTACGATATCCTGTTTGTGATGCCAAAATGGAGCACCCACTTGGACCGTGGGGTACTCGGGCCGAGTCAGACGGTACTTAAAGGGGTGGTCACGGTAGCAGAGACCCGGTCTGTGGCCCTGGGTGTCCAATAAAAATAATGAAGAGAAGTGGAAAATAAAGTCTATGGGGGATAAATTCTCAAATAACCCTTCAGAAGTGAGAAATGCCGTTTTTCACTCATCCCGCTCCCAAATACAGATTAGATTATATGCTCCCCTGAGGTCCAAATTAGAAAACCATTTGGCCCCTGACAATTGACTGTACAAATCAGGGATGAGTGGAAGAGGATAGGTATGTCTCACTGTGATTTTATTTAATTCCCGAAAATCGAGACACGGCCGCAAACCACAATCTTTTTTTTTTTTTTACAAAAAATAATCCAGCTGCCACAGGAGAAATAGATAGATGAATGTGGTGTTTACGCAAGCTTTCAGAAATATACTCCTTCATAGCGGTTCACTCCAGGCCAGAGAGGTTGAACAGATGGGCCTTGGGCAATATAGCACCCGGAACAGTCAAAAGGGCGGAGTGGTGGTAAGACCTCGGCCTCTTTTTTGGAAAAAACCTCCTCAAAATCCTTCAGGAAATCTGGAATACCTTCCAGATTAACGGATGACACTATTACTGTAGTAAGGTAACTTTCAACACAATTAGGACACCCATTTGACAAGTTCGTGAGCTTCCCAATCTATCACAGGATTATGTAACTATAACCAGAGGAACCCCATCACCAGTCCTGCAGGCAGATTGTCCAGAACAAAACATGAAATACAGTATGTTCCTGGTGCAAGGAACCCACAATAAGGAGAAACTCATCCGAGGCAAATTTAGTTACATTCTTAGCCAGCGGTGTTTTGTCAATGGCAGCAATATGAATAGGAGTCTCCAGCCTAACTGTCCCTAATTTACACTTTGTCGCCAAGTTAGAGCCAATAAGGTTCACGGATGACCCGCAGTCCACGAAAGCAGAAGTGGGCATGAAGCAACTCCCACAACTAAGTTTCGCTTCCAACAATACTTTAGAGAATGAGGAAAAAGGTACCTGAGTGTCTGGGTGACCTCCTCCACAATCACTCCAACTCAGCCACTTGTTAGTCGGTGGGCAGGAGGAACAGTTCTTTTTCCAATGTTTGGGATCTTCACAGTTAAAACACAGCTTTCCTTCATGTCGCCGTCTCTTCTCCTTCTCCTTGATGGCCCCCACCTCCATAGGTTCAGATGGTGGCAAAACTACAGGATTAGCAGGGGGCCATGGAACACCTCTCCCATAGCCTCCGATCCATACAGATAGCCTGAATCATAGCCTCCTCCAATGATCTGGGTGATGGATGGAGAGCCAGAGCGCCCTTCAGGTGATCCGACAGTCCTCTCCTGAACTGACCTCTCAACGCAGAGTAAGCCGAGGACACCTCAGTGGATCATTGATGGAACTCGGAGCTATGCCAATCAGCCAAGAGCCTACCCTGAAAGAGACTTATGATTGTGTCCTCTGGCACTCTGACCCGGTCAGGCTTATCAAAAATATGTCCTAAGGCCTCAAAGAACCTATCCACAAACACACGTTCAGGGGCAGAAGCAGGAAGAGAGAAAGCCAACGATTGAGGTCCCTCCTGAAGAAAGGAAATGATTATCCCTACTCGCTGACTCATCTTCAGAAGATCGGGGTCTAAGAGAAAACAATGAACAAGACCCATACAATCGCATGGGAGCTCGAAACGGCCGTCGTTCCACAGACAGATCCTGCATCATTAGTGTCAAACTAGCCATTTGATCTGCCAAGGTATGGAGCTGATCCATAGAAAGCAGAGCAGAGAAAAAAAACTGTCTATTTCTGGTCAGTTATGTCATGCTGCTGCATTGCAGGTAGGTGCAAGCTTCACTAGATGACAGTAGAGAGGAAGCAGGTCTGCACCTAAACAGAGCTGACCTGCAGTGCAGCAATGAGGCTACCACAGGTGGCAGCAGAATTGTCAAACAAGCCGGGTCAAATCCTAGTCTGTAGTGCAGTACCAAAGGACTAAGCAAATTTTCGGTCAGAGACAAACCAGGGGTTCAGTCTGTAATAGTCAGAAGCGGAGAAGCCAAAGACTAAGAACAGAAACAGGTCAGGATACAAGCCAAGTCAAAACCAGGGAGTCTGCACACTAAAGGGAAACACTGAGTCAAGATGGGAACAGGGGAAAACAGAGACACGGGTTCAGACAGGAAGGGCAGCAGGACCAATCAGAGCAATCAGAGTCAGCTACAGCAACACTAGGCAAAATTTATAACTGACATCACCTGAAGGAAGCAGTGGCAATAAATAGCCAAACTGCACCCAGACAGAAACTGAGAAAGGTTAACTGTTGACATAAGCAGACCGGGAAAAAGGGAAAACAGGACTCAAAACCCGGTCTGGATCATGACATCCATATAGTATAATGTACTCCCCATAGTATAATGCACTCCCCATAGGCAGATTCTATATTGTATAACGAATTCCCCATAGGCCTCTATATAGTATAATGCACTCCCCATAGGCAGACACTATATAGTTTAATGCACTCCCCATAAGCAGACACTATAGTGTAATGCTCCCCCCATAAGCAGGCTCTATAGTGTAATACACCCCCACTGGCAATCTCTATGCGTAATTCACCCCCATAAGCAGCCTCTATAGTGTAATGCTCCCCCATGCGCAAGCTCTATAGTGTAATACACCCCCATAGGCAACCTCTATAGTGTAATTCACCCCCATAAACAGCCTCTATAGTGTAATGCATCTCCATAGGCAGCCTCTATAGTATAATGTAGCCTCATTAAAAAAAAATCACCTCTCTTACTCCTGATTCCTCTACTGCTTCGAGCTCCCACTGATCTCCGGACCACAGGCGCCGAGTAGTGACATCATCGTGCCCACTGTCAGTGTTGTCTTTGGTGATGTCAGACACTGACAGGAGGATAATCGGAGAGGGAGCGTAACGCTCCTTCTCTCATCAATGCGGTCAGCTTTATCGGCTAAATGCCAATACAGTTGAACCTGTGATGACAGGCGGGTGGGGCCCACTGCTGGCATTGGGCCCCCCACTGCCTGCTCAGGGGCCCCATAGCGACCGGGCAGCAGAGCAGGGAAATTAATTCTCCCTGCTCTGCAGCAGAATGTAACTGCCCCCTCTACCCCCGGTAGCTACACTACTGACGACCACCGATATGCTTTTTCATGGCTGGGGTTAAGGGTACTTATGCCTCAGTGCCGCTTTTTAATGGCTTTGAGAAATAAGGTTATTGTGCACCCCAGCATAGGAAAATCTCTAGGGTCGAGACCCCAGAGAGCATGATACGGGTAGCTTTTTACCATCCTCAGTCTTTTGTATGATTTCTCATTCATTTCTCTCCCACTCCCATCCCTCTGGTATCCCTGGACCCTCTTTTCATGGAAGAAAATGGAGGGCGCATGCATAGTGCACCTGCCAATATGTGCCGGCTATCACCTGGCAACAATAGTAGATTTTTCCCATTGGTTCATTTTGATCATTGTGATAGACCCTATCACAGTGATCAAAATAAAAAATAGTAAATCAAACCTTTATTTAGCACTCCCTTAGTTAGGTAAAATTAAATATTTTTTCCCATTCTTTGTAGTTAGGGTTAGGGTTTAGGGCTAGGGTTTGGGGTTAAAGCAGCATTAGGGTTGGGGCTAGGGTTAGCGTTGTGTTGGGGTTACGGTTGTGGTGTTGGGTTTATGGTTGTGGTGTTGGAGTTAGGGTTGTCTTGGAGTTATAGTTGTGTTGGGGTGTTGGGGTTAGGGTGGTGTTGGGGGTTCAGGTTGGGATTAGGCTCAGGGGTAGGGCTGTGCTAGGGTTTGCATTAGAATTGTGAGGTTTCCACTGTTTAGGTACATCAGGAGGTCTCCAAATGTGACATGGCTCCCACCATTCCAGACAATTTTGCATAAAAAAATAAAATGGTGCTCCCTCCCTTCTGAGCCCTGCCATGCACCCAAACAGTGATTTTCCCCCACATATGGGATATCGACATACAGGTCCTTCTCAAAAAATTAGCATATAGTGTTAAATTTCATTATTTACCATAATGTAATGATTACAATTAAACTTTCATATATTGTAGATTCATTATCCACCAACTGAAATTTGTCACGTCTTTTATTGTTTTAATACTGATGATTTTGGCATACAACTCCTGATAACCCAAAAAACCTGTCTCAATAAATTAGCATATCAAGAAAAGGTTCTCTAAACGACCTATTACCCTAATCTTCTGAATCAACTAATTAACTCTAAACACATGCAAAAGATACCTGAGGCTTTTATAAACTCCCTGCCTGGTTCATTACTCAAAACCCCCATCATGGGTAAGACTAGCGACCTGACAGATGTCAAGAAGGCCATCATTGACACCCTCAAGCAAGAGGGTAAGACCCAGAAAGAAATTTCTCAACAAATAGGCTGTTCCCAGAGTGCTGTATCAAGGCACCTCAATGGTAAGTCTGTTGGAAGGAAACAATGTGGCAGAAAACGCTGTACAACGAGAAGAGGAGACCGGACCCTGAGGAAGATTGTGGAGAAGGACCGATTCCAGACCTTGGGGAACCTGAGGAAGCAGTGGACTGAGTCTGGTGTGGAAACATCCAGAGCCACCGTGCACAGGCGTGTGCAGGAAATGGGCTACAGGTGCCGAAATGGGCTACAGAGAAGCAGCACTGGACTGTTGCTAAGTGGTCCCAAGTACTTTTTTCTGATGAAAGCAAATTTTGCATGTCATTCGGAAATCAAGGTGCCAGAGTCTGGAGGAAGACTGGGGAGAAGGAAATGCCAAAATGCCTGAAGTCCAGTGTCAAGTACCCACAGTCAGTGATGGTGTGGGGTGCCATGTCAGCTGCTGGTGTTGGTCCACTGTGTTTCATCAAGGGCAGGGTCAATGCAGCTAGCTATCAGGAGATTTTGGAGCACTTCATGCCTCCATCGGCTGAAATGCTTTATGGAGATGAAGATTTCATTTTTCAGCACGACCTGGCACCTGCTCACAGTGCCAAAACCACTGGTAAATGGTTTACTGACCATGGTATTACTGTGCTCAATTGGCCTGCCAACTCTCCTGACCTGAACCCCATAGAGAATCTGTGGGATATTGTGAAGAGAAAGTTGAGAGACGCAAGACCCAACACTCTGGATAAGCTTAAGGCCGCTATTGAAGCATCCTGGGCCTCCATAACATCTCAGCAGTGTCACAGGCTGATTGCCTCCATGCCACGCCGCATTGAAGCAGTCATTTCTGCCAAATCATTCCCGACCAAGTATTGAGTGCATAACTGAACATTATTATTTGATGGTTTTTTTGTTTGTTATTAAAAAACACTTTTATTTGATTGGATGGGTGAAATATGCTAATTTATTGAGACAGGATTTTTGGGTTATCAGGAGTTGTATGCCAAAATCATCAGTATTAAAACAATAAAAGACGTGACAAATTTCAGTTGGTGGATAATGAATCTATAATATATGAAAGTTTAATTGTAATCATTACATTATGGTAAATAATGAAATTTAACACTATATGCTAATTTTTTGAGAAGGACCTGTACTCTGGAAAAATTGTGCAACAAATTTTGTGCTCCATTTGCTCCTCATACCCTTGTGAAAATAAAAAAGTTTGGGTGTAAAGTAATTTTTTTGTGAAAAAAGTAAAATGTTCATTTTTTCCTTCCACGTTGCTTTAGTTCTCGTGAAGCACCTGAAGGGTTAATGAACTTCTTGAATGTGGTTTTGAGCACCTTGAGGAGTGCAGTTTTTAGAATGGTGTCATTTTGGGGTATTTTCTGTAATATTGACACCCCCAAACTCACTTCAAATGTGAAGTGGTCACTAAAAAAAGTGGTTTTGTAAATTTTGTTGGAAAAATGAGAAATCGCTGGTCAACTTTTAACCCTTATAACTTTCTAAAAAAAAATTGTGGTTCCAAAATTGTGCTGTTGTAAAGTAGACATGTGGGAAATGTTAGTTATTATGACTCTCTGATTTAAGGGCACAAAAATTAAAATTTTAAAATTGCTAAATTTTCAAAAATTTTGCCAAATTTCCATTTTTCTTAAATAAACGCAAGTCATATTGAAGAATTTTTACCACTAACAAAAAGTACAATATGTCACGAAATAACATTCTCATAATCAGTGGGATCCGTTGAAGCGTTCCAGAGCTATAACCTCACAAAGTGACAGTGGTAAGAATTGGCATCTACAGTATGCTAGATGTCTTCATCTGCATCTGAGGACAGCACTCAAAGCAGGCTGCCTTATATGCAAGAGGAGACATCATCCCCTGAGAACAATGATGACTGTGATCAAAATATAAGTAATTTTTTAATGGCCAATGAAATATGCTGAATTTAGAATTGTTTTTCAATAGCCTGAAGATGTGTCATCAAGAATGGATGTTAATCTTCAAAATGTGCATTCATCTCAAATGGCAACTAACAAGAAGGTATGTCTATATATTTTTTCCAAACTTGATTGATTTAAGATGTCACGTCCCATTTATGATACATATAAACTATGTGACACTGGGCCCTGTTATATAATGCAGCAAAAAAAAAAACTATGTGCTATCATAATATTACTGCCTCTTTATTTTTTTTTTTAACATTTTCTATAATTACATTTTCAGACTGCTGCAAAAAAAGAAATCAACATCACACAAGTCCGGCTGGTTCACAAAATGCTAGAAATCAGTCATTAATCCTTATTCTTTTTACTTGTGTACTTTCCATCCAAGATGGATAAACATTTAAAAATGAAACTTTCCGCATGGTCCAAGAAATGTTTTCTAGAAAACAAATCAACTAGATGAACATCCCAGTAGTGACTTTTTGGCAAGACACTAATTCTCTTTGTTTAATCGGGCCCATAACTTTGGGACCAAGGGCATCTTCAGCATGCAGATGTTGATGTGAATAGAAAACATTAAAGTATATTTACTTAAAATTGGCTGTGCTGATGTAATAGCTACAATGCACTATAGGGAAACCCGTGTAGCCATTTCCATAGGTCATGTCTTCCTTCTGTTTTTGATTCAATCTTTGCAATGTGTAAAATGGTGATGGGTGGTTTTTTGACAATTAGTACAAATTGATCCTCAAATCGTTCAAATTATCCAGGACATGTAAAATTTATAAAATTCAATTCTAATTGAATTTGCGTTGAATCCTTTTGATCTTCTCTATTCAGCACTGTCGAACAAACCAAAGTGACGCTAATCACTACTCACGAACAAGCCTTGAGGCAGGATAGTCAAACATTCCCTGGTCAAATACCAAGAGACCATGTAGTAAACCAAGGGGGAAAGACAAAGGTGAAGTCAGGTTATGGTACAAGATCAGGAAGAAAGCAGATCAGAGCAAGGGGGCTTGGGGATAGTCAGAACGAGGTCCAAGGTCATTCACCAATAGATCAGCAAATAGAGCACAGGAATACAAGGCAGACCACTGAGCAAATGCGACATCTGGCAGAGATTTGGGATTGAAAGCTTAGCCAAGTAGCTAGGTAATAACTTGGCATACCGGCATACCTGAAGGAAGCTCAGCACCTCCAAGTCTCAGATTGGACGTCTGAGCTGTCAATCAGAATACGGACAACTCATCATGCCCCTGCACTAAACTGGAAAACTAAGCTGTCAATTCCATGCACCCAAGCCACACTGAAAGGAGAAATTGTGACAATCAGCATATAACTACATACAATTTCTCCACAAGTGAGGACAGATGAGGCAGTTAATTTTTAAACTTTTTAATAAAAATAAGTCCATTAGCTAGCATCTACCGCCTAGAGATCAAAAAGTTTGCCTTTAACATACAGAGGCAAGCATTTCACCAATCTTGGCAGACAATCAACAGCAAATTAACTGGGAGGGTGGTTCTTCTATACCTCAGTATAGGTCTATTAAAATTTCTTAAACTTTTTTTTACAATCTGGCGTCTGACCAGAAACTAATTTAAAATATAACATTTTTATAATGTTGTGTTGTAAATGGGAGGGTGTTTGTCATTGCTTTTACAAATATATCTTTGTTTAACCAAAAATGATTTGGCGTATTGCTAACACATTTTAATACTAACGAAGTCTGATGGCTGTTTAAAAACATTGTATAAAACTTTTCAGTTCCATTCTTTTGAAATCTCATCTACTTTAACAGTCTTGAGTTGTGAAGAAAAATAGTTTTCATATTTGTATGGTTTACAAAATTTGCATAAAATATTTTATTGCATAAGAAATGTTTCTTGATACTTTAGTGTGCTTATTATACCAACATGAATAATGTGTATGAATGTTAGAAATAATCTATTACTCCTCACCTGGTGAAGTAGACCCAGTAAGACCCAGGTACGCGTAGGTACATGGTCCCTGGGCCTTGGTGCAGCTAGCTGGATGACAAGAGAGCAAGGACGGGACACTCAGGAATTTTGGGAGCAGCAGGATGGATGCAATGACCTCAAGTGGGCATAAGAGATAGAGGTACATAACACTGTGTGCTCAAGAATAGGAGAGTGACAATAAAGTATTGAATAACAATCCAAAGACCCAGGTGTGTGTCCTAATGAGCCTTAAAGGTCTAGGGAAATGATGTCACACACCAAGTAACCTGCAAAGCTAGATGTTGAGCACAATTGAGAGCAGCAGATCAAGATGTAAGGAGGAGAGTCTGAACCTGGGACAGGTGTGCAACAGAATCTCTTTAGGCAACCCCACTCAACGGTTGTGGTCAGTGCTCTCTGGCCATGGACATGAGTTGCGTAAAGTTCCTGAGCCTACAGGTTTCCTGGCATTTCATTAGCTTACCCAGTATGATGTAAAATGTGCCATGTGTGGCGCATAGCTGACGTCTCAACAGTCAGGCTAATCATAGTTGAGCCTGGGAACTCGGAATTAAATAAATTCACACAGTTGCTGTCCATGGCCAGAGAGCATGAATCTGGACTTTGGACTGGGGTTGCAGAAAGTGATTTGCTAATTTCTTAGAGTTTTTCAATAATCAGGCAATGTAGTTTGTAAAATGAAAATTTATGTAAGTAATTGGATGAACATAACACACAAACAAAATGCAATTCTAATGGCGACAACAAAAGAATGAGTAAAACTAAATATGGGGGGGGGGGGGGGCAGTTGCAAAACCATGGGAAGAAGGGTTGACAAAGATAATAGCTCTTTGTGTCCACAACAATCAATTCAATTCTAAGCATCTTCCCTCTATGTGATTAATTCTACAAATCTAGTTGGAAAACAAAATTATAGTAATTTAACCCCTTAATGACTGCGCGTTTTTTCAGTTTTTTTTCATTTTTGTTTTTTCGTCCTCTTCTTCCAAGAGCCATAATTTTTTTATTTTTCTGTCCACATAAACATACAATAAAAGGACTTGCTTTTTGCAGGACAAGTTGTACTTGTACTTGATTTCATTAATTTTATCATATGATGCACTGGAAAGCGGGAAAAAATCCAAGTGTGTTGAAATAGTGAAAAAAGCACAAATCTCCAATATTTTTTTCTAATTAGCATGCTCACTGTATGGTAAAACTGACCTGGCAATATGATTCACCAGGTAAGTATGATTGCTCAGATACTAAATATGTATAGTTTTTTTTTATTTAAAGAAGCACTCCCATCAAAGTTTTATTCCTCTTAATATATAACAATTATCCTATTATATGACACTGTGTACTTACAATTGCTTATTTTGCCTTTCTACACATATAATCCTTCTGTATTCTTTGCTCTACGAAGAAACAAGAAAAATATTTTCCCTGCATAAATCATCCCCCTCTTCAATAGAGATGAGCGAACCTTTCAAGGTTCAGTTTGGATTGGCAGAAAGGATGGCCGTTCACCAGTTTGCCAAACAGTTCATCAAAGGTACCTGAACCCCATTGGATTCAATGGGAGACAAAACCAAGTACTCAGATAACACCTTAAGGGGTGACAAAAAGCTTCCCAAATTAAGGGAAAACACCATGAAAAGTGGCATCAATTGACCCCCAGTGGAAATTTGCAAATGGTACAGCAACGGTCAAGGATGGGCCATGCATGAGGTATCAGGGTCTGGCCCAGTATTTACAGCTTGGAATTGAAGTTTCATTTAGGACCTAGTGGTTAAGCAAGTGGTATAAGCCTTCTTTTCTGGGAGACCTCACACTTCATGCAACACCTCCAATTTTATTTTTTGACTACTTTTGATAGAAAAATGTAAGAATAGTAACACAGGTAGTTGACTTATCAATTAACCCACAGTAGAACCTATTATAGTGGCGCAGAAGCATTCAGCCATGGCCCATGCATGATGTATGAGGGTCTGGCCCTGCATTTACAGCTTGGAATTGAAGTTTTAAGGAGAACCTGGTGGTTAAGGGAGGTGGTGTAAGCTTTCTTTGCTGGGAGACCTCACACCTCATGTAACACCTCCAATTTTTTTTTATACTTCAGCCACAGCAAAAACATCAGTTTCATAGACTACAATTGTGCTGTTCGCTTCATATCCCTTTGATATTGATATTGTTATCCCTGTTGTATTATTGGCTTGTTTTTTCATGCTTGTCTGCTGCTGCCTACTGACCAAAGGCTTTGTGTCACTTCCTTGCTCCTCCTTTTACATTTTTCTAGCATGTGGGAGTGTCCTGCAGCCTTGTGCATGATCTCACTTCTTGGCATCCACTTTACTTCCATTCACCGGGTGAGAAGTACACATCTCTTTTGGGCTGCAGAAAGCAAAGTCTTTTGACCACACTCAGTAGTGGCTCCAGGGGTGAACACTCACGAGACAACCACAATAAGGTTACTTGTACCATCTGCATTGCGCCACCTCATGTCTTTGGGTTATGGTTCAAATAAATCACCGCTGATTGATCTCTCTGCACTCACATTTGAATCCATCCACCCAGGAGCGACACCTGGTCCTGTCTGCCCCGCTTCAAGGACATGAAGGTAGGACTTCTCACATAGTGATGGGCGAGCACTAGAGTTGAGCGACTTTTACTTTTTTAGGACCGAGTCGGGTTTCGCGAAACCAGACTTTGTCAAAAGTCTGCTTGGGTGAAATCGGCTAATTATTGCGAAAAGTCGGGGATCGGCCGAAACACGAAATCCAATGCAAGTCAATGAGGAATCAAAGTCGGCAGTAAGTGGAGGACAGGAAAACACCTACAGTGCCCATTTTAATGCCAAAAACATCAATTCTTGTTACTTAAGCTTGTCAATAATAATTTACCTTATAAAAATAGTTAGTCATTGAAAATTGGGGGTCATTTGGCTAAAGTTGTGGGGGGTAGGGCTGGTTCAAGTTTTTCATGGGCCCAGGAAACGCGGACTACATCACGGCGGTGGAGCAGGGAGAGGTAAGTATTTAAACTTTGCAAGTGCTGTGATCCTGAGCAAGCGGGGGGGGGGTCACTCGTTTGCATTGGCACTGGCACAGGGCCCCTCAAAGTACGGCGGTGTGTTTGGGGCGCCTCCCACCGGCGGAGACACTTTTGCGTACTATGAGGGGCCCTGTGCCAGTGATGTCGCCAACGAGTATGCCCCCCACCTGATGAAGGAACCTGCACTTTCATCTGCACCTTCCTCTTTGTCCCCATGTAAGGTGGTATAGTATGCGGGAAGGGGAACCTGACTTTCAGCAGGGTCAGATTCTGGCTGTGTAGAGTGCAAGGGGAATTGTAGTGGTCTGGGTCAATGTACCAGCAGACTAATCTAGCAGTGGCTGGGCAATGGGCAGGATGAGAAGGAAACACAGTTAGTAGGCCCAAATAATAAAGTAGGCTAAATGCAGTTCAAAAGTGGTAACAGGACTAAACAGGTGGCACTGCTTTGTTCAGTGGAGGAGAACAACAAGCAGCGGCAGACACAGTTAGTGGGCCCAACCAAACAAGTAGGCCAAATGCAGTTTAATATCCGAAACAGGATGAAAATTGAGGCTCAGCTTTGTTCAGTGGAGGAGAAAAGCAAGGAGCGGCAGACACCATTAGTAGCCCCAACCAAACAAGTAGGCCAAATGCAGTTTAATATCCAAAACAGGATGAAAATTGAGGCTCAGCTTTGTTCAGTGGAGGAGAAAAGCAAGGAGCGGCAGACACCGTTAGTAGGCCCAACCAAACAAGTAGGTCCAACCAAACAAGTAGGCCAAATGCAGTTTAATATCCGACACAGGATGAAAATTGAGGCTCAGCTTTGTTCAGTGGAGGAGAAAAGCAAGGAGCGGCAGACACCGTTAGTAGGCTGTTGTGAATTCTGTTATCGAACTCCCTCCTGTGGTCATGAATGGTACTTCAGCGAGTTCTGTCCATGGACACCCTCTGGTGGCTGTGAGTGGAGTTGCTGCTTCTGAGGTTCCTTCCACAGGTGACGTAGTTTATTCTTTGGCTGGCTGCTCTATTTAACTCCACTTAGATCGTTACTCCATGCCAGCTGTCAATGTTCTTGTACTGGTTCAGTTTGCTCTTGGATCTTTCTGGTGACCTGTCTACTCCAGCAGAAGCTAAGTCCCTGCTAGTTAATTATTTGTTCATTGTTTCCTTGTCCAGCTAGCTATCATGATTTTGCCTTGCTAGCTGGAAGCTCTGGGATGCAGAGTGGCACCTCCGCACCGTGAGTCGGTGCGGAGGTCTTTTTGCACACTCTGCGTGGTTTTTTTGTAGTTTTTTGTGCTGACCGCAAAGATACCTTTCCTATCCTCTGTCTGTTTAGTAAGTCTGGCCTCCCTTTGCTGAAACCTGTTTCATTTCTGTGTTTGTGACTTTCATCTTAACTCACAGTCAATATATGTGGGGGGCTGCCTTTTCCTTTGGGGAATTTCTCTGAGGCAAGGTAGGCTTTATTTTCTATCTCTAGGGCTAGTTAGCTCTTAGGCTGTGAAGAGGCATCTAGGCAGAGTTAGGTATGCTCCACGGCTATTTCTAGTTGTGTGATAGGATTAGGTTTGCGGTCAGCAGAGCTCCCACTTCCCAGAGCTTGTCCTGTGTGAGTTTAACCATCAGGTCGTTCCGGGTGCTCCTAACCACCAGGTCCATAACAGTACAGCTGGCCCAAAGTATTAATGCATCTCAATAGAGGGATAAGAGAAGTTCTGAGACCATTTTTTTTCTCTGCAGTGTGTTTTGTCTTTCTTTTCTCCTTAACCTCTGGGTGGTTCAGGACACAGGTGTAGATATGGACATTCAAGGTCTGTCCTCTTGTGTAGATCATCTCACTGCAAGGGTACAAAACATTCAAGATTTTGTGGTTCAGAATCCGATGTTAGAGCCTAGAATTCCAATTCCTGATTTGTTTTCTGGGGATAGATCTAAGTTCCTGAATTTCAAAAATAATTGTAAACTGTTTCTGGCTTTGAAACCCCGCTCCTCTGGTGACCCCGTTCAACAAGTAAAAATTATTATTTCTTTGTTGCGTGGTGACCCTCAAGACTGGGCATTTTCCCTTGCGCCAGGAGATCCTGCATTGCGTGATGTAGATGTGTTTTTTCTGGCGTTTGGATTGCTTTATGATGAACCAAATTCAGTGGATCAGGCAGAGAAAATCTTGCTGGCTTTGTGTCAGGGTCAGGATGAAGCGGAGATGTATTGTCAGAAGTTTAGAAAGTGGTCTGTGCTTACTCAGTGGAATGAGTGTGCCCTGGCCGCAATTTTCAGAAAGGGTCTTTCTGAAGCCCTTAAGGATGTCATGGTGGGATTTCCCACGCCTGCTGGTCTGAATGAGTCTATGTACTTGGCCATTCAGATCGATCGGCGCTTGCGTGAGCGCAAAGCTGTGCACCATTTGGCGGTATTCTCTGAGCATAGGCCTGAGTCTATGCAATATGATAGGACTTTGACCAGAGCTGAACGGCAAGAACACAGACGTCGGAATGGGCTGTGTTTTTATTGTGGTGATTCCACTCATGCTATCTCCGATTGTCCTAAGCGCACTAAGCAGTTCGCTAGGTCTGCCACCATTGGTACGGTACAGTCTAAATTTCTTTTGTCCGTTACTCTGATTTGCTCTTTGTCGTCCTGTTCTGTTATGGCATTTGTGGATTCAGGCGCTGCCCAGAATTTGATGGACTTAGTTTGCCAGGCGCTGTAGTTTTTTCTTGGAGCCCTTGCAGTATCCTATTCCATTGAGAGGAATTGATGCTACGCCTTTCGCCAAGAATAAGCCTCAGTACTGGACTCAATTGACCATGTGCATGGCTCCTGCACATCAGGAGGATATTCGCTTTTTGGTGTTACATAATCTGCATGATGTGGTCGTTTTGGGGTTGCCATGGCTACAGGTCCATAATCTGTGTCCGGCTGGGGTTGTCAGGGGGTACATGGTGATGTTCCATTGCTGTCAATTTCACCTTCCACTCCTTCTGAAGTCCCTGAGTTTTTGTCAGATTACCGGGATGTATTTGATGAGCCCAAATCCAGTGCCCTACCTCCTCATAGGGATTGCGATTGTGCTATTAATTTGATTCCCGGTAGTAAGTTTCCTAAGGGCCGACTGTTTAATTTATCTGTGCCAGAGCACGCCGCTATGCGGAGTTATATAAAGGAATCCTTGGAGAAAGGTCATATCCGCCCGTCGTCATCACCGCTGGGAGCAGGGTTTTTTTGTGGCCAAGAAGGATGGTTCTTTGAGACCTTGTATTGATTACCGCCTTCTTAATAAGATCACAGTCAAATTTCAGTACCCTTTGCCGCTGTTGTCTGATTTGCTTGCTCAGATTAAGGGGGCTAGTTGGTTCACCAAGATAGATCTTCGAGGGGCGTATAATCTTGTGCGAATTAAACAGGGCGATGAATGGAAAACAGCATTTAATACGCCCGAGGGCCATTTTGAGTACCTGGTTATGCCATTCGGGCTTTCTAATGCTCCATCTGTGTTTCAGTCCTTTATGCATGACATCTTCCGAAAGTACCTGGATAGATTCATGATTGTATATTTGAATGATATTTTGGTCTTTTCGGATGATTGGGAGTCTCATGTGAAGCAGGTCAGAATAGTGTTCCAGGTCCTTTGTGCGAATTCCTTGTTTGTGAAGGGGTCAAAATGTCTCTTTGGAGTTCAGAAGGTTTCATTTTTGGGTTTCATTTTTTCCCCTTCTACTATCGAGATGGACCCTGTTAAAGTTCAGGCCATTTATGATTGGACTCAGCCGACATCTGTGAAGAGCCTGCAGAAGTTCCTGGGCTTTGCTAATTTTTACCGTCGCTTCATCGCTAATTTTTCTAGTGTTGCTAAACCGTTGACTGACTTGACCAAGAAAGGTGCTGATGTGGTCAATTGGTCCTCTGCGGCTGTAGAGGCTTTTCAGGAGTTGAACCGTCGTTTTTCTTCTGCCCCTGTGTTGTGCCAGCCAGATGTTTCGCTCCCGTTTCAGGTCGAGGTTGATGCTTCTGAGATTAGAGCAGGGGCTATTTTGTCGCAAAGAAGGTCTGATGGCTCGGTGATGAAACCATGTGCCTTCTTTTCTAGAAAATTCTCGCCTGCTGAGCGCAATTATGATGTTGGCAATCGAGAGTTGTTGGCCATGAAGTGGGCATTCGAGAAGTGGCGACATTGGCTTGAAGGAGCCAAGCATCGCGTGGTGGTCTTGACGGATCACAAGAATTTGACTTATCTCGAGTCTGCCAAATGGTTGAATCCTAGACAGGCTCGATGGTCGCGGTTTTTCTCCCATTTTGATTTTGTGGTTTTGTACCTTCCGGGCTCTAAGAATGTGAAGGCTGATGCCCTGTCAAGGAGTTTTGTGCCTGTCTCTCCGGGTGTTCCTGAGCCGGCGGGTATTCTCAAAGAGGGGGTAATTTTGTCTGCCATCTCCCCTGATTTGCGGCGGGTGCTGCAGAAGTTTCAGGCTGATAGACCTGACTGTTGTCCAGCGGAGAAACTGTTTGTCCCTGATAGATGGACTAGTAGAGTTATCTCTGAGGTTCATTGTTCGGTGTTGGCTGGTCATCCTGGAATCTTTGGTACCAGAGATTTGGTGGCTAGATCCTTTTGGTGGCCTTCTTTGTCACGGGATGTGCGTTCTTTTGTGCAGTCCTGTGGGACTTGTGCTCGGGCTAAGCCCTGCTGTTCTCGTGCCAGTGGGTTGCTTTTGCCCTTGCCGGTCCCGAAGAGGCCCTGGACGCATATTTCCATGGATTTTATTTCAGATCTCCGTCTCTCAAAGGATGTCGGTCATTTGGGTGGTTTGTGATCGCTTCTCTAAGATGGTCCATTTGGTACCCTTGTCTAAATTGCCTTCCTACTCTGATTTGGTGCCATTGTTTTTCCAGCATGTGGTTCGTTTGCATGGCATTCCGGAGAACATCGTCTCGGACAGAGGTTCCCAGTTTGTTTTGAGGTTTTGGCGGTCCTTTTGTGCTAAGATGGGCATTGATTTGTCTTTTTCTTCGGCTTTCCATCCTCAGAAAAATGGCCAAACCGAACGAACTAATCAGACTTTGGAAACATATCTGAGATGCTTTGTTTCTGCTGATCAGGATGATTGGGTGTCCTTCTTGCCTTTGGCTGAGTTTGGCTGAGTAATAATCGGGCCAGCTCGGCTACTTTGGTTTCGCCTTTTTTCTGTAATTCTGGTTTCCATCCTCGTTTCTCTTCAGGGCAGGTTGAGCCTTCGGACTGTCCTGGTGTGGATAATGTGGTGGACAATTTGACATTGTCCCAGGAGAAGGCTCAACGTTTCGCTAACCGCCGGCGCTGTGTTGGTCCCCGACTTCGTGTTGGGGATTTGGTTTGGTTGTCGTCTCGTTATGTTCCTATGAAGGTTTCCTCTCCTAAGTTTAAGCCTCGTTTCATTGGTCCGTATAAGATTTCTGAAGTTCTCAATCCTGTGTCATTTCGTTTGGCCCTTCCAGCTTCTTTTGCCATCCATAATGTGTTTTATAGGTCGTTATTGCGGAGATACGTGGCGCCTATGGTTCCCTCCGTTGATCCTCCTGCCCCGGTGTTGGTCGAGGGGGAGTTGGAGTATGTGGTGGAGAAGATTTTGGATTCTCGTATTTCGAGACGGAAACTCCAGTACCTGGTCAAGTGGAAGGGTTATGGTCAGGAAGATAATTCCTGGGTTTTTGCCTCTGATGTTCATGCTGCCGATCTGGTTCGTACTTTCATTTGGCTCGTCCTGATCGGCCTGGGGGCTCTGGTGAGGGTTCGGTGACTCCTCCTCAAGGGGGGTTACTGTTGTGAATTCTGTTATCGAACTCCCTCCTGTGGTCATGAATGGTACTTCGGCAAGTTCTGTTCATGGACTCCCTCTGGTGGCTGTGAGTGGAGCTGCTGCTTCTGAGGTTCCTTTCACAGGTGACGTAGTTTATTCTTTGGCTGGCTGCTCTATTTAACTCCACTTAGATCGTTACTCCATGCCAGCTATCAATGTTCTTGTACTGGTTCAGTTCACTCTTGGATCTTTCTGGTGACCTGTCTACTCCAGCAGAAGCTAAGTCCCTGCTAGTTAATTATTTGTTCATTGTTTCCTTGTCCAGCTAGCTATCATGATTTTGCCTTGCTAGCTGGAAGCTCTGGGATGCAGAGTGGCACCTCCGCACCGTGAGTCGGTGCGGAGGTCTTTTTGCACACTCTGCGTGGTTTTTTTGTAGTTTTTTGTGCTGACCGCAAAGATACCTTTCCTATCCTCTGTCTGTTTAGTAAGTCTGGCCTCCCTTTGCTGAAACCTGTTTCATTTCTGTGTTTGTGACTTTCATCTTAACTCACAGTCAATATATGTGGGGGGCTGCCTTTTCCTTTGGGGAATTTCTCTGAGGCAAGGTAGGCTTTATTTTCTATCTCTAGGGCTAGTTAGCTTTTAGGCTGTGAAGAGGCGTCTAGGCAGAGTTAGGTACGCTCCACGGCTATTTCTAGTTGTGTGATAGGATTAGGGGTTGCGGTCAGCAGAGCTCCCACTTAGGGTTGAGCGAAACGGGTCGTTCATTTTCAAAAGTCGCCGACTTTTGGCAAAGTCGGGTTTCATGAAACCCGATCCGACCCCTGTGCGGGGTCGGCCATGCGGTACGCGACTTTCGCGCCAAAGTCGCGTTTCAATGACGCGAAAAGCGCCATTTCTCAGCCAATGAAGGTAAACGCAGAGTGTGGGCAGCGTGATGACATAGGTCCTGGTCCCCACCATCTTAGAGAAGGGCATTGCAGTGATTGGCTTGCTGTCTGCGGCGTCACAGGGGCTATAAAGGGGAGTTCCCGCCGACCGCCATGTTACTGCTGCTGAGCTGAGCTTAGGGAGAGGTTGCTGCCGCTTCGTCAGAAGCAGGGATAGCGTTAGGCCGGGTCCATTAACCACCAAACCGCTTGTGCTGTAGCGATTTCCACTGCCCAACACCACCTTCGGTGTGCAGGGACAGTGGAAGCTACATTTTTTTTTTTCCCCCTCAGCGCTGTAGCTCATTGGGCTGCCCTAGAAGGCTCCCTGATAGCTGCATTGCTGTGTGTACGCCGCTGTGCAAACCAACTGCTTTTTTCAAAGCACAAATCCTCTTGTTCCTTCCTTTCTGCACAGCTATCTTTTTGGTTTGTACACACTTTTTATTTAATTTGTGCATCAGTCCACTCCTTATTGCTGCCTGCCATACCTGGCTGAGATTACTGCAGGGAGATAGTAATTGAAGGACACTCCCTGTTTTTTTTTTTTTTTTGTGGGAGATTAAGATTGACATTTCTGCTAGAGTGCCATCCCTGTCTGTGTCATCTCTCACTCAGTGGGCCATAGAAAGCCTATTTATTTTTTTGCTTGATTTGGGTTATAAAATCTACCTGAAAAAATCACTACATCAATCAGTGGGAGAAAAATATTGGCCTCAGGGCTTGTGTGCCACTCTTGACTCCTGTGTGCATCATCACTCACTCAGTGGGCCATAGAAAGCCTATTTATTTTTTTGCTTGATTTTGGTTCTAAAATCTACCTGAAAAAATCACTACATCAATCAGTGGGAGAAAAATATTGGCCTCAGGGCTTGTGTGCCACTCCTGACTCCTGTGTGCATCATCACTCACTCAGTGGGCCATAGAAAGCCCATTTTTTTTTTTTTTTGTGCTTTATTTGGGTTCTAAATTCTACCTGAAAAAATCAATAAATCAATCAGTGGGAGATTAATATTGGCCTTTGGGCTTGTGTGCCAGTCCTAAGCGTGCCATCTCTCTCTCTCAGATAGTGGGCCATAGAAAGCCTATTTATTTTTATTTTTTTTTATTGGGTTTATAAATTTTCCCTGGAAAAAAAAAAAAAAGTGGGAGATTAAAGGGAACCTGTCACCTGAATTTGGCGGGACTGGTTTTGGGTCATATGGGCGGAGTTTTCGGGTGTTTGATTCACCCTTTCCTTACCTGCTGGCTGCATGCTGGCTGCAATATTGGATTGAAGTTCATTCTCTGTCCTCCATAGTACACGCCTGCGCAAAGCAATCTTGCCTTGCGCAGGCGTGTACTACGGAGGACAGAGAATGAACTTCAATCCAATATTGCAGCCAGCATGCAGCCAGCAGGTAAGGAAAGGGTGAATCAAACACCCGAAAACTCCGCCCATATGACCCAAAACCAGTCCCGCCAAATTCAGGTGACAGAGTCCCTTTAATATTGGCCTCTGGGCTTGTGTGCCAGTCCTGAGCGTGCCATCTCTCTCACAAATAGTGGGCCATAGAAAGCCTATTTATTTATTTTTTTTTGGTTTTATAAATTCTCCCTTACAAAAAAAAAGGGAGATTAATATTGGCCTTTGGGCTTGTGTGCCAGTCCTAAGCGTGCCATCTCTCTCTGTCTCTCAGATAGTGGGCCATAGAAAGCCTATTTATTATTTTTTTTATTGGGTTTATAAATTTTCCCTGGAACAAAAAAAAAAAAGTGGGAGATAAATATTGGCCTCTGGGCTTGTGTGCCAGTCTTGACTCCTGGGTGTGCCATCTCTCTCTCTCTCTCCAATTGTGGGCCATAGAAAGCCTATTATTTTTTTTAGCTTGATTTGGGTTCCAAAATCTACCTGAAAAAATCACTACATCAATCAGTGGGAGATAAATATTGGCCTCTGGGCTTGTGTGCCACTCCTGACTCCTGTGTGCGTCATCTCTCACTCAGTGGGCCATAGAAAGCCTTTTTTTGTTTTATTTGTTTTCTAAATTCTCCCTGAAAAAATCATTTTATTTTCTTTGGTTTCTAAATTCTTCCTGAAAAAATCATTTTATTCTATTTTTTTTTTCCTAAAGTCTCCCTGAAAAAAAAAAAAAAAAAAAAAAACAAATCAGTGGGAGATTAATATTGCCCTTTCTGCTTGTGTGCCAGTCTTGACTCCTGGGTGTGCCATCTCTCTCTCTCTCTCCAATTGTGGGCCATAGAAAGCCTATTATTTTTTTAGCTTGATTTGGGTTCCAAAATCTACCTGAAAAAATCACTACATCAATCAGTGGGAGATAAATATTGACCTCTGGGCTTGTGTGCCACTCCTGACTCCTGTGCATCATCTCTTACTCAGTGGGCCATAGAAAGCCTTTTTTTGTTTTATTTGTTTTCTAAATTCTCCCTGAAAAAATCATTTTATTTTATTTGGTTTCTAAATTCTTCCTGAAAAAATCATTTTATTCTATTTTTTTTTTCCTAAAGTCTCCCTGAAAAAAAAAAAAAAAAAAAAATCAGTGGGAGATTTGTTTTTTTTTAGCTTGATTTGGGTTCCAAAATCTACCTGAAAAAATCACTACATCAATCAGTGGGAGATAAATATTGGCCTCTGGGCTTGTGTGCCACTCCTGACTCCTGTGTGCGTCATCTCTCACTCAGTGGGCCATAGAAAGCCTTTTTTTGTTTTATTTGTTTTCTAAATTCACCCTGAAAAAATCATTTTATTTTCTTTGGTTTCTAAATTCTTCCTGAAAAAATCATTTTATTCTATTTTTTTTTTCCTAAAGTCTCCCTGAAAAAAAAAAAAAAAAAATCAGTGGGAGATTAATATTGCCCTTTCTGCTTGTGTGCCAGTCTTGACTCCTGGGTGTGCCATCTCTCTCTCTCTCTCCAATTGTGGGCCATAGAAAGCCTATTATTTTTTTAGCTTGATTTGGGTTCCAAAATCTACCTGAAAAAATCACTACATCAATCAGTGGGAGATAAATATTGGCCTCTGGGCTTGTGTGCCACTCCTGACTCCTGTGTGCGTCATCTCTCACTCAGTGGGCCATAGAAAGCCTTTTTTTGTTTTATTTGTTTTCTAAATTCTCCCTGAAAAAATCATTTTATTTTCTTTGGTTTCTAAATTCTTCCTGAAAAAATCATTTTATTCTATTTTTTTTTCCTAAAGTCTCCCTGAAAAAAAACAAAAAAAAAAACAAATCAGTGGGAGATTAATATTGCCCTTTCTGCTTGTGTGCCAGTCTTGACTCCTGGGTGTGCCATCTCTCTCTCTCTCTCCAATTGTGGGCCATAGAAAGCCTATTATTTTTTTAGCTTGATTTGGGTTCCAAAATCTACCTGAAAAAATCACTACATCAATCAGTGGGAGATAAATATTGGCCTCTGGGCTTGTGTGCCACTCCTGACTCCTGTGTGCGTCATCTCTCACTCAGTGGGCCATAGAAAGCCTTTTTTTGTTTTATTTGTTTTCTAAATTCTCCCTGAAAAAATCATTTTATTTTATTTGGTTTCTAAATTCTTCCTGAAAAAATCATTTTATTCTATTTTTTTTTTTTTCTAAAGTCTCCCTGAAAAAAAAAAAAAAAATCAAATCAGTGGGAGATTAATATTTACATTTGTGCTTCAGTGACAGTCCTGCGTGTGTGGCATCTCTCTCATTTGTTGCCACCAACAACAGAGTGTGTAACATTGTGCCTGATTTTCGTTGTGGTCTCACTCACCTGTAAAGGGGTAGCTAAATCATACTGAAGTTATAGCTCACCGTGTAATTTGTGTGACAGCAACAAATACCGTTAGTTTGTTTACGTTTTTAAAACAATGAGGAAGTATGGTGGAAGAGGTCGTGGCCAGGGGCGTTCATTGTCAGCTGGTAATGAGGGTAGTGGTAGTGGTGGAGCATCAGCTGGTCGTGGGAAAAAAAATATTGCACCTAAGTCTGGAGCTGTGGAGCCAGGTTCGTCGTCTGGCTACACAAGGCCTCGAACGCTCCCTTTTCTGGGAGTAGGAAAACCGCTTTTAAAGCCAGAGCAGCAAGAGCAAGTTTTGGCTTATCTTGCTGACTCAGCCTCTAGCTCTTTTGCCTCCTCTCGTGAAACTGGTAAATGTCAAAGCAGCGCGTCGTTAGTGGATGTTCACGGTCAGGGACAAGTCGCTTCCTTGTCCTCTTCAGCAAAAACAACAACAGAGAAGAATGCAGCAGGCGACACAACGGGTTACTCCATGGAGCTCTTTACACATACCGTCCCTGGCTTAGAAAGTGAAGCAGTTAACAGTCCATGCCCATTACAAGTTGAATCTGACATGGAGTGCACTGATGCACAGCCACAGCCAGACTACTATGCTGGTCCTTTGACTCCGACCACAACATTGCCCTCGCAGGGTGCTGATCAAGAATCAGACCCTGATGAGACTATGTTGCCCCATCACGAACGCTATACCACCGACCGACACGGTGACACAGACGAAGTTGCACACGAGCTATAAGAAGAGGTAATAGATGACCCAGTTCTTGACCCCGATTGGCAGCCATTGGGGGAACAGGGTGCAGGCGGCAGCAGTTCTGAAGCGGAGGAGGAGGGGCCGCAGCAGGCATCAACATCGCAACAGGTTCCATCTGCCGGGCCCGTATCTTGCCCAAAACGCGTGGCAAAGCTAAAACCTGTTGGAGGACAGCGTGGCCATCCGGTTAAAGCTCAGTCTGCAATGCCTGAAAAGGTATCCGATGCTAGAAAGAGTGCAGTCTGGCATTTTTTTAAACAATTGATCAGCGCAAAGTCATCTGTCAAAAATGTTCAACTACCTTAAGCAGAGGACAGAATCTGAAAAGTCTCAATACCAGTTGCATGCATAGACATTTAACCACCATGCATTTGCAAGCTTGGACTAACTACCAAACGTCCCTTAAGGTTGTAGCACCCTCGGCCAATGAAGCTAGTCAGCAACGCAACATCCCTTCCGGCAGTGTAGGGCCACCATTTTCCGCACCACCTGCAGTATCTGTGCAGGTTTCTTTGCCAGGCCAAAGCCGTCAGGGTCAGGGAATCACCAGTTTCGTAGTAGGAAACACTGCATCTAGGGCACCGGTGGCAACAATACCATCTCCCACCGTCTCTCAGTCTGCCATGTCCACCGGCACCCCCGCTAGTTCCACGATCTCCAGCTCTCCAGTCCAGCTCACCCTACATGAGACTATGGTTAGAAAAAGGAAGTACTTAGCCTCGCATCCGCGTACACAGGGTTTGAACGCACACATAGCTAGACTAATCTCGTTAGAGATGATGCCCTACCGGTTAGTTGAAAGCGAAGCTTTCAAAGCCCTGATGGACTACGCTGTACCACGCTACGAGCTACCCAGTCGACACTTTTTTTCCAGAAAAGCCATCCCTGCCCTCCACCAGCATGTTAAGGAGCGCATCGTCCATGCACTCAGGCAATCTGTGAGCACAAAGGTGCACCTGACAACAGATGCATGGACCAGTAGGCATGGCCAGGGACGTTACGTGTCCATCACGGCACACTGGGTAAATGTGGTGGATGCAGGGTCCACAGGGGACAGCAAGTTTGGGACAGTTCTGCCTAGCCCACGGTCTAGGAAACAATTGGCTGTAGCCGTTCGCACCCCCTCCTCCTCCTCTTCGTCCTCCTGCAGAAGCGAGAGCTCGTCCACAGACCGCAGTCGCACAACCACTCCATCCGCAGCTGCCACTGTTGCACACCAGGTCTCCCATTATGGGGCAGCTACTGGCAAACGTCAGCAGGCTGTATTGGCTATGAAGTGTTTGGGCGACAACAGACACACCGCGGAAGTTCTGTCCGAGTTCTTGCAGAAAGAAACGCAGTCGTGGCTGGGCACTGTAGATCTTGAGGCAGGCAAGGTAGTGAGTGATAACGGAAGGAATTTCATGGCTGCCATCTCCCTTTCCCAACTGAAACACATTCCTTGCCTGGCTCACACCTTAAACCTGGTGGTGCAGTGCTTCCTGAAAAGTTATCCGGGGTTATCCGACCTGCTCCTCAAAGTGCGTGGACTTTGCTCACATATCCGCCGTTCGCCCGTACACTCCAGCCGTATGCAGACCTATCAGCGTTCTTTGAACCTTCCCCAGCATCGCCTAATCATAGACGTTGCAACAAGGTGGAACTCAACACTGCACATGCTTCAGAGACTGTGTGAACAGAGGCGGGCTGTTATGTTTTTGTGGGAGGATACACATACACGGGCAGGCAGTAGGATGGCAGACATGGAGTTGTCAGGTGTGCAGTGGTCGAAGATTCAAGACATGTGTCAAGTCCTTCAGTGTTTTGAGGAATGCACACGGCTGGTTAGTGCAGACAACGCCATAATAAGCATGAGCATCCCCCTAATGCGTCTGCTGATGCAAAGTTTGACGCACATAAAGGATCAGGCGTCTGCAGCTGAGGAAGAGGAAAGCCTTGATGACAGTCAGCCATTGTCTGGCCAGGGCAGTGTACAGGACGAGGTAGCGGGCGAAGAGGAGGAGGAGGATGAGGAGGATGATGGGGATGATTATATTTTTAATGAGGAAGCTTTTCCGGGGCCACTGGAAATTGGTGGCGCGGCAAGGCCGGGTTCTGGTTTTTTGAGGGACACAAGTGACGTGGATTTGCCTGAAACTGCCCCTCAACCAAGCACAACCGCAGATTTGAGAACTGGAACTTTGGCCCACATGGCGGATTATGCCTTACGTATCCTCAAAAGGGACACACGCATAACTAAAATGATGAATGATGACGATTACTGGTTGGCCTGCCTCCTTGATCCTCGCTATAAAGGCAAATTGCAAAATATAATGCCACATGAGAACTTGGAACTAATATTAGCAACCAAACAATCAACTCTTGTTGACCGTTTGCTTCTGGCATTCCCTGCACACAGCGCCCGTGATCGTTCTCACACGAGCTGCAGGGGCCAGCAGACCAGAGGAGTTAGAGGGGCAGAAATCAGAAGTGGCGTTGGCCAGAGGGGTTTTCTGACCAGGTTGTGGAGTGATTTTGCTATGACCGCAGACAGGACAGGTACTGCAGCATCAATTCAAAGTGACAGGAGACAACATTTGTCCAGTATGGTTACAAACTATTTTTCATCCCTTATCGATGTTCTCCCTCAACCGTCATTCCCATTTGATTACTGGGCATCAAAATTAGACACCTGGCCAGAATTGGCAGAATATGCATTGCAGGAGCTTGCTTGCCCGGCAGCTAGTGTCCTATCAGAAAGAGTATTCAGTGCTGCAGGTTCAATACTAACAGAAAAAAGGACTCGTCTGGCTACCCAAAATGTAGATGATCTAACCTTCATTAAAATGAACCACAACTGGATTTCGAAATCTTTTGCCCCACCTTGCCCGGCTGACACCTAGCTTTCCTATGAAAAGGTCTTGCCTGTGGACTATTCTGAATGCCTTTTCCAATCTCGTAATTTTCTGCACCTGATTGTCCAGCATACGACATGTTTACACCTCACTAAATGGCCAAACTCCCCACACGGGGCCGTGGTATCGACACTTGGCGACAGCACCCGTGAGAGTGCAGTTTGTCTGAAGAGGTGGGTGAGCCCGCTTTTGGTCGACGGCACTGCCACTGGGTCCCTCCTAGTACAATAAAGTGTCTCTGGCGGTGGTGGTGCGCACCCAACGTCAGACACACCGTTGTAATATGAGGGGCCCTGGGCCTGTACCGCCGGCCACAAGACAGTTTCCCCCCACCCCAGCTCAAACAGTGCTCTACCACTTGCAAAATTATCTCACAGCTCCACCAATGTTTAGTCTATGCGCTGACATCCTTCAATGCCTGCCACTGACAATACCATTGTATTGACATTTTTGTTATGTTAGGCCTTCGATGCCTGTCTGTGGTCACTCCTTCCACTAGGCGTCCACTGACCACACCACTGCTGCCCGTGTACCCCTGGAACCAATTTAAAATTGCCTACAGCCATGTGTTATTATTTTAGGCCTTCGATGCCTGTCTGCGGTCACTCCTTCCACTAGGCCTCCACTGACCACACCACTGCTGCCCGTGTACCCCTGGAACCAATTTAAAATTGCCTACAGCCATGTGTTATTATTTTAGGCCTTCGATGCCTGTCTGCGGTCACTCCTTCCACTAGGCCTCCACTGACCACGCCACTGCTGCCCGTGTACCCCTGGAACCAATTTAAAATTGCCTACAGCCATGTGTTATTATTTTAGGCCTTCGATGCCTGTCTGCGGTCACTCCTTCCACTAGGCCTCCACTGACCACACCACTGCTGCCCGTGTACCCCTGGAACCAATTTAAAATTGCCTACAGCCATGTGTTATTATTTTAGGCCTTCGATGCCTGTCTGCGGTCACTCCTTCCACTAGGCCTCCACTGACCACACCACTGCTGCCCGTGTACCCCTGGAACCAATTTAAA
Source organism: Ranitomeya imitator (assembly GCF_032444005.1). Classification (NCBI taxonomy): domain Eukaryota; kingdom Metazoa; phylum Chordata; class Amphibia; order Anura; family Dendrobatidae; genus Ranitomeya; species Ranitomeya imitator. The sequence goes on from NC_091282.1 coordinate 580,774,104, forward strand.
ATTGCCTACAGCCAGCCCAATTTTTTTATTTTAGGCCTTCGATGCCTGTCTGCGGTCCATTCTTTCAACTACTACTACACTGACCAGGGCACTGCTGCCCGTGTACCCCTGGAACCAATTTAAAATTGCCTACAGCCATGTGTTATTATTTTAGGCCTTCGATGCCTGTCTGTGGTCACTCCTTCCACTAGGCCTCCACTGACCACACCACTGCTGCCCGTGTACCCCTGGAACCAATTTAAAATTGCCTACAGCCATGTGTTATTATTTTAGGCCTTCGATGCCTGTCTGTGGTCACTCCTTCCACTAGGCCTCCACTGACCACACCACTGCTGCCCGTGTACCCCTGGAACCAATTTAAAACTGCCTACAGCCATGTATTATTATTTTAGGCCTTCGATGCCTGTCTGCGGTCACTCCTTCCACTAGGCCTCCACTGACCACACCACTGCTGCCCGTGTACCCCTGGAACCAAGATCAGAAAATATAAAAATAAGTATTTTGCTTATAAAAAAGAAAATACTGGAGAGATATCAAATGCAGACATTTTAACATTAAAAACAAACACATACAACAAAAATCTTGTACAGTACTAAAAATGGCCACCAGCTACAATAACTTTCTCCTGCAAGTAGTTAACTGAAAGGTTTTTTCAATTTTAAACACAGATATGGCATCCACCGAGTGTTGTCCTGTCGCGTCTTCTTTATATTATTGCCAAGAAGATGCAAAACAATGAAAATAATAAAATCATTATTTACCAAAAAAATAGAGTAAGTGAAAACCACATTGCAAATAAACATTCATTACAAATAAAGAAGCAGGGCGCGTCCGAGGATGAGTATATACCTAATAAGAATATAATCACCCTCGGACGCGCCCTGCTTCTTTCCGACAGCCTTCCTTCCTAAGAATCAGCCCTTCCGTGGTGTAGAGAGAGGGTTTGTTACACTCCAAGGTGTTCCCCAGGTTGCCCTTCCTGAGCTTCGATCTTCCGGCTCTCGTTTAGTAGTTCTTGGAAACTACACTGCATTAGGCCTACAAATTGGGTATGGGGTGTAGAGAGATGGTGTGTTCCACTCCAAGGTGTTCCCCAGGTTTCCTCGCCAATGCTTCGATCTTCATGCTCTCGTTTAGTAGTTGTTGGAAACTACACTGCATTAGGCCTACAAATTGGGTATGGGGTGTAGAGAGATGGTGTGTTCCACTCCAAGGTGTTCTCCAGGTTGCCTTTCCTGAGCTTCGATCTTCCGGCTCTCGTTTAGTAGTTCTTGGAAACTACACTGCATTAGGCCTACAAATTGGGTATGGGGTGTAGAGAGATGGTGTGTTCCACTCCAAGGTGTTCCCCAGGTTTCCTCGCCAATGCTTCGATCTTCATGCTCTCGTTTAGTAGTTGTTGGAAACTACACTGCATTTGGCCTACAAATTGGGTATGGGGTGTAGAGAGATGGTGTGTTCCACTCCAAGGTGTTCTCCAGGTTGCCTTTCCTGAGCTTCGATCTTCCGGCTCTCGTTTAGTAGTTCTTGGAAACTACACTGCATTAGGCCTACAAATTGGGTATGGGGTGTAGAGAGATGGTGTGTTCCACTCCAAGGTGTTCCCCAGGTTTCCTCGCCAATGCTTCGATCTTCATGCTCTCGTTTAGTAGTTGTTGGAAACTACACTGCATTAGGCCTACAAATTGGGTATGGGGTGTAGAGAGATGGTGTGTTCCACTCCAAGGTGTTCTCCAGGTTGCCTTTCCTGAGCTTCGATCTTCCGGCTCTCGTTTAGTAGTTCTTGGAAACTACACTGCATTAGGCCTACAAATTGGGTATGGGGTGTAGAGAGATGGTGTGTTCCACTCCAAGGTGTTCCCCAGGTTTCCTCGCCAATGCTTCGATCTTCATGCTCTCGTTTAGTAGTTGTTGGAAACTACACTGCATTAGGCCTACAAATTGGGTATGGGGTGTAGAGAGATGGTGTGTTCCACTCCAAGGTGTTCTCCAGGTTGCCTTTCCTGAGCTTCGATCTTCCGGCTCTCGTTTAGTAGTTCTTGGAAACTACACTGCATTAGGCCTACAAATTGGGTATGGGGTGTAGAGAGATGGTGTGTTCCACTCCAAGGTGTTCCCCAGGTTTCCTCGCCAATGCTTCGATCTTCATGCTCTCGTTTAGTAGTTGTTGGAAACTACACTGCATTAGGCCTACAAATTGGGTATGGGGTGTAGAGAGATGGTGTGTTCCACTCCAAGGTGTTCTCCAGGTTGCCTTTCCTGAGCTTCGATCTTCCGGCTCTCGTTTAGTAGTTCTTGGAAACTACACTGCATTAGGCCTACAAATTGGGTATGGGGTGTAGAGAGATGGTGTGTTCCACTCCAAGGTGTTCCCCAGGTTTCCTCGCCAATGCTTCGATCTTCATGCTCTCGTTTAGTAGTTGTTGGAAACTACACTGCATTAGGCCTACAAATTGGGTATGAGGTGTAGAGAGATGGTGTGTTCCACTCCAAGGTGTTCTCCAGGTTGCCTTTTTTGAGCTTCGATCTTCCGGCTCTCGTTTAGTAGTTCTTGGAAACTACACTGCATTAGGCCTACAAATTGGGTATGATGTGTAGAGAGATGGTGTGTTCCACTCCAAGGTGTTCTCCAGGTTGCCTTTCCTGAACTTCTATCTTCAGGCTCTCATTAAATTGTGGTTAAACGGAACAACTGCATTTGGCGTACTAGTTGGTTTGGGGCCTACTATCGGTGTCTGCCACTCCTTGCTGTTCTCCTGGTTTCCTGTCCTGAAATTCCGTTTTCAGGCGCTCGTTAAGTAGTTGTTAATGTTAGACTGCATTTTGCCTACTAGTTGGGTTGGGGCCTACTATCGGTGTCTGCCACTCCTTGCTGTTCTCCTCCACTGAACAAAGCTGTGCCGCCTGTTTACTACGGTTGCCAATTTTGAACTGCATTTCGACTACTTACTGATTTGGGCCTACTCTCTGTGTCAGCCTCTCATTCCAGTTGTCCTCCACTGCAATGCCCCCTGGTTATTCCTGTGTTACCAATTTTGAACTGCATTTAGCCAACTTTATTCTTTGGGCCTATATCTGTGTTTCCTCCTCATCCTGCCCATTGCCCAGCCAGTGATAGATGAGTCTGCTGGTACATTGACCCATAACGCAACATTCCCCGTGCACGCTACACAACAACATTGTGACCCTGCTGAAAGTCAGGTTGCTCTTCCCGCATACCATACCACCTTACACGGGGACAAAGAGGAAGGTGCAGATGAAAGTGCAGGTTCCTTCATCAGGTGGGGGGGAAGAATACTAGTTGGCGACGTCACTGGCACAGGGCCTCTCATAGTACGCAAAAGTGTTGCTGCCGGTGGGAGGCGCCCCCGCCGTGCAAACACACCGCTGTACTTTGAGGGGCCCTGTGCCAGTGCCAATGCCAACGAGTGGGCCCCCCCTGCTTGCTCAGGTTCACAGCACTTGCAAAGTTGAAATACTTACCTCTCCCTGCTCCACTGCCGTGACGTGGTCCAGATTTCCTGGGCCCACTAATTACTTGAACCAGCCCTACCCACCACAACTTTAGCCAAATGACCCCCAATTTCAAATGCCTTCCAATTATTATAAGGTAAATTACGCTTGACAAGCTTCATTAAGAAGAATGGATGGTTTTGACATTAAAATGGGCACTCTAGGTGTTTTCCTGGCCCCCACTCACTGCCGACTATGCTGCCCCATTGACTTGCATTGGGTTTCGTGTTTCGGTCGATCCCGACTTTACGTCATAATCGGCCGATTTCACTCGACCCGACTTTTGAGATAGTCGGGTTTCGCGAAACCCGGCTCGACTCTAAAAAGGTCAAGGTCGCTCAACTCTACTCCCACTTCCCAGAGCTTGTCCTGTGTAAGTTTAACCATCAGGTCGTTCCGGGTGCTCCTAACCACCAGGTCCATAACAGTAGGCCCAACCAAACAAGTAGGCCAAATGCAGATTAATATCCGAAACAGGATGAAAATTGAGGCTCAACTTTGTTCAGTGGAGGAGAAAAGCAAGAAACGGCAGACACCGTTAGTAGGCCCAACCAAACAAGTAGGCCAAATGCAGTTTAAAATCCAAAACAGGATGAAAATTGAGGCTCAGCTTTGTTCAGTGGAGGAGAAAAGCAAGGAGCGGCAGACACCGTTAGTAGGCCCAACCAAACAAGTAGGCCAAATGCAGTTCAATATCCAAAACAGGATGAAAATTGAGGCTCAGCTTTGTTCACTGGAGGAGAAAAGCAAAGAGCGTCAGACACCGTTAGTAGGCCCAACCAAACAAGTAGGCCAAATGCAGTTTAATATTTGAAACAGGAGTAAACTGGCGGCTCAGCTTTGTTCAGTGGAGGACAACTGTAATGGGAGGCAGACAGTGTTAGTAGGCCTAAATAAGTAAGCTAAATGCAGTTCAAAATTGGTAACTGGAGTACACAGGCGGCAAAGCTTTGTTCAATGGAGGACAGCTGTAATGAGTGGCGCAGACAGACTTAGTAGGCCTAAAGTAAAAAAAGGAGACGTTTATTCTCAGCGAGGAAAGGCAAGTGTAGGACCTGGTACAAGAGAGATGCCGTAAAGTGGCTACCAGGTACACATAAAATTGGCCATTTTTGTGCGCTAAACGCTCTCATTTTTCATATTTCTAGTGCAGTAATGCAGTTCAATTTTCGTGTTTCATGTTTGCATGTTTTAGTGCTGCAGTGTGCTGCCTTATTTACTAGACTATATACGAGTTGGCGACTCTAGGTTCAACACCTGTTCACACTTAGTCTATGTTTGGATGTGACGGTCAGTTTTTTTAAATATAAAGTAAAAAAGTAGGCTAAATGCAGTTCAAAATTGGTAACAGGAGTACACAGGCGGCATAGCTTTGTTCAGCGGAGGACAACTGTAATAAGTGGCTCAGACAGACTTAGTAGGCCTAAAATAAAAAAGTAGGCTAAATGCAGATAAAAATTGGTAACAGGAGTACACAGGCGGCATTGCTTTGTTCAGTAAGGACAACTGTAATAAGTGGCTCAGACAGACTTAGTAGGCCTAAAATAAATAAGTAGGCTAAATGCAGTTCACAATTGGCAAGAGGAGTACACAGGCGGCATAGCTTTTTTCAGCGGAGGAGGACAACTGTTATGAGAGGCTCACAAAGTTACTAGGCCCAAGTAAGTAAGTAGGCTAAATTCAGTTCAAAATTGGTAATAGGAGTACACAGGTGGCATTGCTTTGTTCAGTGGAGGACTACTGTAATAAGTGGCTGACACAGTTAGTAGGCCAAAATACTAAAGTGGGCTAAATGTTTGCCAAAAAATTGTTCATAAATAAACTGGTAGCATAGCTAGGTACAGGGGTGGGCTCCTCTGCTGAGTAGCAGACAGTGGTAGTTGGCGCAAAGTATTAACTGGTCTAAATGGAGGCCAGGGGCCCTGTATATTTTCACTATCATCTATCATTTCAACAAATTTGTATTGGCAGTGCCATTAAACGATTTACCAGCACAGACTACACAGTGGTGGAGCAGGGAGAGGTAAGCTTTGCAAGAGGTAGAGCACTGTTCGAGCTGGGGGGGACTATGAGGGACCCTGTGCCAGTGCTGTCCCCCAAGAGTGGGCACACACACCTGTCCAGGCAAACGGCACTCGCACGGGTGCTTGCGCCAAGTGGTGACCACGGCCCTGTGGGGGGAGTCAGCCCATTTAGGGAGGTATAAAAACAGTCCATGGTGGACATTCAGCAGCTGCAAATAGAGGAATTGGAGCAGTCAGTAAGAGGAGGCCAAAAGCAAGACATTTTTCAGGCAAGCTACGTGTCAGCAGGGGAAGGTGGGGCAAAATAATTAGAAATCCATGATTGGTTCATTTTAATGAAGGTTAGATCATCAACATTTCAGGTAGCCAGACTTGTCCTTTTTTCGGTCAGTATTGAACCAGCAGCACTGAATACTCTTTCTGATAGCACACTAGAAGCAGGGCAAGCGAGTTCCTGTAATTAATATTCTGCCAATTCAGGCCAGGTGTCTATTTTGGATGCCCAGTAATGAAAGGGGAATGACCTGTGAGGGAGAACATCAATAAGGGAGGAAAAATAGTTGGTAACCATACTGGACAAATGCTGTCTCCTGTCACTTTGAATCGATGCAGCAGTACCTGTCGTGTCTGCGGTTATTGCGAAATCACTCCACAACCTGGTCATAAAACCCCTCTGTCCAACGCCACTTTGGATTTGTTCACCTCTAACACCTCTGCCATGTTGCCCCTATGGCTCGTGTGAGAAAAATCACCGCCTCTGTGTGCTGGGAATGGCTGAACCAAACGGTCTACAAGAGTTGCTTGTTTGGTAGCCAATATTTGCTCCAGGTTCTCATGTGGCATGATATTTTGTAATTTTCCTTTGTATCATGGATCCAGGAGGCAGGCCAACCAGTAATCGTCATCGGTCATCATTTTGATAAAGCGGGGGTCCCTTTTTAGGATACGCAAGGCATACTCTGCCATGTGGGCCAATGTTTCAGGTGTCAATTCACTGCTTGTACTGGGTTGAGGAGCACTTTCTTGCAAATCAATTTCACTTGTGGCCCGCAACAACCCTGTACCTGACCTTGCAACGCCACCAGTTTCTATTGCCCCCTGAAAAGCATCCTCCTCCCATAAATATTCATCCCCATCATCCTCTTCCTCCTCCTCCTCTTCGTCCGCCACCTCATCCAGGAGAGTTCCCTGAGCAGACAACGGCTGACTGTCATCAAGGCTTCCCTCCTCGGCTGCAGACGCCTGCTCCTTGATGTGCATCAAACTTTGCATCAGCAGACGCATTAGTGGGATGCTCATGCTTATGATGGCATCATCTGCACTTACCAGCCGTGTGATTCCTCAAAACACTGAAGGACTTGACAGAGGTCTTGGAGCTTCGACCACTGCACACCAGACAAATCCATGTCTGCCATCCAACTGCCTGCCCGTGTATGTGTATCCTCCCACAAATAAATGACAGCATGCCTCTGTTCGCACAGCCTCTGAAGCATGTGCAGTGTGGAGCTCCACCTTGTTGCAGTGTCGATTATTAGGCGGTGCTGGGGAAGATTCAGTGATCGCAGATGGTTCTGCATACGGCTGGAGCGTACGGGCGACCGGCGGATGTGCGAGCAAAGTCTTCGCACCTTCAGGAGCAGGGCTGGTAACTCCGGATAATTTTTCAGGAAGCACTGCACCACCGGGTTCAAGGTGTGAGCCAGGCAAGGAATATGTTTCAGTTCTGAAAGGGCTATGGCAGCCATAAAATTCCTTCCGTTATCACTGACTACCTTGCCTGCCTCAATATGTACACTGCCCAGCCATGACTGAGTTTCTTGCTGCAAGTACTCAGCCAGCTAATTCCACGGTGTGTCTGTTGTTGCCCAAACACTTCATTTGTAGCACAGCCTGCTGACGCTTACCACTAGCTGTTCCATAATGGGACATCTCGTGTGCAACACTGGCAGCTGCGGATGGAGTGGTCGTGCGACTGCGCTCTGTGGACGAGCTTTCACTTCTGGAGGAAGAGGAGGAGGGGGTGGCGAACACCTACAGCCAACTGTTTTCTAGAACGTGGGCTAGGCAGAAGTGTCCCACTATGGCTGTCCCCTGTGGACCCTGCATCCACCACATTAACCCAGTGTGCCATGATGGACACGTAACGTCCCTGGCCATGCCTACTGGTCCATGCATCTGTTGTGAGGTGCACCTTTCTACTGACTGATTGCCTAAGTGCATGGACAATGCGGTCTTTGACATGCTGGTGGAGGGGTGGGATGGCTTTTCTCGCAAAGAAGTGTCGACTGGGTAGGTCATAGCGTGGTACTGCGTAGGCCATCAGGCTTTGAAAGCAAACGGTAGGGCATCATCTCTAACGAGATTAGTCTAGCAATGTGGGCGTTCAAACCCTGTGTACGCAGATGACAGCATGAGTACTTTCTTTTCCTAGCGAGAGTCTCTTGTAGGGTGAGCTGGACTGGAGAGCTGCATATGGTGGAACTAGCGCTGTGGGTGGTGGACATGGCAGATTGAAAGAGGGTTGGTGATGGTATTCTTGATGCTGGCCTACCTACAGTGTTTCCTACCAAGAACCTTGTGATTCCCTGACTGCTTTGGCCTTGCGACAATACCTCCACATTTGCTGCTGGTGGTGTCCTAATCGGTGGGCTTGCTGTGAGGGAAGCAATGTAGCGTTGCTGACTACCTTCATTCTGAGCAGGTGCACCAACGGTACTGGATGTTTGGTAGATAGTCCAGGCTTGCAAGTGCATGCTGGTTAAATGTCTACACATGCACGTTGTATTTGAACTTTTGAGATTCTTCCCTCTGCTAAAGGTCTTTGAGCACTTCTTACAGATAACTTTGCACTGACCATTCGGATCTTGGTTAAAAAATTCCCACACTGCACTCTTCCTACTATGGATTACCTTTTCAGGCATTGCACGCTGTTCTCCTTTCACCGGATGGCCACGCTGTTCTAAAACTGTTTTTGGTTTCGACAAACATTTTTGGCCAGATACGGGCCTGCCAGATGAAAGCTGTTGCAATGTAGATGGCTGCTACGGATCATCCTCCTCCGCTTCCGAGCTACTGGCAGCGGCACCCTCTTCCCCCAATGGCTGCCAATCTGGGTCAACAACTGGGTCATCTATCACCTCCTCTTCAGTGTCATGTGCCCCTTCCTCTGTGTCACCGTGTAAGGTGCTATAGCGTTCGTGACGGGGCACCATAGTCTCATTAGGGTCAGATTCTGGCTCAGTACACTGCGAGGGCAATGTAGTGATCTGAGTCAATGGAATAGCATAATAATCTAGCTCTGGCTGTGCATCTGTGCACTCCATGTCCGATTCATCTTGTAATGGGATTTTAACCATTTCCCTCTCTAACCCAGGCACGGTATGTGTAAAGAGCTCAATGGAGTAAACTGTAGTGTCGCCTGCCGCATCCTTCACTTTTGATTTGGGTGAAGGACACAAGGAAGCAACTTGTTCCTCACTGGGAGCATCCACTGACGACTCGCTGCTTTTAGATTTCGAACCTTCTGAAGAGGAGGCGAAAGAGCTAGAGGCTGAGTCAGCAAGGAAAGCCAAAACTTTTTCCTGCTGCTCCGGCTTTAAAAGCTGTTTTCCTACTCCCAGATAAGGGAGCCTTCGAGGCCTTGTGTAGCCAGACGATGATGCTGGCTCAACACCTCAAGCCTTCAGTGCTATTTTGTTTTTCCCACTACCACTAGATGCTCCACCACCACCACCATCAGTACCAGCTGGCAAAGACCGCCCATGGCCTCTTCCACCACACTTCCTCATTTTTGGAGAAATCTAACCAAAACAATAACCGTTATATGGTACTGTAAAACAAGGTAGAAGGTGTATATAAACTTTTTGAGAATTTAAATCTCCCTTTTTTTTGGGGGGGGGAGACCGCAATAAAACTCAGGCCCAGTGTATTGCACTACACAATGTAAGTGGCAGAACGTGGCTGGAAGATGTACGACAAACTAACAGAACTGTGACATAGATCCACTTAGTGCCAATTTAAATCTCCTTTTTTTGTGGGGAGACTGTAACAAAACTCAGGCCCAGTGTATTACACTATGCAATGTAAGTGGCAGAACGTGGCTGGAAGATATACGACAAACAGAACTGACGTAGATCCACTTAGTGCCAATTTAAATCTCCCTTTTTTGGGGGGGAGACTGCAACAAAACTCAGGCCCAGTGTATTACACTACACAATGTAAGTGGCAGAACGTGGCTTGAAGATGTACGACAAACTAACAGAACTGTGACATAGATCCACTTAGTGCCAATTTAAATCTCCCTTTTTCTGGGGGTGGACTGCACCAAAACTCAGGCCCAGTGTATTACACTACACATTGTAAGTGGCAGAACGTAGCTGGAAGATGTACGACAAACTAACAGAACTGTGACGTAGATCCCCTTAGTGCCAATTTAAATCTCCCTTTTTTTTTGGGGGGGGAGACTGCACCAAAACTAAGGCGTAGTGTATTACACTACACAATGTAAGTGGCAGGCCGTGGCTGGAAGATATACGACAAACTAACAGAACTGACGTAGATCCACTTAGTGCCAATTTAAATCTTCCTTTTTTGGTGGGGAGACTGCAACAAAACTCAGGCACAGTGTATAACACTACACAATGTAAGTGGCAGAACGTGGCTGGAAGATGTACGACAAACTAACAGAACTGTGACGTAGATCCCCTTAGTGCCAATTTAAATCTCCCTTTTTTGGGGGGGGGAGACTGCACCAAAACTCAGGCCCAGTGTATTACACTACACAATGTAAGTGGCAGGCCGTGGCTGGAAGATATACGACAAACTAACAGAACTGACGTAGATCCACTTAGTGCCAATTTAAATCTTCCTTTTTTGGTGGGGAGACTGCAACAAAACTCAGGCACAGTGTATAACACTACACAATGTAAGTGGCAGAACGTGGCTGGAAGATATATAAAAAAATACAAGGGCTGTAGTACAATTTCAATCTCCCTACAATGATCTCAGGACAAGTATGGCAGCAATAAAAAGGACTGCTGCACACAAAAGTGTGGACAAAGAAACAAGAGAACTGTGCAGAAAGGAGCAACAGGATTTTTACTTTTAAAAAAGCAGTTGGTTTGCACAGCGGCGTACAAACAGCAATGCAGCTATCAGGGAGCCTTGTAGGGCAGCCTAATAAGCGGCAGAGCTGATGCACAAAAATATAAACTCCACTGTCCCTGCAAAGAAAAGGTGGTGTTGGACAGTGAAAATCGCTACAGCACAAGCAGTTTGGGGGTTAATCTTCCCTCCCTAACTATATCCCTTCTTCTGATGAAGCTGCAGCAACCTCTCCCTATGCTAAGATTGGCAAAAGTAAGATGGCGGTCGGCGTGCACGTCCCTTTATAGCCCCTGTGACACCGCAGAAAGCAAGCCAATCACTGTCATGCCCTTCTCTAAGATGGTGGGGACCGAGACTTATGTCATCACGCTGCCCACACTTCGCCTCCTCCTTCATTGGATAAGAAATGGCGCTGAAAGCGTCATATGAAACGCGACTTTGGCGCGAAGATCGCCAACCTCATGGCCGATCCCACACTAGGATGAGGTCGTGTTTCACGAAACCCGACTTTGCCGAAAGTTGGCAATTTTTCAATTTGTCCGATCCGTTTTGCTCAACCCTAATGTGATTCTTAAGATTTTCAATTAGTCTATGCCTGATGAAGAGACCTGTGTAGTTTCGAAAGCTTGAGATTTCATACCATTTTTTCAGTTAGCTATTAAAAGGTATCAACCACTGAGGACTCTCAATTCTAAATATTTTTCACTTAAAAGTAATAATAGCAATTCATTCCTGTTTTTTATTTTAGTATTTTATCATTTTGTACATTGTTAAATGGTTTTTGTGTTTTGTTTTCTACATTAGGATTTGTCGGTTGAAACAACACCATTGCAACTGTCCATGAATGATCCACAACAACATGCTGATTGTCAGATCATGGAGATGATAGAAGAGTCACGATATGAAAAGAGAAGAATACAGTTTAATATATGTCAGGTTTAAGAAACACACTGTAATCCATCAAAACTGGTATTGTTACCAATATCAACCAATGCTCAGATTCCACTGTGCTCTGATAAAAGATAGATGGACTGAGACTTAGTTCTACAGTACGTACAACAAGGCTAGTGTTGATGTTGGATAGTTTTTTAAACAAGACCCAAGTTTCTTTGTCTATCAGTTTGGCGTATGCTATGCTTATTTATATTTACAATACGTTACTTTCACTGTTCAAAATTATGTGTACCGCTAAATCTACAATGCTTCCCCATAACACTATAGAATTACAACTGAAATAATAATAAAAATATGACTAAATATTTTTATCAAGAAAAAGGCTCTGTTCACATTATGCTTGTCTACTACTTTAAGCATATTTGCAAACTACTATCTAGGATTGTAATTAGTGATGATTGCGATGCTCGGAGCTAGCCGAGTATTTCTCGGTGGGAGCTCGGGTCCATGCCCTGCATGTTTGGTGCTATTTAGAGAACCAATGAACATGCAGGGATTGTCTGCCACATACTGTAATGCTGCAGCCATGTTGGTTGTGGCATTACAGTGATTGGCTGGCCGCACAGCATCATCAGGTCTATATCAGACCTGGTGCCACCCTGCTTGTCACAGTCAGCTCCAGAATCACGAAGTGTGGGGAGAGATGCTGCTGAGCTAAGGCGAGATTTGTTTGCATCGTAGTTAGTGTTGGTATACCACATATAATACACATATCCATCTCAAATAACAGTCCTTCTGAGGACAAATAGCTGCATAGATATCAGTGCTAGGCAGGCAGGCAGTGTATGTGGGGACTGCAGTGCATATAGCAATATGGTCCATTCCAGTTGTCTGCTGCGGCCTATCACAGATACTTGTAGACATAGCCCCAGGTATCAGGGGCCAGGAATATTTTTTTTTATCTTAATCTTGATTATTTGATTTAAAAGCAATCCAGTGAACACCGTTTTTCTGCTCCATTTGCTTGTTGGCACTGCAGAATACAGCTAGATCCTTTCCATATTACAGCGGTAAAAAAACAGCTATTTTAACCTGGGGTTTTTCCGCCACATGGATTACATATCAGTGCAGTCACAATTGTGCCATTTCAGGCATCAAGGTAAATTTTGTTGCAGTGTCTTAGGCAAGTTATTGACACCAGTTTGCTGAAAAAAATAGTTACCAACAGGCCAGATATTTGAACCTGGAGTTTTCCCTCACATGGAGCACATATAAGTTCACTCCAAATTCAGCCATTTATAGTGAAGGTTGAAAATAATGTGCTCCATTTAAAATGGGCAAGGCGCGTAGCAAGGGACAGGGAAGTGGACGTGATGGTGCATTCAGAGGCCGTGGGCAAGCTGAAATTGTGCCACAACAAACACTCATCTTCTCACCCGACCTTCCTGTCCCAATTACTAGGGGATCGCAGCAGCACATCATGATTGAACCCTGAGCAGTGTCAAAAGGTTGTTGGTTGGATAGCGGATAATGCTTCCAGTCACTTTGCTGCCACCACCACCACCCTGTCAACCACACGGTCAAGTCTGCATAGCCATCAGTCTGGACCGCATATTCCTCACCCTGATCCTTCTTCCTCCCACCGTGCCGAATGCCTGGAGACAACTTATCCCACACTTTGACACTCTGAAGAGCTGTTCATTTTACATTTATAGATTCGGGCCTTTCGGCCGGTCCACTTGAAGCGGGGCAAGGGGAGAGCGCTTGTAGCAATGCCAAAATATTTGAGCAGGCACGATCACATGAAGGCAACGGTGGGAAGGTGTTACAAGAGGTGGTTGATGATGAGACACAATTGCCAGAAAGGCTGGAGGAGGACCAGGGTGCAGAAGTGAAGGATAAGGTGGTGGATGATATAGTAACTGACCCAAGCTGGCAGGAGGACATGCAGAGTGAGGACAGCAGCACACAGGGGGAGGGAGGCATAGCTCTCCCACAGGCAGAAAGAAGCAAGTGGTGGCCGCAGACAGAAGGTGGGCAACCGTTCCCTGTAACACTAACATGACAGATGTTGCCAGTCCAACTGTTAGGTCTTCCTAAGTCTGGTTGCTTTTTAAAGACTCTGCTGATAATCCCAAAAAGGCCATTTGCACCACCAGACAGGCCAGCATCAGCAGGGGAAGCAAAACTACCAGCCTGACCACCACTAGCATGATCAGGCACATGGCCGCAAAGCACCCGACTTTGTGGGCAAAACGCCAGGGTCTAGGAACAGTGTCTGCAGGTGACACCACTACGAGAGGCTCACACAGACTTAGTAGGCCTAAAATAAAAAAGTAGGCTAAATGCAGTTCAAAATTGGTAAGAGGAGTACACAGGCGGCATAGCTTTTTTCAGCGGAGGACAACTGTTATTAGAGGCTCACACAGATTTAGTAGGCCTAAAATAAAAAAGTTGGCTAAATGCAGTTCAAAATTGGTAACAGGACTAACGAGGCGGCATAGCTAGGTACTGGGGTGGGCTCCTCTGCTGAGTAGCAGACAGTGGTAGTAGGCGCAAAGTATTAACTGGTCTAAATGGAGGCCTGGGCCCCTGTATATTTTAACTATCATCTATCATTTCAACAAATTTGTATTGGCAGTGCAATTGAAGGATTTAACAGCACAGACTACACAGTGGTGGAGCAGGGAGAGGTAAGTGTTGCAAGTGGTAGAGCACTGTTCGAGCTGGGGGGAACACTGTCTCGTGGGTGGCGGTACTGGCACAGGCCCCCTCATATTACGATGCTGTGTCTGACGTTGGGTGTGCACCACAACTGTCAGAGACACTTCATTGTACTATGAGGGATCCTGTGCCAGTGCCGTCGCCCAAAAGTGGGCATACCCACCTGACCAGGCAAACGGCACTTTCACAGGTGCTTGCGCCAAGTGGTGACCACAGCCCTGTGGGGGGAGTCAGCCCATTTAGGGAGGTATAAAAATGGCCTATGGTGGACATTCAGCAGCTGCAAGTAGAGGAATTGGAGCAGTCAGTAAGAGGAGGCCAAAAGCAAGACATTTTTCAGGCAAGCTACGTGTCAGCAGGGGAAGGTGTGGCAAAATAATTAGAAATCCATGATTGGTTCATTTAAATGAAGGTTAGATCATCAACATTTCGGGTAGCCAGACGAGTCCTTTTTTAGGTCAGTATTGCACCAGCAGCACTGAAGACTCTTTCTGATAGCACACTAGCAGCTGGGCAAGCGAGCTCCTGTAATGCATATTCTGCCAATTCAGGCCAGGTGTCTATCTTAGATGCCCAGTAATCAAAGGGGAATGACTTGTGAGGGAGAACATCGATAAGGGAGGAAAAATAGTTCGTAACCATACTGGACAAATGCTGTCTCCTGTCACTTTGAATCGATGCAGCAGTACCTGTTGTGTCTGCAGTCATTGCGAAATCACTCGACAACCTGGTCATAAAACCTTGTGCACCTCTAACACCTCTGCCATGTTGCTCCCTACAGCTCGTGTGAGAACCATCACCGCCGATGTGTGCTGGGAATGCCTGAACCAAATGGTCTACAAGAGTTGCTTGTTTGGTAGCCAATATTTGCTCAAGGTTCTCATGTCGCATGATATTTTATAATTTCCCTTTATATCGTAAATCCAGGAGGCAGGAAAACCAGTAATCGTCATCGGCCATCATTTTTATAATACGGAGGTCCCCTTTTAGGATACGCAAGGCATAATCAGCCATGTGGGCCAATGTTCCAGGTGTCAATTCACTGCTTGTGCTGGGTTGAGGAGCACTTTCTTGCAAATCAATATCACTTGTCTCCCGCAAAAACCCTGTACCTGACCTTGCAACTGCACCAGTTTCTATTGCCCCCTGAGAAGCATCCTCCTCCCATAAATATTCACCCCCATCCTCCTCCTCCTCTTCGTCCAGGAGAGTTCCCTGAGCAGACAATGGCTGACTGTCATCAAGGCTTCCCTCCTCCTCAGCCGCAGACGCCTGCTACTTAATGTGCATCAAACTTTGCATCAGCAGACGTGGGATGCTCATGCTTATGATGGAGTCGTCTGCACTTACCAGCCGTGTGCATTCCTCAAAACACTGAAGGACTTGACAGAGGTCTTGGAGCTTCGACCACTGCACATCAGACAACCCCATGTCTGCCATCCAACTGCCTGCCCGTGTATGTGAATCCTCCCACAAATATATCACAGCACGCCTCTGTTCGCACAGCCTCTGAAGCATGTGCAGTGTGGAGTTCCAACTTGCTGCAACGTCGATTATTAGGCGGTGCTGGGGAAGCTTCAGTGATCGCTGATGGTTCATCATACGGCTGGAGTGTACGGGCGACCAGCGGATGTGCGAGCAAAGTCTTCGCACCTTCAGGAGCAGGGCTGGTAACCCCGGATAATTTTTCAGGAAGCACTGCACCACCAGGTTCAAGGTGTGAGCCAGGCAAGGAATGTGTATCAGTTCTGAAAGGGCTATGGCAGCCATAAAATTCCTTCCGTTATCACTGACTACCTTGCCTGCCTCAAGATGTATACTGCCCAGCCATGACTGAGTTTCTTGCCGCAAGTACTCAGCCAGTACTTCCGCGGTTGTCTGTTGTCACCCAAACACTTCATTTCCAACACAGCCTGCTGACGCTTACCTCTAGCTGTTCCATAATGTGACACCTCGTGTGCAACACTGGCAGCTGCAGATGGAGAGGTCGGGCGACTGCGCTCTGTGGACGAGCTTTCGCTTCTGGAGGAGGGGTGTCGAACGCCTACTGTCAACTGTTTCCTAGACCATGGGCTAGACAGAAGTGTCCCACTATGGCTGTCCCCTGTGGACCCTGCATCTTCCACATTAACCCAGTGCGCCGTGATGGACACGTAACGTCCCTGGCCATGCCTACTGGTCCATACATCTGTTGTGAGGTGCACCTTTCTACTGACTGATTGCCTGAGTGCATGGACAATGTGGTCTTTGACATGCTGTTGGAGTGCTGGGATGGCTTTTCTCGCAAAGAAGTGTCTACTGGGTAGGTCATAGCGTGGTACTGAGTAGGCAATCAGGGCTTTGAAAGCTTCGCTTTCAACCAACCGGTAGGGCATCATCTCTAACGAGATTAGTCTAGCAATGTGGGTGTTCAAACCCTGTGTACGCGGATGAGTACTTCCTTTTCCTAATGAGAGTCTCTTGTAGGGTGAGCTGGACTGGAGAGCTGCATATGGTGGAACTAGCGGTGGGGGTGGTGGACATGGCGGATTGAGAGAGGGTTGGTGATGGTATTCTTGATGTTGGCCTACCTACAGTGTTTCCTACCAAGAACCTTGTGATTCCCTGACTGCTTTCGCCTTGCGACGATACCTCCACATTTGCTGTTGGTGGTGTCCTAACCAGTGGGCTTACAGTGAGGGAAGCAATGTAGCTCTGCTGTCTACCTTAATCCTGAGCAGGTGCACCAGCGGTACGGGACGTTTGGTAGTTAGTTCAGGCTTGCAAGTGCATGCTGGTTAAATGTCTACGCATGTATGTTGTATTTAAATTTTGGACATTCTTCACTCAGCATTTCTTACTGATAACTTTCTGCGGATCATTCGGATCTTGGTTAAAAAATTCCCACACTGCACTCTTCCTACTATCGAATACCTTTTCAGGCATTGCATGCTGTTCTCCTTTCACTGGATGGCCACGCTGTCCTAAAAGTGTTTTTGGTTTTGTCAAACGTTTTTGGGCAGAAACGGGCCTGCCAGATGATAGCTGTTGTGATGTAGATGCCTGCTGCGGATCATCCTCCTCCGCTTCAGAGCTACTGCCAGCGGCACCGTTCCCCCAACGGCTGCCAATCTGGGCCACCTCCTCTTCAATGTCATGTGCACCTTCCTCTGTGTCACCGTGTAAGGTGCTATAGCGTTTGGGACGGGGCACCATAGTCTCATCAGGGTCAGATTCTGGCTCAGTACACTGGGAGGGCAATGTAGTGATCTGAGTCAATGGAACAGTATAATAATCTAGCTGTGGCTGTGCATCTGTGCACTCCATGTCCGATTCATCTTGTAATGGGCTGTTAACTATTTCCCTTTCTAACCCTGGCACGGTATGTGTAAAGAGCTCCATGGAGTAAACTGTAGTGTCGCCTGCCGCATCCTTCACTTTTGCTTTGGGTGAAGGACACAAGGAAGCGACTTGGTCCTGACCGGGAGCATCCACTGACGACTCGCTGCTTTTAGATTTTGAACTTTCTGAAGAGGAGGCGAAAGAGCTAGAGGCTGAGTCAGCAAGGAAAGCCAAAACTTTTTCCTGCTGCTTCGACATTAAAAGCTGTTTTTCTACTTCCAGATAAGGGAGCCTTCGAGGCCTTGTGTAGCCAGACGAAGACGCTGGCTTAACACTTCCAGCCTTAAGGTACCTTCACACATAACGATATCGTTAACGATATCGTTGCTTTTGGTGACGTAGCAACGATATCGTTAAGGACATCGTTATGTGTGACAGCGACCAACGATCAGGCCCCTGCTGGGAGATCGTTGGTCGCTGAACAAAGTCCAGAACTTTATTTCGTCGCTGGATCTCCCGTGGACATCGCTGGATCGGCGTGTGACACCGATCCAGCGATGTCTTCACTGGTAACCAGGGTAAACATCGGGTAACTAAGCGCAGGGCCGCGCTTAGTAACCAGATGTTTACCCTGGTTATCAGCGTAAAAGTAAAAAAAAACAAACACTACATACTTACCTACCGCTGTCTGTCCCCGGCGCTGTGCTCTGCACTCCTCCTGTACTGGCTGTGAGCGTCGGTCAGCCGGAAAGCAGAGCGGTGACGTCACCGCTCTGCTTTCCGGCCGCTGTGCTCACAGCCAGTACAGGAGGAGTGCAGAGAAGCTGAGCGCCGGGGACAGACAGCGGTAGGTAAGTATGTAGTGTTTGTTTTTTTTACTTTTAGGATGGTAACCAGGGTAAACATCGGGTTACTAAGCGCGGCCCTGCGCTTAGTTACCCGATGTTTACCCTGGTTACCGGCATCGTTGGTCGCTGGAGAGCTGTCTGTGTGACAGCTCTCCAGCGACCAAACAGCGACGCTGCAGCGATCCGGATCGTTGTCGGTATCGCTGCAGCGTCGCTTAATGTGAAGGGGCCTTTAGGTGTTATTATGCTTTTCCCACTACCACCAGATGCTCCACCACCACCATCAGTACCAGCTGGCAACGACCGCCCACGGCCTCTTCCACCAGACTTCCTCATTTTTGGGGAAAATCTAAACAAAATAACAACCGTTATATGTTACTGTAAAACAAGGTAGAAGGTGTATATATAAAGCTGGCAGATATACGATAAACAGAACAGACGTATAGAAACTTGTTGTCAATTTAAATCTCTTTTTTTTTTTTGGGGGGGGGGGGGAGACTGTGGAATAAAAACAGGCCCTGTGTATTACACTACACAATGTAAGAGGCACAACGTGGCTGGCAGATATATCAAAAAATATAAGGGCTGTAGTACAATTTCAATCTCCCTACAATGATCAAAAAACAAGTATGGCAGCAATAAAAAGGACTGCTGCACACAAAAGTGTGGACAAAGAAACAAGAGAACTGTGCAGAAAGGAGCAACAGGATCTTTGCTTTTAAAAAAGCAGTTGGTTTGCACAGCGGCGTACACAAAACAGAACAGAAATGCAGCTATCAGGGTGACTTATAGGGCAGCCTAATAAGCTACAGCGCTGATGCACAAAAAAAACCTCCACTGTCCCTGCAAACAAAAGGTGGTGTTGGACAGTGGAAATCACTACAGCACAAGCAGTTTCGGGGTTAATCTTCCCTCCCTAACTATATCCCTTCTTCTGATGAAGTTGGAGCAACCTCTCCCTATGCTAAGATCGGCAGAAGTAAGATGGCGGTCGGCGTGCACGCCCCTTTATAGCCCCTGTGACGCCTCAGAAAGCAAGCCAATCACTGTAATGCCCTTCTCTAAGATGATGGGGACCGAGACCTATGTCATCACGCTGCCCACTCTGTGTTCGCCTTCATTGGATGAGAAATGGCGCCGAAAGCGTCATACGAAACGCGACTTTGGTGCGAAGATCGCCGACCTCATGGCCGATCCCACACTAGGATCGGGTCAGGTTTCACGAAACCAGACTTTGCCAAAAGTCGGTGATTTTTTTAATTGTCCGATCCGTTTCACTCAACCCTACAAGTCACCAATACAGAACAGGAGAATTCAACTTTGTCGCAATCGATTAGCAGCTGCAGCTCTAACAGCTCTGCTGTATTAGAACACTGGCTGCCTGTGAGATGGAAGCTGAAGTACTGAGAGGAAACTGCAGATGTGAAAGTTTTGATCACACACAAATCTGCAGTGAGAGCAGCCATTACATATCACACTGGTAAGTCCCCTTTTATTTATAATAACCTCTGGAGGCAGATTCTTATGTCGATCAGTGTCCAGCTCATAGTTATCAATTGCTCATTTACACATTCCAGAAAAATACCTATTTTTCTTATAAAACATTGGATTATTTATGTCATGGTATCATTTTTCTTAGCTTCCTATAATTTACACACCCATCGCGACAGCTTAGGAGTGTTGATCCAACTGCCAGATGCCTTTTAACCCCTTAATCCCATATGACGTACTATCCCGCCGAGGTTACCTGGGACTTATTTCCCAGTGACGGGATAGTACGTCATAGTCGATCGGCAGCGCTCACGGACCGCTCCTGGCACATTAACCCCGGTAACACTGCGATCAAAGATGATCGCGGCGTTCCGGCGGCATAGGGAAGCATCGCGCAGGGAGGGGGCTCCCTGCGTGCTTCCCTGAGATCCTCGGAGCAACGCGATGTGATCACATTGTTCTGAAGGGTCTCCTATCTCCTCCTCTCTGCAGGCCCAGATCCAAAATGACCACGGGGGCCTTCTGGGTCCTGCAGGTAGGTGGCTTTCAAGCCTCTGCTCAGAACAGACGCCGGGAAGCCTCCCTGCAGTGCCTGTGTGATCACTGATCTGACACAGTGCACTGAAAAGTGTCAGATCAGCGATCTGTCACTATAATGTGATGTCCCCCCCCCTGAGGCAATGTAAAAAAAAATAAAAATAAAATATTCACGTGTAAAAAAAAAAAAAAAAAAAAATTTGATAAATAATGAAAAATATATATATATTGTTCCAATAAATACATTTCTTTATCTAAATAAAAAAAAACAATAAAACTACACATATTTAGTATTGGCGCATCCGTAACGACCCAACCAATAAAACTGTCCCACTAGTTAACCCCTTCAGTGAACACCGTAAAAAAAAAAAAGGCAAAAAACGACGCTTTATTATCATACCGCCAAACAAAGTGGAATAGCACGCTATCAAAAAGACGGATATAAATAACTATGGTACCGCTGAAAGCGTCATCTTGCCCCGCAAAAAACGAGCCGCCATACAGCGTCATCAATGAAAAAATAAAAAAAGTTATAGTTCTCAGAATAAAGCGATGCAAAAATAATTATTTTTTATATAAAATAGTTTTTATCGTATAAAAGCGCCAAAAAATAAAAAAGATATAAATGAGGTATCGCTGTAATCGTTCTGACCCGAGGAATAAAACTGATTTATCAATTTTACCAAACGTGGAACGATATAAGCGCCCCCCAAAATATATTCATGAATAGCTGGTTTTTGTTCATTTTACCTCACAAAAATTGGAATAAAAAGCGATCAAAAAATGTCAAGTGCCAGAAAATGGTACCAATAAAAACGTCAACTCGTCCTGCAAAAAACAAGACCTCACAAGACTCTGTGGACCAAAATATGGAAAATTATAGCTCTCAAAATGTGGAGAAGCAAAAACAATTTTTTGCAATAAAAAACGTCTTTTAGTGTGTGATGGCTGCCAATCATAAAAATCTGCTACAAAACCCGCTATAAACGTAAATCATCCTCTTAGTTAGGGAAAAATAATATAATTTAATAAAATGTATTTATTTCCATTCTCCCATTAGGATTAGGATTGGGGCTAAAGTTAAGGTTGGGGCTAAAGTTAGGGTTAGGGCTAAAGTTAGGGTTAGGGCTACAGTTAGGGTTGGGGTTAGAATTGGGGCTAAAGCTAGGGTTAGGGTTGGGGATAAAGTTAGGGCTGGGGCAAAAGCTAGGGTTAGGGCTAAAGTTAGGGTTGGGGCTAAAGTTAGGGTTTGGATTACATTTACGGTTGGGATTAGGGTTAGGGTTATGGTTGGGATTAGGGTTAGGGGTGTGTTTGGGTTAGGGTTTCTGTTATAATTGGGGAGTTTTCACTGTTTAGGCACATCAGGGGCTCTCCAAACGCGACATGGAATCCAATCTCAATTCCAGCCAATTCTGTGTTGAAAAAGTAAAACAGTGCTCCTTCCCTTCCGAGCTCTGCCATGCACCCAAACGGTGGTTTCCCCCTACATATGGGGTATCAGCATACTCGGGACAAATTGTACAACAACTTTTGGGGTCCAATTTCTCCTGTTACCCTTGGGAATATACAAAACTGTGGGGCTAAAAAAAATTTGTGTGGAAAGTTTTTTTATTTTGACGGCTCAGAGTTATAAACTGTAGTGAAACACTTGGGGGGTTCAAAGTTCTCACAACACATCTAGATAAGTTCCTTGGGGGGGTCTACTTTCCATTATGGGGTCACTTGTGGGGGGGTTTCAATGTTTAGGCACACCAGGGGCTCTCCAAACGCGACATGGTGTCCTGTCTCAATTCCAGTCAATTTTGCATTGAAAAGTCAAACGGTGCTCCTTCCCTTCCGAGCTCTGCCATGCGCCCAAACAGTGGTTTACCCCCACATATGGGGTATCAGCATACTCAGGACAAATTGTACAACAACTTTTGGGGTCCAATTTCTTCTCTCACCCTTGGGAAAATAAAAAATTGGGGGCGAAAAGAATTTTTGTGAAAAAATATGATTTTTTTATTTTTACGGTTCTGCATTATAAACTTCTGTGAAGCACTTGGTGGGTCAAAGTGCTCAACACACATCTAGATAAGTTCCTTAGGGGGTCTACTTTCCAAAATGGTGTCACTTGTGGGGAGTTTCAATGTTTAGGCACATCAGGGGCTCTCCAAACCCGACATAGCATCCTATCTCAATTCGTCAATTTTGCATTGAAAAGTCAAACCACGCTCCTTCCCTTCCGAGCTCTGCCATGTGCCCAAACAGTGGCTTACCCCCACATATGGGGTATCAGCGTACTCAGGACAAATTGTACAAGAAGTTTTGGAGTCCAATTTCTCCTGTTACCCTTAGTAAAATAAAACAAATTGGAGCTGAAGTAATTTTTTTGAGAAAAAAAGTGGAATGTTCATTTTTTTTTAACATTCCAAAAATTCCTGTGAAACACCTGAAGGGTTAATAAACTTCTTGAATGTGGTTTTGAGCACCTTGAGATGTGCAGTTTTTAGAATGGTGTCACACAGGCATTTTCTATCATATAGACCCCTCAAAGGGACTTCAAATGTGATGTGGTCCCTAAAACAAAATGGTGTTGTAAAAACGAGAAATTGCTGGTCAATTTTTAACCCTTATAACTCCCTAACAAAAAACTTACCGATATCACTTATGGCTATTGGTGATGGCCTGCTTTAATTTTTTTTCTATTTTTAGTATGTTTCATCTCTAATTCTGCCACCACTTCTGCCATTTGGTTGTATCCAATTTTATCCTGCAAGTTTTTTTCCCCCTTTCTGTGGTACACACAGACTTTCCACGTAGGCCCTGCCATTCAATTATCCATGCATGCATGCATATTTAACCTTAATGGTGTAGGTTTTACCAATATAGTCTTTTAGTTCCTCATTTTCTTGTTTTTAAATTTTTTAGTCATCATATACAGGTCCTTCTCAAAAAAATTAGCATATAGTGTTAAATTTCATTATTTACCATAATGTAATGATTACAATTAAACTTTCATATATTATAGATTCATTATCCACCAACTGAAATTTGTCAGGTCTTTTATTGTTTTAATACTGATGATTTTGGCATACAACTCCTGATAACCCAAAAAACCTGTCTCAATAAATTAGCATATCAAGAAAAGGTTCTCTAAACGACCTATTACCCTAATCTTCTGAATCAACTAATTAACTCTAAACACATGCAAAAGATACCTGAGGCTTTTATAAACTCCCTGCCTGGTTCATTACTCAAAACCCCCATCATGGGTAAGACTAGCGACCTGACAGATGTCAAGAAGGCCATCATTGACACCCTCAAGCAAGAGGGTAAGACCCAGAAAGAAATTTCTCAACAAATAGGCTGTTCCCAGAGTGCTGTATCAAGGCACCTCAATGGTAAGTCTGTTGGAAGGAAACAATGTGGCAGAAAACGCTGTACAACGAGAAGAGGAGACCGGACCCTGAGGAAGATTGTGGAGAAGGACCGATTTCAGACCTTGGGGAACCTGAGGAAGCAGTGGACTGAGTCTGGTGTGGAAACATCCAGAGCCACCGTGCACAGGCGTGTGCAGGAAATGGGCTACAGGTGCCGCATTCCCCAGCTAAAGCCACTTTTGAACCATAAACAGCGGCAGAGGCGCCTGACCTGGGCTACAGAGAAGCAGCACTGGACTGTTGCTAAGTGGTCCCAAGTACTTTTTTCTGATGAAAGCAAATTTTGCATGTCATTCGGAAATCAAGGTGCCAGAGTCTGGAGGAAGACTGGGGAGAAGGAAATGCCAAAATGCCTGAAGTCCAGTGTCAAGTACCCACAGTCAGTGATGGTGTGGGGTGCCATGTCAGCTGCTGGTGTTGGTCCACTGTGTTTCATCAAGGGCAGGGTCAATGCAGCTAGCTATCAGGAGATTTTGGAGCACTTCATGCTTCCATCGGCTGAAATGCTTTATGGAGATGAAGATTTCATTTTTCAGCACGACCTGGCACCTGCTCACAGTGCCAAAACCACTGGTAAATGGTTTACTGACCATGGTATTACTGTGCTCAATTGGCCTGCCAACTCTCCTGACCTGAACCCCATAGAGAATCTGTGGGATATTGTGAAGAGAAAGTTGAGAGACGCAAGACCCAACACTCTGGATGAGCTTAAGGCCGCTATTGAAGCATCCTGGGCCTCCATAACATCTCAGCAGTGTCACAGGCTGATTGCCTCCATGCCACGCCGCATTGAAGCAGTCATTTCTGCCAAAGGATTCCCGACCAAGTATTGAGTGCATAACTGAACATTATTATTTGTTGGTTTTTTTGTTTGTTATTAAAAAACAGTTTTATTTGATTGGATGGGTGAAATATGCTAATTTATTGAGACAGGTTTTTTGGGTTATCAGGAGTTGTATGCCAAAATCATCAGTGTTAAAACAATAAAAGACCTGACAAATTTCAGTTGGTGGATAATGAATCTATAATATATGAAAGTTTAATTGTAATCATTACATTATGGTAAATAATGAAATTTAACACTATATGCTAATTTTTTGAGAAGGACCTGTATTCTCTATTTGTATATTTATGTTGGATACCTTTAATTTAATTTATTATTAAAAGTCGTTTTAAAAGTAATGTTTACCAATCCTGTTTAACATTTATATCTCAACAAGCAGTATATATACAGAACGTCACACGATGTTCCCTGTCAATTCCGGTGTAATTTGCCATGTCCTTTAACACATCTTACATTTTGTGTGGCATGCTCAATATTTCCATCTGTTGCCCTTTCATTGGTTTGGGTGCACTTTTCTAGGGCCTTTACAGAGCCCATGATCAGTACATATACGTGATTTGAGTAATGAGGTAGGCGATCATGTCATTTGAAGTTTGATTGATAGGTCACTAGCGTATATAGCTGGGAGCACCAAGAGACCGGTAACCCTGATGAAGGACGCAGCTCCTTTGAATCTTTTTGGTCTCAGCGCCACTCCGTAGCCCCTGTGACATCACACGCTAGGCTCCTCCGCCGGCCATCTTTCTCTCTCGCTCGTATCCAGGGACACCACCGGCCGGGGCATTCCCTGGCTCTGCGCAGCTTTTTTGCAGCCCTGCTGTGCTGCGGTTGTTCTCAGCCCGCCTGCCTGCTTCCTCATCCATTACCCACAAGACCGAACGGACACTGGTGAGTCCAACCTGGTGCATCAGCACGTATGTCCACATATGTTTAGTTTCAATAAGTTTTATTTTCATCAGCATAACATTTATACAACAAATTCCCTCTCTGGGGAAATCAGTGAATTTCCATTTAAATCAAGCTAAAAGGATGTACATATATAGATATAAATATAACTTCAGAGAACTGATTACGACACGACAAATACAAGGGGAGACAAACATGAGGGATTTCAGGGTGGGAAATTAGGTTTTGTGCAATTCTTCATAATCAAATACGTTACAGCCACAGGGCAAGGCAGAGTATTGTTCTAAACTATAGACTTCTCCTCCTCCCCCCCACCCTCCACCACAAACCCCCAAGCCCCCCCATCCTGGACCCTCGGTTACTGGAGTCTGTTGGTAGGAATTCAAATGGACAGAGGCAGAGTCTGATCAAGTTTCAAGTTCGTGTTGAGATCCATCCATGGCTTCCAGACCTGATAAAAGGTGTCCCACAGGTCATCTCTTGTTGCGTGGATGCGTTCGTATAGTAGGATTGTATTCATCTTATCTCTGACTGTTTGGATAGAGAGGGAGGGGGTCCTCCATTTGGTAGCTATATGAAGCTTAGCAGCCATGCATAGCTGGTTAGTCAACCTGTGGAACCGATTAGAGGAACCTGGGTACCTGGCACCCAAGAGAAAGGTAGCCGGGTCAAGTCGCACCGTCCTTCCAGACATTTGCTCAATCAACAATCCAACCTCCCGCCACAGGGCCGAAACAGCCGGACACTCCCACCAAATGTGCCTCATATCTCCTACAACGCCACATCCCCTAAAACATTTATCCGTTACATTAGGGTATATAGCATGCAGTCTGCTTGGGACCTGATACGTCCTATGCAGGAGTTTGATGGATGTCTCCGCCAGGGAGGCCTGATGGCTACCTCTAGAAAGTGTGTCACAGCATCGTCTCCAACTCTCCAGGGTTAGCTGGACACCCAGATCTTCCTCCCATTGATTCATGTATTTTAATTTGTCAGTTCCGTGTGCGACATTCAGAGACAAGTATAGCAGAGAGTTAGTTCCTCTACCTAACGGGTCATCCAGACACTTTTGTTCGAAGCCAGTCACTTGAAATGGGGTGCTGTGCTGTAATATTCGTTCCGCGAAGTGGAAAACCTGACATATGCGCAGGGCCTCCCCGGCGGGGGGATTGTATTTTTGGAGGAATTGTTGTCTGGATAGTAGTGTGTTGAAGGGTGAACAGAGTTGTTTTAAGGTGGATATTCCATTAGCTATCCACCAAGTATATGGGCGAGGGTCAATTCCGGGCACAAACATAGGATTGCGGAAGATAGGGATCAGCGGAGAGTCTACAGACTGAAGGCCAAGCTTGAACCTCTCCTTCCTCCAGAGGATCAGGGAGTGCGCAGCGAATGGGGCTATATTGTGTAAATTCTTTGGGAGGGCTTGTGTGGTCCACATAAGGCTGGATAGGGAAAATGGGTGCAGGAGGGATGATTCCAGTCCCACCCATCTGGGAGTGTGGTTGGAAGCACACGCATTGGACAATTGAGCTATTTGGGCAGACTTATAATACAGGGTAAAGCTGGGTAGGGATAACCCTCCCAGCTTTCTGTGTATGAACATAGTTTTTTGCCGGATTCTGGGTTTTTTTCCCTGCCAAATAAATTTTGATATCAAAGAGTGGATCTCATGAAGTGTCTTATGGGGCAACGGAATGGGGAGGGAGCGAAAGAGGTACAGGAATCTGGGTAAGGAGACCATTTTGATTGCGTGTAACCTGCCCAGCCAAGATAGTTTCATAGTGGCCCACCTGGTAAGCTCTGCTCGAAGGTTCTTTATTAGGGGGAGGTAGTTCCACTTAAACAGAGTTGATCGGTGTGAGGTGAGGTTGACTCCGAGGTATGTTATATAATGTTCGTTCTTCGTAAATTTAAACTGGGAGATTATATTTGATTGCAAATTTTTGGGGGTATTGAGGAACAGAGCTTCGGATTTATCAACATTAATTTTGAGGCCTGAGACCCTCTCAAAGGTATGGAGGACCGAAAATAAATTCGGGAGGGTGGTGATTGGGCTAGAAAGGGTCAGCAGCAAATCATCAGCGAACAAGCTAGCCTTGTATTGTGTATCAAATCCCATAGGGCCGAGTATGTCCGGGTTGAGTCGAATGGTTTCAGCCAGTGGCTCCATAGCCATGGCAAATAAGGCTGGTGAAAGTGGGCAGCCTTGTCTCGTCCCCCTTTGGATGTTGATAGGAGTGGGTCGGGTGGATGGGAGCTTTAGATATGCTGCGGGCCTGTCGTATAATAGTTGTAGGCACGAGATGAAGTTGTGGGGGATGCCAAATCTAGATAGAACTTCAAATAGGTAGGGCCATGAAACTGAATCAAAGGCTTTCTCTATGTCTAAAGCCAATAGAAGTAGGGATTGCTTATGATGATTAGCCGTATGTATGATGTTCAAATTCCTTCTGATATTGTCGGGGCCTTGTCTACTGGGTATAAACCCTACCTGATCACGATGAATGAGGGCAGGTAGTAATCTGTTAAGTCTAGCGGTAATGATGGACGTGAAAATTTTGAGGTCCACATTTAAAAGTGATATAGGCCTATAGTTTTTGGGAAGGAGGTGATCCCTTTTGGGTTTGGGAATCACTGTCACGTGTGCCAAATAAAATTCTAGGGGCATTTGGGTTCCATTTAATAAAGCATTGCAGTAGTTTTTAATGTGGGGGGCAAGGGTATCCGTGAACTTCTTGTAATAGAGTGCTGTGAGGCCATCAGGTCCCGGGGCTTTATGTTTTTTAAGATTTTTAATTGTAGTAGATATTTCGTCTGCCGAAATAGGTATTTGGAGTTGGTCTGCTGTAGTGTTGGAGATTTGATTTTAGGCATTTTTAGAGTATCTAGGAAGGATGAAAGAAGCAACGGCAGGGGGGGGGAGTGAAGTGTACAACTTTTGATAGTAGTCCCGAAACGTGTCATAGACAACATCTGGGTGGGTTGAAACACGTCCTCCGGAGTCCCTAATGGAAGTGACATTGGTTTGTTGGCGTATTTATAGAAGGTGGACTTGGTCCATGTTAGGGCTCTCTCTGTCCTATTCGTCAGGATAACGTCCAGCTGTAGTTTGGTGTCATTAATTTGTTTGGTCAGATAAAGAGAGGTATTATTTTGGTTGGCAAGTTCGAGTTTCGCGAGTTTGGTTTCTAGGCGTGTCTGTAGCTCAGACCTTTGTTTTTTTTTGGTGGATGCGACTTTGATTATGGATCCAGTGATAAATTTTTTGTGTGCCATCCACACAACTCCAGGGGAAGATTCCTCTCCAGAGTTAGTCTGGAAGTACAATTCTAATTCTTCTTTAATTTTGGAAAGGACAACGGGGTCGGTGAGCAGGGATTCGTTTAACCTCCATTTAAATAGTCTGGAAGTGGTGACATCGAATTTGAATGCTGATAGTACCACATCGTGGTCGGACCACGATGAAGGAATGTGGCGGGAGTACAGGGCCGAAACAAGCGTTTTAGCTGTAGTTAGGTGGAGATCTATTCGCGAATAGGTTTGGTGTGCAGGTGAGAAGTATGTGTAACCTCTTATTGGACCATTCAGCTCCCTCCACACATCCGCCAGACAGTTAATTTTGATTAAGTGTAAGATTTTTTTTTTATCCGCATTAGGTATATCTGATCGTTTCCGGGCACTACTGTCCAAATTAGGGTTGATGGTGAAATTAAAGTCACCACACCAGATTAGATGGTCGTACGTAAGGGTGGCTAGCTTTGATGTGATTAATTGGAAAGTCGATGTCTGGGATGTGCTAGGTAAATAACTATTTACGACGCAAATCGTTTGGCTTCGTGATGTACCGAGGGTGATAACAAACCTGCCTTCGGGATCGGAATATGTGTTGATAAGTTGAAATGGAAAGCTATTTTTAATAAGGGTAATGACACCTCTCGTTTTTTTGCCCCAGGTCGACATGTAGTATTGTGAGTAATTGATATCAAAATATTTAGGGTGGGATGAATTTGAAAAGTGGGTCTCCTGGAGGCAGATAATGTCCGGAGCATGTTTTAAATAGTCAAGAAAGGCCTTCTTACGTTTTATGGGTGAGTTAAATCCCCGAACATTATGTGAGATAACATTACACATTGTGGTGATAATATTTACCGCTAAGAATTAAAGAGTCAGGAGCCATACTTTGGTTCGTATCCCTGCCGCATAACTGCATACGCAACTGGAGATCATAGTAGTAACCTCTGTAAGAGAACAAAAGGTAAGATACGAACTGGGGGAAGACAAAGACAAACATAACAGAAAACATTAACATACGGATATCAAATCCAGAAAATATGATGAGCTGGTTTGCCGTATCATCGGCAGTACCAGGTGTCATCAGGGTCGGGCAGCATGTTACCAACCCGCCAGCCAAACCCATACTATAGAATTGAAAATCAGAGGGACTGGTAAAATTCCAAAACTGAAACCGAAACGGACAGGCTTTTTAGGCAGTCATATAGGTAATTGAAATGCCCAAACGGGGCCGGTGGAGGGCAGCAAAAAGAAAAAAAAAAAAAATTGTTGCTGCTATCCCCCCAATATAAAGGGCAATCAAGACGTTCTGTGTCGCCTCTCATGGCCTTCCTGAGGAAACTGAACAAGTGTTCATATTGATGGGCCAGGTCAGGCGATTTTGGTATTCTGGCTCCTCGTTTTGGGGGTGTTGTGCCACTCTCTTGTCGGTCGTAATTTCCGCTGTGGCATGGCTGGTGTCTCTATGGAAATCGGGATCCCAGCTTTGATCATGACTTGCTTCCCCTCTTCCAGCGTACGACAGGTGTGTACTTGGGAATTAAGTGAGAAAATGAGGGCAAAGGGAAATCCCCATCTGTATTTAATTTGCGCCAGTTGTAGGGCAGCGGTAATTGGCCTAAGAGCTCTCCTCCTGGCGAGCGTGGCCGTCGCGATATCTGCGTAGATATGTACCGTCGCAGGCAAGTCAGGTAATATAGGATTATCCCTTGCAGCTTTAAGAATTAAGTCTCACGCTTCCTCATAATGCAACTTTAAGATCACATCCCTGGGCATATCGCTGCTGCGTGGCTTACCCAGTGCTCTATGGATCCTGGTGATATGGAGTAAAGCTGGGTCTGTGTCCGGGAGTAGCGCGGTGAATAGGGCTGAAGCTGTGTCCTGGAGTGCTATTATATTTTCAGGGAGCCCCCTGATCCTCAGATTGCCCCTGCAGGACCTGTTTTCATAGTCCTCACACCGGAGCTCCAGCTCAGTGATGCGTTCTGTGTGGGTCTTGAGTGCCTCTTGGTCTTCCTCCAGGGCATCTGCAGTGGCATCCATTTTCTCTTCTACTGTGCGCTGCATAATGTCCTGGATTTGGGAGGAGATTCTCTGCATGGCCGAGCTCAGCTCTGACCTGAAAGTCTCCTGCAGAGATCTGGTGAGGGCTGCAGTGGAGATTGCTAGCTCCGTCCGCGGGGCAGATTCCTCCTGGTCGGAGTCGCCTCCCACGCTCCCTGCTGCTGCTGAGGGGAGAGGTGCAGCGGCGGCCATCTTGGGAGCATTACCGCCGAGGAGAAGATCTGTGATGGTGCGTCCCGGCGGCTGTGCTGAGGTCCCTTTCTTTGGCATCGCCGGATAATATGCCGGTCGTGGGTGAGGTGAGACCGGTGACGGTGCGTTATGCAGGCTCTGGATGCTAATTAGGGCTTGATTAAGCTGTGCGGGTAGCGGAGCTCAGCCAGATATGTCTGCTCCGGCCGAAGTCCGCGCATGCGCCTGTCCACATATGTTTAGAATGGTTTTATCCGAAAAAAAAAATTTGGTTCCCAAATTGTGCTGATGTAAAGTAGACATGTGGGAAATGTTACTTATTACCGTATATACTTGAGTATAAGCCGACCCGAATATAAGCCGACTCCCCTAATTTTGCCACAAAAAACTGGGAAAACTTATTGACTCGAGTATAAGCCTAGGGTGGAAATGCAGCATTTACCGGTGAATTTCAAAAATAAAAATAGATCATTATTTCCCCATAGCTGTGCCATATAGTGCTCTGCACTGTTCATTATTTCCTCATAGCTGTGCCATATAGTGCTCTGCACCGTTCATATTGCCCCATATCTGTGCCCCATATAGTGCTCTGCACCGTTCATATTGCCCCATATCTGTGCCCTATATGCTCTGCACCGTTCATATTGCCCCATATCTGTGCCCCATATAGTGCTCTGCACCGTTCATATTGTCCCATATCTGTGCGCTATATGCTCTGCACCGTTCATATTGCCCCATATCTGTGCTCTATATGCTCTGCACCGTTCATATTGCCCCATATCTGTGCCCTATATGCTCTGCACCGTTCATATTGCCCCATATCTGTGCTCTATATGCTCTGCACCGTTCATATTGCCCCATATCTGTGCTCTATATGCTCTGCACCGTTCATATTGCCCCATATCTGTTGTTATGACCTGGTGGTTAAGAGGCCACACTGAAATGACCTGGTGGCTAAAACGCAACATGGAACGAGCTCTGAGAAGGTGGTATCTCTACTGACCGCAGTCCCTAATCCTAACAACACAACTAGAAATAGCCGTGGGATGTTCCTGACACTCCCTAGACACCTCGTCACAGCCTCAGATATACCTACCCCTAAAGAAGGAAATAGAAAGCTATATTGCCTCAGAGAAACCCCCAAAAGGAAAGATAGCCCCCCACAAATATTGACTGTGAAAGGAGAGGGAAATGACGAACACAGAAATGAAATTAGATTTCAGCAAAGGGAGGCCAAAACTAAACTAGATAGACAGAGAGCAAAGGATACTGTGCGGTCAGTATAAAAAACTACGAAATCCACGCAGAGTTTACAAAAATGAACTCTACACCGACTCACGGTGTGGAGGGGCAAATCTGCTTTCCCAGAGCTTCCAGATAGCCTGAATACGACATAGTGACAAGCTGGACAAAAGAGACAAAATGCCAAACAATAGAGTCCACACAAATGGACAAACAAAAGTAGCAAAACTTATCTTTTGCAGACAAGGACTGGCCATATGAGAAATCCAAGGGAAGAATCAAATCCAACCAAGAACATTGACAGCAGGCAAGGACTAACGCCCGGAGCAGGTTTAAATAACAAACCCAGGCAAGGCGATTAGTGAAGACAGCTGCCACAGCTACCTAACGGAGCAGCAGTTCCACTTGAAACCACCAGAGGGAGCCCAAGGGCAGAACTCGCAAAAATACCATCAGCAACCACAGGAGGGAGTGTTATGACCTGGTGGTAAGGACAATAATGGACCTGGTGGTTAAGAGCACACGGAATGACCTGATAGTTACAAATAATATAGGATGAGCTCTGAGACGTGGGAACTCTGCTGACCGCAATCCCTAATCCTATCACACACACTAGAAATAGCCGTGGATTGCTCCTAACGCTCCCTATGCAACTCGACACAGCCTAAGGAACTAGCTAGCCCTGAAGATAGAAAAATAAGCCTACCTTGCCTCAGAGAAATTCCCCAAAGGAAAAGGCAGCCCCCCACATATAATGACTGTGAGTAAAGATGAAAATACAAACACAGAGATGAAATAGATTTAGCAAAGTGAGGCCCGACTTACTGAACAGACTGAGGATAGGAAAGGTAACTTTGCGGTCAGCACAAAAAACTACAAAAAGACCACGCAGAGGGCGCAAAAGAGCTTCCAGCAAGCAAGACAAAAATCAAAATAGCAAGCTGGACAGAAAAATAGCAAACTAAATAAAAACAAGCAGGAACTTAGCTTCTGCTGGGAAGACAGGTCACAAGAACGATCCAGGAGTGAACTAGACCAATACTGGAACATTGACAGGTGGCATGGAGCAATGATCTAAGTGGAGTTAAATAGAGCAGCCAACTAACTAATTAACCTCGTCACCTGTGGAAGGAAACTCAGAAGCCGCAGCCCCAAGCCCATGGACAGAACCAGCCGAAGTACCATTCATGACCACAGGAGGGAGCTTGACAACAGAATTCACAACAAGGGAGCTCCAGAACAGAACTCACAACAGTACCCCCCGCTTGAGGAGGGGTCACCAAACCCTCACCAGAGCTCCCAGGCCGATGAGGACGAGCCAAATGGAAAGCATGAACCAAATCGGGAGCATGAACATCGGAGGCAACAACCCAAGAATTATCCTCCTGGCCATAACCCTTCCACTTGACCAGATACTGAAGCTCCCGCCTCGAAAAACGAGAATCCAAAACCTTCTCTACCACATATTCCAATTCCCCCTCAACCAACACCGGAGCAGGAGGATCAACGGAGGGAACCATAGGTACCACATATCTCCGCAACAAGGATCTATGGAACACATTATGAATGGAAAAGGAAGCTGGAAGGGCCAAACGAAAAGACACTGGATTGATAATTTCAGAAATCTTATAAGGCCCAATAAAGCGAGGCTTGAACTTAGGGGAAGAAACCTTCATAGGAACATGACGAGAAGACAACCAGACCAAATCCCCAACACAAAGCCGGGGACCAACACACCGACGACGGTTAGCAAAACGCTGAGCCTTCTCCTGAGACAACGTCAAATTGTCCACCACATGAGTCCAAATTTGCTGCAACCTGTCCACCACGGAATCCACACTAGGACAGTCAGAAGGCTCAAGCTGCCCTGAAGAAAAACGAGGATGAAAACCAAAGTTACAAAAAAAAGGCGAAACCAAGGTAGCCGAACTAGCCCGATTATTAAGGGCAAACTCGGCCAACGGCAAAAAGGTCACCCAATCATCCTGATCAGCAGACACGAAGCATTTCAAATAGGTTTCCAAGGTCTGATTGGTTCGCTCCGTTTGGCCATTTGTCTGAGGATGGAATGCAGAAGAAAAAGACAAATCAATACCCATTCTAGCACAAAAGGACTGCCAAAACCTAGAAACGAACTGGGAACCTCTGTCAGACACAATATTCTCCGGAATACCATGCAAACGAACCACATGCTGAAAAAACAATGGAACCAAATCAGAAGAGGAAGGCAACTTAGGGAACGGCACCAAATGGACCATCTTAGAAAACCGGTCACAAACCACCCAGATGACAGACATCTTTTGAGAAACAGGAAGATCAGAAATAAAATCCATGGAAATATGCGTCCAAGGCCTCTCAGGAATAGGCAAAGGCAAAAGCAACCCGCTGGCATGGGAACAGCAAGGCTTAGCCCGAGCACAGGTCCCACAGGACTGCACAAATGAACGCACATCCCGCGACAAGGAAGGCCACCAAAAGGACCTAGCCACCAAATCTCTGGTACCGAAAATCCCAGGGTGACCAGCCAACACCGAACAATGAACCTCAGAAATTACCCTACTAGTACATCTATCAGGAACAAACAATTTCCCCACAGGACAGCGGTCAGGTTTATCAGCCTGAAATTCCTGAAGTACCCGCCGTAAATCAGGGGAGATGGCAGAAAGAATCACCCCCTCCTTGAGGATCCCAGCCGGCTCAAGAACTCCCGGAGAATCAGGCAAAAAACTCCTAGAAAGGGCATCAGCCTTCACATTCTTAGATCCAGGAATATACGAGACCACAAAATCGAAACGTGAGAAAAACAAAGACCACCGAGCCTGTCTAGGATTCAACCGCTTAGCAGACTCGAGGTAAATCAGATTCTTGTGATTAGTCTAGACCACTACGCGATGCTTGGCTCCCTCAAGCCAATGTCGCCACTTCTCAAATGCCCACTTCATAGCCAACAACTCCCGATTGCCGACATCATAATTACGCTCAGAAGACAAAAATTTTCTGGAGAAGAAGGCACAAGGTTTCATAAAAGAGCCATCAGAATTTCTCTGAGACAAAACGGCCCCTTCCCCAATCTCAGAAGCATCAACCTCAACCTGAAAAGGGAGAGAAACATCTGGCTGACGCAACACAGGGGCAGAAGTAAAACGACGTTTAAGCTGCTGAAAGGCCTCAACAGCCGCAGAGGACCAATTCACCACATCAGCACCCTTCCTCGTCAAATCGGTCAGAGGTTTCACCACACTAGAAAAATTAGCAATAAAGCGACGATAAAAATTGGTAAAGCCCAAAAATTTCTGAAGGCTCTTTACAGATGTAGGTTGAGTCCAATCATGAATGGCCTGGACTTTAACAGAGTCCATTTCAATTGCCGAGGGAGAAAAAATGAAACCCAAAAAAGAAACCCTCTGAACTCGAAAGAGGCACTTAGACCCCTTTACAAACAACGCATTAGAACGAAGGACCTGAAACACCATCCTAACCTGCTTCACATGAGACTCCCAATCATCGGAGAAAACCAAAATATCATCCAAATACACAATCATAAATTTATCCAGATAATTCCGGAAGATATCATGCATAAAGGACTGAAATATCGATGGAGCATTAGAGAGCCCGAATGGCATTACAAGATATTCAAAATGGCCTTCAGGCGTATTAAATGCTGTTTTCCATTCATCACCTTGTTTAATACGCACAAGATTATAAACCCCTCGGAGGGCGATTTTAGTAAACCAACTAGCACCCTTAATCCGAGCAAACAAATCAGAAAGCAAAGGTAACGGATACTGGAATTTGACAGTGATCTTATTGAGAAGGCGATAATCTATACAGGGTCTCAAGAAGCCATCCTTCTTGGCAACAAAAAAAAATCCCGCTCCCAACGGTGACGAAGACGGGCGAATATGCCCTTTCTCCAAGGAATCCTTTACATAACTCCGCATAGCGGCATGCTCTGGCACAGACAGATTGAAAAGTCGGCCCTTAGGGAACTTACAGCCAGGAATCAAATTAATGGCACAATCGCAGTCCCTATGAGGAGGCAGAGAACTGGACTTGGGCTCATCAAATACATCCTGGAAATCCGACAAAAACTCAGGAACTTCAGAAGAAGGGGACGAGGAAATGGACATCAAAGGAATATCACTATGTATTCCCTGACAACCCCAACCAGTCACAGACATAGAACTCCAATCCAGCACTGGATTATGTACCTGTAACCATGGAAAACCCAACACAACAACATCATGCAAATTATGCAACACCAAAAAACGAATATTTTCCTGATGTGCTGGAGCCATGCACATGGTTAACTGTGTCCAGTGCTGAGGTTTATTCTTGGCCAATGGCGTAGCATCGATCCCCCTTAAGGGAATAGGACTCTGCAAAGGTTCCAAGGAAAAACCACAGCGCTTGGCAAATTCTAAGTCCATTAAGTTCAGGGCAGCGCCAGAATCCACAAATGCCATAACAGAAAAGGACGACAATGAGCAAATCAGGGTAACAGACAAGAGAAATTTAGGCTGCACAGTACTAATGGTAACAGACCTAGGGACCCTCCTAGTACGCTTAGGGTAGTCAGAAATAGCATGAGCTGAATCACCACAGTAAAAACACAGGTCATTCTGACGTCTGAATTTCTGCCTTTCTGCTCTAGTCAAAATCCTATCACATTGCATAGGCTCAGGACTCTGCTCAGAGGACACTGCCATATGGTGCACCGCCTTGCGCTCACGCAAGCGCCGATCAATCTGAATAGCTAGAGACATAGATTCACTCAAACCGGTAGGCGTAGGAAAGCCCACCATTACATCTTTAAGGGTTTCAGAAAGACCTTTTCTGAAAATAGCAGCCAGCGCCTCTTCATTCCATTTAATATTCAATATAACTCTGCCGCTTCCTGACCCTGACACAGGGCCAACAGTGTTTTCTCAGCATGCTCTACAGAGTTAGGTTCGTCATACAACAATCCGAGCGCCTGAAAAAATGCATCTCTGAGCAAATGCCCAGTCTTGAGGATCACCACGCAGTAAGGATATGATGATTTTCACTTGCTGAATGGGATCACCACGGGGTTTCAAAGCAAAAAACAATTTGCAGCTATTTTTAAAGTTCAAAAACTTGGATCTGTCCCCAAAAAACAAATCAGGAGTAGGAATTCTTGGCTCTAGAGCCAGAGTCTGAACAATATAATCTTGGATACTCTGGACTCCTGCAGCAAGTTGATCCACACGAGAAAACAAACTCTGAACCTCCATACCAGAGCATATATCCAGCACCACCCAGATATCAAGAGGAAAAAGAAGACAGAACAGAGCACAGAAAAAAAATGGTTCAGAAATCTTCTTTTTTCCTTCTTTTGAGATGCATTCAATTCATTCTTGGCCTGCTGTACTGTTATGACCTGGTGGTTAAGAGGCCACACTGAAATGACCTGGTGGCTAAAACGCAACATGGAACGAGCTCTGAGAAGGTGGTATCTCTACTGACCGCAGTCCCTAATCCTAACAACACAACTATAAATAGCCGTGGGATGTTCCTGACACTCCCTAGACACCTCGTCACAGCCTCAGATATACCTACCCCTAAAGAAGGAAATAGAAAGCTATCTTGCCTCAGAGAAACCCCCACAAATATTGACTGTGAAAGGCGAGGGAAATGACGAACACAGAAATGAAATTAGATTTCAGCAAAGGGAGGCCAAAACTAAACTAGATAGACAGAGAGCAAAGGATACTGTGCGGTCAGTATAAAAAACTACAAAATCCACACAGAGTTTACAAAAATGAACTCCACACCGACTCACGGTGTGGAGGGGCAAATCTGCTTTCCCAGAGCTTCCAGCTAGCCTGAATACGACATAGTGACAAGCTGGACAAAAGAGACAAAATGCAAAACAATAGAGTCCACACAAATAGACAAACAAAAGTAGCAAAACTTATCTTTTGCAGACAATGACTGGCCATATGAGAAATCCAAGGGAAGAATCAAATCCAACCAAGAACATTGACAGCAGGCAAGGACTAACGCCCAGAGCAGGTTTAAATAACAAACCCAGGCAAGGCGATTAGTGAAGACAGCTGCCACAGCTACCTAACGGAGCAGCAGTTCCACTTGAAACCACCAGAGGGAGCCCAAGGGCAGAACTCGCAAAAATACCATCAGCAACCACAGGAGGGAGCTCCAGAACGGAACTTACAACAATCTGTGCCCTATATGCTCTGCACCGTTCATATTGCCCCATATCTGTGCCCCATATATGCTCTGCACTGTTCATATTGCCCCATACAGTTAAGTCCATATATATTTGGACAGAGACAACATTTTTCTAATTTTGGTTATAGACATTACCACAATGAATTTTAAACCAAACAATTCAGATGCAGTTGAAGTTCAGACTTTCAGCTTTCATTTGAGGGTATCTACATTCAAATTGGATGAAGGGTTTAGGAGTTTCAGCTCCTTAACATGTGCCACCCTGTTTTTAAAGGGACGAAAAGTAATTGGACAATTGACTCCAAGGCTATTTCATGGACAGATGTGGGCAATCCCTTCGTTATCTCATTCTCAATTAACCAGATAAAAGGCCTGGAGCTGATTTGAGGTGTGGTGCTTGCATTTGGAAGGTTTTGCTGTGAAGTAAACATGTGGTCAAAGGAGCTGTCCATGCAGGTGAAACAAGCCATCCTTAAGCTGCGAAAACAGAAAAAAAACATCCAAAAAATTGCTACAATATTAGGAGAGGCAAAATCTACAGTTTGGTACATCCTGAGAAAGAAAGAAAGCCCTGGTGAACTCAGCAATGCAAAAAGACTTGGGCGCCCACGGAAGACAACAGTGGTGGATGATCGTAGAATAATCTCCATGGTGAAGAGAAACCCCTTCACAACAGCCAACCAAGTGAACAACACTCTCCAGAAGGTCGCCGTATCAATATCCAAATATACCATAAAGAGAAGACTGCATGCAAATAAATACAGAGGGTTCACTGCACGGTGCAAGCCACTCATAAGCATCACGAATAAAAAGGCTAGACTGGACTTTGCTAAAAACATCTAAAAAAGCCAGCACAGTTCTGGAATAACATTCTTTGGACAGATGAAACCAAGATCAACCTCTACCAGAATGATGGAAAGAGAAAAGTATGGCGAAGGCGTGGTACAGCTCATGATCCAAAGCATACCACATCATCTGTAAAACACGGTGGAGGCAGTGTGATGGCTTGGGCATGCGTGGCTGCCAGTGGCACTGGGTCACTAGTGTTTATTGATGATGTGACACAGGACAGAAGCAGCCGAATTAATTCTGAGGTATTCAGAGCCAGACTGTGTGCTCAGATCCAGCCAAACGCAGCCAAACTGATTGGTTGTCGTTTCATACTACAGATGGACAATG
The DNA here is from genome assembly GCF_032444005.1 of Ranitomeya imitator. Lineage (NCBI taxonomy): Eukaryota > Metazoa > Chordata > Amphibia > Anura > Dendrobatidae > Ranitomeya > Ranitomeya imitator. Next base: position 580,813,921 of record NC_091282.1, read on the forward strand.
ACCCAAAACATAAAGCCAAAGCAACCCAGGAGTTTATTAAAGCAAAGAAGTGGAATATTCTTGAATGGCCAAGTCAGTTACCTGATCTCAACCCAATTGAGCACTCATTTCCCTTGTTAAAGACTAATCTTCAGACAGAAAGGCCCACAAACAAACAGCAACTGAAAACCACCGCAGTGAAGGCCTGGCAGAGCATCGAAAAAGGAGGAAACACAGCGTGGTGATGTCCATGAGTTGAAGACTTCAGGTAGTCATTTCCAACAAAGGGTTTTCAACCAAGTACTGAAAATGAACATTTTATTTAAAATTATTGAATCTGTCCAATTACTTTTGGCCCCTTTAAAAACAGGGTGGCACATGTTAAGGAGCTGAAACTCCTAAACCCTTCATCCAATTTGAATGTGGATACCCTCAAATGAAAGCTGAAAGTCTGGACTTCAAATGCATCTGAATTGTTTTGTTTAAAATTCATTGTGGTAATGTCTATAACCAAAATTAGAAAAATGTTGTCTCTGTCCAAATATATATGGACTTAACTATCTGTGCTATAGTGCTCTGCACCGTTCATGTTGCCCCATATCTGTGCCCCATATAGTGCTCTGCACCGTTCATACTGCCCCATATAGTGCTCTGCACTGTTCATACTGCCCCATACAATGCTCTGCACCATTCATACTGCCCCATATAGTGCTCTGCACCGTTCATACTGCCCCATACAGTGCTCTGCAACGTTCATACTGCCCCATATAGTGCTCTGCATCGTTCATACTGCCCCATACAGTGCTCTGCACCGTTCATATTTCCCTATAGATGCTCCACATAAATCTGTGCCGCTGCTGCAATAAAAAAAAAAAGCCATACTCACCTGTCTTGCTTGCAGCTCCCAGCGTCTCGTTCCGGCGTCCGGTCCCAGCGTCTCTCCGCTCTGACTGATCAGGCAGAGGGCGCCACGCACACTATATGCGTCATCGCGCCCTCTGACCTGCACAGTCATAGCGGAGATAGACGCTGGGAAGATGGAGCGGCGCCCGGCGGCTGGAACGGGGACAGGTAAGTATGACATACTTACCTAGTCCCAGCGATCCTGGCGCTCCCCGCCTGTCACACGGTCTTCTGTGCTGCAGCTCTTCCTGTCAGGGGTCACCGGCCTCGCTGATTAGAGAAATGAATAGGCGGCTCCACCCCTATAGGAGGTGGAGCCGCCTATTCATTTCTCTAATGAGCGGTCCCACGTGAACGCTGAAGAGGGGAAGAAGCTGCAGCACAGAAGACCGTGGGACGGCAGGGGGAGCGTCAGGATCGCTGGGACTAGGTAAGTATACCCCACCGCTACCATAACTCGAGTATAAGCCGAGAGGGGCACTTTTAGTCCAAAAATTTGGGCTGAAAATCTCGGCTTATACTCGAGTATATACGGTAAGTATTTTGTGTGATATATCTCTGTGATTTAAGGGCATAAAAATTCAAAGTTGGAAAATTGCGAGATTTTCAAAACTTTCGTCAAATTTCCTTTTTTTCACAAATAAGGAACAGGTAATATCAAAGAAATTTTACCACTATCATGAAGTACAATATGTCACGAGAAAACAATCAGGATCTGTTGAAGCGTTCCAGAGTTATAACCTCATAAAGGGACAGTGGTCAGAATTGTAAAAATTGGCCCGGTCATTAACGTGCAAACCACCCTTGGAAGTTAAGGGGTTAAACAACTTTTCTTTATGTTAGGTTGGGAAGTGGGATTACCTTTTGAAAGAAAAAAAAATAGGAGTCAGAATTTTACCTAGGAAGCATTTGGGAGCTTGGCATACATATGTCCCATTTAGTTCTTTAACCCCCTTCCGACATCCGATGTACATGTACAACGCAGACGAAAGTGTGTTCACTCAAATTGCCATACATGTGTGGTGTTGCAAGTGCACGGTGACTGAGTAAGGATGGCTGCCATCTCTGACAGAAGACCATCCCTAGGCATCATCAAGGGGGAGCTTGGCCACCCCGGCATTGACCATCGCTCCAATTGGCTGGTTAATTCTGATCAGTGTTTTTGTAATTGTCACGATTCACACCGTGACTGTCACCCTTACATCACGGATCGGGGTGATTTTAGGCCAACAGAAGGCTATTACATGTGCAGGGGGCTTATCTTAGTTATTGCTCCACTGCTACAATGTGATGAAAACACACACAAGGCCATTGACCTTTACCGCAGGGGCTTTTTTTTTAGTTATCCCACTGCTCTGCAATATAACATGAACTGCAGGGATTTATGTATATCCCGCTTTACAGTTCCGCTTGAAAACTTGCAGCTCTCTGGTGCCCCCCTTACCTTCAGGTCAGATTAGGTACTGCACCTATGGTAATCAGTCGCCAGAAAGGCTGCCTGCTATGTACTGGCTATTGGGCAGGCTGCAGCGAGGTGATAAAACTACTCCCACTCAGGCAGGAACAATAATTATTAATGCCGCCGTCGCTACAATGACTCCCAAAGGCACAGAACAAGGTATACTGTCACCAGCTTCGATTGACGGGTCCAAAGCTAACCCAAAACAGTAGCGTAATTCCCTTCAGAAGGCTTAGGGTACGTTTTAGAGCAGGAGAACAAATCTAGTATTTTAAATATTTTACACCATTAAAATGAAGGCAGTGTTTATAAAAGAAGGTATATAAAGATGTTACAATATGAGACAATTGGAAATATGTACAAAGGTAATTATAACAGAACAGGGATTAAATGAGAAAAGGTAAAACTCACATGTTCTCAGATCATGTCAGGCAAAACCATGCTGGCAGGCAGAACCCCAAATTTCACAGTGCATCAGGAGGTCTGGATAGGAACAGCTCCTCAGGTAAAAACTAACTGCTGGGTGCCTTGCAGAAACTTAAAAACTGCAGCCCTGTGACATCACTAACAGGGCTGGTTTTCCTGGACCCTCCTCTCTCCTCACTCTTACAAAGTATAATACCAATTCTTATAATACTCGTATCTCCGCTTCAGAACATGTCAGAATTATAACACACCCAGCATTCATTTTATTTTAAAATTGGCTTTCTAATGAGACCAAATTTGACCTAGTTGGGACACACAGTTCCGGAGAAATCCATACTTTTTAGCTGTTGGAATTAGAAAATCGCACTTACAGGGGCTGACAAATCCGCCGATGGAGATTCGCAACATGGACTTATTATTTTCCTAGCCCAAATCGGTGGCCCAATATCTCACTATAACAGGACAAAGAACCGCATGTCTTGAGAGGGATATCAGACCAGTTCTAGCTGGCACAACTGTCCACTGCAGCTATAGCGGTCGTAAAAATTCTTCTGGGAGGGGCATGAGGGGTTTGGGATCTACACATCTCCGCAAACAGAAACACACAGAAGGGTTTTTTTTAGCCCACAGTATGGTGCTAACAGGCAAAGCTACAAAATCATATTTCATTTCATACAATATTGTGATAATAAGTGGTGATAAACATAAGAAGCAAAAATCACCTGCTTCTTAACCCCTTTGGCTTGAATTGGTCAGTCAATAACCAATCTGAGCCAAAAGGTTTAATGTAAAATAACGATCGCCACTCTGCAAGTCATATTTCCCTCAGTATTTGTGTGCAATGTGGTTGTATATCTCCTGTGTGTACCTGAAAGAAATAATTGAAAGCCAATGGTTCCTAGTTACTTTTGTGAAAATGAAAATTTTTCTCTGAAAATAACCCTCAATTTTTCATTTTCAAATCACAATCCCAATGTTTTAACATTTTGTGAAACACCTCTGGGTTTAATATGCTCCCCCATCCTAGATGAAATCCTTGAGGGGTGTAGTTTCTAAAATTTTGTCATTTGAGGGGTTACTACTGTTCTAGCAGCACAAGGGCTCTGCAAAAGTGGCATGGTGTTCACAAACCATACCAGCAAAGTCTGCTTCTCAAAACAGCACTCCTTTCTTTTGGAGCTATACTGGGTGCCTGAACAGTAGTTTTCCCTCCTAAATATGGGTCATTGGTGTACTAAGTAGAAATTGTACAACAAAATGGGTAATCCATTTTCGCCTGTTACGCTTGTGAAAATGAAAAATTTGAGGTTAGAGCAACATTTTGCATGAAATTATTATTTTTTTAATTTTGACAGTCCAATGTTTTAAAATCCTGTGAAGCACCTGTTGAGTTCAAGATGCACACCACACCCTAGATAAATTCCCTTACCAAATGAGGTCACTTATGAAGGTAGGGTGACAACACAATCTTTATTCTTAATTATGCCAGATGTATTGTTCAGTGGCTCAAAGGTCAAGAGCCATTGTTCATATGAGCCGGTACGTTGACTTTTGTTGTATGTTAATCTGGAAAGCCTTCTGATTAGGTATTTTATCAGCCCCCATATGCAGGTTTATTCAACAATAGAATAATGAGGTTTTAACTCCCCCCACCTTCTCCCAAACCTGTTGGAGAATGCCCTGAATGAGAGCTCTGGGTATAAAAGGGGCCTCTCTCCCACTCGTGTTCAGACTAAACAGTACAGCAGCCAAAGAACCATAGCTCCAAACCGAAGAATATAGATCTGCTCCACTGTCCATAACTGAACCCACAAAAATGTTTGGAGAATCCATTTTGGGACAGGAAATTGCAACAACAAGAGATGTGTCAGCCTTGGTGGATCAAACACAGACAACAGACACTTGGCTGGATTTGTTCCAAGAATTGGTCCTTTGGGATGCGCAGAATGTCGTGGACGATGATGAGGTTCATCAAGAGATGTTTAACCCCTTTACCGCCAAGGGTGGTTTGCACGTTAATGACCAGGCCATTTTTTACAATTCTGACCACTGTCTCTTTATGAGGTTATAATTCTGGAACGCTTCAACGGATCTTGGCGATTCTGACACTGTTTTCTCGTGACATATGGTACTTCATGATAGTGGTAACAATTCTTTGATATTACCTGCGTTTATTTGTGAAAAAAATGGAAATTTGGCGAAAATTTTGAAAATTTCGCAATTTTCCAAATTGAATTTTTATGCAATTAAATCACAGAGATATGTCACACAAAATACTTAATAAAGTAACATTTCCCACATGTCTACTTTACATCAGCACACTTTTGGAACCAAAATTTTTTTTTGTTAGGGAGTTATAAGGGTTAAAAGTTGACCAGCAATTTCTCATTTTTACAACACCATTTTTTTTAGGGACCACATCTCATTTGAAGTCATTCTATATGATAGAAAATAACCAAGTGTGACACCATTCTAAAAACTGCACCCCTCAAGGTGCTCAAAACCACATTCAAGAAGTTTATTAACCCTTCAGGTGTTTCACAGGAATTTTTGGAATGTTTAAATAAAAATGAACATTCACCTGTTTTTCACAAAAAATGTACTTCAGCTCCAATTTGTTTTATTTTACCAAGGGTAACAGGAGAAAATGGACCCCAAAAGTTGTTGTACAATTTGTCCTGAGTACGCCGATACCCCCGAACAGAGCTCGGAAGCGAAGGAGCGCCGTCTGACTTTCAATGCAAATTTGACAGGAATTGAGATGGGACGCCATGTTGCGTTTGGAGAGCCACTGATGTGCGTAAACATTGAAACCCCCCACAATTGACACCATTTTGGAAAGTAGACCCCCTAAGGAACTTATCTAGATGTGTAGTGAGCACTTTGACCCACCAAGTGCTTTACAGAAGTTTATAATGCAGAGCCGTAAAAATAAAAAAATCATGTTTTTTCACAAAAATGATATTTTGCCCCAAATTTTTTATTTTCCCAAGGGTAAGAGAAGAAATTTGACCCCAAAAGTTGTTGTACAATTTGTCCTGAGTATGCCGATACCCCATATGTGGGGGTAAACCACTGTTTGGGCGCATGGGAGAGCTCGGAAGGGAAGGAGCGGAATTTGACTTTTCAATGCTAAATTTACTGGAATTGAGATGGGACGCCATATTGCGTTTAGAAAGCCACTGATGTGCCTAAACTTTGAAACCCCCCCACAAATGACACCATTTTGGAAAGTAGATCCCCCAAGGAACTTATCTAGATGTGTGGTGAGCACTTTGACCCACCTAGGGCTTCACAGAAGTTTATAATGCAGAGCCGTAAAAATTAAAAAAAATAAAAATTTCCCACAAAAATTATTTTTTAACCCCTAGTTTTGTATTTTTAAAAAGGTAACAGTTGAAATTGGACCCTAAAAGTTATTGTACAATTTGTCCTGAGAACGCTGATACCCGATATGTGGGGGGGAACCACCGTTTGGCAGAGCTCGGAAGGAAAGGAGCATCATTTGGAATGCAGAAAAATTATTGTTTAGCCCCCAGTTTTGTATTTTCCCGAGGGTAACAGGAGAAATTGAACCCCAAAAGTTGCTGTCCAATTTGTCCTAAGTGCGCTGATACCCCATATGTGGGGGGGGGGGGAGAACCACCGTTTGGGCGCATGGGAGGGCTCGGAAGGGAAGGAGCGCCATTTGGAATGCAGACTTAGATGGATTGGTCTGCAGGCGTCACATTGCGTTTGCAGAGCCCCTAATGTACCTAAACAGTAGAATCCTCCCACAATTGACCCCATATTGGAAACTAGACCCCCAAGGAACTTATCTAGATGTGTTGTGAGAACTTTGAACCCCCAAGTGTTTCACTACAGTTTATAACGCAGAGCCGTGAAAATTAAAAAAAAAAAATTTCCCACAAAAATTTTTTCCCTGTGCGACGCTTCCCTGCCCCGCCAGCACATCGCGATCATGTTTGATTGCGGTGTGCCGGGGGTTAATGTGCCGGGCTCCCCCCGTGAGCACGGCCAATCGCTATGACGTACTATCCCGTCGAGGGTCAGATAAGCCCAGGGCACCTCGACGGGATAGTACGTCTAAGGTCAGAGAGGGGTTAAGCAGGGAGAGCCTTGTGTTATGGAATCGGTTTTTAGAGTTCTTGTTCCCTTACCGCCAGCCCACCACCACCAATGTAAGGGTTGGGGGTCACTTGGGAAATAGCGATCACAAAATAATAACTTTTCATGTAACCTTTAAAAAGATGTGTAATAGAGGAGTTACAAGGACACTAAACTTCAGGAGGGCAAATTTCCAACGGATGCGAGAGGATCTTGGTGCAATTAACTGGGACGATATCCTGAGACACAAAAATACACAAAGAAAATGGGAGACATTTATTAGCATCCTGGATAGGACCTGTGCACAGTATATACCGTATGGGAATAAACATGCTAGAAATAGGAGGAAACCAATATGGCTAAATAGAGCTGTAAGGGGCGCAATAAGTGACAAAAAGAAAGCATTTAGAGAATTAAAGGAAATAGGTAGTGAGGAGGCATTAAATAAATACAAAAAATTAAATAAATTCTGTAAAAAGCAAATCAAGGCAGCAAAGATTGAGACAGACTCATTGCCATAGAGAGTAAAAATAATCCTAAAATATTCTTTAATTACATAAATAGTAAGAAACTAAAAAATGATAGTGTTGGCCCCCTTAAAAATAGTCTGTGTGAAATGGTGGATGAGGATGAGGAAAAAGCCAATATGCTAAATGACTTTTTTTCATCAGTATTTACACAAGAAAATCCCATGGCAGACAAAATGACTAGTGATAAAAATTCCCAATTAAATGTCACCTGCTTAACCCAGCAGGAAGTGCGGCGGCGTCTAAAAATCACTAAAATTGACAAATCTCTGGGTCCGGATGGGATAGACCCTCGAGTACTGCAGGAATTAAGTACAGTCATTGATAGACCATTATTTTTAATCTTTAAAGACTCCATAATAATAGGGTCTGTACCACAGGACTGGCGTATAGCAAATGTGGTGCCAATATTCAAAAAGGGGACAAAAACTGAACTCAGAAATTATAGGCCAGTAAGCTTAACCTCTACTGTGGGTAAAATCCTGGAGGGCATTCTAAGGGATGCTATACTGGAGTATCTGAAGAGGAATAACCTCTTGACCCAGTATCAGCACGGGTTTACTAGGGACCGTTCATATCAGACTAATTTAAATCAGTTTCTATGAAGAGGTAAGTTCCGGATTGGAAAAAGGGAATCCAGTGGATGTAGTGTATATGGACTTTTCAAAAGCTTTTGATATGGTGCCACACAAAAGGTTGATACATAAAATGAGAATAATGGGGATAGGGGAAAATATGTGCAAGTGGGTTGGGAGCTGGCTCAGGGATAGGAAACAAAGAGTGGTTATTAATGGAGCACACTCAGACGGGGTAGCGGTAAGCAGTGGGGTACCACAGGGGTCAGTATTGGGCCCTCTTCTTTTTAACATATTTATTAATGACCTTGTAGAGGGCATTCAGAATAGAATTTCAATATTTGCAGATGACACTAAACTCTGCAGGGTAATCAATACAGAGGAGGACAATTTTATATTACAGGATGATTTATGTAAACTAGAAGCTTGGGCTGATAAATGGCAAATGAGCTTTAATGGGGATAAATGTAAGGTCATGCACTTGGGTAGAAGTAATAAGATGTATAATTATGGCTTAATTCTAAAACTCTGGGCAAAACCGTCAATGAAAAAGACCTGGGTGTATGGGTGGATGACAAACTCATATTCAGTGGCCAGTGTCAGGCAGCTGCTACAAAGGCAAATAAAATAATGGGATGCATTAAAAGAGGCATAGATGCTTATGAGGAGAATATAATTTTACCTCTATACAAGTCACTAGTTCGACCACACTTAGAATACTGTGCACAGTTCTGGTCTCTGGTGTATAAGAAAGACATAGCTGAACTAGAGCGGGTGCAGAGAAGAGCGAACAAGGTTATTAGAGGACTGGGGGGTCTGCAATACCAAGATAGGTTATTACACTTTGGGCTATTTAGTTTGGAAAAACGAAGACTAAGGGGTGATCTTATTTTAATGTAAAAATATATGAGGGGACAGTACAAAGACCTTTCTGATGATCTTTTTCATCATAGACTTGAAACAGGAACAAGGGGGCATCCTCTGCGTTTGGAGGAAAAAAGGTTTAAGCATAATAACAGACGCGGATTCTTTACTGTAAGAGCAGTGAGACTATGGAACTCTCTGCCGTATGATGTTGTAATGAGTGATTCATTACTTAAATTTAAAAGGGGACTGGATACCTTTCTGGAAAAGTATAATGTTACAGGATATATACACTAGATTCCTTGATAGGGCGTTGATCCAGGGAACTAGTCTGATTGCCGTATGTGGAGTCGGGAAGGAATTTTTTTCCCCAATGTGGAGCTTACTCTTTGCCACATGGGTTTTTTCTGCCTTCCTCTGGATCAACATGTTAGGGCATGTTAGGTTAGGCTATGGGTTGAACTAGATGGACTTATAGTCTTCCTTCAACCTTAATAACTATGTACTATGTATCTCCACTACAGAGGTTGTGACAGTATTTAACGAGTCCTACATAGAGGTTGATAAACATCTGTAAAGCTTTGAGACCCGGATGTAGCAGGTGCCCACAGAAGTTTGGACCAAATACCTGTGGACTAGTTTGACTGGCTTGGCCCAGGATGCTGTCCGGTTGCATGGTCCTCTGGACTACTGGACCATTAAGGACATCCTGTTGTCACTTTTTTCCATCATCGTCGAGACATCGTGACTTTTTCTTTCCAGGGGGCCTCCTATCTAGAATTTGGCAACTCCAATGGCACTGCAACCAATGGCAACTGGCTCAATGATCGTGCTGCCCACTCCGTTGACACCCTCCGGGACATGATCATGCTCAAGCAACTTAGGAGAAGATGGCCCAAGAGATAAGAGTGGGTAGCCAACCAGAAGCTCGACACCCCAGAGAAAGCAGCCCGATTGGCCAACAAGTTTACAGCCAATCGACCCCGCTGGATGCCCGATATGTCCATGGGGAATAATTGCGGGTGTTCAATAGGATGAGACGTGGCCCATGCATTCTTTCTAAAGACAGCTAGGTCACAGAAGAGCACCCACTGACCCTTGTGTATCCACAGGGCGTTTCTGGTGTTTTAGCACCTTGAGGGCTTTTCAAATGCGACTTGGCGTCTGCAGCCTATTCCAGTCTGAGCTTGCAAAGCCAAACAGCCCTCCAGTGTGCCCATGCAATAGCGTTCCCTTACATATGGGGAACCATTATGCTCTGGAGAAATTGCACAACAAATTGGGTAATCCATTTTCCTGTTGCCATTGTGACAATGAAAAAAATAGGGCTAAAAATTTGAGAAAAATATATAATTTTTCATTATTTTCTTCCACTTTATTATTCTTGTGAAGCAACTAAAAAGTTTAACTTACTGAATGCCATTTTGAATACTAAAGGGAGCAGTTTTTACAATGGGGTCTTGTATTTCTGACACATAGGACAATCACTTCAAAAGTGTAGTTGTCCCTAAAAAAAATAGGATCTGTAAATTTTGTTTGAAAAAATGAAAAATTACCGATAACCCTTCTAACTTCCTAACAAAAAGACATTTGATTAAAAAATGATGCTGACAAAGTAGACAGGTGTCAAATATTTAAAGAAAAAACATTTCATTAATTGACAATTATGTTGTCCAGTATGACTATTTGTATTGAGGCCATAGAAATTCAAAACTAAAAAATTGCAAATGTTTCTAAATTTGTCAAATTTTGATACTTTGATAAATAATTGCAGACCATATTGACTAAATTTACTACTATCATGAAGTACAATGTGTCATGAAAAAGCAATCCCAGTATATATTTCCACGCTATAGTGGATTTGTGATACTGTGTGCAAATAATGTAAAGCGCTGTGGAATATATTGGTGCTATATAAATAAAAAGATTATTATTATAATCACTGGGATATGTCTAAACATTTTAGAGTTATTATCACATAAAGTGACAGCATTTAAATATTTGCCCTAGTCAGGAAGGTGAAACTAGGCTTCAGCATACAGGAGTTAAGGTTGTAGATTATTGATGGGGAATACTCAAGAGGATTTATTTAAACATGACTGACATCTGTTTGGGGATTCCACCTAAATCTTCTGTATGCATGTGGGCTAAATCTGCCAACATTAATTCATAGATAAGAGGAAAAAAAACGCATGCTCAAGTTAGATATAGTAAAATCATTTTAATAATTACATCACTAAACAAATACCATATTTACTAAGTCAAAAAGTAAAGTAATCCATAATTGATATTGGCTGTGTAGCAACTATAGAAAGCTAGCTATTCCAGGAGATGATGCCGAAATGGAAAATTTAATGGAATTGGCAGAGGTCAGAGTACTGGAAAGACAATATCATAAATTTCATCATAGTGTTCAACAAAATGCACTTCTAGCCCTTCGGTAATGAAATTGGCTAGATCATAGTAATCTTTCTTGTTTTCTGAAGGAAGAATGATACATGAAACACCTGCTCTTTTAGCCTGGAATAAAAAAGAAAGAATATTATGTGGGTTGTAAATAGAACTTCATAAGCACTAATAGAACCTGTCACCAGAAATAATATTATTAACCTGTAGATATGGGGTTAATCTGCAGGTTAATAGTGTTATTATGCTGCCTGGTGCCCGCACTTCGGTTACTTTCACATTTAAGGTAGAATCCGCAGCGTTTAATCCGCAACCTGAAACGCACGATAAACCGCATGCAAATGCGTGCAAACGCAGCGTTTTTTTTAGATGCATAAGGTAACGCATGTGGTAAAAAAAACGCTGCGTTTGCACGCTTTTTCATGCGTTTTGCATGTGTTTGCGTTTTCTGTGCGCATGGTGGAAAATTTAACAGGAGAAAAATCTAGATAAACAGACAACGCCAATGGGACTACAGTGGGCGTGTATTATGGGATATCTTTATATAGACCCTTGGACTGCTGAAATCTACAGATTTTGCTACTGTGTCCTGTGTCATGATGGATCTTCGCATGGAGAGCTTTTATTTCAACCTGGATTTAAGTATCAAGCGGTTTCTTGCCTGTGCGTTTGCTTGCGAGCAACAAAGAAATAGAGAGCGACATTGAAGGACATGGCAAAGGCGTTTTTGGAGCCACCCAATTATTGAACTCTGGGAGAGCCGTGGAGCCTACCATACGCTATATGGCGAGCTTATTGCCAACCCGGACATATACCCGGAATATACCAACCCGGAATATATGCCAACCCGGAATATACCAGGAGGTCTCAAGAATCTTTTCGGGATTTGCTTGGTCATTTCCAAGGAGCCATCCGACGACAGGACACCCAGCTCCGTAGAGCGATTCCTGCAGAGGAACATCTCCTGGTCACATTAAGGTACGTAATAATTATAAACAAATGCCAGTCATAAATATTGTTGATCTGCCATGTATTATCTGTATTTTCCTTTATGTCTATAGCTAAACACCACCATAAATAGAATTGTTTGTAATTTTTTTTTTAAATTATTTTATTTCAGATTCCTGGCTACCGGGAGAGAGCTTATCATCGCTCCACTTTCAGTACTGGCTTGGAATTTCCACCTTGTCTGGAAAAGTTGCGGACACCTGTCGGGCTTTGTGGAACATTCTGCGGGATGAATTTATCCCCCTACCCACCACCGACATGTGGATGGAAATTGCTGAAAAATTCAGGAGTGTGTGTGATTTCCCCAACTGTTTGGGAGCAGTGGATGGAAAGCACATACACATTATCAAACCCGCCAGAACTGGATCTGAGCACTTCAACTACAAAAAATATTTTTCTGTAGTGCTCATGGCAATAGCAGATGTGGACTGTCGCTTTATCGACGTGGACATTGGAGCTTTTGGCTGTGGCAACGACTCCCAGACTTTCAAGAATTCGGATATGGGCCAACGTGTGCATGGCAAAAATTTTAATTTTCCCCTGCCACAACCTCTCCCCAACACTTAAGGCCCACCGATGCCATTTGCTATGGTTGGGGATGAGGCCTTTCAGATGTGTAAAAACCAACTGAAGCCATATTCCAGTCGGGACTTGAACCACACTAAAAGGATTTATAACTAACTATACTGGGCAGCACGGTGGTGCAGTGGTTAGCACTACAACCTTGCAGCGCTGGGGTCCTGGGTTCTAATCCCACCCAGGACAACATCTGCAAAGAGTTTGTATGTTCTCTCCGTGTTTGCGTGGGTTTCCTCTGGGCACTCCGGTTTCCTCCCACATTCCAAAGACATACTGATAGGGATACTAGATTGTGAGCCCCATCGGGGACAGTGATGTTGATGTGCAAAACTGTAAAGCGCTGCGGAATATGTTAGCGCTATATAAAAATAAAGATTATTATTATTATAACTACAGGGCCCGAAGAACAGTGGAGTGTACTTTTGGGATGCTTGTCTCAAAATGGCGCATTCTTGAGACAGCCAATAATCTAAAAATGGAGACAGTCGATGAGGTGGTCAAAGCGTGTGTGGTTCTCCACAATTACATAATGGCGAAGGAGCTACCCACCATTGCACTGGATGAACCAGTTGCAAACCCATTGCCAGATTACCAGCATCACCCGCTGCGGTCAACTGTTGAAGTTGACCACATGCGGAACCAATTTCTTGCCTATTTTGTTTCTGACATCAGACGTGTGGCATGGCAAGATAACATTGTGTAAAATGTGCTGTTGGGTTTGGGTCTGTACCAGTTATGTTTTAAATGTTACTAATATTTTTTGTTAATAAACAACGTGTTTTGATACCTGTACGGAGTCTCCTATGTCTTTCCTCTAAAAACCACTTAGGTTGCCAGTGGTAAGGTAGTTGATGTCATTACATACTGATTCTGCTCTGCAGAATCTATTGGACGCAGACTGAAGAGACAATGGAGGTATAATACAAAGCAGATCTATACTCACCAATCATGTGTGAGAAATAGTGACTTCATGAACACAAAACCCAGCCTCATTAATTCGCTATTTCTGACACCTATCCAGGTGAGTATAGATATGCCTTGTATGACCGCCATCGTCTCTTCAGTTTGTGTGAAATAGATTACGTAGACTGAAGAGAAAATGGAGGTTATACAAAGCAGATCTCTACTCACCAGGTCAGGTGTAATAAATAATGAGTTTTTTGACACATGACCTGTTGAGTATAGTTCTGCTTTGTATTACCACCATTGTCTCTTCAGTCTGCGACACAGATTAAGCACACTGAAGAGATTATGGAGAAAATACAAGTAATATTATTTTTGGACAGCTCATAGCTCCATACCAAACACACAAAGCTGCAGTGTTGTACTTAATAACTACTGGAGCTATGAGGTGGCAAAAAAAGAAAGTGTACGACGCAGTGTGTTTATTCGGCGCACGCTGTGTGTTGCTGGCTGCGAAATACACAAATAACCAAACAGTATTGGGGCAAAAAACATTTACATTTATTTATAAACCACAAAAAAACAAAAACAAATTAACTGCGCCTGCTTGGCGTAGAGTGACGGAAATGGGGTGTGTGTAGCTGTGAGGCCTGGTTAACTGTCGACGACGCAGAGGTTGCAGGAGAAGGGGCAATTAAAGTAGTGGGGTCTGGGAGTTCAGGGATGGTGCTAGATGCATGAGAAGGCAAACACACACTGGAAGGGTGAGAGAAACCTGACATCACAGACATAATGGGAGGTGAGGGGGGAGGAATAGCGATAGTCCGCTTTTTGTTTGTTTTCCTTTCCCTTTTTGTGAACGGCGCTGCGGTCTGGGGAGCCTCAGGGGGCTCATTTCTTGCAGCCTTGTCATAGTGGCCGACCTGTCAGGGTCCGTGTGCCGCTGCTGCTGCATGGTTGTGGTGGTGGGGGACGGCCATGCAAGTGTCCGGCTGCTGGATGGTGGTGGTGCAGAAGGCCATGCCAGGGTCCTGCTGCTGCATGGTGGTGGTGGGGAAGGCCATTCCAGGGTCCAGCTGCTGCTGCATGGTGGTGGTGCGAAAGGCCATGCCAGGGTCTTGCTGCTGCATGGTGGCGGGGGTGAGGAAGGCCGTGCCAGGGTCCGACTACTGCTGCTGTATGGTGGTGGTGCAGAAAGCCATTCCAGGGTCCGGGTACTGCTGTTACTGCATGGTGGTGGCAGTGGAGGATGTCCAAGCAGGAGCAGCAGTTGGCATGGTGGTGGCAGTGGGCTGTCCAACAGCACTCGGCATGGTGGTGGCGCTGTAGTGGTGTCCGGCAGTGCTTGGAATGGTGGTGGCCGTGCAGTGGTATGCAGCAGAGCTCGGCATTAAGGTCAAGCGTGACAGTGTTGGCACAGGTGGAAATGCCACCACTGGCTGCTGAAAAGACCGACTCTGCTGCATAGCCTGCACGTAAGCAGCATTGCAGGTCTGCATGACACTAAGCTGGAGATCAGGAGTAAAATTTTCCGACATGCCCTTCTCTATTTGATTGAAAAAAATGATGTGTTGGCCTCTGGAGGTCGGCTTTCACTTGGTCAAGGCTTCTGGTGACTTCCTGGATAAGTGTATTCATATGGTTTATGGCACTATCCAGTCTGTCGCCCATCGCCTTGAGTCCATCATGAAAGACCGAGCTCAAGTGCAAAAACTCGAGCATGTGTGACCTGTCCGAGGTCCTCTGACGCTGCCGGGAAGAGCCCCCAAAAAAGAGGCAGAGGACTGGGACAGTGGAACACCACACCTGATGGATCAGCCTCCTGGTCTCCAGTCTGAGTTGCAGGCCCACTTGCTGCAGCGTTGCTGGATGGCTGGGATGGGTCCGTGGCTGATTGATGAGGTACCGCTCCAGAACCAGAAGGACCGTCTCAAAAATGCCAGGATATGGTGATATTTTTGTATTTTTGGATCCTTGCTCCAGAACCACTAGGAACCCGGCTCTCTTGACGTAGGTCCTTGTTGCAGCGATACTTCATCGAATGCCAACCTGTTCTGACTTTGAGCACTGTTGAAAAAAAAAATTATGGTTAGACAATGCACTTTTGGCCGTGATCACACAACTTTCTGGAATTTCTCTCATCACACACAGTTGTGTGATCCCGGCCAAGGTCACTGTTGCATCACACCACATTGCAATACTTACTAAATGCCTTGCGGACCTGAGCCGGGGTCACCTCATTCCATAGCCGCCGGATCGTCACGTTGTCCGAGTGCTGCAGAACCTGGGTGTCCCACAACGGGACTCGCTCATGGACCAGGGAGATGAGGATGTCATTGTCAATGAGGTCCTCATCCCGTTCTGGAACCTAGAAAATAAATAAATACATTAATGTTTGAGACATTAACATAAGGAAAAGAAAGAAAACAACCGAGATAGAAAACAGGCAAGAATATTCAAAGTCTCTAAGAAAAAAAAAAAGGAGTCAAGAAGAAAAAGAACAAAGAAAGAGCAAAGTAAAGAAATTAACAGTGAAGAATAGTAAAATCAGGATACAATAAGCAGAGTACAATCAGTCAGGTATACTTACACGCCGCCTTGCCACATGACCGTGTCCACGCTGCTCCTGCTGGGCCTGTGCCGCAGTTGAAGAACTGTTCTGAAAAAAAAAAAAAATTTGACACGTGTAGATGTGACAGAGAATACTTACCGATCTGAAGAGGTGAGTACTCACTTCACTTTCATTTCCACCTTGTGCAGGCCCAAGATATTGCTCCTCCTCAGGAGAAAACTAAATTCTGATGCATGCAGCAAGAAAAAAATACAGAAATTATTAGGACATATAGAGACAGAAAAAAGAAAATAAAGACATTGGCTTTGATACTCACATTGTTCAGAGTGTTGATTCCTCCCAGGTTCTTTCAAGCGTCTGCTCTGCTTCCCAGTCTGCTGAGTAGTGACCTGCAAATGCCCACTCCCTCTTTTTATCAGTCTGTGTGGGGGGTGCAGGGGCGACGTTATCATGGGGTAAGTTGAGCCCTTTGCTTCAGGCGGCAGTCATCACTGAAAGACAGGGGGCGGTGGAGCGGCGGTCAGAACACCTGCTGCCGACTCTCCATAATCCGACATTTGCTGTCACTAGTGCGGTGCGTGCGCCCCTGCTCACAACCCACGGTGTGCAATATCAGCAGGTCATCCCTGCACCCGCAGAGCAGCACACCACATATTGGCTACTCAGTGCAAACAGGACCTGTGATGAGGTCATAGGAGGTGTCATATGATCGGGACCTACATGGATTGCAGGACTCTGCTGTGCTGGTTGCCATGGTAAGTGTGTGTACGAGGTGTATGGAGCAGAGCCGTGTGTGTATGAGGTGTATGGAGCGGAGCCGTGTGTGTATGAGGTTTATGGAGCGGAGCCGTGTGTGTATGAGGTGTATGGAGCGGAGCTGAATGTGTACGTGGTGTATGGAGCGGAGCCGGGTGTGTATGAGGTGTACGGAGCAGAGCCGTGTGTGTATTAGGTGCACGGAGCGGAGCCGTGTGTGGATGAGGTGTATGGGGTGGAGCTGAATGTGCACAAGGTGTACAGAGCGGAGCTGTTTGTGTATGAGGTGTACGGCACAGAGCCAGGTGTGTATGAGGTGTACGGAGCAGAGCCGGGTGTGTATGAGGTGTACAGAGCGGAGCTGCATGTGTATGAGGTGTACGGAGTGGAGCCAGGTGTGCATAAGGTGTATGGAGCGAAGCCAGGTGTGTATGAGGTGTATGGAGCAGAGCCGGGTGTGTGCGAGGTGTACAGAGTGGAGCCGTGTGTGCAAGGTGTACGGAGCAAAGCCGCGTGTGTAGGAGTAACTATGTGTGGCCATTATACAGTATGGAGCATCATGTGTGGCCATTATACAGTATGGAGCATCATGTGTGGCCATTATACAGTATGGAGCATCATGTGTGGCCATTATACAGTATGGAGCACTATGTGTGGCCATTATTCAGTATGGAGCACTGTGTAGCCATTATACAGTATTGAGCATAATGTGTGGCTATTACACAGTATGGAGCATCATGTGTGACCACTATACAGTATGGAGCATTATGCGTGCCCATTATACAGTATGGAGCACTGTGTGGCCATTATACAGTATTGAGCATAATGTGTGACCATTATACAGTATGGAGCATCATGTGTGACCATTATACAGTATGGAGCATCATGTGGGGCTCATACTGTATGGAGCAATGTATGGGGCTCATTATACTGTATGGAGCAATATATGGGGCATGTTATTCTGTATGGGGCGCTGTGCGGTGCCCACAATACTGTATGGAGCAATATATGGGGCTCATTATACTGTATGGAGGACTACACTGTCTGATTTATGACCTATTTTAGAATGTACAATAGTTATCACTCATGTAATGTATGGGGGGACTGTATATGAGATGGAGCCCTATAGGGGGGCTGTACTGTATATGTTTGGGGGAGGCGCCATTTTGAAGTTCGTCTCAGGCAGCAGTGTGACTAGGTTCACCCCTGGGGGGGTGGCTAATCAGTGTCTGGACAGGTTTTCCTGTGGTAAAATGCATGCGTTCACAAATGCAAACAAATGCATGTGCTTGCGAACTAATGCGTTCACATAGACTGTAATGCATTTTTTCGACGCATTCCTTCCGCTAACAACCGCATACGTTTCGAGGCGGCAAATTGACACCTCTGAAATTATAACATGAAGTAATGCGTCGTCAAATGCGGCAAAACGCAACCTATCACAGGCATCTGCGTCCCTAATGTTAAAGATAGGAATACACAACGCATGCGGATGTATGCGTCCAAAACGCTGCAGACACAACCACAAATGTGAAACCAGCCTTAGCCAAACACTGCGAGGAGAAAATTAAAGGGTATCTGTCACCCCAAAAATCGAAGATGAGCTGCGGCCACCGGCATCAGGGGCTTATCAACAGCATTCTGTAATGCTGTAGATAAGCTCCCGATGTATCCTGAAAGATGAGAAAAAGAGTTTAGAATATACTCACCCAGGGGCGGTCCTGCTGCGGTCCGGGTCCGATGGGCGTCGCGGTCCGGGGTCTCCTATCTTCTTACGATCACGTCCTCTTCTTGTCTTCACACCGCGGCTCCGGCGCAGGCGTACTATGTCTGCCCTGTTGAGGACAGAACAAAGTACTGAAGTGCGTAGGGCCTCTCTGACCTTTCCCGGCGCAGGCGCACTGCAGTACTTTGTTCTGTCCTCAACAGGGTAGACAAAGTACGCCTGCGCCGCGACGTGAAGACCAGAAGAGGATATCATGGAATGAAGATAGCCGGACCTGAGACACCTATCGGACCGGACCGCAGCAGGGAACGGCCCTGGGTGAGTATAATTTAACCTCTTTTTCTCCTCTTTCAGGTAACATCGGGGGCTTATCTACAGCATTACAGAATGCTGTAGATAAGCCCCTGATGACAGTGAGCTTACCTCACCATCGATTTTGGGGGTGACAATTCCCTTTTAAGGAATTCCGAGTGCGCCTGTTTATCCTCGGGAGTAGTTCAATATGAATCAGTTGTCAGATTCCCTTTAGGCTATGTGAACATGTTGAGGATTTCCTGCGGATCCGCACCAGCTTTTTCCACGCAGAGACGCTGCAGATCCACAAGTGATTCACAGTACAATGTAAATCAATGGGGAAAAAAAATTGCTGTGCTAATGGTGCGTAAAAATCTGCACCAAAAACTCTGCAGATTAAAATAGGACCATGTCAGTTCTTTTTGTGGATCTGCAGCATTTCTGCACCCATGGACTTCCATTTATTCAGTTAACTCTGCAGCAAAACCACAGGATCTGCGGAGCTGGGTGCGAGAAATGCTGCAGATCGGGAGAGGGAAGAGTGTGTGGGCGGAGACTGTGTGTGGGCGGAGCTGTGTGTGCAGCGAAGATGTGCGTGTCTGTGTGCGAGTGTTTGTGTGAGTCTGTGGTGGTCTGCGAGGCTGTGTGTGTCTGTGTGCGGGGGACTGCAGAGCTGTGCGGGAATGTGCGGAGGTATGCAGAGCTGTGCGGGGGTCAGCTAGAGCTGTTGTGACAGCTCTACAGGGGAGATTGTCGTGGGACACTCGTTATTAATTGGACTACGTCGGACAGGGAGTATACGGTTGGTTTATTATTTTTTTGCAGGCGATCGATGGCTTTGGGGAATTAGGCATGGTTGTAAGAATGGTGAAATTAATTATGTTAAAATACTTTTTTCTGGTTCTGTCTTTTTGTTGTAACTCTTTCACTATTATAGGATTAGTAACAGATAGGTGTCTTATTGATGCCTCTCCATTACTAACCAGGCTTGATGTCACCTTACAATACAAAGGTGATATTAACCCCTTATTACCCCATATGCCACCGCTACAGGGCAGTGTATGCCTGTGACTAAACGCATTGCACCGGGTGCCATTTAGCGTTGACTTTATTTATTGTAGTTTTTTGTGCCCAACCTTGCTGTGTTTTTTCTCTAGTTCTATTTTTGAGGCATCTATGTATACACATTGACATGATTTTATATGAATTTCTATTGTGAAATAAAATTATTGTAATTTTTCTATACACTCCTTGTGCCATCAATGTATTTTTGTTGGCTTTGAGTATATACTCTGTTACGTGCTGTATGTTATATGTTCTGTAAGTTTTTTTTTTTACTACTGAACACAGCCATTGTATAACGGGACTGCTTTCCCATCATCGACAATGCTGTCACTGTGAGCATTCATTGCTGGATGGGAGAAGTAATCCTATCAGATAATGGATACCTACACAGACACGCACACACAGACACACACAGGGACGCACGCACACACACACAGACACATACAGAGACACACATACAGACCTGCGCGCGCACACACACAGATTCACACAGACACTGGCACACACACACACTGCGCGCACACGCACACTCTTCCCCTATGTATGCGCAGCGTATACCTGCGTACCTATCCATATGCGTCTTGCGTACATATATTTAACATTGTGTACGCAGGGACATGCGTTAACATGTAGATGCGTACGCATGTGTCATTTCACGGTGTGCGGCGAACAAAACATTTTGCATTTTTTGAGGTGTCAATTTAGCGCATGCAGATGAGGGCGTCAAAACAATCCATTACTGTCTACGGGAATGCATTGGAACGCAAGGATGGACATACGTACGCATGCGTTCGATACGCATGTGTACTTCGCACTAATCATCAGGAAATTATGTCACCACCTGCAAAATCCCTGATGTATAAAAGGGGGTCTTTAGACAGGTAGTCCATTACTCTGGATGCAAGCAAAAGACACTGGACAAGACTCTGGATGTAAGTATAGAAGCTTTGCAAATGTATGTCTGTCTCTCACTACACTCTGTACTTACGTTTTGTTTTCTGTTTCTTCTAGACTGTTTTTTTCCTGTCCTGGACTCCTTGCCTGACTTGCACATTCCTTTCCGTGGTTACCTGTTGATTGCTCCTGTGGCCCTGTGTAAATATGAGTGTGTGTACTATGTTGCTGTGCCCAGTCTCACTCTCTGCCTAGTTCCACACCCTTCGTCACTTTGTGTCTTATGTTTTCCCTTTTTTTCCTTGTAGACTGCGGTGCTGCTGTCCCCGTGTTGAGCTGCTTTTCCACTGTGGTGCTGCAGTCCCAGTGCTGTGCTGCCTGCTGTGCTGTTAGACTGCTGCATGTAATGTAAGTATTGGCCTTCCATTTTTATTTTTTATTTTTTTGCTTAAATTACATTGTGTTTGTCTCTTTTAAACAAGTTCAATTTTTCTTATCTGTTCTTTTCTGTAGTGTTTCACTTGACTGCTGCCTGCTCTTCAAACATGTCCTCCAGTGAAGACCAGACTGCTTCCCAAGGTGGACGTGACACTGATTATGTAATCACATTTGATATACTGATTGGTATGTATTGACTGGCAATACTAAACATGTGGTAAATCAATCATGTATTTTCTTTACCGAAATCTTCCAGTGCGGAGGAGCAGGCGCAGTCAAGTGGAAAATAATCTTCCCAGGGATGTCGGGTTTAAATTCGTGAGGAGTAAAGATGGGGTGTAAGTATTTTTTTCATTATCAGACTTGTAATTGGATTTTTTTTCAGTTTTGCATATTTAAAACTGTAGTACTTACGGTAATTTTTTTTTCTTATTTTATTTGATCTATAGGTTCAACAATGTGAGGAAGGTCAACATGTTATTGAAAATGACCTATTCATTCCACTGTTCAAGACCGTGTATCATTGTGGAACCCCCATGATCGTAATCATTCTCAGTATTGATTCGACAACTCTGGGGAGAAGTGGCCAAATCACTGTTGGATGATTGGGACCATGCAAGGACAAAAGTCAGAAAGTATTTCAATGTGGTCTCTGTTTTGCAGTAAATGTTGTTGTCTTTTTTTACAATTAATTTTTTTTTCTTCCCCCTTCACAGTGAAGCGACTAAAAGTTTGTTGGCGTTCGATGAAGGATCGCTTCAGTAAGGATATCAGACTGGAGATGCGGGTTAAAAGTGGTGCTGCTCTAAAGCTTTCGAAGTATAAATATAATCGTATGCTGTCTTTTCGGAGGCCTGCGCTTGCTCAGCGAACGCAAGTATCTTTTCTGTTGTACGACTATTATATAAACTTTAAAAAAAATTTAGTAATGTTTTTCTTTTATTTTCCACACAGAACCTAGAGTAGCACTATAGAACCTGGATCTTCCTTTGTTGGAGCGGCCCCTCATCGACCAGCCAACGAACAGTCCCAATCATCCACCAGCGATGTAGCAACCAGGCAGGTTTCGCAGGCTGGGGAACAGGCAGCCGGTCCATCAGGTTTTCCCCCCTGCCACTGCTTTTGTTGGGACTTCTCATCAGTGGCAGAGGGCCTGGGAGAGTCATGCCCGAGTTTATTCGCTTAAGCTCGGTCTTCCAGGATAGGATGAAGGTGATTGGAGATAGACTGGACAGTGGGTTCACTCATGTGAACACAGTTTTCCAGGATGTCTACAGGCGCCTTGACCGCCTGGAAGCTGACCTTCAGAGACCAGCGAGACATTTTTTTTTCAGCAATAGAGCGGGGCAAGTCGGAAAACCTTACACCTGAACTCCAGCTGAACGTCATGCAGGCCTGCCAGGCTGCTTACAGCCAGGCATTACAGCAGCAGTCCCGAAGCTATCACCCGCATGTCGGATTTCACCAGCATCAACAAGCACAGCATCATTGGCCTGTTTCCCCAGTTCACAACTACACCACACTCCAGAGTGCAACAGCCCTGCAGCAAGCAGCATCCACCATGCTCCAGAGTGCAGCATCCACCACGCTCCAGAGTGCAGCACCCCTGCAGCAAACAGCATCCACCTCGCTCGAATTAAACACCTTTGCAGGAAGCAGCATCAACCATGCTGCACAGTCAAGCACCATGCGCTGCTACAGAGGCCAAAACTCCCACTCATACAAAGAAACTCAGAAAGACTCCCACTATTGACTACACGCAGCACCAATAGACCAAGAGCAAGAAATGTCAGCCAAGAATGGTCCTACTACCTCCACCCTCACCTCCCATTGTGCCTCTTTTGTCTAATATGTCAACCTTCCCTTGGTTGTCTCCCTTCCAATTTGTCTTTCCCTTCCCACAGTTCAACTCACAATGTGTCCAGTCCCATACATGAGCATAACCTTCAATTAATTGCCCCTTCCCCTGTAACCCCTTCATCATCAAATGTTACTCAATCATCTCAGCTCAATACCCCCAAGGTCCACAATATATCACCATCATACAGACCCCCAAATATAAAACCCATTGTTTGAGGTTAAACAAAATTTTTATTTTGTTTACACAATCTCTGATTTCTTTGTCTCTTTATGTGAAAACACACGTGTGTATTGTATTGTTGAGTCAAGTTGTAACGGGTGTTTAACTGGAGGTGTTTTATTAGTAGTAAAGTCAGCAAACATATAACATTTACTTGAAGTGTATTAAACCATATCGTCTTGCCATGCAAGAAATCCAATATCCGAAACAAAGCAGCAAACTTATCCCTCATGTGGGCAACTTCCACTGGTTTGTCAAGTTCTAATTGTAGTCACTCTTTTGCCAGACTGTAATTGTGCATAACAACACATGCTTTGACCACATCATCAATTGTCTGTTTTTAGATTGATTAATATTTCCAAAATGCACCATTTTGATGCCAACAAACCAAAGGCACACTCCACAGTTCTTCTTGCCCTTGTCAGTCGGTAGTTGAAAACCCTTTTGGTGTGATTCAAGTCCCGACTCGAGCACGGTTTTATGTGGTTGGCACACATTTGAAATGCCTCATCCCCAACCACAGCAAACAGCATTGGAGGTCCTTCTTTGTTAGGAAAAGGTTATGGCGGAGGAAAATTAAAATTATTACCATACAAACGTTGTCCCATGTCAGAGTTTTTCAAAGTCTGTGAGTCGTTTCCGCAACAAAATGAGCCAACGTCAACGGCGACAAATCGACACTCAGCATCTGCAATCACCATGAGAACAATCAGAAAGTATTTTTTACAATTGAAATACTCGGATCCACTTCCAGCAGGTTTCAGAATCCGAATACGTTTGCCGTCCACAGCCCCCACACAGCTAGGAAAATTACAAATTTCATTGAATTTTCCTGCATTTTTCAGCCAGAGTTCAGTTGTGGATTGGGGGATGAATTCTGCACGAAGAATGTCACATAATGCAAGGCAGGTGTCTCCAACAACCTCAGAAAGGGTGAATACTCCAATCCGGAATTGGAAATGTAGAAGATCTTAAGGTCTCTCCGGTAGCCAGGAATGTGATGAACAGAAAATGGTGGAAAAAAAAATCAGTACATGGCTTTTCTAACAATAATACAAATGTTGTGTTTATTTTTCAAAATTATGTACCTCGGGGTCACCAACAGACGTTCCTCAGCAGGAATTGTTCTACGTACTTGCATGTCCTGCCTGGTGATGGATCCTCGCACACGTTGCATCAATTCATGGAAGCTCTGTTCAGACATCCTCATGTATTAGAAAAACTACTCCGGGTTTTCACGAGATATTGGATTTTTTATTTACTGCTGATTTAATGGTATTTACTAAAGGGGTCAATGGTCACAGGAATCTCTGGTGGAGTCTTTACGCTGCTCTACATTATCACCCTGTGTAACCATATAGTGAACCAAGAAACCCATGGAATACTCAGATGAGCAGTAGGAGAAAATTAGAAACAATGACCATTTTTGATCTGATGCTAAGTCCTCTTTAAAGAGCACTTAAGTGAATTTCTGTAATTCATGTCACCCCACTTACCAGTCAGGCACAGCACCCAGTTTAGCAACATTTTTGCTCAGAGAACTCCTTTAAAGAGGCACTCCAGTTATAACCAATTAAGTATTTTTCAAACAAAATAAAATCCCTGACTATAACAAGCATGATATTGCAGCATGTTTAGGAAATGTAACAGAATTGCTATATTTTACATGGAGAACTAATTGTAACTCACAGCTATAGTTTTTTCTTTGATGCCCCCAACAGGCAGGATTTTCCCAGTCAGTGACACCTCTCCAGTCATTGCCACGTTTTGGCGAGCTGGACATCCCAGAGCTAGAGAAAGCAGCGCAGTGACAATTGTGCAGCCTGCGCTAGGACCATCCTTTGGTGTAGCACCCTATAAAGAACAAAGACAATTTTTACAGTCTGTAATTTACTACTACTAGCTTCAGTTAAACAAGATCAGTAGTGTACTTGGAATAAAAAGCAAAAATGACATACAGTACTATTTACTGTAATGATAATTCAAACTATTTCTATCAATAAATTATAAAATAAGCAACTTTGTGTAATATCTTATCAGATAAATCTGCTTCTTTCTACACCAGGATTGTGCATTCATTTTGTAAATTCTCAATTAATGGGTACAATATCTCTTCAGTGAAAACAGTTTTTTAAATTAAAAAGAGAAAGGAGATGACTACTTGGGCCCAAAGTTCTGTGAAGAACTATAATGGTTTCAGGAGAACTTGAGTATAGTTTGGTATTTTCCTTAGTAGCTTCCACTGTTTTTTTTACTGCTTTATTCTTATTGTTATCCCCATTGGACACTGCCACCCGATGTGCATCTTGTGAGATATACAGTACAGTATGCAAGCCATGAACAGCCGTTTGAGGATGAGTACCGTATATACTCGAGTATAAGCCGAGATTTTCAGCTCTTCCTCGGTTCAGCGGTCACATGGTACCGCTCATTAAAGTTATGAATATGGACTCCACTCCCATAGGGGTGGAGCCGCATATTCATTCCTCTAATGAGCTGTACCGGTGACCACTGACAGAGGAAGAGGCTGCGGCACCCGGAGACCAGCTGTCCGGGAGAAGGAGCCAGGGACGCCGGGAGCAGGTAAGTATGTCATATTTACCTGTCCCCGTTCCACCCACCGGGCGCCGCTCCGTCTTCTGCGTCCTCTTGCTCTGGCTGTTCAGGTCAGAGGGCGCGATGACGTACTAGTGTGCGCGCCGCCCTCTGCCTGAACAGTCAGTGCGGAGAGACGCCGAGACGGGACACTGAGGAGCTGCAAGCAAGAGTGGTGAGTATGTCATTTTTTTTTTTATTGCAGCAGCAGCATTCTATATTGCACACATTTATATGGAGCATCTATGGGGCCATAATGAACAGTGCAGAGCATTATATATGGGGCACAGCTTTATGTGGAGCATCTATGGGGCCATACTAAACGGTGCAGAGCATTATATATGGCACAGCTTTATGTGGAGCATCTATGCGGCCATAATGAACGGTGCAGAGCATTATATGTGGCACAGCTTTATATGGAACATCTATGGGGCCATAATGAACGGTATGGAGCATCTATTTTTATTTTTGAAATTCACTGGTAGCTGCTGCATTTTCCACCCTAGGCTTATACTCGAGTCAATAAGTGTTCCCAGTTTTTTGTGGCAAAATTAGGGGGGTCGGCTTATACTCGGGTCGGCTTATACTCGAGTATATACGGTATGTCTGCACTTGATGCAAGCGAGTTACATGTTTGGAAGCCCAGGTAATGTATCGAAATGTGCAGCTTGCAACAGGAGCATTGCAAACCTGGAGGAGTTTAGAGGTCACTGAGCTTGCGTTCGCTGGGGCCAGTGATATGGAGGAGGGTGGACATGGGGAGGATCAGGACAGAGAAGTGCGCAGCTGGGTAAATGTAACAAGAAGGGGTAGGGGGAAAAGAGCCAGGGAGCCCAGTCCTGATCTGGCACAACCTAGTAAATATGCCTGTAAGGCTGATATTAGGAATGCAAGCCCAGGACTGGAATCACTGCAGCAGGACGTTGCTCCTAGCAACCAGGAAAATGACTGCTGTAGGAAAGGGAAATAGAAGTGCAGCAAAGGCCAGACAGATGGTAGTGGACTCTATAATTAGGCACCTAGGCAGTGAATGCCGAACAGTGTGTTTGCTGGATAATCGGGTTCATCATATTGCGGATCGGATAGATAGATTGCTAGGTGGGGCTGGAGAGAACCCAGTGGTCATGGTGCACATCGGTAGCAACAACAAAGTTAGAGGGACGTGGAAGGCCCTTTAGAATGATTACATGGAACTAGGAGAGAAGCTAAAGGCCAGGACCTCCAAGGTGGTGCTATCAGAAATACTGTAAGTACCAGGAGCGTCAATAGAAAAACATCAGGAGCTTAGGGAGATAAATATGTAGCTTAGAAACAGGTGCAGGAAGGAAGGGTTTGGGTTCCTGGAGAACTGGGCTGACTTCTCTGTTGCCTACAGGCTCTATGGTAAGGGACGGGCTGCACCTCAATGGGAAGGGTGCAGCTGTGCTTGAGTAAAACATAGCAAGACGGATGGAGGAGCTTTTAAACTAGCATCTGGGGGAGGGAGGGTAGCTGTGCTAATAAGGGGATAGATAGGAGTAGACAGAGAGGGAGGCAGTAGGGGTAAATGAGGATTTAGAGGGGGCTGGGATACGGAAGCAGGGAGCTGAGTAGGAGTAACAGACGTGCTTAAAGGGAACCTGTCACCCCGATTTTTGAGATTGAGCTATAAATACTGTTAAATAGGGCCTGCGCCGTGTGTTCCTATAGTGTATGTAGTGTACCCCGATTCCCCATGTATGCTGAGAAATAACTTACCAAAGTCGCCGTTTTCGCCTGTCAATCAGGCTGGTCAGGTCGGGAGGGCGTGGTGACATCGCTGGTTCTTCCTCAGCTTTACGTTGGTGGCGTAGTGGCGTAGTGGTGAACAAGCAGCGCGCGATCTGCGCTGTCATCCCTTTCGTCGGTGGGGGCGGCCATCTTCCTGGGGCCGCGCGTGCGCAGATCGAGTGCTCTGCTGCACGGGGCTTCAGGAAAATGGCCGCGGGATGCCGCGCGTGCGCATTAGAGATCGCGGCGGCCATTATCCCAAAGCCGAGATGCAAACTCGGCTTTGGGAAAATGGCCGCCGCGATCTCTAATGCGCACGCGCGGCATCCCGCGGCCATTTTCCTGAAGCCCCGTGCAGCAGAGCACTCGATCTGCGCACGCGCGGCCCCAGGAAGATGGCCGCCCCCACCGACGAAAGGGATGACAGCGCAAATCGCGCGCTGCTTGTTCACCACTACGCCACTAACGTAAAGCTGAGGAAGAACCAGCGATGTCACCACGCCCTCCCGACCTGACCAGCCTGATTGACAGGCGAAAACGGCGACTTTGGTAAGTTATTTCTCAGCGTACATGGGGAATTGGGGTACAGTACATACACTATAGGAACACACAGCGCAGGCCCTATTTAACAGTATTTATAGCTCAATCTCAAAAAACGGGGTGACAGGTTCCCTTTAATAGTATTAAATGTCTGTTGGCAAATGCAAGAATTCTTGCAAGCAAAATGAATGAACTGGAGACTCTTATGACTGTTGCATAATACGATGTGGGTATTAAGGAGACCTGGCTTGACGAGAGCCATGACTGTGTAACAAAAAGAGCGTTACACTACATTTAGAAAGGACAGGAAAGATAAAAAAGTGGAGGGGTGTGCATCTTTGTTAAATACACATTAAAACGTGTGCTTAATGAAGACATTGGGGGGAGTTACAGCAATGTAGAGTCACTCTAGGGTAAATGTACATGGGGATGGCAATAATGGAAAGCTGCTAATTGAAGTTTGCTACAAGCCTCCTATTATAGCTGAACAGGTAGAGGATGAAAAGCTGCAGGAAATTAAAAAGGCAGCAAACAGTAATAGGGTTCTTATAATGGGGGACTTTAAATATCCAGACATTCAATGGGACATTCAGTGCCTTGCGAAACTATTCGGCCCCCTGGAACTTTTCAACCTTTTCCCACATATCATGCTTCAAACATAAAGATTACCAAATGTAAATTTTTGGTGATGAATCAACAACAAGTGGAACACAATTGTGAAGTTGAACGAAATTTATTGGTTATTTAAAATTTTTGTGGAAATTCAAAAACTGAAAAGTGGGGCGTGCAATATTATTCGGTTTCTTTAACTTAACACTTTGTTGCCCCACCTTTTGCTGCGATTACAGCTGCAAGTCGCTTGGGGTATGTCTCTATCAGTTTTGTACATCGAGAGACTGAAATTCTTGCCCATTCTTCCTTGGCAAACAGTTCCAGCTCAGTTAGGTTTGATGAAGATCGTTTGTGAACAGCAGTTTTCAGCTCTTTCCACAGATTCTCGATTGGATTGAGGTCTGAACTTTGACTTGGCCAGTCTAACACCTGGATACTTTTATTTGTGAACCATTCCATTGTAGATTTTGCTTTATGTTTGGGATCATTGTCTTGTTGGAAAACAAATCTCCGTCCCAGTCTCAGGTCTTTTGCAGACTCCAACAGGTTTTCTTCAAGAATGGTCCTGTATTTGGCTCCATCCATCTTCCCATCAATTTTAACCATCTTCCCTGTCCGTGCTGAAGAAAAGCAGGCCCAAACCATGATGCTGCCATCACCATGTTTGACAGTGGGGATGGTCTGTTCAGGGTGATGAGCTGTGTTGCCTTTACACCAAACATATCAGTTCGATTTTGGTTCTGACCAGAGCACCTTCTTCCACATGTTTGGTGTGTCTCCCAGGTGAGTTATTGCAAACTTTAAACTACACTTTTTATGGATATCTTTGAGAAATGGCTTTCTTCTTGCCACTCTTCCATAAAGGCCAGATTTGTGCAGTGTACAACTGATTGTTGCCCTATGCACAGACTGTCCCACCTCAGCTGTAGATCTCTGCAGTTCATCCAGAGTGATCATGGGCCTCTTGGCTGCATCTCTGATCAGTCTTCTCCTTGTTTGAGATGAAAGTTTAGAGGGACGGCCGGGTCTTAGTAGATTTGCAGTGGTATGATACTCCTTCCATTTCAAAATAATCGCTTGCACAGTGCAACTTGGGATGTTTAAAGTTTTGGAAATCATTTTGAATCCAAATCCAGCTTTAAACTTCTCCACAACAGTATCACGGACCTGCCTGTTGTGTTCCTTGGTCTTTATGATGCTCTCTGTGCTTCAAACTGAACCCTGAGACTATCACAGAGCAGGTGCATTTATACGAAGACTTGATTACACACAGGTGGATTATATTTATCATCA
Organism: Ranitomeya imitator; assembly: GCF_032444005.1. Taxonomy (NCBI): domain Eukaryota; kingdom Metazoa; phylum Chordata; class Amphibia; order Anura; family Dendrobatidae; genus Ranitomeya; species Ranitomeya imitator. Next base: position 580,844,271 of record NC_091282.1, read on the forward strand.
TTAGGCATTTAGGACAACATTGCATCATTCAGAGATCCACAATGAACTTCTGGAGTGAGTTTGCTGAACTGAAAGTAAATGGGCCGGAATAATATTGCACACCCCACTTTTCAGTTTTTGAATTTAGACAAAATTTAAAATAACCAATACATTTCATTCAACTTCACAATTGTGTTCCACTTGTTGTTGATTCTTCACCAAAAATTTACATTTGGTATCTTTATGTTTGAAGCATGATATGTGGGAAAAGGTTGAAAAGTTCCAGGGGGCCGAATAGTTTCGCAAGGCACTGTATGTTTTCACGAACATTTGAGCCCATGGATCCATTATATGTCCATTTTGCAAGCCGGTGAGAAAATCTTGCCATGCAGATGTCAAACGGATGCTTACATGAGAGCAAATCGCATCCTCGCACTGCACACGGATAACATACGGATCACTGTTCATGGAACATTTCTGCGATTCTCGTCTGTGTAAAATGGACCGATTTTTTATACGTTGTGTGTGACTCCAGCCTAAAGGAGATCCCCCAACATTAAACATAATGGTATTTTACTTACTGATCAGAAGGGGTCTGATTATCAGGACCTTGTTGTAAAAGATCAGGGGCAGCAGCATTTTTTTCACCTCCACAGCAGCACTGCCATCTATCTGCAGTGTAGGGAAGTGCAAAACAGCCCTATGTATGTGAACGGAGCAGCTCCCTGTACAGCAGTGCCACTTTGACAGTAAAAATTATGGAGAATTGACCCCATAACTGAGCGTATTTACACCATTGTATAATAATTGGGAACATCTTTTTTAAAAAAAATTATCTGTAAATTATTATTATTTTTTTCCCCCTATGGTTGGAATTGTTTATTTCAATTTTTGCAAGGTTGTTTCCACCAATCTCTCACATCGGCAAACAATGTACAGTCTGAGTTATGTCAACGCTGCAGTTTTTTTTACTTGGAACTAGATGTGACTCTAGGTCACCAATAAGCTGCCACCTTAGAAGGAAGATAGACTTTTCAATGACTGTCCAATAATACGGAAAATCTGATGGTTCAGAACGTGTCCGGTCCCTTTTAGGCTGCATTCATTTATATCTTCAGTTTTAAAGCTGAAGTCTTAAACAGGTGAAGTTTCCACATATGTAGCAAATATTTTATACCTATTTTATACCTATGTACATGCCTGAAATAGGCTGGGCAAGGAGTTCCGCAAGCTGGAAAGCCCACAAGGCAAATGTTAGGATTTGTTTCAGCTTTGTATTAGTATGCTTTGGGGTAGTGTGGTGCCACCTGCAGGTCATTTTTCCTTACTACAGGTTTATGAAAATTAATGTTTAACCCCTTTACCCCCAAGGGTGGTTTGCACGTTATGGACCGGGCCAATTTTTACAATTCTGACCACTGTCCCTTTATGAGGTTATAACTCTGGAACGCTTCAACGGATCCCAGTGAATCTGACACTGTATTCTCGTGACATGTTGTACTTCATGATAGTGGTAAAATTTCTTTGATATTACATGCGTTTATTTGTGAAAAAAAACGGAAATTTGGCGAAAATTTTGCAATTTTCCAACTTTGAATTTTTATGCAATTAAATCACAGAGATAGGTCACACAAAATACTTAATAAGTAACATTTCCCACATGTCTACTTTACATCAGCACAATTTTGGAACCAACATTTTTTTTTGTTAGTGAGTTATAAGGGTTAAAAGTTGACCAGCAATTTCTTATTTTTACAACACCATTTTATTTTAGGGACCACATCTCATTTGAAGTCATTTTGAGGGGTCTATATGATAGAAAATACCCAAGTGTGACACCATTCTAAAAACTGCACCCCTCAAGGTTCTCAAAACCACATTCAAGAAGTTTATTAACCCTTCAGGTGTTTCACAGGAATTTTTGGAATATCTAAATAAAAATTAACATTTAACTTTTTTTCACAAAAAATTTACTTCAGCTCCAATTTGTTTCATTTTACCAAGGGTTACAGGAGAAAATGGACCCCAAACGTTGTTGTACAATTTGTCCTGAGTACGCCGATACCCCATAAGTGTTTGGGCGCATGACAGAGCTTGGAAGCGAAAGAGCGCCATTTGACCTTTCAATGCAAAATTGACAGGAATTGAGATGGGACGCCATGTTGCGTTTGGAGAGCCACTGATGTGCCTAAACATTGAAACCCCCCACAAGTGACACCATTTTGGAAAGTAGACCCCCTAAGGAACTTATCTGGATGTGTGGTGAGCACTGTGACCCACCAAGAGCTTCACAGAAGTTTATAATGCAGAGCCGTAAAAATAAAACAAAAATTTTTTCCCACAAAAATTATTTTTTAGCCCCCAGTTTTGTATTTTCTCGAGGGTAACAGGAGAAATTGGACCCCAAAAGTTGTTGTCCAATTTGTCCTGAGTGCGCTGATACCCCATATGTGGGGGGAACCACCGTTTGGGCGCATGGGAGGGCTCGGAAGGAAAGGAGCGCCATTTGGAATGCAGACTTAGATGGAATGGTCTGCAGGCGTCACATTGCGTTTGCAGAGCCCCTAATGTACCTAAACAGTAGAAACCCCCCACAAGTGACCCCATATTGGAAACTAGACCCCCACACGTACTTATCTAGATGTGTTGTGAGAACTTTGAGCCCCCAAGTGTTTCACTACAGTTTATAACGCAGAGCCGTGAAAATAAAAAAAAAATTTCAGCCATCTGTTTTGTTTTTTCCCAAGGTTAACAGGAGAAATTGAACCCCAAAAGTTGTTGTCCAATTTGTCCTGAGTACGCTGATACCCTATATGTTGGGGTAAACTCCTGTTTGGGCACACGGGAGAGCTCAGAAGGGAAGGAGCACTGTATTACTTTTTCAACGCAGAATTGGCTGGAATTGAGATCGGACGCCATGTCGCGTTTGGAGAGCCCCTGATGTGCCTAAACAGTGGAAACCCCCCAATTATAACTGAAACCCTAATCCAAACACACCCCTAACCCTAATTCCAATGGTAACCCTAACCACACCTCTAACCCAGACACACCCCTAACCCTAACCCCAACCCTATTCCCAACCGTTAATGTAATCCAAACCCTAACTTTAGCCCCAACCCTAACTGTAGCCCCAACCCTAACCCTAGCCCTAACCCTAGCCCTAACCCTAACGGGAAAATGGAAATAAATACAGTTTTTTAATTTTTCCCTAACTAAGGGGGTGATGAAGGGGGGTTTAATTTACTTTTATAGCGGGTTTTTTAGCGGATTTTTATGATTGGCAGCCGTCACACACTGAAAGACGCTTTTTATTGCAAAAAATTTTTTTTGCGTTATCACATTTTGAGAGCTATAATTTTTCCATATTTGATGGACTCAGAGTCATGTGAGGTCTTGTTTTTTGCGGGACGAGTTGACATTTTTATTGGTAACATTTTCGGGCACGTGACATTTTTTGATCGCTTTTTATTACGATTTTTGTGAGGCAGAATGACCAAAAGCCAGCTATTCATGAATTTCTTTTGGGGGAGGCGTTTATACCGTTCCGCGTTTGGTAAAATTGATAAAGCAGTTTTATTCTTCGGGTCAGTATGATTACAGCGATACCTCATTTATATCATTTTTTATGTTTTGGCGCTTTTATACGATAAAAACTATTTTATAGAAAAAATAATTCTTTTTGCATTGCTTTATTCTCAGGACTATAACTTTTTTATTTTTTTGCTGATGATGCTGTATGGCGGCTCATTTTTTGCGGGACAAGATGACGCTTTCACCTCCCTCCCTGCAGGACCCGGATGCCGCGGCCACTTTGGATCCGGGGAATGCAGGGAGTGGAAAGTAGGAGACCCTCGCAGCAACGCGATCACATCGCGTTGCTGCGGGGGTCTCAGGGAAGCACGCAGGGAGCCCCCTCCCTGCGCGATGCTTCCCTGCACTGCCGGCACATCGCGATCATGTTTGATCGCGGTGTGCCGGGGGTTAATGTGCCGGGGGCGGTCCGTGACCGCTCCTGGCACATAGTGCCGGATGTCAGCTGCGATAAGCAGCTGACACCCGGCCGCGATCCCCCCGTGAGCGTGGCGGATCGCGCTGGAAGTACTATTCCGTCCTTGGGAAGTAGGGCCCACCCCACATGGATGGAATAGTACGTCCAATGGCAGAAAGGGGTTAAAGTGTATTTTGTGATCACATCGTGGATGTGTGGTTTGTTTGGCTATTTTCTTGATGAAGGGGACAAGTTTACCTTTCACATGGTGAATCCTTTGTGTGTGGGTGCAGTATGAGTGCTAGTAGCTGCAGGCTATATAGAAGACCAAAGGTTAGGGACAAGTGTTAGAAGATGTATAAGGCACTTTACCTAGAAGCGGCAGAGGCAAGAAACTCATAAAGGTCATTACTCAGTTCATGGCGACCAGACTGGCTTCATGCCTGCCAAATCTACTGCCATATATTTTTGATGTCTCTTTATTAATCTACAGGCACAGTCGCAGAATGTAGGGGGGAGGGCAGTACTCTCGCTCGATGTGGTGAAAGCTTTTGATAACGTCGAGTGGGAGTACTTGTGGTCTATCATGAGGGGCATGGGTTTCGGCCCCTTTTTCCTGACCTGGGTCAAGCTTTTATACTGCAATCCAGGTGCCAAAATTAAAATAAATGGTTGTACGTCAGAAGCTTTTGAGCTGTGTAGGGTAACTAGGCAGGGCTGTCCCCTGTCCCCTCTGCAGTTCGCACTGGCGATAGAACCCCTGGCTATTAAACTCTGAACTAGTTGGGAAAAAAAGGGCTTTGTGCATCGGTCTGTGGAAGAAAGGGTGGCATTATATGCAGATGAACTTTTGGTATTTCTTGTGAATACAGAGGATTCATTATTAAACGCTATATATAACGCTTTACTGATCCCGGGGGAAATTATGGTATTGGACAAGTACAGTGGGGCAAAAAAGTATTTAGTCAATCATCAATAGTGCAAGTTCCACCACTTAAAAAGATGAGAGGCGTCTGTAATTTACATCATAGGTAGACCTCAACTATGGGAGACAAACTGAGAAAAAAAAATCCAGAAAATCACATTGTCTGTTTTTTTAACATTTTATTTGCATATTATGGTGGAAAATAAGTATTTGGTCAGAAACAAAATTTCATCTCAATATTTTGTAATATATCCTTTGTTGGCAATGACAGAGGTCAAACGTTTTCTGTAAGTCTTCACACTGTTGTTGGTATGTTGGCCCATTCCTCCATGCAGATCTCCTCTAGAGCAGTGATGTTTTTGGCTTTTCGCTTGGCAACACGGACTTTCAACTCCCTCCAAAGGTTTTCTATAGGGTTGAGATCTGGAGACTGGCTAGGCCACTCCAGGACCTTGAAATGCTTCTTACGAAGCCACTCCTTCGTTGCCCTGGCGGTGTGCTTTGGATCATTGTCATGTTGAAAGACCCAGCCACGTTTCATCTTCAATGCCCTTGCTGATGGAAGGAGGTTTGCACTCAAAATCTCACGATACATGGCCCCATTCATTCTTTCATGTACCCGGATCAGTCGTCCTGGCCCCTTTGCAGAGAAACAGCCCCAAAGCATGATGTTTCCACCACCATGCTTTACAGTAGGTATGGTGTATGATGGATGCAACTCAGTATTCTTTTTCCTCCAAACACGACAAGTTGTGTTTCTACCAAACAGTTCCAGTTTGGTTTCATCAGACCATAGGACATTCTCCCAAAACTCCTGTGGATCATCCAAATGCTCTCTAGCAAACTTCAGACGGGCCCGGACATGTACTGGCTTAAGCAGTGGGACACGTCTGGCACTGCAGGATCTGAGTCCATGGTGGCGTAGTGTGTTACTTATGGTAGGCCTTGTTACATTGGTCCCAGCTCTCTGCAGTTCATTCACTAGGTCCCCGCGTGGTTCTGGGATTTTTGCTCACCATTCTTGTGATCATTCTGACCCCACGGGGTGGGATTTTGCGTGGAGCCCCAGATCGAGGGAGATTATCAGTGGTCTTGTATGTCTTCCATTTTCTAATTATTGCTCCCTCTGTTGATTTCTTCACTCCAATCTGGTTGGCTATTGCAGATTCAGTCTTCCCAGCCTAGTGCAGGGCTACAATTTTGTTTCTGGTGTCCTTTGACAGCTCTTTGGTCTTCACCATAGTGGAGCTTGGAGCCAGACTGTTTGAGGGTGTGCACAGGTGTCTTTTTATACTGATAACAAGTTTAAACAGGTGCCATTACTACAGGTAATGAGTGGAGGAAAGAGGAGACTCTTAAAGAAGAAGTTACAGGTCTGTGAGAGCCAGAAATCTTGATTGTTTGTTTCTGACCAAATACTTATTTTGCACCATAATATGCAAAAAAAAAAAAATGATAAAAAAACAGATAGTGATTTTCTGGATTTTTTTTTCTCAGTTTGTCTCCCATAGTTGAGGTCTACCTATGATGTAAATTACAGACGCCTCTCATCTTTTTAAGTGGTGGAACTTGCACTATTGCTGACTGACTAAATACGTTTTTGCCCCACTGTATATCAACATTACATTACAAATAAATGTGGGTAGTTCAGGTATATAAGTCACTGTTCATTGACATTAGTACACCTGCAATCAGTCATTGTTGTCTACCACCCTTAAGAAATTATTATACATCCCCATAGCAGTAGGTACAAATGATTTCCTTAATTTCTCTTTCTTACACCTTAGTCGGATTAGACGGCTGCTGAATGTGCTCTTCTGCTTCAAGAGCAGCTCGTATAGTGGGTGTGTATTATTGATCATTATAGCCCTACACTTCTTCTGAATCCTATCCTCCAATACCTCCTCAAGAGTCCAGATGGAGGCCAACAGCCGCGCCTGTCTTCTTGATAAGTTTATTAAGCTTATTAGCGTCAGATACTCGCACACTACTGACCCAGCATATGATAGCAAAAAAAATGGCGCTTGCCATAACGGACTGGTAGAACAATTCCAGAACTTTATTGCACACATTGAACGACCTGAGCTTCCGAAGTACAGTCTGCTCCTTCCCTTCTTGTTAATCTTTTCTGTATGACACCTCCAATGGAGTTCACTGTCAAGGTGAACCCCCAAATATTTGTAGCTCTCAACAATCTCAACCTCCTGGCCAGCAATATTGATCGGTAAGTAATCATCCTTTTTCATTCTATAACTCACCACCAACTCCTTGGTTTTCTTTACATTTAGTTCTAGACAGTTAGTCCAGCACCAATCCACAAAGTCAGAAAACACCCCTTCTATATTCCTCCTCCCCGCGACCGCCAAAAAATGCCCCCTACAATCAAAGTCATCTGATAATCTTCGGAGGTGACAAAAATCTGATTTATACTGAAAGACAGCTGTATACAATGTGAAGAGGAAAGGTGACAGCACTGTACCCTGAGGGGCTCCAACACTGCTCCGTACACTGCCAGATACCACCTCCCCCATCCTTACAAACCACGGCCTGTCGTTCAGGTAGTCGCTTATCCAGTTCACCATCCCCTCATCCACTACCATATCAGTCAACTTATTATGCAGTAAGGGCGGCTGTAAGGTATTGAAAACACTTGAGAAGTCAAAGAACATGGCGCACACTACAGATCCATCATTGTCCAAGAATGAATGTACTGTTTGTAGCAGAGACACTACAGCATCATCCATCCCCAATCTCTGCTGGTACGCAAACTGCAGGGGGTCAGTAAAAGTCCTCACCCTCGGACACAAGTAGGCGAGTATTATTCTCTCCAAGGACTTCATAGAATGTGATGTTAAAGGGGCTGTCCACTACTTTCAATTAACCTCCCAATGCATCCCGCTGGGAATCCTAATGAATTTTGTAAATACCTTCTGTTGCCGATACTGCCTGTGAGCAGCGCTATGCCGGCGGCTGAGTCCGGGTCACGTGACCCCCAGGCTGCATTCGCCGATAATATCGGCTCTGGAAATTGATGTGACATCATAAGCAGGCGTGACCCAGCCTCCACAGACAGCGGTCACTCATCAAGAGTGACTGGGCTGTGGGCGGTGCTGGGGTCTGCGGGGCTGTCCGGGGGGTCTGCCGGGGTTGTGCAGGGGTCTTCCGGGGCTGTGCGGGGGTCTGCAGGGCCATCTGGGGGTCTGAGAGCTGTCCAGGAGGGTCTGCAGAGCTGTCCGGGGTGACTGCGGGCTGTGCGGGGGGTCCACGGGGCTGTCCGGTGGGTCTGCCGGGGTCTGCGGTGCTGTCCGGGGTGTCTGCAGGCTGTCTGCGGGGCTGTCCAGGGGGGTCTGCGGGCTGTGTGTGTATACTTATACAGGCATTGTCCGACAGCGCATTCGGGGGGGCGTCATCCAGGAAACCGAGTGTGCAGTAACTTTTTAAGTATTATTCTACTGTGGCTTTATATTTGCACCGTGTCTTATCTCCTCTCGGTTTCACCACTTACAGTATGTATGCTTATACTGACACCTTGTGGTGTCCCAAGCACTAAGCACCTTATTTTTAAATATATATTTTGTGCACATTTGTGATTACAATTGCTTGATAGAATAATATTTCTGGATTGAGTGCCCCTTTTATTATGGATTTTTTTAATGTTGCATTGCTTTTGGTTCTGTTATAATTTACCTGATTTACTAATAAAATTGTGTATTATTTAACACGTACTGGTGTGGCCTTTGGTCGTTTTTTCCGGGTTTCCTTGGTGTTTTCTTTAGTGTGAAACTTGCCTTAGACATATGCGCAGTTTGATCTCTTTACATCATATATGTACACTAAATTATATATACTATGAAATTGATGATAAAGGGAAAAAGCTAAAAGCTTGATCACCATGTTTGTGCAGTCCTTGGTGCTGCTTTTAAGCTTGTGACCCTGATGTGACCTCTCCTCATCAGCCTAGGTCAATGGTGGGCAACCTCAGGCTCCCCCCCTCCCCCCCAGCAGATTCTCAGGGGCCGCATTCTTGGGCAAGGAGCTGTATTTTGATTGCCACTAGCTCATTAATTTCTTCTTGCTCGGTTAGCATACACACGCAGCGTTCACTACAGAACACTGAAGGGCATGCAATGAAAGATCACGTCCTGAAACCAGTGCCAGAGTCAGGATGTAGTTTGTGGGCTGAGTTTGTACGGTCCCCGAAGGATGGTATAAATATCCAAATGGCCTTTTGCAGAAAAAAGATTCCCCACCACTGGCCTAAGTGCTTGCAATGTGTTAAGATGTTTTAGAATGAAGATAGAGGAGGGAGGGGGTTTGGGTGTGTTTTGGAGTGGGTGTGCTAGGTGCTGGCTTATAGGCCAGTGCAATGCGTCCTGGAACTTGTAGTATTAGAGCACAATAAGTCAGGAGAAAGGAAGTTCTCGATTAAGGCTACTTTAACACATCAGATTTTTGCCTTCAGGCACAATCCGGTGTAACAGGCCAGACTAACCCCCCCGCCCAGAATATACCCGGGGTTAACCCCTTTACCCCCAAGGGTGGTTTGCACGTGATGGACCAGGCCAATTTTTACAATTCTGACCACTGTCCCTTTATGAGGTTTTTGGAAGTGCATTTGGATAGCAAGGTGGATTGCTGTTAAGGGAACTAGAGAAAAAAAAATCTATAAATCTTCAGCATAGCGAGTGTGAGCGAGCTGAGTGTGGCCTGAGCGTAAGTGTGAACGGCGGTAAGTGTGACTTGTGATTCAGTGACTTTGGAGTCAGGGAGTTTCCAAGGGAGGAATTACTGAATTGCTGTCTGTTTCTTATTAATACTTTGTATTTATTTTTTTTTCTTTAACTTTTCTGTCTGGTGCAATCCCCATTAGGAAATGTGCTCCACTCTTGTTAATGCCATCCAGTGCACATCTTGCCACATGTATGCAATCCTTGAGCAGCCGATCAAGGGTGCATACTGCTGTGCGAGATGTGAGCACGTTGTGCATTTGGAAAACCAGATTCTGAATCTAAATGTGCAGCTGGCAACACTGAGATCCATAGACAATATGGAGAGGAGTCTTCTGCTCACTAAGCAGACGCTCAATGGGATAGATGAGGGGGGGGGGATGGTGGGATGGAGCTGCAGGACGATGAAGTAGCAAGCTGGGTGACAGTTAGGAAGCGGGGTAGAGGGAAGAGTGCCAGAGAGGCTAGTCCTGATCTGGAACACCCCAATAAGTTTGCTAAGTTGGCAGATGAGGGGGGTGCCAGTACAGGGGTAGCACAGCTGCAGCCAGGCATGTCCTCTGAAAGCCGGAGGAGTGACTGCTCCAGTAAGGAGGGAATTAGGAGAGCACGGCAGGCCAGGCAGGTGCTGATAGTGGGTGACTCAATAATTAGGGGAACAGGAAGGGCAATCTGTCACAAAGACAGGGATCGTCGAACGGTGTGCTGCCTACCTGGCGCTCGAGTCCGACACATCGCTGATCGGGTGGACAGATTACTGGGAGGGGCTGGTGAGGACCCAGCGGTCATGGTGCACATTGGCACAAATGACAAAGTTAGAGGTAGGTGGAAGGTCCTTAAAGATGATTTCAGGGAATTAGGCTGCAAGGTGAAAGCAAGGACCTCCAACGTTGTATTCTCCGAAATACTGCCTGTACCACGTGCCACGCCAGAGAGGCAACGGGAGATTAGGGAGGTTAATAAGTGGCTCAAGAATTGGTGTAGGAAGGAGGGGTTTGGGTTCCTGCAGAACTGGGCCGACTTCTCAGTTGGCTACAGGCTCTACGCTAGGGACTGGCTGCACCTCAATGGGGAGGGTGCAGCTGTGTTGGGGGAGAAAATGGCTAGAAGGTTGGAGGAGTGTTTAAACTAGGAATTGGGGGGGAGGGTATTCATTTTATAGGAGGGGAAGATAGTGCAGATAGAGACCTGGGCACAAATAAGGAAGTTGGGAGTGGCAGTGGCATGGGGGTGGGGTTAGAACAGTTAATAATTTAAGAAATAGAGGTACAGAGAGGAACATCAAGTGCATGTATACTAATGCCAGAAGCCTTGCCAACAAAATGGACGAATTAGAACTAATGTTGTTGGAGCATAATTATGACATGGTGGGGATATCTGAAACGTGGCTGGATGAGAGCCATTACTGGGCTGTTAACTTGCAGGGCTATAGCCTGTTCAGAAATGACCGTACAGATAAGCGAGGGGGAGGGGTGTGTTTATATGTAAAATCGTCCTTAAAACCCATCCTGCGTGATAATATAGGTGAATTTAATGAAAATGTAGAATCCCTGTGGGTGAAGATAAGGGGAGGGGGAAAAAATAATAAAATTACTGATAGGGGTTTGTTATAAATCTCCAAAAATAATAGAAGCAATGGAGAATATCCTCGTAAAGCAAATAGATGAAGCTGCGACTCAAGGAGAAGTCATTATTATGGGGGACTTCAACTACCCTGAAACAGATTGGGGAACAGAAACCTGCAGTTCCAGCAAAGGTAATCGGTTTTTGACAACTATGAGAGACAATTACCTTTCACAACTGGTTCAGGACCCAACAAGAAGGGGGTACTGCTAGACCTAATATTAACCAACAGGCCAGACCGCATAGCAAATATAAGGGTTGGGGGTCACTTGGGAAATAGCGATCACAAAATAATAAGTTTTCATGTATCCTTTAAAAAGATGTGTAATAGAGGGGTTACAAGGACACTAAACTTCAGGAGGGCAAATTTCCAATGGATGAGAGAGGATCTTGGTGCAATTAACTGGGACGATATCCTGAGACATAAAAATACACAAAGAAAATGGGAGACATTTATTAGCATCCTGGATAGGACCTGTGCACAGTATATACCGTATGGGAATAAACATACTAGAAATAGGAGGAAACCAATATGGCTAAATAGAGCTGTAAAGGGGCGCAATAAGTGACAAAAAGAAAGCATTTAGAGAATTAAAGGAAGTAGGTAGTGAGGAGGCATTAAATAAATACAAAAAAACTAAATAAATTCTGTAAAAAGCAAATCAAGGCAGCAAAGATTGAGACAGAGAGACTCATTGCCAGAGAGAGTAAAAATAATCCTAAAATATTCTTTAACTACATAAATAGTAAGAAACTAAAAAATGATAGTGTTTTTAAATAGTCTGGGTGAAATGGTGGATGAGGATGAGGAAAAAGCCAATATGCTAAATGACTTTTTTTCATCAGTATTTACACAAGAAAATCCCATGGCAGACAAAATGACTAGTGATAAAAATTCCCAATTAAAGGTCACCTGCTTAACCCAGCAGGAAGTGCGGCGGCATCTAAAAATCACTAAATATGACAAATCTCCGGACCCGGATGGGATACACCCTCGAGTACTGCAGGAATTAAGTACAGTCATTGATAGACCATTATTTTTAATCTTTAAAGACTCCATAATAACAGGGTCTGTACCACAGGACTGGCGTATAGCAAATGTGGTGCCAATATTCAAAAAGGGGGCAAAAACTGAACTCGGAAATTATAGGCCAGTAAGCTTAACCTCTACTGTGGGTAAAATCCTGGAGGGCATTCTAAGGGATGCTATACTGGAGTATCTGAAGAGGAATAACCTCATGACCCAGTATCAGCACGGGTTTACTAGGGACCGTTCATGTCAGACTAATTTGATCAGTTTCTATGAAGAGGTAAGTTCCGGATTGGATCAAGGGAACCCAGTGGATGTAGTGTATATGGACTTTTCAAAAGCTTTTGATACGGTGCCACACAAAAGGTTGATACATAAAATGAGAATAATGGGGATAGGGGAAAATATGTGTAAGTGGGTTGAGAGCTGGCTCAAGGATAGGAAACAAAGGGTGGTTATTAATGGAGCACACTCGGACTGGGTCGCGGTTAGCAGTGGGGTACCACAGGGGTCAGTATTGGGCCCTCTTCTTTTTAACATATTTATTAATGACCTTGTAGGGGGCATTCAGAGTAGAATTTCAATATTTGCAGATGACACTAAACTCTGCAGGGTAATCAATACAGAGGAGGACAATTTTATATTATATTATATAATTTTATATTTACATGGAGGTCTGAAGATGTAGATGGTATTGTCAGTGGTGAAAGCTAAGAAGAAAAAAAACATTCTACACATTGAAGTGAAAGCTCTGCATTAAAAACGAGGGTCATAAAGGAATGGTATTATCAGGAATTCATCACTGTGTCCAGTTTTGGGCACCGGTGCTCAGGAAGGATATAATGGAACTAGAGAGAGTACAAAGGAGGGCAACAAAATTAATAAAGGGGATGGGAGAACTACAATACCCAGATAGATTAGCGAAATTAGGATTATTTAGTCTAGAAAAAAGACGACTGAGGGGCGATCTAATAACCATGTATAAGTATATAAGGGGACAATACAAATATCTCGCTGAGGATCTGTTTATACCAAGGAAGGTGACGGGCACAAAGGGGCATTCTTTGCGTCTGGAGGAGAGAAGGTTTTTCCACTAACATAGAAGAGGATTCTTTACTGTTAGGGCAGTGAGAATCTGGAATTGCTTGCCTGAGGAGGTGGTGATGGCGAACTCAGTCGAGGGGTTCAAGAGAGGCCTGGATATCTTCCTGGAGCAGAACAATATTGTATCATACAATTAGGTTCTGTAGAAAGACGTAGATCTGGGGATTTATTATGATGGAATATAGGCTGAACTGGATGGACAAATGTCTTTTTTCGGCCTTACTAACTATGTTACTATGTTACTATATTACAGGATGATTTATGTAAACTAGAAGCTTGGGCTGATAAATGACAAATGAGCTTTAATGGGGATAAATGTAAGGTCATGCACTTGGGTAGAAGTAATAAGATGTATAATTATGTGCTTAATTCTAAAACTCTGGGCAAAACCGTCAATGAAAAAGACCTGGGTGTATGGGTGGATGACAAACTCATATTCAGTGGCCAGTGTCAGGCAGCTGCTACAAAGGCAAATAAAATCATAGGATGCATTAAAAGAGGCATAGATGCTCATGAGGAGAACATAATTTTACCTCTATACAAGTCACTAGTTCGACCACACTTAGAATACTGTGCACAGTTCTGGTCTCCGGTGTATAAGAAAGACATAGCTGAACTAGAGCGGGTGCAGAGAAGAGCGACCAAGGTTATTAGAGGACTGGGGGGTCTGCAATACCAAGATAGGTTATTACACTTGGGGCTATTTAGTTTAGAAAAACGAAGACTAAGGGGTGATCTTATTTTAATGTATAAATATATCAGGGGACAGTACAAAGACCTTTCTGATGATCTTTTTAATCATAGACCAGAAACAGGGACAAGGGGGCATCCTCTGCGTTTGGAGGAAAAAAGGTTTAAGCATAATAACAGACGTGGATTCTTTACTGTAAGAGCAGTAAGACTATGGAACTCTCTGGCGTATGATGTTGTAATGAGTGATTCATTACTTAAATTTAAGAGGGGACTGGATACCTTTCTGGAAAAGTATAATGTTACAGGGTATATACACTAGATTCCTTGATGGGGCGTTGATCCAGGGAACTAGTCTGATTGCAGTATGTGGAGTCGGGAAGGATTTTTTTTCCCCAATGTGGAGCTTACTCTTTGCCACATGAGTTTTTTTTGCCTTCCTCTGGATCAACATGTTAGGGCATGTTAGGTTAGGCTATGGGTTGAACTAGATGGACTTATAGTCTTCCTTCGACCTTAATAACTATGTATAAATTATAACTGAAATCCTAATCCAAACACACCCCTAACCCTAATCCCAACAGTAACCCTAACCACACCTCTACCCCTGACACACCCCTAACCATAATCCCAACCGTAAATGTAATCTAAACCCCAACCGTAACTTTAGCCCCAACCCTAACTTTAGCCCCAACCCTAACCCTAACGGCAAAATGGAAATAAATACATTTTTTTTAATTTTCCCTAACTAAGGGGGGTTTGATTTAGGGGGGTTTGATGAAGGGGGGTTTGATTTACTTTTATAGCGGGTTTTTTTAGCGGATTTTTATGATTGGCAGCCGTCACATACTAAAAGACGCTTTTTATAGTAAAAAATATTTTTTGCGTTAACACTTTGAGAGCTATAATTTTTCCATATTTTGGTCCACAGAGTCATGTAAGGTCTTGTTTTTTGCAGGACGAGTTGACGTTTTTATTGGTAACATTTTCGGGCACGTAACATTTTTTGATCGCTTTTTATTCCAATTTTTGTGAGGCAGAATGACCAAAAACCAACTATTCATGAATTTCTTTTGGGGGAGGCGTTTATACTGCTCCGCGTTTGGTAAAATGGATAAAGCAGTTTTATTCTTCGGGTCAGTACGATTACAGCGATACCTCATTTATATAATTTTTTTATGTTTTGGCGCTTTTATACGATAAAAACTATTTTATAGAAAAAATAATTATTTTTGCATTGCTTAATTCTCAGGACTATAACTTTTTTATTTTTTTGCTGATGATGATGTATGGTGGCTCGTTTTTTGCGGGACAAGATGACGTTTTCAGCGGTACCATGGTTATTAATATCCGTCTTTGATCGCTTGTTATTCCACTTTTTGTTCGGTGGTATGATAATAAAGCGTTGTTTTTTGCCTCTTTTTTTCTTACCGTGTTTACTGAAGGGGTTAACTAGTGGGTGAGTTTTATAGGTCGGGTCGTTACGGACGCGGCAATACTAAATATGTGTACTTTTATTGTTTTTTTTAAATTTAGATAGAGAAATGTATTTATGGGAATAATATTTATTTTTTTCATTATTTAGGAATTTTTTTTAAAATTTTTTTCACACATTTGGAATTTTTTTTAAACTTTTTTACTTTGTCCCAAGGGGGGGACATCACAGATCGGTGATCAGACAGTTTGACTGTCAGATCACCGATCTGCCTTACAGTGCTGTAGGCTTACCAAGTGCCTGCTGTGAGCAGGCACTTGGTAAGCCACCTCCCTCCCTGCAGGACCCGGATGCCGCGGCCATCTTGGATCCAGGCCTGCGGCAGGGAGGGAGGTAGGGAGACCCTCGCAGCAACATGATCACATCGCGTTGCTGCGGAGGTCTCAGGGAAGCCCGCAGGGAGCCCCCTCCCTGGGCGACGCTTCCCTGTACCGCCGGCACACCACGATCATGTTTGATGGCGGTGTGACGGGGGTTAATGTGCCGGATGTCAGCTGCGATAGGCAGCTGACACCCGGCCGCGATCGGCTGCGCTCCCCCCGTGAGCGCGGCCAATCGCTATGTTGTACTATCCCGTCGGTGGTCATACGGGCCCACCCCACCTCGACGGGATAGTACGTCATATGTCAGAAAGGGGTTAAAGTGGCCTAGGCCAGATTATACCCGGGTATATTCTGGCCTAATCCAAACTATACCCCGGGGTATAAATTGGACTAGTCCAGTTTATACCCCTCTGGGCCAGACTATACCCCGGGTATATTCTGGCCTAGCTCAAACTATACCTTGGGGTATAAATTGGACTAGTCCAGATTATACCCCTCCAGGTCAGAATATACCCCAGCTGCTGTAGATCAGGCAGCGCACAGGGCCCCAGGCAGAGTACAGGGCCCCAGGCAGCCTACAGGGGCCCCAGGCAGCCCGCAGGGGCCCCAGGCAGCACACAGGACCCCAGGCAACACACGAGGTCCCAGGCAGCACACAAGGTCCCAGGCAGCACACAGGGCCCAAGGCAGAGCACGGGGCCCAAGGCAGCACATGGGGCCCCAGGCAGCGCACAGGGCCCCAGGCAGCACACGTGGCTCCAGGCAGCGCAGGGCGTTCCAGGCAGCGCACGGGGCCCCAAGCAGAGCACGGGGCCCAAGGCAGCACATGGGGCTCCAGGCAGAGCACAGGGGCCCCAAGCAGCGCACGGGGACCCAGGCAGCACACGGGGACCCAGGCAGCGCACAGGGGCCCCAGGCAGTGCATGGGGCACCAGGCAACACACGAGGTCCCAGGCAGCACATGGGGGCCCCAGGCAGCACACGGGGCCCCAGGCAGAGCACGGGGCCCCAGGCAGCGCACAGGGGCCCCAGGCAGCCCACAGGACCCCAGGCAGCTGTGCTCAGGCTTTACGGCCGGCGCTCAGTCAGTGCGGGAAGCTGAAGGCGAGGGACGTGACCAGACACCGGAATGTAAGTATGTAGTGTTTTTTTTTACATTTACAATGGTAACCAAGGTAAACATCGGGTTACTAAGCACGGCCGCTTAGTAACCCGATGTTTACCCTGGTTGCCCGGGGACTTCGAGATCGTTGGTCGCTGGAGAGCTGTCTGTGTGACAGCTCTCCAGCGACCAAACAGCGATGCTGCAGCGATCGGCATTGTTGTCTAGATCGCTGCAGCGTCGCTTAATGTGACGGTACCTTTAGGATTATCTGTGCACTTTATTTTAATAGCACTGACTTGTCATATTGTTTACAATTTGCCATGCTTACATATTTTAACCCCTTATGGTCATACATTTGGTAGTGCTACTCTGTTTTAATATAACATTTTATATATTTGAATTAATAAAATATTTTTGGATAAAAAATACTCTTTGATCCTTTCTTTGCTTTAATATGCTTAGCTTGGCCTGTGTTCTATTGATGTTATTTGGAGTTTTAACCCATTTAATTTTTGAAGCCTGGTTTTGGAAAACCTTTGGTCTAACTACAGTTGTGGCCAAAAGTATGGACACCCCTGCAATTCTGTCAGATAATACTCAGTTTCTTCCTGAAAATGATTGCAAACACAAATTCTTTGTTATTATTATCTTCATTTAATTTGTCTTAAATGAAAAAACACAAAAAGAATTGTTCTAAAGCCAAATTGGATATAATTCCACACCAATCATTAAAAAGGGGGTGGACAAAAGTATTGGCACTGTTTGAAAAATCATGTGATGCTTCTGTAATTTGTGTAATTAACAGCACCTAAAGGTACCGTCACACTTAACGATATCGTTAACGATATCGTTGCTTTTTGTGACGTAGCAACAATATCGTTAAGGAAATCGTTATGTGTGATAGCGACCAACGATCAGGCCCCTGCTGGGAGATCGTTGGTCGCTGAAGAAAGTCCAGAACTTTATTTCGTCGCTGGATCTCCCGCTGACATCGCTGGATCAGCGTGTGTGACACCGATCCAGCGATGTCTTCACTGGTAACCAGGGTAAACATCGGGTAACTAAGCGCAGGGCCGCACTTAGTAACCCGATGTTTACCCTGGTTACCAGCATAAAAGTTAAAAAAAACCCAAACAATTCATACTTACCTACCGCTGTCTGTCCTCCGGCGCTGTGCTTCTCTGCACTGCTCCTGCACTGGCTGTGAGCACAGCGGCCGGAAAGCAGAGCGGTGACGTCACCGCTCTGCTTTCCGGCCGCTGTGCTCACAGTCAGTGCAGGAGGAGTGCAGAGAAGCACAGCGCCGGAGGACAGACAGCGGTAGGTAAGTATGAAGTGTTTTTTTTTTTTTACTTTTACGCTGGTAACCAGGGTAAACATCGGGTTACTAAGCGCGGCCCTGCGCTTAGTTACCCAATGTTTACCCTGGTTACCGGGGACCTCGGGATCGTTGGTCGCTGGAGAGCTGTGTGACAGCTCTCCAGCGAACAAACAGCAACGCTGCAGCGATCGACATCGTTGTCGGTATCGCTGCAGCGTCGCTTAGTGTGACGGTACCTTAGCAGGTGTTGGCAATAACTAAATCACACTTGCAGCCAGTTGACATGGATTAAAGTTGACTCAACCTCTGTCCTGTGTCCTTGTGTGTACCACATTGAGCATGGAGAAAAGAAAGAAAACCAAAGAACTGTCTGAGGACTTGAGAAACTAAATTATGAGGAAGCATGAGCAATCTCAAGGCTACAAGTCCATCTCCAAAGACCTGAATGTTCCTGTGTCTACCGTGCGCAGTGTCATCAAGAAGTTTAACCCCTTAGTGACAGAGCCAATTTGGTACTTAATGATCGAGCCAATTTTTGCAATTCTGACCACTGTCACTTTATGAGGCTATAACTCTGGAACGCTTCAACGGATCCCGCTGATTCTGAGATTGTTTTTTCGTGACATATTGTACTTCATGTTAGTGGTAACATTTCTTCGATATTACTTGCGATTATTTATGAAAAAACGGAGATATGGCGAAAATTTTTAAAATTTTGCAATTTTCAAACTTTGTATTTTTATGCCCTTAAATCAGAGAGATATGTCACGAAAAATAGTTAATAAATAACATTTCCCACATGTCTACTTTACATCAGCACAATTTTGGAAACAAAATTTTTTTTTGTTAGGGAGCTATAAGGGTTAAAAGTTGACCAGCAATTTCTCATTTTTACAACACCATTTTTTTTTAGGGACCACATCACATTTGAAGTCATTTTGAGGGGTCTATATGATAGAAAATAATGAAGTGTGACACCATTCTAAAAACTACACCCCTCAAGGTTCTCAAATCCACATTCAAGAAGTTTATTAACCCTTTACGTGCTTCACAGGAACTGAAACAATGTGGAAGGAAAAAATGAACATTTAACTTTTTTTTGCAAACATCTTAATTCAGAACCATTTTTTTTATTTTCACAAGTGTAAAAACAGAAATGTAACCATAAATTTTGTTATGCAATTTCTCCTGAATACGCCAATACCCCATATGTGGGGGTAAACCACTTTTTGGGCGCACCGCAGAACTTGGAAGTGACGGAGCGCCGTTTGACTTTTTCAATGCAGAATTGGCTGGAATTGAGATCGGACGCCATGTCACGTTTAGAAAGCCCCTGATGTGCCTAAACAGTGGAAACTCCCCACAAGTGACACCATTTTGGAAACTAGACCCCTTAAGGAACTTATCTAGATGTGTGGTGAGCACTTTAAACCCCCATGTGCTTCACAGAAGTTTATAATGTAGAGC
Source organism: Ranitomeya imitator (assembly GCF_032444005.1). Taxonomy (NCBI): domain Eukaryota; kingdom Metazoa; phylum Chordata; class Amphibia; order Anura; family Dendrobatidae; genus Ranitomeya; species Ranitomeya imitator. The sequence continues at coordinate 580,864,048 of NC_091282.1, forward strand.
CGTGAAAATAAAAAAATCGCTTTTGTTTACACAAAAATGATCTTTTCGCCCACAAATTCTTATTTTCACAAGGGTAACAGGAGAAATTAGACCACAAAAGTTGTTGTGCGATTTCTCCTGAATACGTCGATACCCCATATGTGAGGGTAAACCACTGTTTGGGCGCACCGCAGAGCTTGGAAGTGAAGGAGCGCCGTTTTACTCTTTCAATGTAGAATTGGCTGGAATTGAGATTGGACGCCATGTCGCGTTTGGAGAGCCCCTGATGTGCCTAAACAGTGGAAACCCCCCACAAGTGACACCATTTTGGAAACTAGACCCCTTAAGGAACTTATCTAGATGTGTGGTGAGCACTTTGAACCCCCATGTGCTTCACAGAAGTTTATAATGTAGAGCCGTGGAAAAAAAAACGCATTTTTTCTACAAAAATGATCTTTTTGCCCACAAATTTTTATTTTCACAAGGGTAACAGGAGAAATTAGACCACAAAAGTTGTTGTGCAATTTCTTCTGAGTACGTCGATATTCAATATGTGGGGGTAAACCACTGTTTGGGCGCACCGCAGAGCTTGGAAGAGAAAGAGTGCCGTTTTACTTTTTCAATGTAGAATTGGCTGGAATTGAGATCGGACGCCATGTCGCGTTTGGAGAGCCCCTGATGTGCCTAAACAGTAGAAATCCCCCACAAGTGACCCCATTTTGGAAACTAGACCCCCAAGGAACTTATCTAGATGTGTGGTGAGAACTTTGAATGCCCAAGTGCTTCACAGAAGTTTAGAATGCAGAGTCGTGAAAATAAAAAATATTTTTTTTTTCACAAAAAAGATATTGTAGCCCCCAAGTTTTTATTTTCACAAGGGTAACAAGAGAAATTGGACCCCAGAAGTTGTTGTCCAATTTATCCCGAGTACGCTGATGCCCCATATGTGGGGGTAACCCACTGTTTGGGCACACGGCAGAGCTCAGAACGGAGGGAGCACCATTTGACTTTTTGAGCGCAAAATTGGCTGTCGTGTTTGGAGACCCCCTGATGTACCTAAACAGTGGAAACCCCCCAATTCTAGCTCCAACCCTAACCCCAACACACCCTTAACCCTAATCCCAACCTGATCCATAATCCTAATCACTAACCCTAACCATAATCACAACCCTTACCCCAAAACAACCCTAATGTCAACCCTAACCATAACCCTAATCAAAACCCTAAATCCAACACAACCCTAATCCTAATCTCAACCCTAACCTCAAACCTAACCCTAATCCCAATACACCCCTAATCACAACCCTAACCTTAACCCTAATCCCAAACCTAACCCTAATCCCAAGCGTAACCCTAATGCCAACCCTAACCCTAATACCAACCCCAATCCAAACCCTAACCCTAATCCCAACTCTAACCCTAACTTTAGCCCCAACCCTAAGGCTACTTTCACACTTGCGTCGTTTGGCATCCGTCGCAATCCGTCGTTTTGAACAAGAAACGGATCCTGCAAATGTGCCCGCAGGATGCGTTTTTTGCCCATAGAATTGTGTTGCCGATGGATCGTGACGGATGGCCACACGTCGCGTCCGTAGTGCACTGGATCAGTTGTGTTTTGGCGGACCGTCGGCACAAAAAAAGTTCAATGAAACGTTTTTTTTGTACGTCGCATCCGCCATTTCTGACCGCGCATGCGTGGCCGTAACTCCACCCCCTCCTCCCCAGGACATAGATCGGGCAGCGGATGCGTTGAAAAACTACAGCCGCTGCCCACGTTGTGCACAATTTTCACAACGTGCGTCGGTATGTCGGGCCGACGCATTGCGACGGCCCCGTACCGACGTAAGTGTGAAAGAAGCCTAACCCTAAATTTAGCCCCAACCCTAACCCTAAATTTAGCCCCAACCCTAACCCTAAATTTAGCCCCAATCCTAGCCCTAACCCTATCCCTAACCCTAATTTTAGCCTCAACTGCCGGCCAGCAGATGGAGACAGATGGCGGGCGCACTGCGCATGCGCCCGCCATTTTCTTTTGCCGGCGGCCAGGAGGAGCAGCAGGAGGATCCAGGGACACAGGTGAGTATGATAGGGTCCTCGAATCCCCCTATTTCTCTGTCCTCTGATGTGCGATCACATCAGAGGACAGAGAATTACACTTTACTTTTTTTTTTTTTTTTTTGCGGTCGCCGGTAAACAGTTAATTACCGGCGATCGCAAAACAGGGGTCGCTAAAACCGACCCCGATCATGCTCTTTGGGGTCTCGGCTACCCCCGGCAGCCGAGACCCCAAAGATTCTTGCGGGGCCGGCTGGCGGGCGCACTGCGCATGCGCCCGCCATTGTAAAGATGGCGGCGCCCACCGGGAGCCACGAGGAGCACTGGGGGAGATAGGTGAGTATTGGGGGGCTACCTGGGACCCCTTTTCTCTGTCCTCTGATGTGCGATCACATCGGAGGACAGAGAAATTAAAAAGAGATCGCGTTTTTTTTTTTTTTTTGCGATCGCCGGTAAACGGTTAATTACCGGCGATCGCAAATGCGGGGTGGGTAAAAAAAAACCCCGAATCATGTTCTCTGGGGTCTCGGCTACCCCCGACAGCCGAGACCCCGGAGAAAATCCGACTCTGGGGGGCGCTATTTACTTTTTCCACAGCACCGTTAATTAACGGCGCTGCAGTTTAAGTAACCTTAGCGGCCACCGTTAAAAGGCGTATCGGCGGTCGCTAAGGGGTTAAAGCCCATGGCACTGTGGCTAACCTCCCTAGATGTGGACGGAAAAGAAAAATTGACAAGAGATTTCAATGCAAGATTGTGCCGATGTTGGATAAAGAACCTCGACTAACATTCAAACAAGTTCAAGCTGCCCTGCAGTGCGAGGGTACAACAGTGTCAACCCATACTATCCGTCGGAGTCTGAATGAAGAGGGACAGTATGGTAGGAAAAAGCCTAAACCATTTTGGAAGAATGTTCTCTGGTCAGATGAGACAAAAGTAGAGCTTTTTGGGCAAAGGCATCAACACAGAGTTTACAGGAGAAAAAAAAGAGGCATTCAAAGAAAAGAACACAGTCCCTAAAGTCAAACATGGTGGAGGTTCCCTGATGTTTTGGAATTGCTTTGCTGCCTCTGGCACTGGACTGCTTGACCGTGTGCATGGCATTATGAAGTCTGAAGACTACCAACAAATTTTGCAGCATAATGTAGGGCCCAGTGTGAGAAAGCTGGGTCTCCCTCAGAGGTCATGGGTCTTCCAGCAGGACAATGACCCAAAACATACTTCAAAAAGAAAATAGAAAATGGTTTGAGAGAAAGCACTGGAGACTTCTAAGGTGGCTAGCAATGAGTCCAGACCTAACACCTGTGGAGAGATCTAAAAATGGCAGTTTGGAGAAGGCACCCTTCAAATATCAGGGACCTGGAGCAGTTTGCCAAAGAAGAATGGTCTAAAATTCCAGCAGAGCATTGTAAGAAACTCATTTATGGTTACCGGAAGCGGTTGGTCGCAGTTATTTTGGCTAAAGGTTGTGCAAAATTAAATTAAAAAGATATTTTATTAACAAATCAATTTTAAAACCAATATAACTCAAGGGTGAGGTCCACAAAACAAACAGGAAAGAAACAGTGGATACACCCTCCCCTACATAATATTGGTTTTAAAATTATGATTTGTTTATAAAATATCTTTTTAATTTTATTTTGCTCTGGTGTGGAGCCTTTCTTTATTGGTGTGTATATATTCCATAAATGGTCTCCATTAGGATATATGCTTAGGTGTCTTGTTGTATTTTTCAGCTGTTCTATATCCTATCCAAATATGGATTTCAGGAGCAGAGATGCGTCCTGGTTACTACGTGCACAGGATATTTTTTCGGGTGAGGCTCCACATACACAGGATTCAGCTCAGAAGGCGGCCCTTAAGAAAACCTTGACTAATCTCCTGAATCGGAGAAAACGTACATGGTGGAACAAGGTGTCACTAGAAAACTATTTAAAGAAGGGTTTGACCCCTCGTGGGCTGAGGGTTCAGGTTTTCCCATCATTTCAGGTGGAGGACGACGTTTTTCGTCTCCGATGGGAAACTGCATGTAATACATGCTCCGCCGCATTTATGAATATTTTAGTGGATATTAACACTAAAACACTAGAGGAATTGGAGGTTGAGATTGCTGAAATACAGAAAAAGTTGAACCTGGAATGTTCTAAAGAGGAAATGGAAAACCTTAGAAAGGAAATTGAGAAGAGCCTGGTGGAGTGGGAGAACCAGATCTCAAGTACTAAGAACAAAAAATTCTTATGTGATCTGGAAGATAAGAAATCCAATTGTGTCTTCAAATGGAATAGTAAAAGGACAGTTAGAAATGAGGCATCTGTCAAAATGTCTACAACTGACACTTTAACAACTGGGACATCAATCACCTCATCTACAAGGAATCGGAGATGCCCTATAAGACACAACAGACATGGATATGGGTATGGTCGCAGACAGGGTGATTATAGAGATAGAACCCAAACTCAGGACAAGAATCCTTCTAACACTGCATTAAAGGGCACCTGTCACCCCGAAAATCGCGGGTGAGGTAAGCCCACCGGCATCAGGGGCTTATCTGCAGCATTCTGTAATGCTGTAGATAAGCTCCCGATGTTACCTGAAAAAGGAGAAAAAGGCGTTATATTATACTCACCCAGGGGTGGTCCCGCTGCTGGTCAGGTCGGATGGGTGTCTCCGGTCCGCTCCGGCGCCTCCCATCTTCATTACAAGAAGTCCTCTTCTGATCTTCAGCCACGGCTCCGGCGCAGGCGTACTTTGCTCTGCCCTCTTGAGGGCAGAGGATAGTACTGCAGTGCGCAGGCGCCGGAAAGGTCAGAGGCCCGGCGCCTGCGCACTGCAGTACTCTGTCTGCCCTCAACAGGGCAGAGCAAAGTACGCCTGCGCCGGAGCCGTGGCTGAAGATCAGAAGAGGACGTCTTGTAATGAAGATGGGAGGCGCCGGAGCAGACCAGAGACACCCATCCGACCTGACCAGCAGCGGGACCACCCCTGGGTGTGTATAATATAACATCTTTTTCTCCTTTTTCAGGTAACATCGGGGGCTTATCTACAGCATTACAGAATGCTGAAGATAAGCCCCTGATGCCGGTGGGCTTACCTCACGAGCGATTTTCGGGGTGACAGGTTCCCTTTAAAGGTAATTAATTTGTCTGAGATACCATTAACCCCTGACCATTTTTCAGTACTAAGCCGCGGTTTGACTTTTTCTCCCACTTCAAGTTTTGACAGATTTTCGGCAGTTAAGGATTTACAGTTATTCGCCAGGAAACTTACCTTTAAGAAAATGTACTACAAACAGGAGGAAGTAACGACTACAGCAACTATATCTTCCACACAGGTCCTTGAGATTTTGGAGGACCTAGCAGGAGAATCAGAAGAATCCAACAAAAGTAAGTATCCATCACAACTTCTCCCCAGGTCAACCAGATTCCCACAGATCTCAATGTATCCTGAGATTGATCTGTTTGTCCGACTTGTTATGAGGGACATGCAGAATTTTCCTGAATCTATGAAAACGGATAATCTCACTATTGGAGAGAGGGCTGCCCTCAAGGAGCTAGAAGGCCAAAAAAATGTACTTATTAAGCCCTCCGACAAGGGAGGCAATGTGGTAATCTGGCCTGTTAAACTCTATGAGAAAGAGATGCTTAGACAGCTGAATGACACTAAGTGTTATCGCCGTTTGACATTCAATCCTCTGTCAAAATATAGGTTGGAACTTCAAGAGCTTCTCCTACGGGCTGTTGAACGTGTGGTAATTACCACAAGACAGATGGAAGGACTTTTCATAGAGGAACCAACGGTGGCTGTAATTTATTTACTACCTAAAATACACAAAGACCCAGTCACTCCTCCAGGTAGACCAATTGTCTCGGGAATTAATAACATTTGTGACCCGTTGTGTAGACTAATTGACTATCATTTGAAACCGTTGGTAGAAACTCTTCCTTCTTTCTTGAAGGACACAACGGATGTTCTCAGGAAACTGGATGGCATTCATTTAGAAGCAGACATGTGCCTGGTGACGTGCGACGTCGAGTCGCTTTACACGTTTATCAAACACCAAGATGGGGCATATGCCACCAAGTTCTTTTTGAATTCCAGTGGTCTTGACCGAGCGTTATGTGAATTCCTCACAGAAGCTCTACAGTTTTTCTTGACCCATAATTTCTTTTTCTTCAAGGAGTCCCTCTACCTACAGCTCCAGGGGACTGCAAAGCGGGCGTCTTGTGCGCCCTCGTATGCAAATCTCTTCCTGGGGCTGTGGGAGAAGGACATTTTTCAGTCTGATCCGGTGACGTTATGCTCTGGTGTTGTAGCATGGTGGCGTTATATTGATGACGTGCTCCTCATTTGGCAGGGCACGCAGGAAGACCTACATTCCTTCTTTGATTTCCTAAATGATAATGAGCGTAACATCAGACTCACATACCAAAGTAGTAGTCAACATATTGAATTTCTGGATATTTCTATCCAGGTTGACCATATGGGAAATATTCAAACTGATCTTTTTCGCAAAGAGACTGCAGCTAACACTCTCCTGCACGCCAGTTCTCAACACCCTAGGCATCTATTAAGAAACTTTCCAACTGGACAGTTCCTTAGAGTCAGGAGGATCTGCTCTAATGATTCTTTTTTTGAAAAACAGGCTGATGACCTCTGTACAAGATTCAAGGAACGAGGCTATGACAAAAGAACCCTACGTCAAGCATATGCAAGAGCTCGTATGAGTAACCGTGGTGATCTCCTAAAGAACAAAATCAAGAATGGAGGGACGTTTGAGCAAAAGGTACGGTGTATCATGGACTTCAACTCTCGTAGTGATGAAGTGTACAAAATACTGCAAAAACACTGGGACGTTTTATCCCTCGACAAGACTCTATCTACATTTGTGGGGGATGCTCCTGCTGTAACATACAGAAGAGCTCGGAATCTACGGGATCACCTAGTACATAGTCATCACAAGGGAGACACAGCAAAATTCATTTTTGGATCAAAAGGCCCGGCATGGGGTTGTTCCCCATGTGGAAAATGCGTGGCCTGCAAAAGTATTGTCAAGGCTAAAGAATTCACGAATGCAGACTCTAGTAAGAAATATGTCATCACGTACAATATCAATTGCACTACTAGAGCTGTCATTTATCATGCCACGTGCCCTTGTGGCCTTATTTACGTTGGCATGACTACTCGCGAATTCAGAAGACGTGTCTGGGAGCATGTCCTAGATATAGAGGGGGCAAACAATGTCGACGACACTACCCTGTTGAAACCAATTCCACGACACTTCAGGGAAGTACATAAATGTGACCCCACTAATCTACTTTTCAAAGGCATAGATCGGGTATTTATTGGACCACGTGGTGGGAATTGGAAGCGTCTCTTAGCGCAAAAAGAAACCAGGTGGATTTTTAAACTGAATACCATATCCCCTGGGGGATTGAACGATCATAATAGCTTTCAACCATTCCTATAACTGATACTCTATGAAGCCAATTCAGCAATATATATCTCTCCTCCTTAGTCAATTCCTCTTTGTGTTTTTCAGTATATCCTGATTACGGAGTATTCTTATATATACCTTTTTATACTTTTTAATCTGGTTTTATGTGTTTTATGTGTCCGTAGTTTTCTGAGCTAAGTGTTTGTAAATCGCTGGACTATATATCTATGATATGGCCATATTATTAATTTTGTTTTTATTACTTATTTAGGTCTTGTGTTATGCTGCATATATGTCAATTCTCATACAGGAGGATCTTCATCTCAAGCACGATGTGACTTTCATGTCTTTCTTCTTATGCATTATATTTCATATTGGATTTTTTATTTATCTGTTTTCAAGATTGGTCTGGGTTGTGTATATGTATATATGTATGCATGTACTGAGATGTGTATGTATGTGTATATGTATATATATGTATATATGTAATTTATATGATTTGAAGTTTTTCACAGTCATATTTATTTACTACATATTTCAATATAGATATATATATATTTTTTTAATATGTAATGTCTTGCCAATATGTCATATCTTTGTTAGCACGGGTATAAATTATATGCATAATGCACTTTATTATTATATGATAGATGATAACTTTGTTACGACCAATTTTTAAGCACTGGGCACTTTGTTATATTTTTAATATCAATTGCTGATTTAACATATCACTTCAGCATTGGGCTGATTTTTAGTAATCAAGATTATCACATTTTATATTTCCTATGTATTAATCCCTCTAGATATATCTAATGTTTCTGTATGTGAATATTAGCTATTTTATCAAAGTCTGTCACTTATTCACCCATTAAATTATCTTACACGTTGTAGGTGTTTCTCTTTTCCTCTTGGTTTGGGTTTTTCTTATGTATACTAATAACTCTCCTGCTTGAGTATATGTATGTGCTTTCTTTCCCTGTACGTTTGTTGTTTGGTTGTTTGTGCTATTGGTTATACAGCGTCCTTGGCTGCCCTATACTAGTTATAACAGACACTTTATGGTTGGGCAAAATGAAAGACTGTACCGCACATTTACTTTGTTAGATCGATATCACTTTTAACTGCACCTTTGAGGTTCACTCGGCGGCGTCTGGCAGTGCGTCCCTTATGTGTTGCACGGTGGGAGCGTCCCGGTTGCTGGGATACCTTTTGCAACTGTCAATTTACGGCTGGGGCTCCGTACTACGTATCAGCACCAGGTGATCGGCTTCACTTACGGCCGCACTCCCGGAATACACTCAGCGGCGCCCGGAGGATATGAAAATACCTGCCCTACACGCTGCATAATAAAAGTTTAATTTTATCACTTCATCCTAACTGCACTTGGCTTAATGGCCTCGGGAATATGATTGTGTGTGATTATGGTATGTCTTGTGGGCTGGCCCTCCCCCCCTTTTTTTCGGCGGTGTCTGGCGCTGTCATGACAACAAGATTTTTTTGGCACATGCGCTCTTCTATCTTCTCTTTTTTTTGTGTTTCATTGGCCATCAGCGATATAAAAAAGTACCGTACCAGTGTCTAACCACCCCTGGAAGAAAGCATTTCATTGCGAAACGCGCGTCGGGTGTGGTGGACGCCTGGAGACTCCCTCTGCTACTCTTGGTAATTATTATGTGAATGCCTCATTCATATGTTAATGTGACTGATTAGATCCCTTGTAGCTGGCCTGAGGAATGAATATCCCTCCCCTACATAGGTAAACAATGACTAAAAAAATGCTGGCCTAGTGTCTATAGGGGTGTATTGTATTTACGAAATGGTATTCCCTATGTCACACACTACGTTTAAACAATGAATGTGTATTACCCTGTTTATCTACAGGGATATCTGTGACTATATACTTACTAGCTATTGAACCCGTTCTACGCCCGGGTGGCGAGCATTTATATTGGTATATGGTCTCCATCCTGGTATGTGCTGCTCCATCCTGCGCCCCCATCCTGTCATGTGCTGCTCCCATCCTGCGCCCCCGTTCTGTCATGTGCTGCTCCCATCCTGCGCCCCCGTTCTGTCATGTGCTGCTCCCATCCTGCGCCTCCATTCTGTCATTTGCTGCTCCCATCCTGTCATTTGCTGCTCCCATCCTGCGCCCGTTCTGTCATTTGCTGCTCCCATCCTGCGTCCCCGTTCTGTCATTTGCTGCTGCCATCCTGCGCCCGTTCTGTCATGTGCTGCTGCCATCCTGCGCCCGTTCTGTCATGTGCTGCTGCCATCCTGCGCCCGTTCTGTCATGTGCTGCTGCCATCCTGCGCCCGTTCTGTCATGTGCTGCTGCCATCCTGCGCCCGTTCTGTCATGTGCTGCTGCCATCCTGCGCCCGTTCTGTCATGTGCTGCTGCCATCCTGCGCCCGTTCTGTCATGTGCTGCTGCCATACTGCGCCCGTTCTGTCATGTGCTGCTCCCATCCTGCGCCCGTTCTGTCATGTGCTGCTGCCATCCTGCGCCCGTTCTGTCATGTGCTGCTGCCATCCTGCGCCCGTTCTGTCATGTGCTGCTGCCATCCTTCGCCCGTTCTGTCATGTGCTGCTGCCATCCTTCGCCCGTTCTGTCATGTGCTGCTGCCATCCTGCGCCCGTTCTGTCATGTGCTGCAGCCATCCTGCGCCCGTTCTGTCATGTGCTGCTGCCATCCTGCGCCCGTTCTGTCATGTGCTGCGGCCATCCTGCGCCCGTTCTGTCATGTGCTGCGGCTATCCTGAGCCCGTTCTGTCATGTGCTGCTGCCATCCTGCGCCCGTTCTGTCATGTGCTGCTGCTATCCTGCGCCCGTTCTGTCATGTGCTGCGGCCATCCTGCGCCCGTTCTGTCATGTGCTGCTGCCATCCTGCGCCCGTTCTGTCATGTGCTGCGGCCATCCTGCGCCCGTTCTGTCATGTGCTGCGGCCATCCTGCGCCCGTTCTGTCATGTGCTGCTGCCATCCTGCGCCCGTTCTGTCATGTGCTGCTCCCATCCTGCGCCACCATTGTATTATATGCCCCCCGCTCCAGTGTGTATGCCCCCGAATGCTGCTGCCATATAAAAAAAAAAAAAATACCATACTCACCTATCGTCCGGCTCCACTGCAGGTATGTCTTCAAGAAAATGGCGCCGGAAAGCGGGGACTGCGCAGGCGCCGATTCCGGCAGCAGGAATCGGCGCCTGCGCAGTCCGCGCCCTCCGGAGCCGGGAGCAGAGGAGCCGGGAGACGGAGCCGCAAGCAGCGCTGGAACCGGGAAAGGTGAGTATACTTACCCTCCCTCCTGGCGGTCCCTGACTCTCCGGTGGAGATCGCGGTATGCGTTCAGTGCTTACGCATACCGCGATCTCCCGGGAGCGTCGCTCTGTGAGGCCCAGACTGCGCCGGCGCTTGCGCTTGCGCAGTCTATAGAGGCTTCGGACAGAGTGACGCTCCCAGCGTTATATTATAGATAGGTTGTCTCCAGGTGTATCCAGTGTTTCTTTCCTGTTTGTTTTGTGGACCTCACCCTTGAGTTATATTGGTTTTAAAATTAAAATTATGATTTGTTAATAAAATATCTTTTTAATTTAATTTTGCTCTGGTGTGGAGCCTTTCTTTATTGGTGTGTATATATTCCATAAATGGTCTCCATTAGGATATATGCTTAGGTGTCTTAAAGGTTGTGCAACCAAGTATTAGGCTGAGGGTGCCAATACTTTTGTCTGGCCCATTTTTGGAGTTGTGTGTGAAATGATCAATGTTTTGCTTTTTGCTTCATTCTCTGTTGTGTTTTTTCATTTAAGACAAATTAAATGAAGATAATACCACCAAAGAATTTGTGATTGTAATCATTTTCAGGAAGAAACGGAGTATTTTCTGACAGAATTGCAGGGGTGTTAATACTTTTGGCCACAACTATATTCGGTACATTCTGTTTTACAACAACTCTTGTTTTCCATCATGGACTTAAAAGCCAAGGAAAAAGTTTGGCTTGCTAAAGCCAATGACCCTTTCAAGCAGAGTACCCCTACCAATTTTAATAGTACCCAAAGTGAAAGTAAGGAATTAACGTCAAAATATAAAAATCTCCTAAACAAAAAGACTCGCATCTGGTGGACTAAGGCCTCTCTGGATAACTGTATTCAACATAAAATTATACCACGAGGCCTGAGAGTACAACTGTACCCCACCTTTGACTTGGATGATACAGATCTCATAACGAAATGGGAACATACAGCGCCATCCTGTTCCCTGTCATTTATGGAGATTATTAACACCAACAATTCCTCTATTTTATGTGACATTGAACTGAACCAGATGCAAAAAGATCTTACTAATAAATTGACCCCTGATGAATTGAGCAAATTTTATCATGATGTAAATTTAGAATTGTACAAATGGGAACAACAAATTAGCTAATTAAAAATGAAGAAATACCAACGTGATGCACAGGATTATGAAAATAAAAGGGTTTTCCGGTGGCAAAGTAGGACTCAAGACACTAAAAACAAAAAAAAAAAACCTTCACTAGAAGTCCTTCAGCATCATCCATGTCCTCTCTCTCAAGCAATGCTACCTCTACTCATGAGCAGGATCATATAAACCCTTGAGTTCACAGAACAAGGTTTGGGGGTCGAGGTAGATATCAAGCGAGACAGGACCCTGGTTACGGCAATAGAAGGAACGATCACCCTAAGGTACAAAATTTGTCTTCGCATGTACTTTCTGCTGAACATGTCAAACTATTAGAAAAGGGCCTAAATTTTTCTCCTCCTCAACCTCTCGACGCCTTCACGACCATAAAAGATATTCATCTCTTTGCAAGAAAGCCTATTCTAAAAAGATTTCATGACAAATCTAATATGGGCTTGTCACTCAATTCGGAAGAGGAAACTGAAGGCCTTGCTATTCTTGAGTCCTTGGCTGAGGAAAAGGATTCCTCTGAGATGGTAAGCACTTTTTAATAAATGTAAAAAATTCCCTAATATCAATAAATTGTCCTGCCGTGGAAGTTTTTGTTAAATTGGTGACTAAAGATATAGAGAATATTAATTCTACATTTCGGCCTAAACCAGCTTATGTACTTGACAGAAAGATAATTTCAGAATTACAGGGGTGGATGTCACTTTCAAGATGGCCGATAAGGGGGGAAATTTGGTCATTTGGCCAAATGTGCTATATGAAAAACAGGCATATAAATTACTTCTGGATCAGAAATGCAAGATTGCCTTGTGCAGGCGTGTACTACGGAGGACAGAGAATGAACTTCAATCCAATATTGCGGCCAGCATGCAGCCAGCGAGTAAGGAAAAAGTGAATCAAACACTCGAAAACTCCGCCCATATGACCCAAAACCAGTCCCGCCAAATTCAGGTGACAGGTTCCCTTTAATAAGAAAACAATGAGCTTTGTTGAATTTACCAAAAGGCTGCAATGATACAAAGAGTGAAAAATGTAAAGGGGTATAAATAATTTTCGTACCCACTGTATGTCTAACTTGTAGGGTTTACAGAATGTCATATTAGACCAAGCTGCGGCCCCACAAACTTGGGTCTATTGCTCTCTCAGCCCAGCATGCTGAAATTGCTCTTGTAGAGGGTGCCTTAATGTTAATTGGAGGCTCTTTTCTCAAATTCATAAACCAGGGAAAAGGCTGAAGTAGTAATCCATCTAGCTAGGGTTGCCTTTGAGGCTTTCTTGCCTTTATTCTTTCCTGAATGCTGTACAGATTTGAGTCTTGTTTCCAGGCATTGGTAGTTTCCAGGCAACGCATTACTTATTTCCTTATGTTCAGGATGTGAAAAAGTTTCCTGGTTCAAATTTGCCCTTGATACTACCTTTCGCCGGAAAGAAGGATCAAGCCTGAGTCCTCCAAGATCTGCAGATAAGTATCTTTTACTAATACGGTTTGGATCTCCCCAAATCGCTTTGCAGAGGTGACTGCCACCAAGAACACTGTGTTCATGGACAGAAACCTAATGCTAGCCTCTTCCTCTGGTTCAAAGGGTGATTTACATAAGGCACCCAGCACTAGATTCAGGTTCAATCGTAGAACAGTTTTCCTGATAGGGGTCTCAACCTGGTAACGGCTCTAAAAAACCTCATAACCCATGGGTGATCTGCGCAAAGGGCCGTAATCTGAACCCTTAAAGGGAACCGGTCACAAGATTTTGCTGCTATAAGGCCCCTTTTACACATCAGGTTTTTGCAGTCAGGCACAATCCGGCTAATTTTTTCTCATAAACTTGTATCAGTGCTGGATGACCTCACGTTTCATCCGATTTTTGCCGGATCCGTAAAAAAAAGTTTTCCGGCGGCTGGAGAAACCGTACATAGGAACGCCTTTTCTGTCCGGTGAAAAAACGCATAGCAATGGATCCAGCGCAAAATGGGTGTTGCAGGTTCGGGTCCAACGCCTCCCATCTTCTTGCAACACCGCCCTCCTGCTTCTTCATCACTTCCCGGCATCGCGCTCCTGCACAGGCGTACTTATATGCCCCGTGGAGGGCAGAGTAAAATGCTGCAGTGTGGAGGGCAGAGTAAAGTGCTGCGGTGCGCAGGGCCTGGAAAGGCCCAGCGCCTGTGAACTGCAGTACTTTACTATGCCCTCAATACGGCAGATAAGTACGCCTTTGCCGGAGCGCGTTGTCGGAAAGCGATGAAGCAGGAGGGTGGTGTCTAAAGAATATGGGAGGAGTCGGACCTGCGACACCCAAACGGCGCGCACAGGACCGCCCCCGGGTGAGTATAATATAAAATTATTCATCACTTGCAGGTCGGACCGGGGGCTTATCTGCAGCATTATAGAGTGCTATAGATAATCCCTGAAAGGCAGAGGCTGCATTTTATAGTGGCAAAATCTGCTGACAGGTTCCCTTTAACTTGCTGAGCTTTAATCTCCTCTCAAATCCTCTCTGGAGGAACTCTAGGATCTTAGGAATATCTGGACTGGATGATTCTGCAATGGATTCTCCCATATATGAGCAGAAACTCGTTACCAGTTTCCTGCTTGCTTGCATAGTTCTTATTACCCTATCCGGTAGTCCCTCGGAGCTTAAAATTTGACCCTAACGATCCAGGCTGCTAGGTTTAGAAAGCGTGCATCCTGATGTAGAAGGGGACCCTGAGACAGCAGGTCGTATCTTTCCGGTAGGGGAACTGGATATTTCAGGACCATGTGGTGCAAGATTGGGAATCAATTTCTCTTGGTCAGAAGAGGACCACCAATATCACTGTGGCTCGGTCTTCTTGGAGCTTTCTTAGGACTCTTCGTATAAGAGGGAATGGGGGTGGACTCCATAGAGAATATCTGTTTCCCAACTTTGAGACAAGGCATCTACCCCTTTCTGGGTTGTCCCCTGGGTTTATGGTAAAAAATCTTGCTACTTTCACATTCTTCAGCGTTGCAAACAGGTCTCTGCATGGAACTCCCCCATCTCTGGGTTAGCTGGAGAAACACTTCTTGATTTAGTTCCCATTCAGAGGCCCAGAGTCTTTCCCTGCTGAGAAAGTCTGCAACTTTGTTCTCGGAGCCCTTGAGATGAACTGCTGAGATGGAAAGAACACTTCTCTCTGCCCTTTGAAATATTTATCTTGCCATGGACTATAGGAGTTGGCCTTTCGGACCTCTCTGGCGACGCAGGAAGGACACCATCGTATCGTTGGCTGAAAATTTTTTGACATGACTATTCCTGATCGCATCCTGATATTGTTGCAGAACTTCCCATACTGCCTTTAACTCTCAGTAATTATATGATCTTTCTCAATCTTCTGGGAACCTTGTAACCCTGAATGGACGGACCATCCACTTCCACTCCCCAGCCTTTCTGGCTGGTGTCGGTGGTAATGGTGATGAAGAGGAACAGAATCCAAGACACTCCTTCCTGAAGTCTTCTCCATGATGTCCACCATGACAAGGAATATCTCAGTCTTGGTGAAATCTTTATCTTTCTATCTAGCCCGGACCAATGTTTGTTCCAGGCTGAAAGGATAGTTTCTTGTAGATGCCTTGAGTGGGCCTTAAGGTACCGTCACACTTAGCGACGCTGCAGCGATACCGACAACGATCCGGATCGCTGCAGCGTCGCTGTTTGGTCGCTGGAGAGCTGTCACACAGACCGCTCTCCAGCGACCAACGATCCCGAGGTCCCCGGTAACCAGGGTAAACATCGGGTAACTAAGCGCAGGGCCGCGCTTAGTAACCCGATGTTTACCCTGGTTACCATCGTAAAAAAACAAACAGTACATACTTACATTCAGCTGTCTGTCCCTTGCCGTCTGTTTGCTGCACTGACTGCTGGCCGCAAAGTGAAAGCAGAGCACAGCCACAGCGGTGAGTCACCGCTGTGTGACTCACCGCTGTGCTGTGCTTTCACTTTCACTTTGCGGCCAGCAGTCAGTGCAGCAAACAGACGGCAAGGGACAGACAGCTGAATGTAAGTATGTACTGTTTGTTTTTTTACGATGGTAACCAGGGTAAACATCGGGTTACTAAGTGCGGCCCTGCGCTTAGTTACCCGATGTTTACCCTGGTTACCAGTGAAGACATCGCTGAATCGGTGTCACACACACCGATTCAGCGATGTCTGCGGGGAGTCCAGCGACGAAATAAAGTTCTGGACTTTCTTCCCCGACCAGCGACAGCACAGCAGGGGCCTGATCGCTGCTGCCTGTCACACTGGACGATATCGCTAGCGAGGACGCTGCAACGTCACGGATCGCTAGCGATATCGTCTAGTGTGACGGTACCTTAACTCCAGTGTACGCTGGGAATACAGGTTGTCATTAGGCCTAAAATATTCATAGCGTATCTGATGGAGACTATCCTCTTTCTCTGTAAGGTCTGGATCCTGTTCTCAACTTCAACCTGTCTTAAGGAGTGTAGAGATGATATTCTGTGATGTGAATTGAGGAAATCTCTTAGAAACACTTTCTTAGTATCTGGTCTCAAGTCAGACTTCTTCCAGTTGATACGCCAACTGACATGTAAAATTTGGAGCCAACACAATTTTGGTGGGAAAAATGTTAATTCCCTGCCCAATGGTATAAAATGTTGTGACATACTTGTGATGTCAATATGAACACTGCACTCCTAGATGAATTCATTGAGAGGTTTAGTTTGTAAAATGGGGTCACTTATGGGGGGGGGGGTTCTGCTGTTCTTGCATCGCAGGGGTTCTGCCAATGTGACATGGCACTCAAACCAGTGAAGCAAAATTTGCACTGGTATATGGTGCTTCTTCCTTTCTGAGCTTAGCACTGTGTGTCAAAAGTAGTGTTTGGACACACATGGGGTACCGCTAAACTCAGGAAAAATTGCACAATAAATTTAGGGGTCTATTTTGCCTGTTACCCTTGTGAAAATACTAA
Source organism: Ranitomeya imitator (assembly GCF_032444005.1). NCBI lineage: Eukaryota > Metazoa > Chordata > Amphibia > Anura > Dendrobatidae > Ranitomeya > Ranitomeya imitator. The sequence goes on from NC_091282.1 coordinate 580,880,881, forward strand.
ATTTTGGGCTAACATTCATTTTTTTGTGAGAAAATTTTGATATTTTTTATTATCACTGCTCAAGGTTATACATTTCTGTGAAGCATCTGGGGGCTCAAGGTGCTCAACACACATCTAGATAAGTTCCCCAAGAGGTCTCGTTCCCAAAATGGTGTCAGTTGTGGTGGGTTTGCACTATTTAGGCACATCCAGGGCTCTCCAAACGTAACATGGTGTCCATTAATTATTTCAGCAAATTTTACAATCAAAAAGTCAAATGACGCTCATTACCTTCCGAGCTCTGCCTTGCACCTAAACAGTGGCTTTCCCCCACATAAGGGGGAACCGGCATACTGAGGAGAAACTGATCAACAAATTGTATGCTGCAATTTCTCTTTTTACCCTTATGAAAATGCAAAGTTTGGAGCTAAACATTTTTGTGGGAAAAATGTGATTTTTTTTATTATCATGGCTCAACATTATAAACTTCTGTTTAGCACCTGGCAGTTCAAGGTGCTCAATACACATCTAGATAAGTTCCCTGAGGGATCTAGTTTAAAAATATAACATCACTTGTGGGGGTGTTTCCACTGTCTAGGCACATCACCGGCTCTGCAAACACAATATGGCGTCCGCTAATTATTCCAGAAAATTTTACATTCACTTCCAAGCTCTGCTGTGGGCCCAAACAGTGCTTTTTAACCACATATAGGTATCCGCATGCTCAGGAGAAATTGCACAACAAATTGTATTGTCCATTTTCTCCAGTTACCCTTGCGAAAATAAAAAAATGGGTCTAAAGGAATTTTTTTGTGAAAAAAAAGTTAAATGGGCAGCACGGTGACTCAGTGGAGTCCTGTGTTCAAACCCCACCAAGGACAACATCTGCAAAGAGTTTGTATGTTCTCTCTGTGTTTGCGTGGGTTTCCTCCGGGTTCTCCGGTTTCCTCCCACATTCCAAAGACATACTGATAGGGAATTTAGATTGTGAGCCCCATTGGGGACAGCGATGATAATGTGTGCAAACTGTAAAGCGCTGCGGAATATGTTAGCGCTATATAAAAATTATTATTAAAGATTATTAAATGTCTATTTTTTCCTTCCACACTCCATTAATTCCTGCAAAGCACTTGAAGGGTTAGTCATGAATGTGGTTTTGAACATCTTGAAGGGTGCAGTTTTTAGAATGGTGTAACTTTGGGGTATTTTCTGTCATATAGGCCCCTTAAAATTACTTCAAATGCGATATGGTCCCTAAAAAAAAGGTTTTGTTGTAAAAAAAAAAAAAAAAAAAAAAAAGAAAACGCTGGTCAAATTTTAACCCTTTATAACTTCCTCTCAGAATCAGATCGATCCATTGAAGCGCTCCAGCGTTATGACTTCAAAGTTACAGTGGTCAGAATTAAAAAAATTGGCCTGGTCAGGAAGGTGAAACAGGCTTCGGTGTGAAGGGGTTAATGTCATTCTTAATATACATTTATTATTTTTATGGGGAGTATATAGCAATTTTAAGAACAAATCCAAAAACAATTTAGACGTTGTAAAGTCATCACAAAAAAATAAAACTACAGAGCATACACATAAGATCAAAGTAATCCAAAGAAAATGAAGTTAAAGGGAACCTGTTAGCAGGAATGTACACAATAACCTACAGACAGTGACAGGTTGGCACCGTTTTACTGATTAAAATGATACCTGGTGATGAAATCCATCTTGAGGTTGTTTAATCTTTATTTTTAGTTTTGAGCTAATGATATGCTTGTGCTCTGGGGCAGCCTGTGAAAGGGGGTGGAGGGCGGGGTTTTGGTGTGGTGCTCCATGCAGTTCATTATGGCCCCATAGATGTCCCATATAATGCTCCTTGCTGTTCATTATGGCCCTATAGATGTCCCATATAATGCTCCATGCAGTTACGGCCCCATAGATGCCCCATATAATGCTCCATGCAGTTATGGCCCCATAGATGCCCCATATAATGCTCCATGCAGTTATGGCCCCATAGATGCCCCATTTAATGCTCCATGCAGTTCTTTATGGCCCCATAGACGCTCCATATAGCATTGTGCCACATGTAATGCTGCTGCTGCTGCAATAAAAAAAAAAAAATCACATACTCCCCTCTCGTCGCTGCCCGCTGCTCCTCAGCGTCCCGTCTCTCCGTACTGACTGTTCAGGCAGAGGGCGGCACGCACACTAATACGTCATCGCGCCCTCTGACCTGCACAGTCACTGCAAGAGGACAGGAAGACGGAGAGGCGCCTGGCGGATGGAACGCGGACTGGTGAATATGAAATACTCACCTGCTTTTGGCGCTCCTGATGCTGTCCCTGCCTGTCCCATGGTACCGCAGCTTCTTCGCGCCTGCGCGAGAAGGACCTGCCATGAGGTCACGGTCACATGACATGACCGTGACCTCATGGCAGGTCTTTCTCGTGCAGGGCCTGTGATGACATCGCGGTCACATGACCGTGACGTCATGGCAGGTCCTTCTCGCGCAGGGCCTGCGATGACGTCACGGTCACATGACCGTGATGTCATGGCAGGTCTTTCTCCCATACCATCGTTGGCACCGGAACCTGCCGCTTCCATGGAGAGGTCACCGGAGCGTTACGAGGAGCGGGAAAGGTGAGTATATAATAATTTTTTATTATTTTTAACATTAGATCCTTTTACTATTGACGCTTGAAAAAACTTGGTCACACAGGGTTAATAGCGGCGGTAACGGAGTGAGTTACCCGCGGCATAACACAGTCCGTTACCGCTGGCATTAAACCTGTGTGAGCGGTGACTGCGGGGAGTATGGAGCAGGCACTGACTGCAGGGGAGTGGGGAGGGACTTATCGGACTGTGGCCGTCGCTGATTGGTCACGGCAGCCATGAAAGGCAGCTGCCGAGACCAATCAGCGAATGGATATCTGTGACAGAAAGAAAAAGAAAGAAGGACAAATGGAAGTGACCCTTAGACAATTATATAGTAGATACATTTAGAAAAAAAACCTTCTGCAGGCAGGCGTTAGCCGTGGCACCTGCGCTGCAGCATAATCGCATCCGTACTGTGCATATAATTGTTATGGTTGAGGTTATCCTAATATTAACAAAAAATAAATCAATTTGAAAATGGCGAGCATCGTGCCTGCACAGTAGCAGCTATTGGTGTACATAGAGGTGATCTTATTGCTGGTACCGTGCAGGTGCTGCCATCCTGCTAGAGGAAAAAAACAATTCATCCTCCTAGATGGCGCCGCCGGCGTCTATGCAATAGCAGCTAGGTTTCCTTTAAGTCTGCATATTAATATGAGCAGATACCGGCAGATGGTACGTATGCTTTATGCATACTCCCAGTCAGTCTAGTGATATGACTGTTCAGAGGGGGCATGGCCTGTATATGCAGCGAGGCTGTGCCCGCTAGTCAGGTTCCGGCTCGGAGTATGTATAACACCCGGCTCTGGAACGAGCAAGTCTCCTCAGCACACAGGGCATTCTATGGTGGATTCACACAGCCACACAGACTTATCGCTTTTGACCGGATATGCCCGTTAATAGTTATCTAAAAAATTTAAAAAAAATATTAAATAAAAAATCAATTAGGATGTGCCTTAAAATACAATAAGATAAAGCAAGAACTCTCACCTCTGGCACATGCAAATGTATGTGTGATGTAACTAAAAATCCATTAGCAGGGTGTTTCTTCATCAGGACTGCACGCGCAAACGTGTAAGCAATTTTAGCACTCTCTTTCATAACATCTCCAAGCTGGCCTGTTACTTCTAAGGAACCATCTTTAATATCTTTGTCTAGGGGTCGGCGGAGTGATGTCTCGATAAAAAGGGTCGAACCACCTGCAAAACAGAATGCAATATAGAAGTTAAGTGGACCTTTCACCAAAAGTAATAGTGGGCAGCAGAACAGAGTAAAAGATTTTTTTGGTTTGTTTTTGTTTTGCCTCTCTGTTGCAGCAATATCAGCAATCAAAGTATTTGGCATCTAATTAGCTTAGTTTTTTTTTTTTTTTAAGGCAAAGTGGTTGTTATCTGACAGTTTTCACATGAGCATATACTTCTCCCTATATGATGCTGTCCAATCAAGCACACAGCAATAAACAAAAGCAAAAAGATCACGCCCCCATCACAGCTTACCCAGTGTGTGAGATGTAATCACCCTATTATTTGCTGTGTTCAGAGCAATCTGTAATCTTCTGCAGTGAGAGCAGGCATGTCATGTCTCACACAGAAGTAGTCTGTTCTGGGCAGGGTCAGACTAGCCCAGAGGGATACCAGAGATTTTTCCGGTAGGCCCAGAGTCTTCGGCGACCTACGAGCAGGATGTATAGGGAGCCCTCTGATAACTGCACTGGATTCAACTGCATATGCGACCTCTGACGCAGCGGCTTCCTGCACACAATTGTTAAAATAGCCACCAGTCTTTTAGAGACAGGGAGCGGACATCAGTACTAATTGTGGTCGGTTCAGTGCACTAACGTTATAAACTGCCCACAACATGATAGTGAGGTTAGCTGCCAGCCTCTGATATGCCCGCAGCAATTTAAGTGACTGTGCCAGATATGAATCAGCAAGAGGATCTCACTCACCGTGGGAGGGCGGACAGGTGAGAATTATCATTTTTTTTTGCAATATGGAGGTAATATGGAGGAAAATAGGAGCACAAGACGGGAGGTGAACATAGGAGGATGGCGGGCACATAGGGGCCCCAGATGGACAGGAAAATAGGGGCCGAAAATAAGGGGGAAGGGAAAGATGCGGCCCAAGACGAGGGAGAGGAAACATAGCCCAAGATGGGGGGCGTGAGGGGGCAGAAACATAGGGGCCCAAGATGAGGGAGATGGAACCCAGGAGCCCAAGACGGGGGAGGCGGAACATAGGGGCCCAAGACGGGGGAGGCAGAACATAGGGGCCCAGATGGGGGTAGGCGAAACATAGGGGCTCAAGATGGGGGAAGGCATAACATAAGGGCCGGTGGAACATAGGGGCCCAAGACTGAGGACATTTTTAAATAAAGGGAAAGGGGGACATTGGTAAATACATAGTAACAGTTATTAACCCCTTCATGACCTTGGGATTTTCCGTTTTTCCGTGTTCGTTTTTCGCTTCCCTCCTTCCCAGAGCCATAACTTTTTTATTATTCCGTCAATATTGCCATGTGAGGGCTTACTTTTTGCGAAACAAGTTGTACTTTTGAACGCCATCATTGGTTTTAGCATGTTGTTTACTAGAAAACAAGAAAACAATTCCACATTTGTTTTTTGTTTGGCTTTTTTGCTAGGATCAATAAATGCTAAAACTGAGCTGCCATAATGATTCTCCAGGTCATTTCGGGTTCATAGACACCTAACATGACTAGGTTATTTTTTTATCTATGTGGTGAAAAAAAATTCCAAACTTTGCTAAAAAAAAAAAAAAATGTGCCATTTTCCGATACCCGTAGCGTCTCCATTTTTCATGATCTGGGATCGATTGAGGGCTTATTTTTTGAGTGCCGAGCTGGCATTTTTAATGATACTATTTCGGTGCAGATACGTTCATCGCCCGTTATTGCATTTTAATGAAAAAACTTAATTCTGGCGTTTCGTATTTTTATCTCGCTACGCTGTTTAGCAATCAGGTTAATGCTTTTTTTTTTATTGATAGATCGGGCGATTATGAACGCGGCGATACCAAATATGTGTATGTTTGATTTTTTTTTATTATTTATTTTGAATGGGGCGAAAGGGGGTGATTTAAACTTTTATATTTTTTTTTATTTTTTTCACATTTTTTTTTTTTTACTTTTGCCATGCTTCAATAGCCTCCATAGGAGGCTAGAAGCAGGCACAACTCGATCGCCTCTGCTACATAGCAGCAATCATCAGATCGCTGATATGCAGCAGAAATGCAGGTGTGCTATGAACACCGACCACAGGGTGGCGCTCACAGCTACCGGGGATCAGTAACCATAGAGGTCTCAAGGACCTCTATGGTTACTATACAGAAGCATCTCTGACCCCGATAATGTGATGGGGGTCAGCGATGCGCTCATTTCCGGCCGCAAGCGCCGGTTAAATGCCGCTGTCAGCGTTTCACAGCGGCATTTAACTAGTTAATAGCGGCGGGTGAATCGCGATTTCACCCGCCGCTATTGCGGGAACATGTCAGCTGTTCAAAACAGTTGACATGTCCCGGCTTTGATGCGGGCTCACCGCCGGAGCCCGCATCAAAGCTGGGGTTCTGACCTTGTACGTACTATCCCGTCCGAGGTGAAAAAGGGGTTAAGGCTGAAGGAAGACTTTAAGACCATCTAGTTCAACCCATAGCCTAACCTAGCATGCCCTAACATGTTGATCCAGAGAAAGGCAAAAAAAAACCCATGTGGCAAAGAGTAAGCTCCATATTGGGAAAAAAAATTCCTTCCCGACTCCGCATACGACTGACTAGTTCCCTGGATCAACACCCTATCAAGGAATCTAATATATACACCCTGTAACATTATACTTTTCAAGAAAGGCATCCAGTCCCCTCTTACATTTAAGTAATGAATCACTCATTACAACATCATACGGCAGAGAGTTCCATAGTCTCACTGCTCTTACAGTAAAGAATCCGCATCTGTGACTATGCTTAAACCTTCTTTCCTCCAGACGTAGAGGATGCCCCCTTGTCCCTGTCTCAGGTCTATGATTAAAAAGATCATCAGAAAGGTCTTTGTACTGTCCCCTCATATATTTATACATTAAAATAAGATCACCCCTTAGCCTTCATAGTAACATAGTAACATACGGTAGTTAGTAAGGCCGAAAAAAGACATTTGTCCATCCAGTTCAGCCTATATTCCATCATAATAAATCCCCAGATCTACGTCCTTCAACAGAACCTAATAATTGTATGATACAATATTGTTCTGCTCTAGGAAGGCATCCAGGCCTCTCTTGAACCCTTCGACTGAGTTCGCCATCACCACCTCCTCAGGCAAGAAATTCCAGATTCTCACTGCCCTAACAGTAAAGAATCCTCTCCTATGTTGGTGGAAAAACCTTCTCTCTTCCAGACGCAAAGAATGCCCCCTTGTGCCCGTCACCTTCCTTGGTATAAACAGATCCTCAGCGAGATATTTGTATTGTCCCCTTATATACTTCGTATTTCCAAACTAAATAGCCCCGAGTGTAAAACCCTACCTTGGTATTGCAGACCCCCCCAGTCCTCTAATAACCTTGGTCGCTCTTCTCTGCAACAGCTCTAGTTCAGCTTTGTCTTTCTTATACACCGGAGACCAGAACTGTGCACAGTATTCTAAGTGTGGTCGAACTAGTGACTTGTATAGAGGTAAAATTATGCTCTCCTCATGAGCATCTATGCCTCTTTCAATGCATCCCATTATTTTATTTGCCTTTGTAGCAACTGCCTGACACTGGCCACTAAATGTGAGTTTGTCATCCACCCATACACCCAGGTCTTTTTCATTGACGGTATTGGCCAGAGTTTTAGAATTAAGCGCATAGGTATACATCTTATTACTTCTACCCAAGTGCATGACCTTACATTTATCCCCATTAAAGCTCATTTGCCATTTATCAGCCCAAGCTTCTAGTTTACATAAATCATCCTGCAATATAAAATTGTCCTAGTCTGTATTGATTACCCTGCAGAGTTTAGTGTCGTCTGCAAATATTGAAATTCTACTCAATGCCCTCTACAAGGTCATTAATAAATATGTTAAAAAGAAGAGGGCCCAATACTGACCCCTATGGTACCCCACTGCTAACCACGACCAAGTCCGAGTGTGCTCTATTAATAACCATCCTTTGTTTCTTATCCCTGAGCCAGCTCTTAACCCACTTACACATATTTTCCCCTATCCCCATTATTCTCATTTTATGCATCAACCTTTTGTGTGGCACCGTATCAAAATCTTTTGAAAAGTCCATATACACTATGTCCACTGCGTTCCCTTGGTCCAGTCCGGAACTCACCTCTTCATAGAAACTGAAAAGATTAGTCTGACAGGAACAGTCCCTAGTAAACTCGTGCTGATACTGGGTCATGAGGTTATTCCTCTTCAGATACTCCAGTATAGCATCCCTTAGAATGCCCTCCAGGATTTTACCCACAGTAGAGGTTAAGCTTACTGGCCTATAATTACTGAGTTCAGTTTTTGTCCCCTTTTTGAATATTGGCACCACATTTACTATACGCCAGTCCTGTGGTACAGACCCTGTTATTATGGAGTCTTTAACCCCTTAAACCCATATGACGTACTATCCCTAGGTGGAGTGGGCCCATATGCCCACCGATGGGATAGTACATCAAAGCAATCAGCCGCGCTCACGGGGGGAGCGCAGCTGATCGCCAGCCAACTATCGCAGCTTACATCCGGCACATTAACCCCCAAAACACTGCAATCAAACATGATCGCAGCGTTCTGGGTGCATAGGGAAGCATCGCGCAGGGAGGGTGCTCCCTGCATGCTTCCCTGAGACGATTGGTACAAGGTGATGTGCTCACCTTGTACCGAGCGTCTCCTCCCTGCAGGCCGCGAGGCTACTTCCAAATCCTGCAGGGAGGTGGCTTACCAAGTGCCTGCTCAGAGCAAGCGCTGGTAAGCCAGGAGCAGGGCACGTCAGATCGCTGATCTGACACAGTGCTCTGCAAAGTGTCAGATCAGCGATCTGTCACTATACAGTGATGTGTTCCCTCGGACAAATTGAAAAAAAAAAGGTTTAGATGTGTAAAAAAAAAAAAAAATCCTAAATAATGAACAAAAAAAATATTGTTCCCATAAATTCCTTTCCTTTATCTAAATAACAAAAACAAACAATAGAAGTACACATATTTAGCATCGCCGCGTCCGTAACGACCCGTCCTATAAAACTGTCCCACTAGCTAACCCCTTCAGTGAACACCGTAAAAAAAAAAAAAAAAAAAACGAGGCCAAAAACAACGCTTTATTATCATACCGTCAAACAAAAAGTGGAATAACACGCGATCAAAAAGATGGATATAAAAAACCATAGTACCACTGAAAACATCATCTTGTCCTGCAAAAAAGTTATAGTCCTTAGAATACAGTGATGCAAAAATAATTATTTTTTCTATAAAATAGTTTTTATCGTATAAAAACACCAAAACATAAAAAAAATTATAAATGAGGTATCGCTGTAATCATACTGACCCAAAGAATAAACCTGCTTTATGAATTTTGCCAAACGTGGAACGGTATAAACGCCCTCCCCCCCCCCCCAAAAAAAAAAGAAATTCATGAATTGCTGGTTTTTGGTCATTCTGCGTCACAAAAATCGGAATAAAAAGCGATCAAAAAATGTCATGTGCCCGAAAATGCTACCAATAAAAACGGCAACTCGTCCTGCAAAAAACAAGACCTAACATGACTCTGTGGACCAAAATATGGAAAAATTATGGCTCTCAAAAGGGTTAGGGCTAGGGTTGGGGCTAAAGTTAGGGTTGGGGCTAAAGTTAGGGTTGGGGCTAGTTAGTTAGCGTTGGGGCTAAAGTTAGGGTTGGGGCTAAAGTTAGGGATACATTTACGGTTGGGATTACGGTTAGGGGTGTGTCAGGGTTAGGGTTGTGGTTAGGGTTACCTTGGGGATTAGGGTTAGGGGTGTGATTGGATTAGGGTTTCAGTTAGAATTGGGAGGTTTCCACTGTTTAGGCACATCAGGGGGATCTCCAAACGCGACATGGCGTCAGATCTCAATTCCAATCAATTTTAAGTTGAAAAAGTAAAACAGTGCTCTTTCCCTTCCGTGCAGGGGTTTACCTGAACATATGGTGTTTCTGCATACTCGGGACAAATTGGACAACAACTTTTAGGGTCCAAGTTCTCTTGCTATCCTTGGAAAAATAAACATTTGGGGGGCTACAAATCATTTTTGTGGGAAAAAGAGATTTTTTATTTTCACGGCTCTGCGTTATAAAGTGTAGTGAAACCCTTGGGGGTTCAAAGTTCTCAGAACACATCTAGATAAGTTCCTTAGGAGGTCTTGTTTCCAATATGGGGTCACTTGTGGGGGGTTTCTACTGTTTGGGTACATCAGGGGCTCTGCAAATGCAACGTGACACCTGCAGACCAATCCATCTAAGTCTGCATTCCAAATGGCGCTCTTTCCTTTCCGAGCTCTGCCATGCGCCCAAATGGTGGTTCCCCCCACATATGGGGTATCAGCGTACTCAGGACAAATTGAAAAACAACTTTTGGGGTCCATTTTCTCCTGTTACCCTTGGTGAAATAAAACAAATTGAGGAGCTGAATTACATTTTTTGTGAAAAAAAAGTTAAATGTTCATTTTTTTTTAAACATTCTAAAAATTTCTCTGAAACATCTGAAGGGTTAATAAACTTCTTGAATGTGGTTTTGAGCACCTTGAGGGGTGCAGTTTTTAGAATGGTGTCACACTTGGTTATTTTCTATCATGTAGACCCCTCAAAATGACTTCAAATGTGATGTGGTCTCTAAAAATTATTAGTATTAGTGTTGTACAAATGATAAATTGCTGGTCAACTTTTAAACCTTATAACTCCATAACAAAAAAAAAATTTGGTTCCAAAATTGTGCTGATGCAAAGTAGACATGTGGGAAATGTTACTTACTAATTATTTTGTGTGACGTATCTCTATGATTTAAGGGCATAAAAATTCAAATTTGGAAAATGGCAAAATTTTCTAAAATTTCGCCAAAATTTTGTTTTTTTCACATTAACGTGCAAACCACCATTGGGGCTTAAGGGGTTAAGGATGATTTTACATATAGACATTTCTGAACAGACTATAGCCCTGCAAGTTAACAGCCCAGTCATGGCTCTCATCCAGCCATGTTTCAGATATCCCCACCATGTCATAATTATGCTCCAACAACATTAATTCTAATTCCTCCATTTTGTTGGCGAGGCTTCTGGCATTAGTATACATGCACTTTATGTATCTCTCTGTACCTCTATTCTTTCTTAAATTATTAACTGTTCTAACCCCACCCCCCAAGTCACTGCTACCCCCAACTTCCTTATTTGTGCCCAGTTCTCTATCTGCACTATCTTCCCCTCCTATAAAAAGAATACCCTCCCCCCCAATCCCTAGTTTAAACACTCCTCCAACCTTCTAGCCATTTTCTCCCCCAGCACAGCTGCACCTTCCCCATTGAGGAGCAGCCCATCCCTCGCGTAGAACCGGTAGCCAACTGAGAAGTCAGGCCAGTTCTGCAGGAACCCAAACCTCTCCTTCCTACACCAATTCTTGAGCCACTTATTAACCTCCCTAATCTTCGGTTGCCTCTCTGGCGTGGCACAGGCAGTATTTCAGAAAATCCCTTGTTGGAGGTCCTTGCATTCAGCTTGCAGCCTAATTCCCTGAAATCGTTTTTAAGGCCCTTCCACCTACCTCTAACTTTGTCGGTTGTGCAAATGTGCACCATGACCGGTTGGTCCTCACCAGCCCCTCCCAGTAATCAGTCAACCCGATCAGCGATGTGTCGGACTCGAGCGCCAGATAGGCAGCAAACCGTTCGACGATCCATGTCTTTGTGACAGATTGCCCTACCTGTTCCCCTAATACTTTCAACACAAAAAGAGAAACAGAGTATATATATCACCAACACATCAATTCAATAAAAATAATTTTATTAAACATATATTGTAATGACATATAACATAAAAATACCAAAACACAAGAAGAAACAACAGCTGAGCACTCTAAGGGAGGATCACTGCTCCATTAGTAAGACTTGGCAGAGCATATACCCGTATGTTAACAAAAACTCCATTACTACGGATGCCTTTAAATTCATATGAGGAACAATCAAGTTTTCATCAGAAAATACACATATATCCGAAAGCACCACCCAATTTCAAAAAGCGTATATATCACTGGCATTGTTGCTCACCCATTGTAAGTCCGGAAGGTGCAGTGGTCCGCCCTATGACCCCCTGATGCGCGTTTCGCATTAGATGGCTTTCTCAAAGGGGATGTGAACTAATCCTGCAACTGCCCGTCCTTTTATAGTGGTATAGTCCACTGATTGGGAGGTGGCGCATGCGCCCGCTGTTATGATCTGGTGGTTAGGACAAATAGTGGACCTGGTAGTTAGAGCACCAGGAAAGACCTGATAGTACATTAACATAGGACAAGCTCTGGGAAGTGGAACCTCTGCTGACCGCAATCCCTAATCCTATCACGCACACTAGAAATAGCCGTGGGGCGCTCCTATCATGACGTAGGCGCCTCGTCACAGCCTCAGAACTAGCTAGCCCTAGAGATAGAAAAAATAAGCCTATCTTGCCTCAGAGAAAATTCCCCAAAGGAAAAGGCAGCCCCCCACATATATTGACTGTGAGTAAGATGAAATCACAAACACAGAGATGAAATAGATTTAGCAAAGAGAGGCCCGACTTACTAAACAGACAGAAGATAGGAAAGGTCACTTTGCAGTCAGCACAAAACCCTACAAAAGCCACACAGAGTGCAGGGAAAAAAAACCTTCCGCACCGACTAACGGAGCGGAGGCGCCCCTCTGCGTCCCTGAGCTTCCAGCAAGCAAGGCAAAATTCACATAAGCATGCTGGACAGAAAAAATAGCAAACAAGAAAAAAGCAAAGCGAAACTTAGCTTCTGCTGGAGGAAACGGATAACTAGAAAGATCCCGGAGCGAACTAGACCAATGCTACAACATTGACAGCTGGCATGGGGCAAAGATCTAAGTGGAGTTAAATAGAGCAGCCCACTAACGAATTAGCCTCGTCACCTGTGGAAGGAAACTCAGAAACACCCACAGGCACCAGAGAAAGTCCATGGACAGAACCAGCCGAAGTACCATTCATGACCACAGGAGGGAGCCCGAAAACAGAATTCACAACAGCCCGCGTCCCCCCACACTCACAAGGAGCCGCCTCCTATCAGCGTCAATGCACAGTGCGCATGCGGGTGAAAGTACACCCGGTGACGTCAGAGGCATGCGCACTGTGCATCCTTGTCGCCATGTAGAGGTACGCTGTGCGGGATGGATCGCGGTGTGCACGCGCACTATCAGCAGCCATTTTGATAGGAAAAAAGAGTCCCAAAGTGCGTAGTGATGGTAAGTAAAAAAATAGACAGTGTCAGTGGTCCCCCTACTGGACCCATAGGGGAGAAGACCGTCACTCAAGTACTCACATAAATGGTAAATCCCCGATGCCATATAAAAATTCATTGTGCGAGATGGGTCACGATGCGAACGCGCACTATCAGCGGCCATTACTTAGATAGAAACAAAGATTCGCAAAATATGTGGGTGATTGTAGGTGAAAATAGTGAAGATAGACACATAGTGTCAACGGTCCCCCACCTGAATATATGGGAGAGGAGGCCGTCAGTCAGATACTCGCATAGTAAAATAGTTATTTTACTATGCGAGTATCTGACTGACGGCCTCCTCTCCCATATATTCAGGTGGGGGACCGTTGACACTATGTGATCCTCGCTTCAAGTGCTCAGCTGTTGTTTCTTCTTGTGTTTTGGTATTTTTATGTTATATGTCATTACAATATATGTTTAATAAAATTATTTTTATTGAATTGATGTGTTGGTGATATATATACTCTGTTTCTCTTTTTGTGTTGAAAGTGTTGATTGGAGTATTTCACCTGGCGATATGCCGATTTAACATATGGGAAAGGTGTTGATAATTCTAAACCTTTGGCCCTGATAAATATGAAGTGCTGGATTATCTTTGTTTGCATATCTGTTCCCCTAATAACTGAGTCCCCCACTACCAGCACCTGTCTGGCCTGCCCTGCTCTCCTAATTCCCTCCTTACTGGAGCAGTCACTCCCCCGGCTTTCAGAGGACATGCCTGGCTGCAGCAGTGCTACCCCTGTACTGGCACCCCCCTCATCTGCCAACTTAGCAAACTTATTGGGGTGTGCCAGATCAGGACTAGCCTCCCTGGCACTCTTCCCTCTACCCGCCTTCTAACTGTCACCCAGCTTGCTGCTCCACTGTCCTGCAGCTCCATCCTATCATCCCACCCCCTCATCTATCCCATTGAGTGTCTGCTCAACAAGCATTAGGGTATGTGTCCATGTTCAGGATTGCATCAGGATTTGATCAGGATTTTATGTCAGTATTTGTAAGCCAAAACCAGGAGTGGGTGATAAATGCAGAAGTGGTGCATATGTTTCTATTATACTTTTCCTCTAATTGTTCCACTCCTGGTTTTGGCTTACAAATACTGACATAAAATCCTGACCAAATCCTGATGCAATCCTGAACGTGGACACATACCCTAAGACTCCTCTCCATATTGTCTATGGATCTCAGTGTTGCCAGCTGCACATTTAGAGTCAGAATCTGGGCTTCCAAATGCACAACGTGCTCACATCTCGCACAGCAGTATGCACCCTCGATCAGCTGCTCAAGGACTGCATACATGTGGCAAGATGTGCACTGGATGGCATCAACAATAATGGAGCACATTTCCTAATTGCACCAGACAGTAAAGTTAAATAAAAAATAAATGTAAAGTATTACTAAAATACAGACAGCAATTCAGTAATTCCTCCCTTGGAAACTCCCTGAATCCAAAGTCACTGAATCACAAGTCACACTTACCGCCGTTCACACTTACACTCAGGTCACACTCAGCTCGCTCACACTCGCTAAGCTGAAGATTTAAAGAGATTTTTTTCTTTTTCCCCTCAGCTGCAATCCACCTATTCAATGCACTTCCATGGGCATGGAGAGAAGTGAGTATTCATTTCACTTTAATAACGGGCAGTGTTAGCCGCAGGCTTAAGGTACCTTCACACACAACGATTTTGTTAACGATATCGTTGCAACGTCACGCTTTTTGTGACGTAGCAACGATATCATTAACAAAATCGTTATGTGTGACAGAGACCAATGATCAGGCCCCTGCTGGGAGATCGTTGGTCGTTGGGGAATGATCAGGACCTTTTTTTGGTCGCTGATCACCCGCTGTCATCGCTGGATCGGCGTGTGTGACGCCGATCCAGCGATGTGTTCACTTGTAACCAGGGTAAATATCGGATTACTAAGCGCGGCCCTGCACTTAGTAACCCGATGTTCACCCTGGCTACCCGGGTGCTGCAGGGGGACTTCGGCATCGTTGAAGACAGTTTCAACGATGCCGAAGTCGTTCCCCCGATCGTTGGTCACTGGAGAGAGCTGTCTGTGTGACAGCTCCCCAGCGACCACACAACAACTTACCAACGATCACGGCCAGGTCGTATCGCTGGTCGTGATCGTTGGTAAGTCGTTTAGTGTAACGGTACCTTTAGGCTTACACTGCCCGCATAATTAAGGTGGTGGGGGATGATGGGGGAGAAAGCAATGATGGAGGTGGTGGAAAGTAAAATGATGGTAGTGGTGGAAAGGACAATGGTGGGGAGGGAGGAGGCAATGATGGAGGTGGTGGGGGAGAAAGAAATGATGGAGATAGTGGATTGTGCAATGATAGGGGTGGTGGATGAGAAAGCAATGATGTAGGTGGTGATGAGGACAAGGATGGAGGTGAAGGGGAGCTGCAGTATACCCTATGAAGGGGGCTGCGTAATACTTAGAGGGGGCTACATTATATTCTGTGTGGGGGCTGCAATATATTCTGCGTGGGGGCTGCATTATTCTCTCAGGGGGCTACATTATACCTTACGAGATGGTTGCATTATATTTTGTGGGGTGCTGCATTATACCCTATGAGTGAGGCTGCACTATATTCCATGAGGGGGGCTGCATTATATTCCGTGAGGGGGGTACATTATATTTTATGAGGGGGGGGCTACTTTATATTCTATGAGGGGGCTACAATATATTCTATGAGGGGGCTACCCCAACCCCTGCTAAATAATTAAGACCTATACTACCTTATATTATACTCTGATGTCAGCGTGTTTTACCACACAAGTGGTGGTCTTGTATTTATTTCTATGAAGCTACATAGTGGGCCCCAAGAATTATTTTCTCTGGTGGGTCCAAGGTGCTCCTGTTCAATGCTGAACTGAAGGTAAACTAATCAAATTTGCAGACAATGCAAAGCTAGGACGGATAGTCAACACTAGAGAAGACACTGAAATGATTAAGAAGGATGTAGATAAGCTTGAACAATGGTCAGCGACTAATACAATAGTAATTAAACAGGTAGATTCTACAGGTACCTTCACACTAAACGATATCGCTAGTGATCCGTGACGTTATAGCGTCCTGGCTAGCGATATCGTTCAGTTTGACACGCAGCAGCGATCAGAATCCTGCTGTGATGTCGTTGGTCGGGGCTAGAAGGCCAGAACTTTATTTGGTCGCTGGCTCTCCCGCTGACATCGCTGAATCGGCGTGTGTGACACCGATTCAGCGATGTCTTTGCTGGTAACCAGGGTAAACATCGGGTTACTAAGCGCAGGGCCGCGCTTAGTAACCCGATGTTTACCCTGGTTACCATCGTAAAAGTAAAAAAAACAAACGCTTCATACTTACCTTCCGCTGTCTGTCCCCGGCGCTGTGCTTTCCTGCACTCACTGTGAGCACAGCGGCCGGAAAGCAGAGCGGTGACGTCACCGCTCTGCTTTCCGGCCGCTGTGCTCACAGCCAATACAGAGAATCACAGCACCGGGGACAGACAGCGGAAGGTAAGTATAAAGCGTTTGTTTTTTTTACTTTTAGGATGGTAACCAGGGTAAACAGCGGGTTACTAAGCGCGGCCCTGCGCTTAGTAACCCGATGTTTACCCTGGTTACCGGCATCGTTGGTCGCTGGAGAGCTGTCCGTGTGACAGCTCTCCAGCGACCAAACAGCGACGCTGCAGCGATCCGGATCGTTGTCTGGATCGCTGCAGCGTCGTTTAGTGTGAAGGTACCTTACATCTGGGCAACAAAAACGAGAATAAGATCTACAGAATGGAAGAAAAACAACTAAGCAACAGCACCTGTGATAAATACTTGCTTACAGTGGGTACGTTAAGTATTCAGAGCCCTTTAAATATTTCACTCTGTTTCATTGCAGCCATTTAGCAAATTCAAAAAAGTTCATTTTTTCTCATTAATGTACACTCTGCACCCATCTTGACTGAAAAAAACAGAAATGTAGAAATTTTTGCAAATTTAATAAAAAAGAAAAACTGATATATCACATGGTCATTAGTCTTCAAATGAAGAAAAGAAAAAATCGTTCGAGCTCCAAATAGTAAAATCCAAATTCCAACTTTATTAAGCCAATATAAAAACAACGGTGGACATATGCTCTACATGTGCATATCAGGACACGAGCGACGCGTTTCGATCCTACACGGATCTTTATCAAAGCTACATATGAAATGGTCATCAACCAATATATAGACCCTATACACCAATGGCATTCAAATGAACGGTCACGTGATCGTATGGGCGGTCCTTCATGAATACACACAATGAAAAAAAAAAACAATGAAAACACACTGTGATAAAACAAATCTGTGATAAACCACATAGCAACAACATATATAAACAAATACTAATAATGAAACATTAATTCGTTACGTCTATTCAAACCTGTGGGAGATCGAGTGCTGAGATGGTAAATCCAAAAGGCCTCATGGGTATGGAGGCAACGAATAGTGTCTCCACCCCGTAGAGGTTTATTAACACGTTCAATCCCGTATGCCCGAAAGAATTTGGTGCTGCGAGCATGAGCAATTACAAAGTGTCTGGAAGCCGCTGATAAGGTACGTGTAGATTCACCTGTATAACCTATATCATAAAGATGTTCATTGATACGAATTTTCAACTTTCGTGACGTACAGCCAATATAGGACAACTGACATGCAATACAATCAATTTTGTAAATAACAAATTTAGTATTGCAGTTAATATACTGTTTGATATTAAAACATTGTGTGTTATTATAATTAGAAATTTTTTTGGTTATAACAGCATGTGCGCATGTTCTACAGTTATTAGTACCGCACTTGAAAAAACCATTGCACTCTAGCCATGTTTTTTTTATTTTCTTATCTGTGCAGAAAAAACTCGGTGAGACTCTTACCTATGGACGGTGCTTTTTTTGCAACAACATTGACACCAGTTTTCAAAATTTCTGCTAAATTTGCATCCTCATATAATATGGGAAGGAATTTATTTATGATCCCTTTAAGTTGGTAAAATTGTTGACTGAATTGGAAGCACACATAGGGCTTTCTGTATGTGGGAGATGTCGATGTTAATATTTTCTTCTCTTTCCGTGCAATAAGATCTTCACGATTTTTATTATCAATAATCTTTTTAGCTCTTTTGAGCGTCCAATCTGGATAGTTGCGACGTTTCAATTTGCTAGAAACCAAATCTATCTCCGCATTTAAATCACCCTGATCGCTACAATTACGTTTAATTCTAACAAATTCACCAACCGGCACAGACCGGATGGTGTGTCTGGGGTGGCCGCTGCTGGCATGTAGTATAGTGTTTCCACTTAACGACTTATGGTATGTGCTAGTAGAAATGAAACAATTATTTATACCTTTTAATTTTAAATCCAAAAATTGAATATGAACCGGATCTTGCCTATATGTAAAATGAATGTTGTATTGATTGGAATTCAAATATTCAATAAATTTAGGTATGGCAGATATATCGGACCCCCAAATCATTAGTAGGTCATCAATATATCTGCCATACCATATCAAACACGACAGAAAAGGATTGGATGCTGAAAAAATAAATTCGTACTCCCAAAAGGCCATTACAAGGTTAGCTAGAGATGGTGAGAATTTAGCGCCCATAGCCACGCCTGATTTTTGCAAAAAAAAATTCCCATTAAACGAAAAAAAATTATGTGTCATCAGAAAAAGAATTGCCTGTAAAATGAAATTTTTTAAATCAAACGAATAATTACTGAAATGATCCAAATGAAATTGAATAGCATGCATAGCCAATTTGTGTGGGATACATGTGTAAAATGAGATGACATCGCAGCATAGCCATGAATAGTTAGGCAACCATAATTTGTCAGAGAAGACTTTTAATACCTCTTTGGAATCTCTCAAATAACCAGGAATTCTACGTACCAGAGGCTGCAATACTGAGTCTACCCATTCACACTGGTGCTCATTTGCTGAGCCAATGCCTGACACTATTGGCCTCATGGGTGGAATCACATCGCTCTTATGGACTTTGGGGAGACCATGAAGGATTGGGCACACAGGATTGTCTACAATCATATACTCTTTTTGTTTGACAGATAATACACCAATGCTGTGCCCTTCCTCAATAATTTTGTCCACCTTTTCTTTAAATTTAACCGAAGGGTCACAACTCAGTTTATCATACACTAGTGTGTCAGAAAGCAATTCCATGATTTTAGAGCAATAATCTGTAGAATTTAATACAACCACCAATCCCCCCTTATCTGACATCTTTATCACAATATCATCCATTTCTTTGAGTTCATGTAGCGCTTTGCGTTGTCTATAGGAGAAATTGCCAGACTGGTAATTACAATTAACAGAAGTGAGATTGTCACTCAACTTTTTTTAGTTCTCTCTCCACAATCTACTGAAATCTGTCCATGCAGTCAGATCTAGCATGGACTGGATAAAAATATGGATTTTTCGTTACAAAACCAGGGGAATGATCTATAATAACATTATCAACCCGATTCTCCATATCAAGAGACTGTAAAGAAACCAAAGCGACTTGCTCTGAAAAATTCATACCCAAAAACTCATTAATCAAACCTGTGTCACGGCAGATATGTTCATCAGGATTAATACCATCTGTATTGTCCATATTATTCAAAAAATGTTTTTTCACAGTAAGGTTTCGGACAAACTTGTTGATATCTAAAATTGTAGAAAATAAGTCAAAGTTCTGATTGGGCACAAAATTCAGACCCAAAGACAGAACCTCAAGTTGGTCTTGTGTTCGAGTACTTGATGATAAATTCAAAACATTGTTATTAGCCGTAGAATTTATTTGAACAGACGTTTCTTCCGACGAGTCACAATTCCGTATGCTTCGGTGGTGTTTCCTGCCTCCGCGCCTTTTGCGTTTTTTGAGTGACGAAAAAACTTTTTTCTAGCTCCAAATACAGATTCTCCCGATGACACATCTGACATGCTGGGATTATTGTCCGATGACTCAGGATCAGATGGGTTGAAATTAACATGCGGTTTGGCTAGTTGTCTGCGGTTACCTGAGCTGCTTTTCAAAATGGACCTAGGGGTCCTATTGCCGTGCTCCCATTGGCCCCACTCATAGACTTTTTTAGTAGCATAGTCATTGAGATCTCGGGCAAACTTGCGTTTTTTTCTCTCCATAATGTCCTCTTCCACAGCATTCACATTGTCCTGCATTTTATTAACAAGAGAATCAAACTGTGCCATAGTTTTAAATTGAACCAGGGACAAATTAACAGCCTCCATTTCTTGCTGAACTTCCCTCAGTTTAACCTCTTCATGCTTGACAATTAGTCTCATGAGATTCAAAGAGCAATTGCTTAAAAGAGTATTCCATTCATCCATAAATTCCATGGAATAAACGGTGGTGGGTAATTTTTTAATGCGCAGTCCCCTAGGGACCATATCTTTGGAAATCTAGTTATTCAACGTTGTTTGATCCCACCAAATCTTAGTCTCTTGCAGTAAAAGTTTTTCCAGACTTTTTAAACCATCATGCAAGTCAGGTGCCACAATACATTCCTCCATATCATTAGAGAACACCTGAGCAGCTTTATGTGATCTATCTCTTGTCAGATTTGTAGCCATAACGAAAAAATGATAAATGAATGATAAAATAAAATATCGGTCCTGAATGCAGCAATCGATCTCCCACAGGTTTGAATAGACGTAACGAATTAATGTTTCATTATTAGTATTTGTTTATATATGTTGTTGCTATGTGGTTTATCACAGATTTGTTTTATCACTGTGTTTTCATTGTTTTTTTTTTTTTTTCATTGTGTGTATTCATGAAGGACCGCCCATACGATCATGTGACCGTTCATTTGAATGCCATTGGTGTATAGGGTCTATATATTGGTTGATGACCATTTCATATGTAGCTTTGATAAAGATCCGTGTAGGATCGAAACGCGTCGCTCGTGTCCTGATATGCACATGTAGAGCATATGTCCACCGTTGTTTTTATATTGGCTTAATAAGTTGGAATTTGGATTTTACTATTTGGAGCTGGAACGATTCTTTCTTTTCTTCATATGATGACCGCGTGGATCTGCGTTGGGTTCCGTGCTCCTGCGGTGGCTACTCGGTGAGCTGGCTTTTTTTCTTCTTTGCTATTAGTCTTCAAACCCTTTGCTCAGACACTCATATTTAAGTCAAATGCTGTCCATTTCCTTGTGATCCTCCTTGAGATGGTTCTACTCCTTCATTGAAGGCCAGCTGTGTTTAACTAAACTGATAGGACTTGATTTGGAAAGGAACACACCTGTCTACATAAGACCTCACAGTGCATGTCAAATCAAATGAGAATCATGAGGTCAAAGGAACTGGCCAAGGTTACAACATAATTTCAGCAGTACTCAAGGCTCCTAAGAGCACAGTGGCCTCTAAAATCATTAAATAGATGAAGTTTGGGACCACCAGAAGTTTTCCTAGACCTGGCCATCCAGCCAAACTGAGCAATCGTAGAAGAAGAGCCTTGGTGAGAGAGGTAAAGAAGAACCCGAAGATCACTGTGGCTGAGCTCCAGAAATGCAGTAAGGAGATAGGAGAAAGTCTACAAAGTCAACAATCACTGCAGATCTCCATCAGTCGGACCTTTATGGCAGAGTTGGCAGACGGAAGCCTCTCCTCAGTACAAGACATATGAAAGCTCTTGCTATGCAAGACATATGAAGGACTCTCAGAATATGAGAAATAAGATTCTCTGGTTTGATGAGACGAACATAGACCTTTTTGGTGATAATTCTGTGTGAAGAAAACCAGGCACTGCTCATCACCTGCACAATACAATCCCAACAGTGAACCATGGTGGTGGCAGAATCATGCTATGAGGGTGTTTTTCAGCTGCAGGGACAGGACAAATGGTTGCCATTGAAGAAAACATGAATGCGACCAAGTACAGAGATATCCTGGATGAAAACCTCTTTCAGAGTGCTCGGGACCTCAGACTTGGTAGAAGGTTCACCTTCCAACAAGACAACCCCTAAGCACACAGCTAAAATAACAAAGGAGTGGCTTCAGAACAACTCTGTGACCATACTTGACTGGCCCAGCCAGAGCCCTGACCTAAACCAAATTGAGCATCTCTAGAGAGGCCTAAGAATGGTTGTCCACAAATGTTCACCATCCAACCTGAAGGAACTGGAGGATCTGCAAGGAAGAATGGCAGAGGATCCCCAAATCCAGGTGTGAAAAACTTGTTGCATCATTCCTAAGACGACTCATGGCTGTACTAAATCAAAAGGGTGCTTCTACTCACTACTGAGCAAAGGGTCTGAATACTTATGACCATGTGAGATTTCAGTTTTTCTTTTTTAATAAACTTGCAAAAATTACTACATTTGTTTTTTTTCAGTTAAGATGGGGTGCAGAGTGTACATTAATGAGAAAAAAATTAACCTTTTTTGAATTTACCAAATGGCTGCAATGAAAAAGAGTGAAAAATGTAAAAGGGGTCTGAATACTTTCCATACCCACTGTATACTAATAGATCACAGACTTCATATGAGTCAACAGTGTGATGCAGCAGCAAAAAAGTTCTAGGATGTATTAACAGAAGAATAGAGTCTAGGTCCCTTGAAGTAATTATCCCCCCTCTACTCCTCCTTGATCAGGCCTCATATGGAATACTGTGTCCAGTTCTGGGCAACATATTTTAAAAAAGGCATTGAAAAGCTGGAGCAAGTTCAGAGAAGAACTACCAGGATGGTGAGCGGACTGCAAAGTATGTCATAAGAGGAACGGTTAAAGGATCTGGGAATGTTTGGCTTGCAAAAAAGAAGGCAAAGAGGAGAGTTAATAGCGGTCTACAAATATCTAAAAGGGATGTCACAGTGTAGAGGGATCATCAGTATTCTCATTTGCACATGGAAAAATGAACAGCAATCGAATGAAACTGAAAGAGAAGATACAGATTAGAAAAAAACTTTTTGACAGTGAAGTTGATCATTGAGTGGAACAGGCTGCCACAAAAGGTGGAGTTTTCCTTCAATGTAAGTTTTGAAACAGAGGCTGGACAGATTTGTCTGAGATGGTTTAGTCAATTAAGTTAAGTCGATTCTATAAGGCTTAGTTCCCTAGAGAGAGAGGCAATGGGAAATCTCTGACAGCTTTGAAATTTATTGGTGGAACGAGACACTGCTGTCCGTTACTCTTTGCCCTTGCATTATAACCTTTGGCTTGCATTATTAGAAAGCACCCAGGGCTAGAAGGCTATAAATATGTTAACACAGAAGAAAGCATAGCAGTTGACCTGTTTATCAATGACTCTGGTATTTCCCTTCTAATTGTAATGGAAATAATATGAAGATTTGGGTCCTTCTCGGGACCAACTATAAACTGGAAAAATTTACGCTTTTTACCCTGGACCTGATGGGGTTGGATAATATCGCAAATTTTCCAATAGTGCAAACATTAAATACCTGGGTATCAGATTATGTTATTCAATTGGTTTAATATATGAGGTATACCTAGGAAACAAGGAGAGGAAGAAGTTAATGGTGATGGGATAGTCTTAACATGAACAGTGTTTATGTATAATGGCAATGTCTTTGTTGAGGAGGTATATTTTGCACCGATTGTGGTTCTAATGTCTGTAAAAGTTTTCTTGATTAACCCATTTACCCCCCTAGGGTTAGTTTGCACGTTAATGACAAGGCCAAGTTTTACAATTCTGACCACTGTCCCTTTATGAGGTTATAACTCTGGAACGCTTCCGTGGATCCTGGTGATTCTGACAATGCTTTCTCGTAACATACTGTACTTTACGTTAGTGGTAAAATTTCTTTAAAATGATTTGCGTTTATTTGTGAAAAAAAAACGGAAATTTGGCAAAAATTTTGAAAATCTCACAATTTTCCAACTTGAATTTTATGCCCTTAACCCCTTTACCCCCAAGGGTGGTTTGCACGTTAATGACCGGGCCAATTTTTACAATTCTGACCACTGTCCCTTTATGAGGTCATAACTCTGGAATGCTTCATTGGATCCCAGGGATTCCGAAATTGTTTTCTCGTGACATATTTTACTTCATGATAGTGGTAAAATTTCTTTGATATTACCTGCAATTTTTTGTGAAAAAAAAAACGGAAATTTGGTGAAAATTTTGAAAATTTCGCAATTTTTCAACTTTGAATTTTTATGCAATTAACCCCTTCCCGACCCATGACGCCACGTAGGCATCATGAAAGTCGGTGCCAATCCGACCCATGATGCCTATGTGGCGTCATGGAAAGATCACGTCCCTGCAGATCGGGTGAAAGGGTTAACTCCAATTTCATAAGCAGCCAACAAGGAAGAACTTATGCGGCACTCACCCCAAGGTAGCAGTATAAATCGTGATCTTTATTGGAGAAGAAGTGTGAGTTACATCCATCAGGACATCAGGTAAAACGGAGGGTGCGGTATAGGAGTGCGGACGACGGCCGTTTCGCACACTGTTATGAAAGGTGATTCAGAACCACAATGGACATAGAGGTCAGCGCACATACAGTGACCTGACAATAACCCAAAAAACAAGACGAGCTCTGAGACGTGGGAACTCTGTTGACCGCAATCCCTGATCCTCACCAACCACACTAGAGGCAGCCGTGGATTGCGCCTAACGCTGCCTATGCAACTCGGCACGGCCTGAGAAACTAGCTAGCCTGAAGATAGAAAACAAGCCTACCTTGCCTCAGAGAAATACCCCAAAGGAAAAGGCAGCCCCCACATATAATGACTGTGAGTAAAGATGAAAAGACAAACGTAGAGATGAAATAGATTTAGCAAAGTGAGGCCCAACTTTCTGAACAGAGCGAGGATAGGAAAGGTAACTTTGCGGTCAACACAAAACCCTACAAAAACCACGCAAAGGGGGCAAAAAAAACCTCCGTACCGAACTAACGGCACGGAGGTACACCCTCTGCGTCCCAGAGCTTCCAGCAAGCAGAAAAAACAAATTGACAAGCTGGACAGAAAAAAACAGCAAACAAATAGCAAAGTGGAACTTAGCTATGCAGAGCAGCAAGCCACAGGAACGATCCAGGAGGAAACAGGTCCAATACTAGAACATTGACTGGAAGCCAGGATCAAAGCACTAGGTGGAGTTAAATAGAGAAGCACCTAACGACCTCACCACATCACCTGAGGAAGGAAACTCAGAAGCCGCAGTACCACTTTCCTCCACCAACGGAAGCTCACAGAGAGAACCAGCCGAAGTACCACTTGTGACCACAGGAGGGAGCTCTGCCACAGAATTCACAACAGCACACTAAGTGCTTCGACGGGTCCAGGTGGTAGAATACACCACGTCATTTCCTTTTTAAGGATCTCTGACGTGTATACATAAAATGTGAATGACATAGTGAATCATACAAAACGTGACATCTATAAAGTAATCTACATACAGACATACAATACTGAATCCTCATCTATGCGATCTATTAAAATATAGCACCGTATATAGTATCATTATACTTGCAAATTTTCTTTCACGAACAATCGTAATACAAAAAATTACAAAACACTAGTACTTCCTAAATCTTTATAAGAATACTGACATGTCGAGTCTGTCATTTAGTCCAATCGGCCCCTGTGCGTTTGCATTTAGAAACCATTTGGCTTCTTTTTGTAATAAGATTTTGTTTTGATCTCCTCCTTGCGGAGGGTATTTAACTATTTCAATGCCTGCGAAATTAAGCAAGTCGGGGTTTGCATCATGTTTGTCTCTCATGTGCTGGATTAATTTCAGGCACCCTTTGCCCGTTCTTATCTATAATATAACGCTGGGAGCGTCACTCTGTCCGAAGCCTTTATAGACTGCGCTGGCGCAAGCGCCGGCGCAGTCTGGCCCCCACAGAGTAACGCTCCCAGAAGATCGCGGTATGCGTAAGCACTGAACGCATACCGCGATCTCAACCGGAGAGTCAGGGACCGCCAGGAGGGTAAGTATATTCACCTTTCCCCGTTCCAGCGCTGCGTGCGGCTCCGTCTCCCAACTCCTCTGCTGTGACAGTTCAGAGGGCGCGATGACACGCTTAATGTGCGCCGGCGCCTCCCTCTGACCAGTCACAGGCAGAGGAGCCGGAGTGTGTCTTTAAGAAAATGGCGCCGGAAAGCACGGACTGCGCAGGCGCCGATTCCTGCTGCCGGAATCGGCGCTTGCGCAGTCCGCGCTTTCCGGCGCCATTTTCTTGAAGACACACTGCCGGCGCCATTTTCTTGAAGACACACTGCAGGTGTGTCTTCAAGAATATGGCGCCGGAAAGCGCGGACTGCACAGGCGCCAATTCCGGCAGCAGGAGGACGAATAAAATGGGCGGAAAGGAATGGCGTAAGTAGCAAATTGCTGTGGCATGAAGCTGTGGCACTTCATGCCACAGCAATTTGTTATTTACGCCACCTGATTCCTTTCCGACGCCATTTTCTTGGTCCTGCTGCCAGAATCGGCACCTGCGCAGCCCACGCTTTCCGGCGCCATTTTCTTGAAGACACACTGCCGGCACCATTTTCTTGAAGACACACTGCAGGTGTGTCTTCAAGAAAATGGCGCCGGAAAGAGCGGACTGCGCAGGCGCCGATTCCGCCAGCAGGAGGACCAAGAAAATGGCGGCGGAAAGGAATCAGGTGGCGCAAGTAACAAATTACTGTGGCATGAGGCTGTGGCACTTCATGCCACAGCTATTTGTTACTTACGCCACCTGATACGGGGCATATACTATGGAGCATCTTATGGAGCAGCGTATGGGGCATATGGATGGGAGCAGCAAATTAAAGAACGGTGCCGCAGGATGGGAGCAGCACATGACAGAACAGGGGCGCAGGATAGGAGCAGCACATGACAGAACGGGGGCACAGGATGGGAGCAGCACATGACAGAACGGGGGCGCAGGATGGGAGCAGCACATGACAGAACGGGGGCGCAGGATGGGAGCAGCACATGACAGAACGGGGGCGCAGGATGGGAGTAGCACATGACAGAACGGGGGCGCAGGATGGGAGCAGCACATGACAGGATGGGAGCAACACATGACAGAATGGGGGCGCAGGATGGGAGCAGAACATGACAGAACGGGGACGCAGGATGGGAGCAGCACATGACAGGATGGGGATGCAGGATGGAGCAGCACATGACAGAATGGGGGCGCAGGATGGAGCAGCACATGACAGGATGGGGACGCAGGATGGAGCAGCACATGACAGGATGGGGACGCAGGATGGAGCAGCACATACCAGGATGGAGACCATATATCAATATAAATGCTCGCCACCCGGGCGTAGAACGGGTTCAATAGCTAGTTGAATTATAATGTTGTTTGAATCTCATAATTAAAGGTCTTATTGTTTTTCCGATATAAAAATATCGGCAAGGACAGAACAAAACATACACAACAAATTTACTTTTACAAAAAATAAAATCTCTTACGACATGTGAAATAGAACCTATTTGCAAAGGATTTCTCGTTGTGTGGAGATGGCAAAACCTACAATTGCCGCATTTATGATTACCGGCTGGTATGTTGCTAGAAAGCCAGTTAATCCTAGGTGTTGTAATTCTATTATGCACCAATAAGTCTGCCAAGTTGTGGGCACGTTTATATGCAAACTTGGGGGTATTTTTATAAATTGATATAAGATCTTTATCAGTTTGTAATACGTGACAATTTTTTCGGATAGAAGTATGGATAACTTTGTCCAAATTACTGTGCTTAAAACAGAAGGAAAAATTATTTTCTGCGCTAGATCCGCTCGTTCTTTTACTTTTTCTTTTTAAGAAGTCTTTTTGTGTAAAGTTATCAATACGAGTTTTAGCTTCTTTTAACAATTGTACAGGATAACCTCTCTTCATGAAACGGGATTTAAGTTCACCAAGTTGCTCATTAAATGTTTCATTACTATTGTTGATTTTGCAAAGTCTGACCATTTGGCTGTATGGCAATCCCCTTTTAGTGTGAGAAGGGTGAGCGCTCTCAAAATGTAATATATTGTTTGTCGCTGTCTGTTTTCTAAAGACTTTTGTCAGTATATTCCCTTCAACGATTTCTATTTTTACATCTAGATACTCGATATTATTACGCCCATAACAAGAGGTAAACGACATATTCTCATTATTAGAGATATTCAAATAATTTACGAAGTCATTAAACTCTGCTTCATTACCATCCCAGATTATCATGATGTCATCCACGAATCTGGTATAAAAGCGAATATGCTTCACAAATGGATTATTAATGTTGTTGACATAAGTATCTTCAAAAATAGCTAAGAAAAGGTTTGCATACGTACAAGAGGTGGGCGTACCCATTGCAGTCCCAATTAATTGTGTATACCATTTATCCATGAATTTAAATGAGTTATTAGATAAGATAAAATCCAGACTTTCTATAATGAAAGAAACTATCTCAGAATCTACGTCTCTTTTTTGCAAAATAGTTTTGATGGCCTGTATGCCTTTGTCTTTAGGGATACAAGTATATAAGTTTACAACATCTATGGATGTTAAAGAAAAAGTGGGTTGCCAATCCACTTCTTTCAGAGCTGAAACAAGATCCCTCGAATCCTTAATATACGAAGGAATGGTTTGCAATAATGGTTTTAATAACCAATCGATTTATTGAGACAAAGCTTCAGTAACTGAATTAATCCCTGAGATTATAGGGCGTCCTGGAGGTTCCTTCATGTTTTTCTGAATTTTAGGTATACTATACCAATACGGGAATTGTGGATATTCACGTAATAAACTTTCTGCACGTTTTTAGGCAAAACTCCCCTCTCTACGTATGTCCTCAATAACGATCTCAATTTAATAGTATATTTAGGAGTAGGGTTATTGGGTAATATACTGTAGGTAGTTTGGTCATTCAGCTGTGTGAGAGCTTCTTTTATATAGTATTCTTTGTCTAAAACGACAATATTGCCACCCTTATCTGCTCTCCTGATATCGACAGCGGCCCATTTTTGTAGTTCTTTTAACGCTAACAATTCCCTATTATTAAGATTTTTTATAGGATTTTGATAAAGAATAGCTTCTACATCTTTTATAACTAGATCTTGGAACAGGTCGATGGCGTTACCAGGAGCAGCAGGAGGAATGAAGCGAGATTTAATACCTCCTCTGAATGGTTTTATTTCTAATGGAGATGCATTTTCTCTAGATTGACACGTATCATGGTCATTTAAACTGAGCAATAAAGCTGTTTCATTCCTATCAATATCACCTTCTGGCGGGTAGATCATGAAACCTAGTGAACCTATATTATTCTCCAATAGTGTCGAATTACATGACCTCGTTTGCAAATTACCACCATTAAAAGTTTGTTCTTTATATTTATGAAAATATTTATGGAGGTGAAGTTTCCTCACACTCTTAAATAAATCAATCTTAAAGTCAGTTAGATCGAACGATTCGGGGAGACAATAATTTAGTCCTTTGGACAATAACGAGATGTGGTCAGCATTTAAAGTTCTTTTAGATAGATTCAATATTTAATTCATCTTTTGCTGTCTCGCTCTCCATAGTATTCAATTCTTCCATGAGACTTGCTTGCGTTTCCTTTTGATAATTGCGTTTTCTTCTCCCTCGTCTGATCTTTCTTCTAAAGGGGATGAAACACCAGCTTTTAAAGGTGTGATGGAATTAATTTCACCTGAATCCTCTGCAGCACTAGATTCAGAGTCGGTGATCCAGCCATCTTGCTTCTTTTTCTTATATGTTTTATGTCCTTTTTGGCTGTGGTTTTTATTATACAAAGTAGGTTGTCTTTTATTTTTATTCCACTTAAATACAAGTCCCATGTCGTAATCGGTTTTATCTCTTAAGAATTTTTCTTTCTGTTGTTGTTTAATTTCAATTTGCAACAGAGTTAATTTCCTCTCCAGTTTGTTGGTGAAGTTTTTGTTCTGACTTTCTGTAACACATGATGTCAATTCTTTTTTGGCTTTATCTAACTCTTGACATGACTCTTGAATGAGTATTCTTTTTCATTTTGGTTGGTGACCAGCAACAATAAGCTGTGAGAGCATTGTAGATGTATCTTTTCCCATTCTTCTTGGAAAGCCGTATCATGCTAAAATTGGGAAATTTCCTTAAAGACTCGCAAGCCTCTGGGTACTCTGTCACATTCTATATACGATTTAAGTGATTTTATAGTCCAAAACAATCACATTTCCTTTTCGGCAAGTGCATGAATTTTGGTTTCCAAAGTTTTATACTAATGATTTGGAGTTCATCCTTCAGATTGCAATCTGCAAAAAACTCCACCGCACCCTCCCGACCTGCTAAGATACCATTTTTCTCCAAACCTGTAATATCCAATGAGTCCATATTTTCTTCCATAGTATAGGAAAAAACAGTCCTTTACTAGAGACAATAAATCTCCTCAAACGTATCGGTCTATTCTGTGCTCAGCCCAAACACAAGAAATGATGTCACGTTTTGTATGATTCACTATGTCATTCACATTTTATGTATACACGTCAGAGATCCTTTATAGGAAATGACGTGGTGTAATCTACCACTTGGACCCGTCGAAGCACTTAGTGTGCGAAACGGCCATTGTCCGCACTCCTATACAGCACCCTCCGTTTTACCTGACGTCCTGATGGATGTAACTCACACTTCTCCAATAAAGATCACGATTTATACTGCTACCTTGGGGTGAGTGCCGCATAAGTTCTTCCTTGTTGGCTGCTTATGGACTATTGCTTTGCTATCACATGCAGAGCACCAAAACCCTGAAGCATTCGTGAAGCCTGATATTCATTTGTCCTCCTCCAGTCTTGCCTGTTTGATTTTGTATCAGTTCTAGTGCCGCCCTTTGTGTTTTACTTGTGGGAGTCATTAACTCCAATTTCGCCCGATCTGCAGGGACAGGGGGAGTGGTAGTTTAGCCCAGGGGGGGTGGCTTCACCCCCCCCCCCCCCCCCCCCCGTGGCTACGATTGCTCTGATTGGCTGTTGAAAGTGAAACTGCCAATCAGAGCGATTTGTAATATTTCACCTAAAAAACTGGTGAAATATTACAATCCAGCCATGGCAGATGCTGCAATATCATCGGCCATGGCTGGAAACATTGATGTGCTCCACCCCACCGATTGCCCCCCCAGTCCACCGATCTGTGGTCCGCTCCCCTCCATCCTGTGCTCCGCTCCCCCGTCCTTCTGCCCGCTCCTCCCGTGCTCCTATGCCACCCCCCGTGCTCCGACGCCCCCCCGTGCCTTGATCTCCCCCACTTATCATCCCACCATGCCCCGATCTCCCCCCCAGCAGATTCGTTCCATGTACATTTTGATCACTGTGATAAAACCTATCACAGTGATCAAAATAAAAAAAAAGTAAATGAACATCCCTGTTATGATTAGGTAATTCAGTACAATAGACATAGAAGTCAGAGCACATACAGTGACCTGACAATAACCCAAAAACATAGAACGAGCTCTGAGACGTGGGAACTCTGCTGACCGCAATCCCTAATCCTCTCCAACCACACTAAAGGCAGCCGTGGATTGCGCCTAACGCTCCCTATGCAACTCTGCACAGCCTGAGAAACTAGCTAGCCTGAAGATAGAAAATAAGCCTACCTTGCCTCAGAGAAATACCCCAAAGGAAAAGGCAGCCCCCCACATATAATGACTGTGAGTTAAGATGAAAAGACAAACGTAGAGATGAAATAGATTTAGCAAAGTGAGGCCCAACTTTCTGAACAGAGCGAGGATAGGAAAGGTAACTTTGCGGTCAACACAAAACCCTACAAACAACCATGCAAGGGGGGCAAAAAGACCCTCCGTACCGACTAACGGCACGGAGGTACACCCTCTGCGTCCCAGAGCTTCCAGCAAGCAAGAAAAACCAAATAAGCAAGCTGGACAGAAAAAAACAGCAAACAAAAATAACAAAAGCGGAACTTAGCTATGCAGAGCAGCAGGCCACAGGAACGATCCAGGAGGAAGCAAGTCTAATACTAGAACATTGACTGGAGGCCAGGATCAAAGCACTAGGTGGAGTTAAATAGAGCAGCACCTAACGACTTCACCACATCACCTGAGGAAGGAAACTCAGAAGCCGCAGTACCACTTTCCTCCACCAACGGAAGCTCATAGAGAGAATCAGCCGAAGTACCACTTGTGACCACAGGAGGGAGCTCTGCCACAGAATTCAGAACACATCCCCCCCTTTATCACCCCCATAGGTAGGAACAATAATAAAATAAAGAAATTTTTTTTCCACTACAGTTGGAACTAGGGTTAGGGTTAGGGAATGTGCACACGTATTCTGGTCCTCTGCGGATTTTTCCGCAGCGGTTTCTATAAATCCGCAGTGCAAAACCGCTGCGGATTTATCGCGGATTTACCGCGGTTTTTCTGGTGATTTCACTGCGATTTTCTATTGGAGCAGTTGTAAAACCGCTGCGGAATCCGCAGAAAGAAGTGAAATGTGCGGAATGTAAACCGCTGCATTTCCGCGCAGTTTTTTCCGCAGCATGTGCGCAGCGTTTTTTGTAAACTCATGGGAAACTGCTTCGGACCCGCAGTGGCGGAAACGCTGTGGATCCGCAGCGTTTTCCGCATCGTGTGCACATACCCTTAGAATTAGGCTATGTGCACACGGTGCGGATTTGGCTGCAGATCCGCAGCGGATTGGCCGCTGCGGATTGATAGCAGTTTACCATCCGCTTTACAGTTCCATGTAAACCTATGGAAAACCAAATCCGCTGTGCCCATGGTGCGGAAAATACCGTGCGGGAATGCTGTGTTGTATTTTCCACAGCATGTCAATTCTTTGTGCGGATTCTGCAGCGTTTTACACCTGTTCCTCAATAGGAATCCGCAGGTGAAATCTGCACAAAAAAACACTGGAAATCCATGGTAAATCCGCAGGTAAAACGCAGTGCCTTTTACCCGCGGAATTTTCAAAAATGGTGCGGACAAATCTCACACGAATCCGCAACGTGGGCACAGAGCCTTAGGGTTAGGGTTGGAATTAGAGTTAGGGTTGGAATTAGGGCTAGGGTTGGAAATAGGGTTAAGATTAGGCTTGTGGTTAGGGTTATGGTTAGGGGTGTGTTGGGGTTAAGGTTGTGGTTAAGGGTGTGTTGGGGTTAGGGTTTGGATTAGGATTATGTTTAGGGTTGGGATTAGGGTTAGGGGTGTGTTGGGGTTAGGGCTGTGGTTAGGGGTGTGTTGGGGTTAGGGTTGTCATTAAGGTTATGGCTAGAGTTGAGATTAGGGTTAGGGGTGTGTTGGGGTTAGTGTTGGAGTTAGAATTGAGGGGTTTCCACTGTTTAGGCACATCAGGGGTCTCCAAACGCAACATGGCGCCACCAATGATTCCAGCCAATCTTGCGTTCAAAAAGTCAAATGGTGCTCCATCCCTTCCGAGCCCTGACGTGCGCCAAAACAGTGGTTTACCCCCACATATGGGGTACCAGCATACTCGGCACAAACTGGGCAACAACTATTGGGGTCCAATTTCTCAGGCTACCCTTGTGAAAATAAAAAACTGCTTGCTAAAATATTTTTGAGGAAAGAAAAATTATTTTTTTATCTTCACGGCTCTGCGTTATAAACTTCTGTGAAGCACTTGGGGGTTCAAAGTGCTCAACACATATCTAGATAAGTTCCTTGGGGGGTCTAGTTTCCAAAATTGGGTCACTTGTGGGGGGTTTCTACTGTTTAAGCACATCAGGGGCTCTGCAAATGCAACATGACGCCCGCAGACCATTCCATCAAAGCCTGCATTTCAAAGCATCACTACTTCCCTTCCGAGCCCCGACGTGTGCCCAAACAGTGGTTTACCCCCACATATGGGGTACCAGCATACTCAGTGCAAACTGGGCAACAACTATTAGGGCCAAATTTCTCCTGTTACCCTTGTGAAAATATAAAAAATTGCTTGCTAAAACATCATTTTGAGGAAAGAAAAATTATTTTTTTATTTTCACGGCTCCACGTTGTAAACTTCTGTGAAGCACTTGGGGGTTCAAAGTGCTCACCACATATCTAGATAAGTTCCTTGGGGGGTCTAGTTTTCAAAATGGGGTCACTTGTGGGGGGTTTCTACTGTTTAGGCACATCAGTGGCTCTGCAAACGTAACATGATGCTCGCAGATCATTCAATCAAAGTCTGCATTCCAAAACGTCACTACTTCCCTTCTGAACCCCGACGTGTGCCCAAACAGTGGTTCCCCCCACATATGGGGTATCAGCGTACTCAGGACAAACTGGACAACAATTTTTGAGGTCCAATTTCTCCTGTTACTCTTGTGAAAATAAAAAATTGTGGGCTAAAAAATAATTTTTGAGGAAAGAAATGTTTTTTATTTTCACGGTTCTGCGTTATAAACTTCCGTGAAGCACTTGGGGGTTTAAAGTGGTCACCGCACATCTAGGTTAGTTCCATGGGAGGTCTAGTTTCCAAAATGGGGTTACATGTGGGGGAGCTCCAATGTTTAAGCATACAGGGGCTCTCCAAACGCGACATGGTGTCCGCTAACGATTGGAGCAAATTTTTCTTTCAAAAGTCAAATGGCGCTCCTTCCCTTCCGAGCCATGCTGTGTGCACAAACAGTGGTCTGTGACCACATATGAGGTATCGGTATACTCAGGAGAAATTGCCCAACACATTTTAGGATCCATTTTATCCTGTTGCCCATGTGAAAATGAACAAATTGAGGCGAAAAGAATTTTTTTTGTGAAAAAAAAGTACTTTTTCATTTTTACGGATCAATTTGTGAAGCACCTGGGGGTTCAAAGTGCTCACTATGCATTTAGATAAGTTCCTTGGGGGGTCTAGTTTCCAAAATGGGGTCACTTGTGGGGGAGCTCCAATGTTTAGTCACACAGGGGCTCTCCAAACGCGACATGGTGTCCGCTAAAGATTGGAGCCAATTTTTCATTGAAAAAGTCAAATGGCGCTCCTTCCCTTCCGAGCCCTGTCGAGCGCCCAAACAGTAGTACCCCCTACATATGGGGTATCGGCGTACTCAGGACAAATTGTACAATAACTTTTGGTGTCCAGTTTCTCTTTTTACCCTTGGGAAAATAAAAAAATTGTTGCTAAAAGATCATTTTTGTGACTAAAAAGATAAATGTTCATTTTTTCCTTCCATGTTGCTTCTGCTGCTGTGAAGCACCTGAAGGGTTAATAAACTTCTTGAATGTGGTTTTGAGTGGTTTTGAGCACCTTGAGGGGTGCAGTTTTTAGAATGGTGTCACTTTTGGGTATTTATTAGCATCCTGGATAGGACCTGTGCACAGTATATACCGTAGGGGAATAAACATACTAGAAATAGGAGGAAACCAATATGGCTAAATAGAGCTGTAAGGGGCGCAATAAGTGACAAAAAGAAAGCATTTAGAGAATTAAATTAAGTAGGTAGTGAGGAAGCATTAAATACAAAAAATTAAATAAATTCTGTAAAAAGAAAATCAAGGCAGCAAAGTTTGAAACAGAGAGACTCATTGCCATAGAGAGTAAAAAGAATCCTAAAATATTCTTTAACTACATAAATAGTAAGAAACTAAAAAATGATAGCGTTGGCCCCCTTAAAAATAGTCTGGGTGAAATGGTGGATGAGGAACAAGCCAATATGCTAAATGGCTTTTTTTCATCAGTATTTACACAAGAAAATCCCATGGCAGACAAAATGACTAGTGATAAAAATTCCCAATTAAATGTCACCTGCTTAACCCAGCAGGAAGTGCGGCGGCGTCTAAAAATCACTAAAATTGACAAATCTCCGGGCCCGGATGGGATACACCCTCGAGTACTGCAGGAATTAAGTACAGTCATTGATAGACCATTATTTTTTAATCTTTAAAGACTCCATAATAACAGGGTCTGTACCACAGGACTGGCGTATAGCAAATGTGGTGCCAATATTCAAAAAGGGGACAAAAACTGAACTCGGAAATTATAGGCCAGTAAGCTTAACCTCTACTGTGGGTAAAATCCTGGAGGGCATTCTAAGGGACGCTATACTGGAGTATCTGAAGAGGAATAACCTCATGACCCAGTATCAGCACGGGTTTACTAGGGACCGTTCATGTCAGACTAATTTGATCAGTTTCAATGAAGAGGTAAGTTCCGGATTGGACCAAGGGAACCCAGTGGATGTAGTGTATATGGACTTTTCAAAAGCATTTGATACGGTGCCACACAAAAGGTTGATACATAAAATGAGAATAATGGAGATAGGGGAAAATATGTGCAAGTGGGTTGAGAGCTGGCTCAGGGATAGGAAACAAAGGGTGGTTATTAATGGAGCACACTCGGACTGGGTAGCGGTTAGCAGTGGGGTACCACAGGGGTCAGTATTGGGCCCCTCTTCTTTTTAACATATTTATTAATGACCTTGTAGGGGGCATTCAGAGTAGAATTTCAATATTTGCAAATGACACTAAACTCTGCAGGGTAATCAATACAGAGGAGGACAAATTTATATTACAGGATGATTTATGAAAACTAGAAGCTTGGGCTGATAAATGGCAAATGAGCTTTAATGGGGATAAATGTAAGGTCATGCACTTGGGTAGAAGTAATAAGATGTATAATTATGTGCTTAATTCTAAAACTCTGGGCAAAACCGTCAATGAAAAAGACCTGGGTGTATGGGTGGATGACAAACTCTTATTCAGTGGCCAGTGTCAGGCAGCTGCTACAAAGGCAAATAAAATAATAGGATGCATTAAAAGAGGCATAGATGCTCATGAGGAGAATATAATTTTACCTCTATACAAGTCACTAGTTCGACCACACTTAGAATACTGTGCACAGATCTGGTCTCCGGTGTATAAAAAATATATAGCTGAACTAGAGCGGGCGCAGAGAAGAGCGACCAAGGTTATTAGAGGACTGGGGGGTCTGCAATACCAAGATAGGTTATTACACTTGGGGCTATTTAGTTTGGAAAAACGAAGACTAAGGGGTGATCTTATTTTAATGTATAAATATATGAGGGGACAGTACAAAGATCTTTCTGATGATCTTTTTGATCATAGACCTGAAACAGGGACAAGGGGGCATCCTCTGCGTTTGGAGGAAAAAAGGTTTAAGCATAATAACAGACGCGTATTCTTTACTGTAAGAGCAGTGAGACTATGGAACTCTCTGCCGTATGATGTTGTAATGAGTGATTCATTACTTAAATTTAAGAGGGGACTGGATACCTTTCTGGAAAAGTATAATGTTACAGGGTATCTACACTA
Source organism: Ranitomeya imitator (assembly GCF_032444005.1). NCBI lineage: Eukaryota > Metazoa > Chordata > Amphibia > Anura > Dendrobatidae > Ranitomeya > Ranitomeya imitator. Next base: position 580,918,176 of record NC_091282.1, read on the forward strand.
GATTCCTTGATAGGGCGTTGATCCAGGGAACTAGTCTGCTTGCCGTATGTGGAGTCGGGAAGGAATTGTTTTTCCTCAATGTGGAGCTTACTCTTTGCCACATGTTTTTTTTTGTCTTCCTCTGGATCAACATGTTAGGGCATGTTAGGTTAGGCTATGGGTTGAACTAGATGGACTTATAGTCTTCCTTCAACCTTAATAACTATGTAACTATGTAATTTTCAGCCATATAGACCCCTCAAACTGACTTCAAATGTGAGGTGGTCCCTAAAAAAATAGTTTTGTAAATTTTGCTGTAAAAATGAGAAATCGCTGGTCAACTTTTAAAAATTGCGCTGATATAAAGTAGACATGTGGTTAATGTTATTTATTAACTATTTTGTGTCACATAACTCTCTTGTTTAACAGAATAAAAATTCCAAATTTTCCCAAGGGTAAGAGAAGAAATTGGACCGCAAAAGTTGTTGTCCAATTTGTCCTGAGTACGCTGATACCCAATATGTGGGGGGGAACCACCATTTGGGCGCATGTCAGAGCTCGGAAGGGAAGGTGCACCATTTGGAATGCAGACTTAGATGGATTGGTCTGCAGGTGTCACGTTGCATTTGCAGAGCCCCTGATGTAACTCAACAGTAGAAACCCCCCACAAGTGACCCATATTGGAAACTAGACCCCCCAAGGAACTTATCTCGATGTGTTGTGAGAACTTGAACCCCCAAGTGTTTCACTACAGTTTATAACGCAGAGCCGTGAAAATAAAAAATCTTTTTCCTCAAAAATTATTTTTTAGCCCCCAGTTTTGTATTTTCCCAAGGGTAACAGGAGAAATTGGACCCCAAAAGTTGTTGTCCGATGAGTCCAGAGTACGCTGATACCCCATAAGTTGGGGTGAACCCCTGTTTCGGCGCAAGGGAGAGCTCGGAAGGGAAGGAGCACTGTTTTACTTTTTCAACGCAGAATTGGCTGGAATGGAGATCGGATGCCATGTCACGTTTAGAGAGACCCTGATGTGCCTAAACAGTTAAAACCGCCACAATTATAACTGAAACCCTAATCCAAACACACCCCTAACCCTAATCTCAACGGTAACACTAACCACACCCCTAACCCTGACACACCCCTAACCTTAATCCCAAACCTATTCCCAACCGTAAATGTAATCCAAACCCTAACCCTAACTTTAGCCCCAACCCTAACTGTAGCCCTATCCCTAGCCCTAACCCTAGCCATAACCCTAATGGGAAAATGGAAATAAATAAATTTTTTACATTTTTCCCTAACTAAGGGGGTGATGAAGGGGGGTTTGATTTACTTTTATAGCGGGTTTTATCATCAGATTTTTATGACTGGCAGCCGTCACACACTAAAAGTCGCTTTTTATTGCAAAAAATATTTTTTGCGTTACCACATTTTGAGAGCTATAATTTTTCATATTTTGGTCCACAGTCATCTGAGGTCTTGTTTTTTGTGGGACGAGTTGACATTTTTATTGGTAACATTTTCGGGCACGTGACATTTTTTGATCGCTTTTTATTCTGATTTTTGTGAGGCAGAATAACCAAAAACCAGCTATTCATGAATTTCTTTTGGGGGGGGGGGGGGGGGGGAGGATTAGCGAAATTAGGATTATTTAGTCTAGAAAAAAAGACGACTGAGGGGCGATCTAATAACCGTGTATAAGTATATAAGTGGACAATACAAATATCTCGCTGAGGATCTGTTTATACCAAGGAAGGTGACGGGCACAATGGGGCATTCTTTGCGTCTGGAGGATAGAAGGTTTTTCCACCAACATAGAAGAGGATTCTTTACTGTTAGAGCAGTGAGAATCTGGAATTGCTTGCCTGAGGAGGTGATGGCGAACTCAGTCGAGGGGTTCAAGAGAGGCCTGGATGTCTTCCTGGAGCAGAACAATATTGTATCATACAATTATTAGGTTCTGTAGAAGGACGTAGATCTGGGGATTTATTATGATGGAATATAGGCTGAACTGGATGGACAAATGTCTTTTTTCGGCCTTACTATGTTATGTTACTATGTTAAACCTTCTACCAGATCGTTAATAAATATGTTGAAGAGAATAGGTCCTAACACCGATCCCTGCGGTACCCCACTGGTCACAGCAACCCAGTTAGAGAATATACCATTTATAACCAATCTCTGCTTTCTTAAAAGCCAGTTACTTACCCATTCACACACATTTTTCCCCAGACCCAGCATTCTCATTTTGTGTACCAACCTCGTGTGGCACTGTAGCAAACGCTTTGTAAGCATCAAGATACACCAAGTCCATTAACTCACCTTGGTTCAGTCTATAGGTTATCTCTTCATAAAAACTGATTAGATTGGCTTGACAGGAGCGATTTCTCATAAACCCATGCTGATATGGAGTTAAACAGTTATTCTCATTAAACTAATCCAGAATAACATCCTTCAGAAACCCTTCAAATATTTTACCAACAATAGAGGTTAGACTTACTGGCCTATAATTTCCAGGTTCACTTTTAGAGCCCTTTTTGAATATTGGTACCACATGTGCTATGCGCCAGTCTTGTGGAACAGACCCCGTTGCTATAGAGTCCCTAAATACTAGGAGTTAGTCATACCGGTAACGGTATTTCCAGGAGTCCATCATGACAGCACCACAGGAGGTTGCTCTTCATATCCTTGATAGGGACAGGAACACAGAAGAGGTTAAATAGCCCCTCCCAACCTCCACCCCTCAGTGATTTTACAAAGTACCACATTAGGATGGATACAACACAATTTTATTGAACTTCCTCTCTACATGTTCATATCACATATCAGACAAGAGTTCAAGGGGGGGCAAATAATGGGTGCTGTCATGATGGACTCCTGGAAATACCGTTACCGGTATGACTAACTCCTAGTTTCCAGGTCGTCCACATGACAGCACCACAGGAGAAATACCAAATAACTCCTTTTAGGGCGGGATTACAGCTTGGAGGACTCTTCTCCCAAAGCTAGTCTGCTGCTTTGAGAGAACGTCCAGCTTGTAGTGCTTGCAAAAGGTATTTGAGCTAGACCAAGTTGCCGCCCGGCAAATTTGGTCCATGGATGCACCCGCACTCTCTGCCCATGAAGCAGATACTGCTCTCAGTGAGTGGGCTTTTAGGTGATCTGGAGGAGATTCACCGGCTGAAATATACGCAGCGCAAATGGTAGATTTGATCCATCTAGCCAGAGTCGCTTTTGAGGCTTTTTTGCCTCTATTCTTTCCAGACATCTGGATAAAGAGGTTTGAGTCAATTCTCCAGCTGTCTGTAAGTTTTAGATACTGCAATACTGTTCTCTTAACATCCAGGGAATGAAGAGAACGTTCTTTTTCGTTATTGTAGTTCTGGCAGAACGTAGGCAAAATTATTTCCTGGTTTCTGTGAAAGTCCGTCACAACTTTTGGAAGAAATGAAGGATCCAACTTTAAAACGATGCAATCTTCCTGTATCTTTAAGTAAGGATCTGTTATGGACAGCGCTTGAATTTCGCCTATTCGCCTTGCTTTCGTTATTGCGACGAGGAAAACAGTCTTGAATGTCACAGATTTTAGGTCTGCCTGATCAAGTGGCTCGTATGGAGCTTTCCGTAGCTCATTTAGTACCAAAGTGAGGTTCCATGAGGGTACTGAACTTCGTATTGTTGGTCTGATACGTTGTGTAGCTTTGATGTATCTCATTATCCAGGGATGATTCGCTAGTGGATAGTCATAAAAGGCAGTTAAAGCTGAGATTTGTACCTTTAGCGTACTAGGTCTCAAGCCCATATCAAAACCTGTTTGGAGAAAATTTAATATTTGAGGAATATCTGGTTGTTGGAGAACGGATATTGGAGTATTGGTCTGTGCACAAAATTTTTTCCAAATCTTCTGGTATATAGCCGAGGTCACCGGCTTTCTACTTTTTTTCATAGTTGAGATAACTGACTCAGACAGTCCCTTTGATCTCAAGATCTCCCTTTCAAGATCCATGCTGAGAGTTGTAGCATCTTTAGATTTTGATGGACCAATGGTCCCTGTATTAGAAGATCCCATCTCAGTGGTAGTAACACTGGGTCTTCCACCGCCATCCACTTCAGCAGAGGAAACCAGCTCCTCTTGGGCCAATATGGCACTATTAGGATCACTACCGCTAGACTTTCCTGGATTTTCCTCAGAACTCTGGGAATTAGGGCTAGTGGCGGGAACGTGTATGCGAGTTCCATGTCCCAATGTTGAGCCAATGCATCTATGCCAGTTGGATTGTCTCTTGGATTTAGCGAAAAGAATTCTTTCGTTTTTGTATTGCTCCTCGAGGCGAATAAGTCTATTTGTGGGGTGCCCCACTGTTGGATTAACGGAGTATAGATTTCCTCGTTTAGAGACCATTCTGACGGCTGTACCTTCTCTCTGCTGAGAAAGTCCGCTATTTGGTTCTGTGAACCTTTTAGGTGTACTGCTGTGATGGACTTTACGGTATTTTCCGCCCAGGAGAATATTTCTTCTGCTAGCGCCTGAAGTGGACGGTGCCTTGGTCCTCCTTGATGTAGGAGAAAGGCTACCGTGGTCGAGTTGTCTGAGAAGACTCGGATGTGGTGTCCCTGAATCTCGTGTTGGCACCTTTTTAGTGCTTCCCAGACCGCTCTGAGTTCCCTGTAGTTGGAGGAACTGTCGCGTATCGATGGTGGCCATGTCCCCTGAAGGTATCGACCTTCTATGTGGGCTCCCCAGCCCCTTGAGCTTGCATCGGTGGTTATATTTATGCATGGAGATATTTTCCATGGTTTTCCTCTTTTGAGGTTTTTTATGTCGATCCACCATGAGAGGGACTGCTTTACCCTGCTGGGTAACCACATCCTGTTGTCTAGTGAATCTTTTGTTCCATTCCATACCGAAAGAACTTCCCTTTGAAGCGTTCTGGAGTGAAACTGGCTCCACTGTACACTGGGAATGCACGAGGTCATCAGACCTAGAATCCTCATTGCTTTCCTGATGGAGATGTATTTCCGTTTTTTTATTGATTGAATTTCTTTTTTTATTGACCGTTGTTTTTGGTCTGGTAGGAAGGAGTATTCTAGTTCGGAATTTAGTAGTACCCCTAGAAATATCTTCTGCGTCTGTGGTTCGAGACTCGATTTTTTTGCATTTATTACCCACCCCAGACGTTTCAGGAGTGACGTGGTAATTTCTAAGGATTCTTCCATCTGTTGGGATGAACCTGCGATCAGCAACAGATCGTCCAGATATGGTGCGATGAGAACTTCCTTCTCTCTTAAGTAGGCCATGACCTCCGTCATGAGCTTCGTAAATATCCTTGGGGCAGAGGAGAGACCAAATGGTAGGCACTGAAACTGGAAATGAAGTATTTTCTTGTGGTTTCTTAATGCGAACCTGAGGAATTTTTGATCTGAGGGATGGATGGGAACATGATAGTAAGCATGTTTGAGATCTAGCGTGCACATTACAGAGTTCTTTTTTATTAGTGGTGTAATTGATTTGAGAGATTCCATCTTGAAGCGTTTGTACGCCACCCATTTGTTTAATGGTTTTAAGTTTATTATTGTTCGGTAATCTCCGTTTGGTTTTCTTATGGAGAACAGACTGGAGTAATGCCCCTGAAAATGTTGATGATGGGGTACCGGTATTATGACGTTTAATTCTAAGAGTTCCTGTATGTCTGTTATCAGCCTTTGATGTACTGCTGATGACTCCGTCTGTGTTACGCAGAATCTCTTGGGGGGTGGATGAGTAAACTCTATCCTGTAACCCTGTGCCACTGTCTGTAGAATCCACTGATTCTGAGTTATGTTCTGCCATCCTTCTTGGAAGTATTGTAGTCTCCCTCCTATATTGTTGGCGTCATTGTTTACTGGGTCCTGTTGATTGGTCTCGAAAGGAACCTCTTCCTCTGCCTCCTTTAGGGTAGCTCCACCTACCGGACTTCCCCTTGCCTCTGTAGTCCTGTCTTGGGTGGGAGCGAGTTTTTCGGAAGAATTGCGGTTTCTTTGGCTTCTCCTCAGGGAAGCCTTTCTTCTTATCAGACGCTTTTTCGAGTAGCTCGTCAAGGACTGGACCAAAGACGTGAGAACCTGAGAATGGAATCGAACACAGCTTGTTCTTGGATTGGGTATCTCCCGTCCACGATCTCAGCCATAAGGCCCTTCTTGCTGCGTTTGACAGTGCATTATTCCTGGCAGCAAAGCGTACGGATTCCGCTGAAGCATCTGCCATGAAATCAGTCGCCATCTTTAAAACTGAAAATGATTTAAGGATTTCTTCCCTTGGAGTTCTATTTTTAATATGACTCTCCATCTCGTCCACCCAAAGACTCATGGACCTTGCTACAGAGGTAGCCGCTATATTCGTCTTCATAATGGCGGCTGACGATTCCCAGGCTTTCTTAAGAAGATCTTCTGACCTCTTATCCATTGGGTCTTTTAACCCTGACGAGTCCTCAAAGGGAATAGCCGTTTTCCTTGTGACTTTGGCCACAGGAATGTCGATCTTTGGAACCGACTCCCAGACTTTAGTTTCTTCTGGGTCGAAGGGAAGACGGTATTTGAAGTCTCTCGGGACTACTAATTTTTTCCCCACATCTTCCCACTCTTCCATTATCATTGCAGTTATGTGATTGTTGACCGGGAAAACTCTATTCCTGCGAGTTCTCAGGCCCCCAAACATCTCGTCCTGAACTGATAAAGGCTCAGACGAGTCTTCTATTTTCATAGTGCTTCTTACTGCTTTTAGCAGTATATCCGTATTTTCGGATGAGAACAAGTATTTCTTTCGTTCTTCTGGAAGCACAGTAAATGTATTGTCCTCTTCATCCGAGCCGGGATCGGAATAACCTGAGACCTCTCCTTCCTCGGAACTCGCATCTATATCCCATCTAGGCCTTTTAGGCCGCGGAGACTGGGGTGGCACCATTGTAGACACTGTAGCTTGGACTTCGTCTCTAATCATGGATTTGATATTATCCAACAGCGAAGCCTGTTCATCTTTAAGAAGTTTAGCGATGCATTTTTCGCATAATTTCTTCTTATATCCCTCTGGGAGTTTGGTGGTGCACAATGGGCATCTCATAGTCCTTTTTTTAGTAGCTGACCTCTCGGGAATGTCCTTATCCTGAAAACGTAAAGGAGATCCCTGTAGCTACGGAACTAAAGTTCTGCAATGCATGCCATACCACTTACTACTCACATGGTCCGTGGCTAGCTCTAAGGATTGGACGTCTGGGCGAGTAGCACCTTCCATCTTCCTGGGTCAAATGTGCTGTCAGATGTCAGTCATTAAGTAGTCAATCTTACCCAGCTTCAAGACATCTGATTCGTCCTCCTTCCGAGCTCAGCTGCTGGCCTCCACGGTGATTTCAGGTCCCCAGCTGTACTGCGCATGCGTCATCTGGAACGCACGCCGACCAGCCTGGGACCTTCCTGGCGCATAGTCCGGATGCTGTTCCGGTCTTCATTTTCCCCCCCCCCCGGCCTTCCCGCAGCTACCCGGCGCCCGGAAACGCTGCCGACCCCGGGAATCCGGCCACGCCCCCCGGAAGTAGTCACTCGACCGGAGCGCCGGACCGGAAGTCCCGGGTACAGCGCCAGCACCGGCCGCACGTGGAGCCTGAGGGGAGCGCTCAGCACCGCCGCCGCAGCTGCTGTCTCAGAGCCCCTTGTAAGGGGTTGAGGCAGACTTATGGGGAGCACACAGCTCTACCCGGTCGCGGAGGGACCTCCGTCGGTATCCTGCGACCTCCGGATCCTCGCGGCCAGAGCCCCCTCCAGGAGGATGGGACCGCACACGGGAGCTCCTGCTCGACCGAGACCTGATTTCTCATCAGGTAAAATCTTGATCTTCCTGGAGATCTCTCTCCTGCGTCCGTCCCTGATAGGGACAGAAAAACACTGAGGGGTGGAGGTTGGGAGGGGCTATTTAACCTCTTCTGTGTTCCTGTCCCTATCAAGGATATGAAGAGCAACCTCCTGTGGTGCTGTCATGTGGACGACCTGGAAATAAGAAATAATGGCTTGTCTATTACTTCGTTCTTTTAGTACACGTGGGTGTATGCCATCCGGACCCGGAGATTTATCTATTTTAATCTTATTTTGCCGGTTTCGCACCTCTTCTTGGGTTAGATTGGTGACCCTTACTCTAGGGTTTTCTTTGTCTCTCTGCATTTTACCTAGCATTTTATTTTCCACTGTTAATACTGTGGAGAAGGTGGAGTTTACACTTTCACTTTTGATTTTTTTACTATTGTTATCGCTGAAGAACAGTTTGGGATTAGTTTTACTCTCCTTAGCAATATGTTTCTCTGTTTCCTTCTTGGCAGTTTTAATTAGTTTTTTTTTTTTTTTTTTTTAGATAAAATATTTTTCTCCCTATAGTTTTTTGGCGCTTCAATGGTGCCATCCTGCTTTAGAAGTTTAAATGCTTTCTTTTTACTGTTAATTGCCCCCTTATTTCTTTGTTTAGGAACATGGGTTTTTTCTTATTTCTTGTCCTTTTATTCCCACAAGGTATAAACTGCTTAAAGGGCCAGCGCTGTAAGTTCCATTTTCAGACATGCGCAGTTTGTGCTGCCCTTTCGACTCACATCACATGATGGGAATTTACAGCTCAGGCGTCGGGGATATTAATTTAGGCAGAGGCGGTGGCACCCAGAGCACGGAGGAACTGAGTGATGGCTGGGAGGCGTTTGTGTCCGGGGGGGGAAAAGACATGCCCCCCGGACAGACTACAAGTATGGCGGGAAAATTAAAAAAAGAATATTTCAGCGTTGGAAGGGACCCCAAAAAAAAGAGCCGCCTTGACAGAATGCAGCATTAGTGCTGCACAAGGTGGCTCTTTTAGTTAAAACTGCCAGGGGGGTAACAGGTTACCTTTAAATGAAGGTTGGCAACTTAATTGTGAAGAAATTTTGAAACTCCAGAAGGAAAAAAAGGATCGTCGAAGGAGATTATCCTCAACCATGAGAACCAAGGTTGCCCTGTCTTTCCTGATCTTACTTATTACCAACAGGATTATGGCTACTGGTGGAAATTAGTATGCCAAGCAAAAAAGCGAAGGAATCATGAAGGCATCTACTACCCCTAGGGACCTTCACTGGGATTCAGGGAACAGAATCTTTTCACCTTCCTGTTCAGTTTGGTGGCGAAGAGGTCTATGTCTAGACGGCTACACATGTGTGCTATTTGGTCGAAGATGGACTAATTTAGCTCTCACTTTTCTTGCCTTACTTGATTGCAGCTCACAAAATCCACCCTGGTGTTCTCTTTTCCTCTTAAGTGAAGAGCCGTCAAAGAAAGGAGATGACCTTCCACTAGTTAGAATAAATGATCTGTCCCCTCCATCAAGGGTGTGGATCTGGTTACCCCCTGGTGGTTTATATATGTCACTGACACCTGATTGTTGGAAAGGATTCGGATATGATAACTCTGTAGGGATACAAGGTGTTTCCTTATTGTCTTCCTCTACACTGTGTTCCAAATTATTATGCAAATGATATTTTCCTCGGATTTTCCTAAATGGTCGGTGCAAATGACAGTCAGTCTAATAAAAGTCATCACCCGTTAGATTATACATCGAATTTTATTGAAGAAACCTCCCAATGATAACAGTATAATCTCCAAAAAAATAAAAACTCAAAATGCACTGTTCCAAATTATTAGGCACAGTAGAATTTCTATACATTTGATATGTTTTAAAGAACTGAAAATGCTCATTTGTGGAATTTGCAGCATTAGGAGGTCACATTCACTGAATAAAATAGCTATTTAATTCCAAAACTTCCTAACAGGCCAAGTTACATGTTAACATAGGACCCCTTCGTTGATATCACCTTCACAATTCTTGCGTCCATTGAACTTGTGAGTTTTTGGAGAGTTTCTGCTTGTATTTCTTTGCATGAAGTCAGAACAGCCTCCCAGAGCCGCTGTTTTGATGTGAACTGCCTCCCACCCTCATAGATCTTTTGCTTGAGGATACTCTGTACGGTTGAGGTCAGGTGAAGATGGTGGCCACACCATGAGCTTATCTTTTATGCCGATAGCAGCCAATGACTGAGAGATATTCTTTGCAGCATGAGATGGTGCATTATCATGCATGAAGATGATTTTGCTCCTGAAGGCACGTTTCTGCTTTTTAGACCATGGAAGAAAGTTGTCAGTCAGAAACTCTTAATACTTTGCAGAGGTCATTTTCACACCTTCAGGAACCTTAAAGAGTCCTACCAGCTGTTTCCCCGTGATTCTGGCCCAAAATGTGACGACTCCACCTCCTTGCTGACGTCGCAGCCTTGTTGGGACATGGTGGCAATCCACCAACCATTCACTACTCCATCCATCTGGAAAATCCAGGGTTGCTTGACACTCATCAGTAAACAAGACTATTTGGAAATTAGTGTTCATGTATGTCTGGGCCCACTTTAACCATTTCTGCTTGTGGACACTGCTTAAAGGTGGCTGAATATTAGTTTTATGCACCACAGCAAGCCTTTGAAGGATCCTACACCTTGAGGTTCGAGGGACTCCAGAGGCACTAGTAGCTTCAAATAACTGTTTGCTGCTTTGTAATGGTATTTTGGCAGCTGCTCTCTTAATCCCATGATTTTGTCTGGTAGGAACCCTCCTCATTATGCCTTTATCAGCACGAACACGTCTGTGCTCAGATTCAGCCACAAATCTCTTAACAGTACAATGATAACGCTTAAGTTTTAGGGAAATATCTAATGTTTTCATCCCTTGACCAAGGCATTGCACTATTTGATGCTTTTAGGGAGCAGAGATCCTTTTCTTTCCCATGTTACTTGAAAACTGTGACCTGCTTAATAATGTGGAACATCATTTTTAAGTACCGTATATATTCGAGTATAAGCCGAGATTTTCAGCCCAAATTTTTGGGCTGAAAGTGCCCCTCTCGGCTTATACTCGAGTCATGATCGGTGGTGGGGTCGGCGGGTGAGGGGGAGAGAGGACTGTCGCATACTCACCTAGTCCTGGCGCTCCCCCTGCCCGTCCCACGGTCTTCGGTGCCGCAGCTCCTCCTCTGTTCAGCGGTCACATGGTACCGCTCATTAAAGTTATGAATATGGACTCCACTCCCATAGGGGTGGAGCCGCATATTCATTTCTCTAATGAGCGGTAACGGTGACTGCTGACAGAGGAAGAGGCTGCGGCACCCGGAGACCAGCTGTCTGGGGAAAGGAGCCAGGGACGCCGGGAGCAAGTAAGTATCTCATAGTTACCTGTCCCCGTTCCACACGCCGGGCACCGCTCCGTCTTCGCGTCCTCTTGCAGTGACTGTGCAGGTCAGAGCGCGCGATGACGTATAGTGTGTGCATCGCCCTCTGCCTGAACAGTCAGTGTGGAGAGAAGGGACGCTGAGGAGCTGCAAGCAAGAGAGGTGAGTATGTCGTTTTTTTTATTGCAGCAGCATTATATATTGCACAGATTTATATGGAGCGTCTATGGGGCCATAATGAACGGTGCAGAGCATTCTATATGGGGCACAGCTTTATGTGAAGCATCTATGGGGCCATAATGAACGGTGCAGAGCATTATATGTGGCACAGCATTATATGGAGCATCTATGGGGCCATAATGAACGGTATGGAGCATGTATTTTTATTTTTGAAATTCACGGGTAGCTGCTGCATTTTCCACCCTCGTCTTATACTCGAGTCAACACGTTTTCCCAGTATTTTGTGGCAAAATTAGGGGGGTCGGCTTATACTCGGGTTGTCTTATACTCGAGTATATACGGTAGTTTTCCTTTAATTTAATCACCAGGAAAACTAATTATCATATGTTTAAGATTGATTTCAGTGATCCATTGAGCCTTGAGACACAATACCATCCATGAGTTTATTTGAAAAACAAAACAATTAAATCTTTATGACACTTAAATCCAATTTGCATAATAATTTGGAACACAGTGTACTTCATTCCCTGTCCAGACACCCTGGTCTACTATATCCTCCAGATGAGCTCCCCACCCTTTTGGACTAGCATCTGTGTTGACCACCTGTGTAACTTTATTTACCCAGGGAACTCCCACAGGACTGCCGTCACGCAAGAGGTCAAAGAACCTAGGAGGGTGTGGAGACTTAGGGGTTATTGGGTGCTCTTGTCCGCTGGCCCAGCTGTCTTTAGAAAGACTGATGGACCAGGGCTCATACCACTGAGCGCCCGCTATCTTTCCCCGTGGGCAAAATAGTACTCAGACAACACAGGGTGAGGGTAAAACAGTGTGGCAATAATTTATTGAACCACCAACTCACAATAGCATACAGAACAGTCCCAGCAAATACCCAAGATGGTGCAAGTTGCAGAGTGTCCTTCCTCTGAATTGCCAGGATTAGAGTTGCTTACAGTGCCGCATACCCCCACCAGTGGCTCCTCGCTTTTGGCGGGCCCCCACAGCGAGGATGTAATGACAAGCTTCGGAAGCTAACTAAGAGCAATGAGGTATGTGGCTATGTAACACAACTGACCATCACTGAAACCCCAGAGATGTCTTAAAGAATCCAGGTTGGAACAATGAAGCGGTCCAGTGTTCTTCAATACTCCAGAGAACAATTTAAGATTCTGGGCCTACACAATTTATGTCTGACGTAAGTAAGAAGAAATGCTGTATCATCAGAGGGATATTGTGTTCCTAAGGAACATGTGGACCTTAAGGGCTTTTGACACATGATTCAGAATTTTTCTAATTTTATCACTGGGGAGGTGACACTCCTGCACCTCAGAGTCTCCCTAGAAATTCTTGTATTTTTTGGGCCTCTACTTTTGACTTTTTAAGATTCAACAGCCAGCCTAAGTTCTTTAAGGCAGACCTCACTTCCTCAATCTGACTTGCGTAATATTAGGCCGAATTGCCCACCACCAGAAAGTCATCCAGATGTGGGACAATAAACATGTCCTTCTCCTGGAGATGGGCCATCACCTCTGCAATCACCTTGTCGAAGACACCAGGAACAATTGCCAGGCCAAATGGAAAGGCTCTGAACCGGTATTTCTGGTAAGCAGCCTTCAGATCTAATACTGCCATGAAACCATCAGGGAAGAGCATCTTTATTGTTGACCTTATAGATTCCATTTTGAATAACTGAATTTTCAGGATTTTAGGTGTTTTAGATTATAGTCCTAAAAGAACAGTCTGTTTTTTTTTCTATTTGAAAGAGAGGAGTTAAACCCCTTTCTCTTCTCCGACACAGGAACTTCTAGGAGGACTGCCTTCTGAACCAGATCTGAGATTTCGGCCTCTAGGGCCCATTGCTCTAGACTGAGACCGAGGGAGAGTCACCACAAACCTCCCTTGTGGGATTGACTGGAACTCTAGTTTACACACTGATTTTGTTAGGCCAAGACCCCAGCTGCTATCAGATATTCTTTCCCAGGGAAGGAAGCAGGAGGAAAGCCCCCCTACCCACCACCTGGGATGGTTGTCATTGACCTGTTTTTTGGTATCCTGGAAGGAGTTTCCAAACATGAAACCTCTACCTTTTCTACTCCGGGCATCCCATATATCCTGCTCTTTGGAGGGCTACTTTTGAATAAACCTTCTCTTCAGAAGGATCGCCTGTAGGCGGAGATGGATAGGTTAGAGAATCCCTTTTTCGGATGTCACAAGCCTTCTCCAAAAGCACATCCATAGCAACACCTGGACATGCCCCCGGCCATGCACGTCCATCCACCACACCTCCCAGAACATTATGAGCTGTGCCAGAGCAGGCCACTATCATCCTGGGATGCTGCTCACCTGCAAACGCATAAAGGTACCTTCACACTAAGCGACGCTGCAGCGATACCGACAACGATGTCGATCGCTTCAGCGTCGCTGTTTGGTCGCTGGAGAGCTGTCACACAGACAGCTCTCCAGCGACCAACTATGCCGGTAACCAGGGTAAACATTGGGTTACTAAGCGCAGGGCCGCGCTTTGTAACCTGATGTTTACCATGGTTACCATCGTAAAAGTAAAAAAAACAAACACTACATACTTACCTTCAGCTGTCTGTCCCCGGCGCTCTGCTTTCCTGCACTGACTGTGAGCACAGCGGCCGGAAAGCACAGCGGTGACGTCACCGCTCTGCTTTCCGGCTGGCCGACGCTGACACAGGATGCAGGAGGAGTGCAGAGAAGTAGAGCGCCGGGGACAGACACGGAAGGTAAGTATGTAGTGTTTGTTTTTTTTACTTTTACGCTAGTAACCATGGTAAACATGGGGTTACTAAGCGCGGCCCTGCGCTTAGTAACCCGATGTTTACCCTGGTTACCAGTGAAGACATCGCTGAATCGGCGTCACACACGCCGATTTAGCGATGTCTGCAGGGAGTCCAGCAACGAAATAAAGTTCTGGACTTTCTGCAGCGACCAACGACATCACAGCAGGATCCTGATCGCTGCTGCGTGTCAAACACAACGATATCGCTAGCCAGGATGCTGCAACGTCACGGATCGCTAGCGATATCGTTGTGAAGATGTTTAGTGTGAAGGTACCTTAAGAGTGGTAAAAGTACTCACCATATTTATTTGCATATTCTATATCCTGGCTGCTGCATTCACTCACATTCACCGCCCTTGCATTAACTCTCTACACTCCATCCATATCGGCCCCTCTGTCCTTGCCTCTCCTATGTATAGCACTCATGCTCTGTTCACATTGCTTAGCAGCGCAGATCCATTCAGTCCCACCATCCAACACAAGAGACGCTCTCACAAATCACTTAACCATCTGCTCACTCTTTCGATCCTCCTCCTCCTAGTTGCTGGAGACATCTCTCCAAACCCCGGCCCCCCATGTTATAGCCAGTCAAACCTCCCAATTGCTACACCCAGAAACCCCTCTAACCTTATTAATATTCCCTGCATGCCTTCTGTCTCTTTGAATTGTGCCCTTTGGAATTCTCGCTCTGTGTGTAATAAACTCTCCTTCATCCATGACTTCTTCCTTTCTAATTCTCTTAATCTCCTGGCTCTTACTGAAACCTGGATCCAGCAGTCAGACACCACCGCTGCTGCTGCTCTTTCATATGGTGCACTACACTTTTCTCATACCCCAAGATCGGACAACAGAGCAGGTGGAGGCGTTGGTCTGCTCCTTTCACCAAAATGTACTTTCCAAGTTATCCCCCAAGTACCCTCACTTGTCTTCCCTTCCTTTGAGGTCCATGTGGTCAGACTCTACGTCCCCTTCTCCATGCGAGTGGTGGTGGTGTATCGTCCTCCCGGCCCCTCTCATCAGTTCCTGGATCACTTTGCCACCTGGCTTCCACACTTTCTTTCCTGTGACACCCCCACCCTTATCATGGGTGATTTCAACATCCCTATTGCCTCTCCCCTCTCCCCATCTGCTTCTCACCTTTTGGCTCTAACCTCCTCTTTCGGCCTCTCGCAGCATACTAACTCGCCAACACATGAAGATGGAAACTCCCTTGACTTGGTCTTCTCCCGGCTTTGCTCAGTGGATGATTTCACAAACTCCCCTCTCCCACTCTCTGACCACCACCTTCTTTCATTCTCTATCAAGAACTGCCATCCCGCTCAGGTCACCCCCACTTTCCACACTTATAGAAACATACAGGCCATTAACACCCAGGAACTTATGAAGAACTTGCAGTCCTCATTGGCCCCAATCTCCTCCATCTCATGTCCTGATTCTGCTCTGAAGCATTACAATGAAACCCTGCAAAGTGCCCTGGATGAAGCTGCTCCTCCTATACATAAAACAACTCGGCACAGACGGCAACAACCGTGGCACACGCTGCAAACACGTTTCCTGCAGCGGTGCTCCAGGTGCGCAGAACGTCTGTGGAGAAAATCTAATCTACCCGAAGATTTCATCCATTATAAGTTCATGCTAAAGACATACAATTCTGCCCTTCACCTCTCCAAACAAACCTACTTCAACACCCTCATCACCTCCATGTCCAATAACCCTAAACGTCTCTTTGACACATTCCAGTCCCTACTCAACCCAAGAGCGCAGGCCCCAACCACGGATCTCCGTGCTGACAATCTGGCCAATTACTTCAAAGAAAAAATTGACCATATTCGACAGGAAATCATCTCCCAATCTCTTCATACCATGCACTGTCCTCCCTCCCCCACTGCATCTAGTTCACTCTCTGACTTTGAACCAGTTACAGAAGAAGAAGTAAGCAGGCTCCTTGCATCTTCTCGCCCGACCACTTGCACCAGTGACCCCATTCCGTCACATTTCCTCCAGTCCCTTTCCCCGGCTGTCACCTCTCACCTAACAAAAATATTCAACCTTTCCCTCACTTCCGGTATTTTTCCCTCCTCATTTAAGCATGCCATCATACATCCATTACTTAAAAAACCATCCCTCGACCAAAACTGTGCCGCTAATTATAGACCTGTCTCTAATCTTCCCTTCATCTCTAAACTCCTCGAACGCCTGGTCCACTCCCGTCTTACCCGCTATCTCTCAGATAACTCTCTTCTCGACCCTCTTCAATCTGGTTTCCGCTCTTTACACTCTACTGAAACTGCCCTCACTAAAGTCTCTAATGACCTACTAACAGCTAAATCTAATGGTCACTACTCCATGCTAATTCTCTTGGATCTCTCTGCAGCATTTGATACTGTGGATCATCAGCTCCTCCTCACTATGCTCCGCTCCATCGGCCTCAAGGACACCGTTCTCTCCTGGTTCTCCTCCTATCTCTCTGACCGATCCTTCACTGTATGTTTCGCTGGTTCCTCCTCCTCTCACCTTCCCCTTACTGTTGGGGTTCCTCAAGGATCAGTCCTAGGCCCCCTCCTCTTCTCTTTGTATACTGCCCCTATTGGACAAACAATCAGTAGATTTGGCATCCAGTACCATCTCTATGCTGACGACACCCAACTATACACTTCTTCTCCTGATCTCACGCCTGCCTTATTAGAAAACACCAGTGATTGTCTTACCGCTGTCTCTAGCATCATGTCCTCCCTCTATCTGAAACTAAACCTGTCAAAAACTGAACTCCTCGTGTTTTCTCCCTCTACTAACCTACCTTTGCCTGACATTGCCATCTCCGTTTGCGGTTCCACCATTACTCCAAAGCAACATGCCCGCTGCCTTGGGGTCATCCTTGATTCTGACCTTTCATTCACCCCCCACATCCGATCACTGGCTCGCTCTTCTTACCTGCATCTCAAAAACATTTCTAGAATTCGCCCTTTTCTTACTTTCGACTCTGCAAAAACTCTTACTGTTTCACTTATTCATTCTCGTCTGGACTATTGTAACTCTCTACTAATCGGCCTCCCTCTTACCAAACTCTCCCCGCTCCAATCTGTCCTGAATGCTGCTGCCAGGATCATATTCCTCACCAACCGTTACACCGATGCCTCTACCTTGTGCCAGTCATTACACTGGTTACCCATCCACTCAAGAATCCAGTACAAAACTACTACCCTCATCCACAAAGCACTCCATGGCTCAGCACCACCCTACATCTCCTCTCTGGTCTCAGTCTACCACCCTACCCGTGCCCTCCGCTCCGCTAATGACCTCAGGTTAGCATCCTCAATAATCAGAACCTCCCACTCCCGTCTCCAAGACTTTACACGTGCTGCGCCGATTCTTTGGAATGCACTACCTAGGATAATACGATTAATCCCCAATCCCCACAGTTTTAAGCGTGCCCTAAAAACTCATTTGTTCAGACTGGCCTACCGCCTCAATGCATTAACCTAACGATCCCTGTGTGGCCTATATTAAAAAAAAAAAAAAAAAAATTAATTAACTGGTTCATGCAGCTTTACATGAACACCCAAGCCTTACACTATGGCTGGTCCGAATAACTATAGCAATTGTTACCATCCACCTCTCGTGTCTCCCCTTTTCCTCATAGTTTGTAAGCTTACGAGCAGGGCCCTCACTCCTCTTGGTATCTGTTTTGAACTGTATTTCTGTTATGCTGTAATGTCTATTGTATGTACAAGTCCCCTCTATAATTTGTAAAGCGCTGCGGAATATGTTGGCGCTATATAAATAAAAATTATTATTATTATTATTAAGAGTGAAAGTCCCCATGGACACACCATGGCGCTTCCAGAGACCCTGCATCAGCTGTGGAGAAGAGATCGCTGTCTGGGAAAGAATAGATCTTTAGTCTTCTTATCTTTAGTAAGAGGCTAATCAGTCAAGGACAGGAAAACAACTGATGCGAGGGAGAGGTGTCGCCTTTTTTGAATGTAGGTTTCCTGTCCTTGAAGGTGTAGTGCTAAGATATTAATGACCATCGGGAACCCATGTTAGTACTACAAGTACAGCCTTTCAAGATATATTATTAGAGATACATAGTTATCGAAAGGCTATCTTACAGAATAGAGCAATTATAGATTATTCGCTATTAATTCACCACTATAGATGTCAAGAGTTTGAAGGTATGTGTTGTTTTGACTTGTCAGATCATAGCCAGGATTTGCAGTCTCAGATAGACCAGTTACATGATGACGTTGATTACGTCACACAAAGTAATGGTAAATGGTGGGATTAGTTATCTTCCTGGTTGCCAGATTTTGGTTATTAACGCTATATTTTAGGAGTAATTTAATGCTATAATCTGTGCTTGTATTGCTTTATGCTGCTGTATCCTTCTCTCATATCAATGTATCGTTTATCTGCTGAAGCTATTCCCTAAGGATATGGCATTTTATATAAATGATATATGGTTTCCCGATGGTCAAGGGTGGATTGTAGTGCTAAGATGCTACAGCCCAACACCATGCAGGTCATTGAAATTTGCCAGAGAACACCAATATTGGTAGATTTGACATTGGGCCCTGTGCTCTTCACTGCTGAGAACAGGTTCACACCGGGTGCATGCGAAAGACGTGACAAAGTCTGGAGGCGCCGAGAATGTTCTGCTTCCTGCAACATCCTCCAGCATGACCGGTTTGGAGCAGAGTCAGTAATACTTTATGGAGGCATTTCTCTGTAGGGCCACACAGCCCCCCATGTGGTAGCCAGAGGTATCCTGACTTCCATTAGGTACTGTGATGAAATCCTCACATCCAATGTGAGACCATATGCAGTGGGCTCCGGGTTCCTTGTGATGCATGACAATGCTAGGCCTCGTGGCTGAAGTGTGTCAGAATTTCCTGCATGATGAAGGCATCGATGCTATAAACTGGCCTGCAAACTATCCAGACCTGAATCCATTCAAACACATTTGGCACATCATGTCTCATTCCATCCATGCCAAGTTGCACCACAGGCTGTCCAGGAGTTGACTGGTGCTTTAATCTAGGTATCGCAGGAGATCCCTCAGGAGAACATCCACTGACTCATCAGGAGCAAGCCCAATCGTTGTAGGGAGGTCATATAGACAAACTACTAAGCATCGTTTCCTTTGTATTGATGTATTTCTACTGAAATTGGATCAGCTTGTAATTTGATTTTCCACTTTGATTTGGAGTATCATTCCAAATCCAGACCTCCATGCAGGGCCGGACTGGCCATTGGGCAATTCTGGCAAATGCCAGAAGGGCCTGTCTGGCTGTGGGCTGCCTTGTCTGCTACATTAACAGAATCGATTTTCTCAGGACACCCGTACTGTTAACACTTGTGATGAAGCACAAGGTCACTGACTCTGTCACTTACCCCAGGAGGCCATGGGTATCATTTGAAATATTGGTCTTGTAGTAAATCTTTCTTTCCTCCATCCAGGGTAATATTAGTAATATATCCCATCTGGTTCTTGGGGACGGGGACAACATGGGCCTGTGTGATTTCAAATGCCAGGGCTGAATTTCAGCCCCAGTCCGTAACTGCCTCCATGGAATATTAATTTTGACTTGCATTGATCATTTTTATGTTTTATTGTTCTGAAAACATTCTACTATGTAATGAATAAAGATTTGCAACTGGAATATTTCATTCAGTAATATCTAGGATGTTGTATTTTAGCGTTCCCTTTATTTGAGTAATAAGGTTAAGAAAAAGAATACATTCACTGAAAAAAACATTTATGGTATATTGCACCTACCCATGGCAGTCCAGGCGAGGCCCATGACCACACCAGGCGGAGTGACATCATACATTCTGTCCACAGTGAAGATTGGTTTTCCTACAAAGTCTTGGAGATTGGATTGATTCACTTCCACAATCTGGGCATCTCCATTTACAATCTTGTAGGCAGACTTCCGCAGAACCTTAGGCACATGAATCATTGTATTGCATTAGTTTTATAAGGCACAAAGGCTATTAGACCCTGCTTTTGGGTTAATGCACCTTTAGGGTATGTGCACACTTTTTTTTTTTTTTTTTTAAGGTGGATCCCACCTGGAACATAAACATGCCTCAAAAATTAACATAATGCACAGCAATGTAAAAAGACATTTGCTGTGCTTGCTTTTGCCACTTCTTTTACCACTTCAGGGTTCGGAAACCATGAAGTAATTAAAAGGTGCAACGTTCATTTTACGGATGGCTTCCACTTGCTAGTTCAAGGATATAAAAAAAAAAAACCTAAAAACTAAAAAAAAAAACCATGGTAGCAGAGACACTGCAAAGACAACAGCAAAACAGTTAGCGAAGATGATTAAAGGGAACCTGTCACTCCGTTTTTTCAAGAAGAGCTAAAAATAGCGTTAAATAGGGGCAGAGCTGTGCATTACATTAGTGTATTTTGTGAGCCTATATTCCCCACTCATGCTGGTCAGGTCATATGGGCGTGGTGACAGCGCTGTTTCTCCCCCAGATCTCCGTCGGCTGAATAGCGCAGATCGCGCTATTTTCCTTCAAGCTGCGCAGTGGATTCGCCAGTTGGACATGCGCACACCACTACACCACCAACGGAGATCTGGGGGAGAAACAGCGCTGTCACCACGCCCATATGACCTGACCAGCGTGAGTGACAGCCCAAAACGGCGACTTTACAAAGGTATTTCGGCAGCATAGGTGGGGAATAAAGGCTCCAAAATACACTAATGTAAAGCACAGCTCTGCCCCTATTTAACGCTATTTTTAGCTCTTCTTGAAAAAACGGGGTGGCAGGTTCACTTTAAGGAGAACAACTGTTAGCTTCACCTAAAAAAATTTGGCAGCTCTGCTACTGCAAAAAAGAGGTTGTGTGCACGAATTCTATGAGTTTTAGAAGGATTTCTACAGAGAGGAAGTCTGTCTGCTGCCTCTCTTCTATTTTTAGTCTGACCTTTCAGGGAAGCTTGTTCTTTCTAGAAAAGTAAGAAACAGTTTGTGAAGATCATCAGATAAATCTGCATATGAGGTACATGTAGATGCTATATATTTACCGTATATACTCGAGTATAAGCCGAGATTGTCAGCCCAAATTTTTGAGCTGAAAGTGCCCCTCTCGGCTTATACTCGAGTCACGGTGGGCGGCAGGGTCGGCGGGTGAGGGGGAGAGGGCGCTGAGGCATGCTCACCTAGTCCCGGCGATCCTAGCGCTGCCCCTGCCTGTCACACTGTCTTCGGGTGCTGCAGCTCTTCCTGTCAGCAGTCACGTGGGACCGCTCATTAGAGAAATGAATATGGACTCCACTCCCATAAGGGTGGAGCCGCATAATTCATTCCTCTGAGCGGTGCCAGTGACCGCTGACAGGAAGAGCTGCGGCACCGAAGACAGTGTGACAGGCAGGGGCAGCGTCAGGAGCGCCGGGACCAGGTGAGTATTTTATATTCACCTGTCCGCGTTCCACACGCCGGGCGTTGCTCCATCTTCCCGGCGTCTCTCCGCTCTGACTGTGCAGGTCAGAGGGCGCGATGACGCATATAGTGTGCGCGCCGCCCTCTGCCTGATCAGTCAGTGCGGAGAGACGCCGGGACAAGACGCCGGGAGCTGCAAGCAAGAGAGGGGAGTATGGCATTTTTTTTTATTAGTGCAGCAGCAATAGCACAGCTTTCTACGGAGCATCTATGGGGCAAAAATGAACGGTGCAGAGCACTATATGGCACAGCTATGGGGCAATAATGAACTGTGCAGAGGACTATATGGCACAGCTATGGGGCAAGAATGAACGGTGCAGAGCACTATATGGCACAGCTATGGGGCAATAATGAACGGTATGGAGCATCTATTTTTATTTTTGAAATTCACCGGTAGCTGCTGCATGTTCCACCCTAGGCTTATACTCGAGTCAATAAGTTTTCCCAGTTTTTTGTGGCAAAATTAGGGGGGTCGGCTTATACTCGAGTACAGGTCCTTCTCAAAAAATTAGCATATAGTGTTAAATTTCATTATTTACCATAATGTAATGATTACAATTAAACTTTCATATATTATAGATTCATTATCCACCAACTGAAATTTGTCAGGTCTTTTATTGTTTTAATACTGATGATTTTGGCATACAACTCCTGATAACCCAAAAAACCTGTCTCAATAAATTAGCATATTTCACCCATCCAATCAAATAAAAGTGTTTTTTAATAACAAACAAAAAAACCAACAAATAATAATGTTCAGTTATGCACTCAATACTTGGTCGGGAATCCTTTGGCAGAAATGACTGCTTTAATGCGGCGTGGCATGGAGGCAATCAGCCTGTGACACTGCTGAGATGTTATGGAGGCCCAGGATGCTTCAATAGCGGCCTTAATCTCATCCAGAGTGTTGGGTCTTGCGTCTCTCAACTTTCTCTTCACAATATCCCACAGATTCTCTATGGGGTTCAGGTCAGGAGAGTTGGCAGGCCAATTGAGCACAGTAATACCATGGTCAGTAAACCATTTACCAGTGGTTTTGGCACTGTGAGCAGGTGCCAGGTCGTGCTGAAAAATGAAATCTTCATCTCCATAAAGCATTTCAGCCGATGGAAGCATGAAGTGCTCCAAAATCTCCTGATAGCTAGCTGCATTGACCCTGCCCTTGATGAAACACAGTGGACCAACACCAGCAGCTGACATGGCACCCCACACCATCACTGACTGTGGGTACTTGACACTGGACTTCAGGCATTTTGGCATTTCCTTCTCCCCAGTCTTCCTCCAGACTCTGGCACCTTGATTTCCGAATGACATGCAAAATTTGCTTTCATCAGAAAAAAGTACTTGGGACCACTTAGCAACAGTCCAGTGCTGCTTCTCTGTAGCTCAAAAGTGGCTTTACCTGGGGAATGCGGCACCTGTAGCCCATTTCCTGCACACGCCTGTGCACGGTGGCTCTGGATGTTTCCACACCAGACTTAGTCCACTGCTTCCTCAGGTTCCCCAAGGTCTGGAATCGGTCCTTCTCCACAATCTTCCTCAGGGTCCGGTCCCCTCTTCTCGTTGTACAGCGTTTTCTGCCACATTGTTTCCTTCCAACAGACTTACCATTGAGGTGCCTTGATACAGCACTCTGGGAACAGCCTATTTGTTGAGAAATTTCTTTCTGGGTCTTACCCTCTTGCTTGAGGGTGTCAATGATGGCCTTCTTGACATCTGTCAGGTCGCTAGTCTTACCCATGATGGGGGTTTTGAGTAATGAACCAGGCAGGGAGTTTATAAAAGCCTCAGGTATCTTTTGCATGTGTTTAGAGTTAATTAGTTGATTCAGAAGATTAGGGTAATAGGTCGTTTAGAGAACCTTTTCTTGATATGCTAATTTATTGAGACAGGTTTTTTGGGTTATCAGGAGTTGTATGCCAAAATCATCAGTATTAAAACAATAAAAGACCTGACAAATTTCAGTTGGTGGATAATGAATCTATAATATATGAAAGTTTAATTGTAATCATTACATTATGGTAAATAATGAAATTTAACACTATATGCTAATTTTTTGAGAAGGACCTGTATATACGGTAGCTTAGATTTACAGAATAAAATAGTGTCAAAACGTTTATAACTTTTAGGTATTTGCTTTAAATTTTTACCACTCACCTTTTCCACTTGCTTCTGTAAGTTTCGCACTCCACTTTCTCTACAATACTGTTTAATTAGAACAGTGAGTGCCTCAGAAGTTATACGAGTCTTCCCTTCATCTAAACCACACATAGCCAAAGTCTGTGGTACTAGATAGCGCTACAAAATAAAAAATGTAACAAATGTAAGAATTGCTGCATTATTTGCATCACTGCATTTACTTCTTTACATACAGTAGTAACATAGGTATTAAGGTTGAAGCAAAAAAAAAAAAAAAAAAAACGTGGCAAACAATAAGCTCCACATTGGGGAAAAAAAAAATTCCTTCCCGACTCCACACATGGGAATCAGACTAGTTCCCTGGATGAACACCCTACCAAGGAATCGAGTGTATATACCCTGTAACATTATACTTTTCAAGAAAGGCATCCAGTTCCTTCTTAAATTTTAGTAATGAATCACTGACCGTCACATCCAAACAGACTAAGTGAGAAGAGGTGCTGAACCTAGAGTCACCAACTCGTATACAGTCAAATAAATAAGGCAGCACACTGCGGCGCCAAAACACGCAAACATGAAACATGAAAATTTAACTGCATTACTGCACTAGAAATATTAAAAAATTAGAGCATTTAGCGCATAAAAATGGCCAATTTTATGTGGACCTGGTAGCCACATTAGGGCATCTCTCGTATACCAGGTACTACACTTTCCTTTCCTCACAGGGAATAAACGTCTTCATCTAAATGGGAACCTGTGAATCCTCTTCTTAGACTAAATTTCTCTCTCTCTGTGGAGGGTTAATGGACCTGCTGCGATAAAAACACCTGTGGCTAAGAGGTAGGAGTGCTCAGTCAGAAGGCTAAGTTGAATACAAATTTTAAAAAAAACTGACCATCACATCCAAAAATAGACTAAGTGACTGAGCTTACCAGAACTGTACACAGTATTCTAAGGCTACTTTCACACATCAGGTTTTTTCCATCAGGCTGGGTCCAGCGTCGCGCCAGACCGATGGAGTCGGGGTAAATTGTGAAAAACTGATGAAACAGATCCATTTTTCTGCTGGATCCGACTAGCGGAACCGGCAAAAAAACGGATTCGTTTAATCAGTTTTCCATACGTTTTTTATTCCCTTTTATGACGGATCCGGTTTATAAAAATGCCCATGGGAGGCTCCCAAACGTGATTGGCTAGTGAAACCCTATACTTTGTTCCTACAGCCCATCTTTGACAGGCTGTAGAGGAGCAAGTGGTTGGGGAGCAAGATGGAAGGCGTTATTGCGAATATTCTAAAGATCAACGTGGATTTTATAGTGGAGGCGAATCGTTTGAGAGCAATTGTTCTGGAGAACGAGCGAGAGGGACAGCAGTGCATCATGCATCAGCGGCGCTTGTGGATCTATCCCATCACAGCACAGCACAGAGAATGAAACGGGGAGTCTTTTCAACTTTATACATGGAGCTACAAGGAGACACAGAAGTTTTTCAGCTATGTGCGGATGAACTTCGACATGATGGTGGAAACGATTGGACATCGCAAGAAGTGGTACCTATTGCCGTCTCTCCATTTCACCTGCAGAGTGTCTGATGGTGGCTCTACGGTAAGCCATTCTTATTGTATCTCCTACTGTGAAACCACACTAATAACTGTAATGTTGTCCCATCAGTCTGTAGCTTCTGTTTTGACCTTGCACTTGTTGACTGTAACGTCTCACCAGTTTGATATATGGTCTGTATGAATTTTTAATCTTTTGTAATAAAATTTATGGTTTTTAGCATTTACACTTTTGATCCAGTGTCTTCATAGTTCTCTATTGGTGTGTATACGCTTGTTCATGAAGGGATCCTGTTATCGGATATGAGGGTGTGCCGTTTTGTATTATAACTGTAATGTTGTTGATGGTCGTTTTTAAATATAATTTTTTTTGTATCTCCAACTGTTCTAGCTGACTCATAACTGTAATGTTTTTACTGGTATTCTGTATTAATTTTACCCTTTTTTGTCACAGATTCCTTGTAACTGGAGAATCCCTTTCGTCACTACATTTCTAGTTCCGACTTGAGATTTCCACCATATCCGGAATTGTCAAGCACACCTGCTGTGCTTTGTAGGACTCTCTACATGTGGAATTAATACCACATCCCACAAAGGAGAGTTGGCTGGAGATCGAGGACAAATTCCTACAAATTTGTCAGTTTCCAACCTGCCTGGAAGCTGTGGACGGGAAACATATCCGCATAGTCAAACCTGCTGGATCGGGATCAGAATATTTTAACTACAAAAAACATTTCTCCATCGTGCTCATGGCCATCGCAGACGCTGAGTACAAATTTATTGCAGTCGATATTGGGGCCCATGGACACTCAAATGATTCACAAGTGTTTAAAGTGTCTGCTATGGGGCGTCATCTGTATGGAAACACCTTTGAATTTCCACCTCCAAGACCGCTTCCTCAAACCTCTGGGCCACGAATGCCATTTGTTTGTGTTGGAGATGAAGCCTTTCAAATATCTGAGCACCTGCTGAAACCATAATCCAGTAGTGGATTGATGGCAACTAAACGCATTTATAATTACTGCCTAACACGCGCATGAAGAATGGTGGAGTGCGCTTTTGGGATTTTAACTGCAAAATGGAGAGTTCTCTTTACTGATATCAACCTCAAGGCTGACACTGTTGACGAGGTGGTAAAAGCTTGTGTGGTCCTGCACAATTTTGTTATTTTCAAGGAACAGATTTCCATTGAAGACCACTGTGAAGAAACCACCTTGCATTACTATCAGAACATTATTTTTAGAAGTTCTGTGGTAGTTTCAAGAATGAGGGACAAATATGCTGAATACTTTGTGTCACCGCAAGGAAGAATAGACTGGCAAGATGAGAGAGTTTGAAAAGTGTTTTGTACATTGTTATCAAAATTATTTCACCTTGTGTACCCAAAGTATTTTACCAGGTTGGGAATTTCCCAAAGTTTATTACCTTTTTCCAAAAGTATGGTACCTGTTTTACCCAATGTATTGTACCTGATAGGGATTTTCCCAATGTTTATTACCTTTTTTTATCCAATATTAACTTATTACCTTTTTTAACCAATGTACTGTACATTATTGGATTTTCCTAAACATTTATTACCTTTTTAAAACCCAAAATATTGTACCTGTTTTATCCATACTAAACCTTCTCATGTAATAAATGACAAATTTTTTAAATCAAAAAAAGTGCTTTATTTTATAAAAATGTTAACAAAACTTTCATAAATTTAAAAACTGTGGGGTGGAGATAATACTGGAGGGGCTGTCAGATTGGGAGTGTGAAGAGAGGATGGTGGTGGTGAAGGATCAGGAGGAAAAACAGAAGGTGTGGAGAAAGAGAGCGGGTGGACATGAAACCGGGAGTGGTGTTTGGAATTTGGAAGGTTTGAGGGGTGGAGTGGAGGGATAGGGAGACAGAAGAAGTGGAGGGTGGAGAAGAGGTGTGTGTTTGGGGCATGATGGGTGGTGTAGGAAACTGGTGTTACAGGCCACGGAATGCAGGTTGGGCAGGGAGTGGAGGCACAGATGTGGTAGGGAACTAGTATGGGGCAGGATGCTGGTACGGGGCAGGATGGTACAGACCAGTTTGCTGGTATTGTAAAGGGGGTGGCGGAGGGACAGTGGCTCAAGGGAGGGGGGGCAGGTGCTGGAGCAACTACCGGGGCGGGTGGAGGGTCTTGGGAGCTAACCTGCGCTAGAGCAAACTGACAGGCCTGCATTACATGCATCTGCTTGTCAGCAGATAGCTTGTCTATGCGCTCGACAATCGCCTGTAAAAACGAGTGGTTAGGCAATCGACTTGCATCTGAATGCATCCTATCCAGTCGTGTGTGCAACTCCAGAATACTGTGGCTGAGCAAATTAAATCCTGCAGTAATTTGCTCAGACAACAGTTTCAGACAGTTCTGGAAGGATGCATTCAGATGGAAGAACTCAGGAGCATAGCTCTGTACCTGACCACTCTGGTGATGCTGCCCCGAACCCACAGGTGTTCTAGAGGTGCAGCATCAGAGGGGTGGGGTAAAGGAAAAGCTATATCCTCACCAGCAGCTTCATGTAACACAGTCGGCCACAATGCTCCAGCGCTGGTTGATGGGACCGAGGGATCGCATGTGAGGGAAGGCTGGTAAGGTGCAGAGGAGTCAGGTCTGTCAGAGAGTCCCTCGGTGGCGGACTCCTGAGGGATCACTTCTGAAGGATTCAACTCGGCAGGCTCTAGAGTGCTGCAGACGGTGCTGTGGAAAAAAGAAAAACATTGAAAATTAAAGGGAACCTGTCACCCCGAAAATCGCGGGTGAGGTAAGCCCACCGGCATCAGGGGCTTATCTACAGCATTCTGTAATGCTGTAGATAAGCCCCCGATGTTACCTGAAAGAGGAGAAAAAGATGTTATATTATACTCACCCAGGGGCGGTCCCGCTGCTGGTCAGGTCGGATGGGCGTCTCCGGTCCGCTGCGGCGCCTCCCATCTTCATTACAAGACGTCCTCTTATGATCTTCAGCCATGGCTCCGGCGCAGGCGTACTTTGCTCTGCCCTGTTGAGGGCAGAGGATAGTACTGCAGTGCGCAGGCGCCGGAAAGGTCAGAGGCCCGGCGCCTGCGCACTGCAGTACTTTGTCTGCCCTCAACAGGGCAGAGCAAAGTACGCCGGAGCCGTGGCTGAAGATCAGAAGAGGACGTCTTGTAATGAAGATAGGAGGCGCCGCAGCGGACCGGAGACGCCCATCCGACCTGACCAGCAACGGGACCGCCCCTGGGTGAGTATAATATGTCTTTTTCTCCTCTTTCAGGTTACATCGGGGGCTTATCTACAGCATTACAGAATGCTGCAGATAAGCCCCTGATGCCGGTGGGCTTACCTCACCCGCGAATTTCGGGGTGACAGGTTCCCTTTACTATATTGTTATTGCTTGGCCCTGGCTGAAACCAAAAATAAAGTTAGACATGTAAACATGTTAAAATGGGGGGAGGGGATATTTACTTTCTGCTCACCACCGTTGTCCTGAGGAATGACAGGGCTCGGGTATATTTATATTTGCATACAATCCGATATGTGGTGGCGCAATTATCACTAAAGCTATATATCCTTGCAGCGAAACCAACAAACTTCCACAAAAATGTGTCAAATAAATGAATATATATAGAAAAGGTATATACCACCGTATATACAGGTACACAGGTACGCGCTGGATAGTAGCCAATGGAAGTTTCCTGTGCAATGAACACCGGAATACAAAAAATATCCCGATCTGATTAAATCTTGAGCATAAGAAATCGTAAATGCAGACCCTTGGTTAACACACCTAAAAACAGAAATAAGGTTCCTAGAGGTCCTCCACTGATGAGTCTCTTTGAAGACCGCAATAAGTCCGGGATGAGTCCAAGCAAGAGAGGTATTGATGCAAACAAGTGGCTGCCCCGGCCGGCGGCAGCCACCACCAACTGACCTTCGGGTAAGAGCGGGAATCTCGCAGGACCGACGCCACGTGTGGTGTAAGCGGTGAGTACGGTGCGCAGGACCTTCGTGACACGATGGATCACGTGATCGCTATCGAAACCCGGAAGTATGTACATAGTGCGGTAAGGACCTAACAACCAACGCGTTTCGGAGACTTCCGTCTGCTTCCTCAGGGATGGTCCCTTACCCCATGATGGTTGTCCTTATATAGCCTCCCATGATACGACCTCACTGTTCAAAACCAAAGAGTTCCGCACAGATGTTCAAACCTCTTGGTGCAGTGGTATCCAGAATAAAAATCCACTTCGTCTCTGCTCTCGACATAGCTTTGACATAGTTCTCACCTCTCCAATGTCGATGTACCATGGCTATACCTGATATTTTCATATGTTGTACCAGTCCACTATGATATTCCAGAAAATGTTGAGAGAGTGGTTTTTAAAGGCCATTTTGTCCTCCCCACATAGGTTTTTCCACAGGGGCATTGTATGGTATATATTACCCCTGTCGTAGAACAAGTAATAAAGTCCTTAATTTGAAATACTTTATCTTCTTTTTTTATATTAGTGCATTTGTGCATCGTGGTCTGTTTGCACATGCTGCATTTGTGGCATGGGAAAAACCCTTTTAATTTAGCATGAAAAACAGAGGACTGTTTGAGAAAGGATTTCTGAACCACAGGGGCGATCAGATTTCCCAAATTTTGAGATTTCTTAAAGACAAAACGGGGCTGATTGGTAATCTTATCCCGCAATACTTTATCATTTTTCAAAATGTGCCAGTGTTTACGGACTATCCTACGAAAAATATTTGAATTGGCATTATACTTTGTTATTATGGAGATAGGATCCATAATGTCTTTAGATATCTTTTAGATATGTCTTCGTTTAGATGTCTTTTCATCATATCCCTTCTCCAAAAATGTTTTTGTAAGTATCTTTGCTTCCATGTCGGAATCTTGAGGCCTAGAGCAGTTCCGGTGAATCCTCGTAAACTGACTCTTTGGGATATTCAACAACCAGCTGGGAAGATGACAGCTATCTAAAGGAATGTAGCTATTCGTGTCAGTTGGTTTACTAAAAGTACATGTTTGAATTTTAAAATCCTCAATAAAAAATTTTAAATCTAAAAAATTAATTTCAGTGGTACTGGTGGTCGACGTGAACTTTAAAAAATATTGATTTTTTATTAATATCTATTAAAAACTGATTAAGAGTATCCCAGCCACCAGACCAAATAAAAACAATATCATCTATAAAATGTTGCCAGAGGACCAGGTTCGCATGCAGAAAGCCCAGTAAACACTGGCACATTTTGAAAAATGATAAAGTATTGGGGGATAAGATTACCAATCAGCCCTGTTTTGTCTTTAAGAAATCTCAAAATTTGGGAAATCTGATTGCCCCTACAGTTCAGAATAAATCCTTTCTCAAACAGTCATCTGTTTTTCATGCTAAATTAAAAGGGTTTTTCCCATGCCACAAATGCAGCATGTGCAAACAGACAATGATGCACAAATACACTAATATAAAAAAAGGAGATAAAACATTTCAAATTAAGGACTTTATTACTTGTTCTACGACAGGGGTAATATATACCATACAATGCCCCTGTGGAAAAACGTATGTGGGGAGGACAAAACGGCCTTTAAAAACAAGAATCAGCGAACACATTCGCAATATTAAAAATAAATTTATGGGTCACCCACTCTCTCAACATTTTCTGGAATATCATGGCGGACTGGTACAACATATGAAAATATCAGGTATAGCCATGGTACATCGACATTGGAGAGGTGAGAACTATGTCAAAGCTATGTCGAGAGCAGAGACGAAGTGGATTTTTATTCTGGATACCACTGCACCAAGAGGTTTGAACATCGGCACGGAACTCTTTGGTTTTTAATAGTGAGGTTGTATCATGGAAGGCTATATAAGGACAACCATCATGGGGTAAGGGACCATCCCTGAGGAAGCAGACGGAAGTCTCCGAAACGCGTTAGTTGTTAGGTCCTTACCGCACTCCGTACATACTTCCGGGTTTCGATAGCGGTCACGTGATCCATCGCATCATGAAGGTCCTGCGCACCGTACTCACCGCTTACACCACACGTGGCGTCGGTCCTGCGTGATCCCGCTCTTACCCGAAGGTCAGCACGGTGGCGCAGTGGTTAGCACTGCAGCCTTGCAGCGCTGGGGTCCTGGGTTCTAATCCCACCTTGGACAACATCTGCAAAGAGTTTGTATGTTCTCTCCGTGTTTGCGTGGGTTTCCTCCGGGTACTCCGGTTTCCTCCCACATGCCAAAGACATACTGATAGGGAATTTAGATTGTGAGCCCAATCGGGGACAGTGATGATAATGTGTGCAAACTGTAAAGCGCTGCGGAATATGTTAGCGCTATATAAAAATAAAGATTATTAAGATTATTATTAAGGTCAGTTGGTGGTGGCTGCCGCCGGCCGGGGCAGCCACTTGTTTGCATCAATACCTCTCTTGCTTGGACTCATCCCGGACTTATTGCGATCTTCAAAGAGACTCATCAGTGGAGGACCTCTAGGAACCCTATTTCTGTTTTTAGGTGTGTTAACCAAGGGTCTGCACTTACGATTTCCTATGCTCCAGATTTAATCAGATCGGGACATAGTTTCTATTCCGGTGTTCATTGCACAGGACACTTCCATTGGCTATTATCCAGCGCGTACCTGTATATACGGTGGTACTGTTATATGAAAAAGTTTGGGCACCCCTATTAATCTTAAGCTTAATATTTTATAAAAATTGTTTTTTTTGCAACAGCTATTTCAGTTTCATATATCTAATAACTGCTGGACACAGTAATGTTTCTGCCTTGAAATGAGGTTTATTGTACATTTTTTTTATAAAACATTAAGCTTAAGATTAATAGGGGTGCCCAAATTTTTTCATATAACTGTATATATCTTTTTTATAAATATTTATATTTGCTCCTGCGTCCTCCGGATCGACTCGGGCCTGCATCTCTTTGTTGAATCCCTTATTGAAGCGATCCCTGATTGACTGCCATCGCTTGAGAATTCTTTCGCCTGTAAAGTGAAAACACAAATTGTTTAGTATACAACACATTACATCCAGCAACATAACAGAACTGTGAATACTTACGTGCTTGATTCTGGGCCCGAACATCAAGGTCCTCCCAGTGGTCCACAAGCTGATAGCAGACTTCCTCCCAGAGCCATTGGGTAACACCAATATCAGCGTGTGGCAGTCCCCCATGTTCCACAGCGGCCCCCGCTCTCGAACTAGGTTAATTTTAAGACCAGCCTCCTCTCTGCCCGAGCCAGGAAAAAAACAAAGACATTAGACTCAATTAAAAAAAAAAAAAAAAAGGGAGGGGGTGGGGGGGGAATAAAAATACCGCCACGACGCTCAAGTCAACGGACCTCTGGATCGAGCTCCAGAATCGGAAGACTAAAAAAAAAAAAATAAATTATGTGCTTGGATGTTGGCTTATGTGTTGTGTGTACTGTGTGTACCCGCTTTGGGTATCTCTCCACCCCTTCCGTCGCCTTCTAGAAGCACCTCTGACGCTGCAGTTTCCTGTTAAGGATTAAAGCATATTGTTAGGTGAACATCACCAAAAAGAAAAAAACAAAAAGATATATATTTACCTCACAGCGCTGATGATGCAAAGGAAGGGCTCCCAGAAGAAGACATGGCTTCTGGCTGTAGCTTGCCGGCTGGCTGCTGGCTGTGGCTATAGCTTGCCGGCTAGCTGTGGCTGTAGCTTTCCGGCTGGCTGTAGCTGGCCTGGGGCAGGATCAGCTCTGGCTGGCGGCAGGTTCACCTCTGGCTCGCGGCAGGTTCTGGCGCCCATAGGCTTCCACTCTATCAAAAAGCCGGAAGCGCCGGCGCTTCCGCCTTTTTCACCGGAGACAAAAAACGTTACTGTATAAATTTATTCAGACGCCAGAAACAACATTTTTGCCAGATCCAGTGAAAACTGGACGAAACGTAAGGTCATCTGGGGCCAATACAAGTCTATGGGGAAAAACCAGATCCGGTGGCATCTTTTGCCGGATCCAGTTTTTCCGAAATTTGCCAGATTATGCCTGACGGAAAAATCTGATTCGTGAAAGTAGCCTAAGTGTGGTCAAACTAGTGACTTGTGTAGAGATTATATAAAGGAAAGTTTGTCACAATTAAATCAAACCGATACTTACCTACGTTTAGAAAATAATCCAATTTCTAAGTATAAGGATACATTAAGATCTTTTTTAAGAAATAATGTGGAAAATGGCGTTTTAACTAAAAAAGAAGCTGAAAAATTATTTCCTCTGCATCAATGTATCCCTCATTGGTATAGTATCCCGAAAATTCACAAATCCTTGTCTCATTCCCCTGGACGCCCGATAGTGTCAGGGATTAACTCGGTCACTGAACCACTATCACAATAACTTGATTGGCGTCTTAAACTGTTACTATCAAAAAATTCCCTCTTTTGTAAAAAACACGGGTGATTTTTTTAAGGCTGTTGCTTTGGTGGAGTGGCAGCCTAGTTTTGCCCTGGCTTCAATTGACGTGGTGAATTTATACACCAGGATACCGCATGCGCACGGCATTGATGCTATTAAAAAGAGCTTAGAGCATTCCGATAAAACACCTGATTTTATTTTGTTCATTTTGGAAGGTTTGAATTTTATTTTGACACACAATGCATTTAAGTTTTTGAACCATTGGTATGTTCAAGTAATGGGAACCGCTATGGGTACGCCGGTCGCATGCGTTTACGCAAATCTTTTTCTTGCGGTATTTGAGGAAGAGTTTATAACCAGTATAAAAAATCCATTGCT
The DNA here is from genome assembly GCF_032444005.1 of Ranitomeya imitator. Taxonomy (NCBI): domain Eukaryota; kingdom Metazoa; phylum Chordata; class Amphibia; order Anura; family Dendrobatidae; genus Ranitomeya; species Ranitomeya imitator. The sequence continues at coordinate 580,952,314 of NC_091282.1, forward strand.
AAAACATATAAAATGTTATTTACGTTTTGTTGATGACATGTTTATAGTGTGGGATGGTGGACAGGTGGATTTTGATAATTTTGTAGATTATCTGAATAGCAACAACAGTGTCAATATGCAGTTCACCTCATGCTTTGGTATTGATAGATTAAATTTTCTAGACGTGGAAATCAGTATCATTGAAGGGAATATATATACAAAGGTGCATAGAAAATCGACTGCTTCAAATTCCATGCTACGTTATGACTCTGCTCATCCAGAGGACACTAAAAGAAGCTTACCTTTCAGCCAAATGTTGTGGTTGAGAAAGATTAACAACAATGAGGAATGCTTCAGGGATCAAATTAATGAGTTAAAAAAAAATCGGTTTGTGGATAGGGGTTACCCATCAGAACTCTTAAGACGAAGCCGAAACACGTGTTAACAGGATCACTCAACATGAACTACTAACAACTAAACCAAATAGTCTCCAAAAAAAAAAACGTGCCTTTGTGGCTCAAAAAGAAAAAGAAAAATATTAAAATTTTTGTTTCAAACAAACTCCATAGCATAGAACGATTCACACGGCAATCCCAAAAAATTGGCATGTTCCAGAAAACGATAATGATTTAATTAAACATGGTGCAATTAAGCAGAGATTCGCTTATAAAAGAACCCATAATTTATCTGATCTTTTGGTGCAGAATCGGATAACAAATGTACAAAATATTTGGTTGAGGGAATTCCCCCAAAGGGTAATTTTAAATGCGGAGGTTGCAATTTCTGCGAATACCACCTCACAGGCACTACGGTAAAAGTAGAACATATTCAACATAACGGTAAAGAGTTAATAACCTGTAAAACAAAATAATATTTTTTGTCCCTGCGCATTTTATTACATTGGTAAAACAATAAGACCGATGTGTATAAGAATCTGTGAACATTTCCATTCGATCTTAACAGGGAAAGGTTCCCCAAGATTTATAAAGCACATCCGTGAATTACATGGGTCTGATTCACATTGCCTGTTGTTTGCAGGTTTAGAAGTGGTTAAATTCCCTATGTGTGGAAGCATAACAAAGCTCTGTTACGGCAAAAAGCCAAGTGGATAATAAGTGCAAATGCACAAGGCCCTTTAGGAATGAATGAAAGACTTACCGTAATTATTCTTGTTTCTTGTAAGTTCTATTGTGCAGAAATTTGTTATACAGGGATCATTACCAACAAAAAATATTTAATTGGTTTGTTGTTTTTTTGTGCATGTTTTTGTGCATTTTGTATGTTTTTAAATTCACACAGATGTGATTTTAATAAATCAGATCGGGTGTTGCAGCATAAAAGGAAATGAATTGCCATTCATAGAATAGGACCCGTTGAAGCGTGCAAGACGCGAAACTGCCGTAGTCCTCTTTTGTTTTTTCTGCATCTTCTGCTAACGTCTCTCACTTATAACCTTGTCTACATTGTGCAAATGAAATAAAGGACAAAGGTTTTTTATTTCACGGAAGATTCGAGTTGTTCGGCTGTTTTCTTCTTATTTCTGTCTTACAATTAACCCCTTAACCCCCAAGAGTGGTTTGCACGTCAATGACCGGGCCAATTTTTACAATTCTGACCACTGTCCCTTTATGAGGTTATAACTCTTCAACGGATCCTGATGATTCTGATAGGATTTTCTCGTGACATATTGTACTTCATGATAGTGGTACAATTTGTTTGATATTACCTGCGTTTATTTGTGAAAAAAATGGAAATTTGGAGAAAATTTTGAATTTGAATTTGCAATTTTCCAACTGAGATATGGCACACAAAAAGTAACATTTCTCGATGTTTTGGGAGAACCTTCAACCCCCAAGTGCTTCACTACAGTTTATAACGCAGAGCCGTGAAAAAAAAAAAATCCACAAAAATTATTTTTAGCCCCCAGTTTTGTATTTTCCCAACGGTAACAGGAGAAAATGGACCCCAAAAGTTGTTTTCCAACTTGTCCTGAGTAAACTGATACCCCATATGTGGGGGGGGGGACCACAGTTTGGGCGCATGGCAGAGCTCAGAAGGGAAGGAGCGCCGTTTGGAATGCAGACTTAGATGGATTGGTCTGCAGGCATCACGATGCATTTGCAGAGCCCCTGATGTACCTACACAGTAGAAACCCCCCACAGGTGACCCCATATTGGAAACTAGACCCCCCAAGGAACTTATTTAGATGTGTTGTGAGAACTTTTAACCCCCAAGTGTTTCACTACATTTTATAACGCAGAGACGAGAAAATAAAAATCATTTTTTTCCCACAAAAATTATTTTTTTAACCCCAAATTTTTTATTTTCCCAAGGGTACCTGTTGTGAATTCTGCTTTTGGGCTCCCTCCGGTGGTTGTAGGTGGTAATGCAGTTGTCCCTGGGCTGCAGTCCTGGACAGGTGTATCTGCTGATTGCAATTCTGACTGGGGTATTTGGGTTTGCAGGACTCATTAGTCCTTGCCAGTTGTCAATGTTTCTTGGGAAGTGTTGGATCTCTGTCTGGCTTCTCCTGCTTAGCTGCCAATTCAGCAAAGATAAGTGTCTGTTTCTTTTTCTATGGCACACAAGCTGTGTGCTTGTTTTTTGATTGTATTCCTGCTCTGAGTGTAGGAGTTTCTGGAGTTGCAGATATACGTTCCACGTCTTTAGTTAGATGGAGGAATTTTTGTATAATCTGCTGTGGATATTTTTGGAAGGGTTTTAATACTGACCGCACAGTACTCTGTCTAGGGTTTGTTAGGTACACCCCACGGCTACTTCTAGTTGCGATGTTAAGATCAGGATTGGCGGTCAGTATAGTTACCACCTACTCCAGTGAAAGTTTTCATGCTGCTCCAAGGTCACCGGATCATAACAGTACAACTGGCCAGCAATGAGTTAAATGCATCTCAGAAGAAGGGAAGAAAGGTGTTGAGCCATTTTTTTTTTCTTCAGTCTGCTTTATCTCCTCTTCCCTCTTTATCTCTGGGTGGCTGAGGAGTTTTGTGAAAGCATGGATGTTCAGGAATTAGCTTCTCGTGTAGACCAGCTTGCTGCTAGGGTACAGGGTATTTCTGATTATATTGTTCAGACTCATGTTTTAGAACTGAAGATTCCTACTCCTGATTTGTTTTTTGGTGACAGGTCCAAAATTTTGAGTTTTAAAAACAGCTGTAAACTGTTTTTTGCTTTGAGACCTCGATCCTCCGGTGATTCCATTCAGCAGGTTAAAATCGTCATCTCCCTGCTGCGTGTCGACCCGCAGGATTGGGTATTTTCCCTGGAATCTGGGAATCCGGCTTTGCTTAATGTAGACTCCTTTTTTCAGGCTTTAGATTATATGATGAACCTAATTCTGTGGATCAAGCTGAGAAGACCTTGTTGGCCCTGTCTCAGGGTCAAGAGGCAGCAGAATTATATTGTCAGAAATTCAGAAAATGGTCTGTGTTGACTAAATGGAATAATGATGCTTTGGCGGCAATTTTCAGACAGGGTCTTTCTGAATCCGTTAAAGATGTTATGGTGGGGTTTCCCACGCCTTCTGGTCTGAGTGATTCTATGTCTCTGGCCATTCAGATTGACCGGCGCTTGCGGGAGCGCAGAACTGTGCGCGCTGTGGCGTTGTACTCAGAGCAGATTCCTGAGCCAATGCAGTGTGATAGGATTCTGTCTAGAACGGAACGACAAGGATTCAGACGTCAGAATAGGTTGTTACTATTGTGGCGATGCTTCTCATGTCATTTCAGTCTGTCCTAAGCGGACAAAGAGGATCGCTAGTTCATTTACCATCAGTACTGTACAACCTAAATGTCATGCCGTTGCTGCCGCCGCCTCTCCCCACTGCAGCTCGCCGGGTGCGCGCGCGCGTCGCATTCAGTTCTGCGCGTGCGCACATCTGATTCCTCTGTTGGCGCTCTTTCCTGTCCTCTCCTGTTATGTAGGCAATCCAGTGACACAGTGTGCCAGCAATCAGAGCACATACAGTGATCTGATAATAACCCAAAAATAATAGAACGAGCTCTGAGACGTGGAATCTCTGTAGACCGCAATACCTGAACCTATCCTAAACACAACTAAAGGCAGCTGTGGATTGCGCCTGTCACTACCTATGCAACTCAGCACAGCCTGAGGAGCTGACTAGCCTGAAGATAGAAAAACAAGCCTGACTTGCCTCAGATAAATACCCCAAAGGAAAAGGCAGCCCCCCACATATAATGACTGTTAGCAAGATGAAAAGACAAACGTAGGGAAGAAATAGATTCAGCAAAGTGAGGCCCGATATTCTAGATAGAGCGAGGATAGCAAAGAGAACTTTGCAGTCTACAAAAAACCCTAAAGCAAAAAACCATGCAAAGGGGGCAAAAAGACCCACCGTGCCGAACTAACGGCACGGCGGTGCACCCTTTGCGTCTCAGAGCTTCCAGCAAAACGAATAGACAAGCTGGACAGAAAAAGTAGCAACAAAAGCAAAGAAGCACTTATCTAAGCAGAGCAGCAGGCCACAGGAAAGAACCAGAAGCTCAGGTCCAACACTGGAACATTGACAAGGAGCAAGGAAAACAGAATCAGGTGGAGTTAAATAACAAAGCAGCCATCGAGCTCACCAGAACACCTGAGGGAGGAAGCTCAGAAGCTGCAGTACCACTTGTGACCACAGGAGTGAATTCAGCCACAGAATTCACAACAGTACCCCCCCCTTGAGGAGGGGTCACCGAACCCTCACCAGAGCCCCCAGGCCGACCAGGATGAGCCACATGAAAGACACGAACAAGATCTGGAGCATGGACATCAGAGGCAAAAACCCAGGAATTATCTTCCTGAGCATAACCCTTCCATTTAACCAGATACTGGAGTTTCCGTCTAGAAACGCGAGAATCCAAAATTTTCTCCACAATATACTCCAATTCCCCCTCCACCAAAACCGGGGCAGGAGGCTCAACAGATGGAACCATAGGTGCCACGTATCTCCGCAACAACGACCTATGGAATACATTATGTATGGAAAAGGAGTCTGGGAGGGTCAGACGAAAAGACACAGGATTGAGAATCTCAGAAATCCTATACGGACCAATAAAACGAGGTTTAAATTTAGGAGAGGAAACCTTCATAGGAATATGACGAGAAGATAACCAAACCAGATCCCCAACACGAAGTCGGGGACCCACACGGCGTCTGCGATTAGCGAAAAGTTGAGCCTTCTCCTGGGACAAGGTCAAATTGTCCACTACCTGAGTCCAGATCTGCTGCAACCTGTCCACCACAGAATCCACACCAGGACAGTCCGAAGACTCAACCTGTCCTGAAGAGAAACGAGGATGGAACCCAGAATTGCAGAAAAATGGAGAGACCAAGGTAGCCGAGCTGGCCCGATTATTAAGGGCGAACTCAGCCAACGGCAAAAAGGACACCCAATCATCCTGGTCTGCAGAAACAAAACATCTCAGATATGTCTCCAAGGTCTGATTGGTTCGTTCGGTCTGGCCACTAGTCTGAGGATGGAAAGCCGAGGAAAAAGACAGGTCAATACCCATCCCACCACAAAAGGCTCGCCAAAACCTCGAAACAAACTGGGAACCTCTGTCAGAAACAATATTCTCAGGAATGCCATGCAAACGAACCACATGCTGGAAGAACAAAGGCACCAAATCAGAGGAGGAAGGCAATTTAACCAAGGGCACCAGATGGACCATTTTAGAAAAGCGATCACAGACCACCCAAATGACTGACATCATTTGAGAAACGGGAAGGTCAGAAATGAAATCCATCGAAATATGTGTCCAAGGCCTCTTTGGGACCGGCAAGGGCAAAAGCAACCCACTGGCACGTGAACAGCAGGGCTTAGCCCTAGCACAAATCCCACAGGACTGCACAAAAGTACGTACATCCCGTGACAGAGATGGCCACCAGAAGGATCTAGCCACTAACTCTCTGGTACCAAATATTCCAGGATGACCAGCCAACACCGAACAATGAAGTTCAGAGATAACTTTAGTAATCCACCTATCAGGGACGAACAGTTTCTCCGCCGGACAACGATCAGGTTTATTCGCCTGAAACTTTTGCAACACTCGCCGCAAATCAGGGGAGATGGCAGACACAATGACTCCTTCCTTGAGGATACTCGCCGGCTCAGATGAACCCGGAGAGTCGGGCACAAAACTCCTAGACAGAGCATCCGCCTTCACATTTTTAGAGCCCGGAAGGTACGAAATCACAAAATCGAAGCGGGCAAAAAATAACGACCAACGGGCCTGTCTAGGATTCAAGCGCTTGGCAGACTCGAGATAAGTAAGGTTCTTATGATCAGTCAATACCACCACGCGATGCTTAGCTCCTTCAAGCCAATGACGCCATTCCTCGAATGCCCACTTCATGGCCAGCAACTCTCGGTTGCCCACATCATAATTACGCTCAGCAGCCGAAAACTTCCTGGAACAGAAAGCACATGGTTTCAACACTGAGCAACCAGAACCTCTCTGTGACAAAACCGCCCCTGCTCCAATCTCAGAAGCATCAACCTCGACCTGGAACGGAAGAGAAACATCTGGTTGACACAACACAGGGGCAGAACAAAAACGATGCTTCAACTCCTGAAAAGCTTCCACAGCAGCAGAAGACCAATTAACCAAATCAGCACCCTTCTTGGTCAAATCGGTCAATGGTTTGGCAATGCTAGAAAAATTACAGATGAAGCGACGATAAAAATTAGCAAAGCCCAGGAATTTTTGCAGACTTTTCAGAGATGTCGGCTGAGTCCAATCCTGGATGGCTTGGACCTTAACCGGATCCATCTCGATAGTAGAAGGGGAAAAGATGAACCCCAAAAATGAAACTTTCTGCACACCGAAGAGACACTTTGATCCCTTCACAAACAAAGAATTAGCACGCAGGACCTGGAAAACCATTCTGACCTGCTTCACATGAGAGTCCCAATCATCTGAGAAGATCAAAATGTCATCCAAGTAAACAATCAGGAATTTATCCAGATACTCACGGAAGATGTCATGCATAAAAGACTGAAACACAGATGGAGCATTGGCAAGTCCGAACGGCATCACTAGATACTCAAAATGACCCTCGGGCGTATTAAATGCAGTTTTCCATTCATCTCCTTGCCTGATTCTCACCAGATTATACGCACCACGAAGATCTATCTTAGTGAACCAACCAGCCCCCTTAATCCGAGCAAACAAGTCAGATAACAATGGCAAGGGATACTGAAATTTAACAGTGATCTTATTAAGAAGGCGGTAATGAATACATGGTCTCAGCGAACCATCCTTCTTGGCTACAAAAAAGAACCCTGCTCCCAGTGGTGATGACGATGGGCGAATATGTCCCTTCTCCAGGGATTCCTTCACATAACTGCGCATAGCGGCGTGTTCAGGCACGGATAAATTAAATAATCGACCTTTAGGGAATTTACTACCAGGAATCAAATTGATAGCACAATCACAATCCCTATGCGGAGGTAGGGCATCGGACTTGGGCTCTTCAAATACATCCTGATAATCAGACAAGAACTCTGGAACCTCAGAAGGAGTGGATGACGAAATAGACAAAAATGGAACATCACCATGTACCCCCTTACAACCCCAGCTGGATACCGACAGAGTTCCAATCCAATACTGGATTATGGGTTTGCAGCCATGGCAACCCCAACACGACCACATCATGCAGATTATGTAGCACCAGAAAGCGAATAACTTCCTGATGTGCAGGAGCCATGCACATGGTCAGCTGGGTCCAGTACTGAGGTTTATTCTTGGCCAAAGGTGTAGCATCAATTCCTCTCAACGGAATAGGACACCGCAAAGGCTCCAAGAAAAACCCACAACGTTTAGCATAATCCAAATCCATCAGATTCAGGGCAGTGCCTGAATCCACAAACGCCATGACAGAATACGATGACAAAGAGCATATCAAGGTAATGGACAGAAGGAATTTGGACTGTACAGTACCAATGACGGCAGACCTAGCGGACCGCTTAGTGCGCTTAGGACAATCAGAAATAGCATGAGTGGAATCACCACAGTAGAAACACAGACCATTCAGACGTCTGTGTTCTTGCCGTTCAACTCTGGTCATAGTCCTATCGCACTGCATAGGCTCAGGTTTAATCTTAGACAATACCGCCAAATGGTGCACAGATTTACGCTCGCGCAAGCGTCGACCGATCTGAATGGCCAAAGACATAGACTCATTCAAACCAGCAGGCATAGGAAAACCCACCATGACATCCTTAAGAGCCTCAGAGAGACCCTTTCTGAACAAAGCTGCCAGCGCAGATTCATTCCACAGAGTGAGTACTGACCACTTCCTAAATTTCTGACAATACACTTCTATATCATCCTGACCCTGGCACAAAGCCAGCAAATTTTTCTCAGCCTGATCCACTGAATTAGGCTCATCGTAAAGCAATCCGAGCGCCAGGAAAAACGCATTGACATTACTCAATGCAGGGTCTCCTGGCGCAAGAGAAAATGCCCAGTCCTGAGGGTCGCCGCGCAAAAAAGAAATAATAATCAAAACCTGTTGAATAGGATTACCAGAAGAATGAGGTTTCAAGGCCAGAAATAGCTTACAATTATTTTTGAAATTAAGAAACTTAGTTCTATCACCAAAAAACAAATCAGGAATAGGAATTCTTGGTTCTAACATAGATTTCTGATCAATAGTATCTTGAATCCTTTGTACATTTGTAACGAGATTATCCATTGAAGAGCACAGACCCTGAATATCCATGTCCACACCTGTGTCCTGAAACACCCAAATGTCTAGGGGAAAAAAAGACTGAACACAGAGCTGAGAAAAAAAAATGATGTCAGAACTTCTTTTTTCCCTCTATTGAGAATCATTAGGTTGGCTCCTTGTACTGTTATGTAGGCAATCCAGTGACACAGTGTGCCAGCAATCAGAGCACATACAGTGATCTGACAATAACCCAAAAATAATAGAACGAGCTCTGAGACGTGGAATCTCTGTAGACCGCAATACCTGAACCTATCCTAAACACAACTAAAGGCAGCTGTGGATTGCGCCTGTCACTACCTATGCAACTCGGCACAGCCTGAGGAGCTGACTAGCCTGAAGATAGAAAAACAAGCCTGACTTGCCTCAGAAATACCCCAAAGGAAAAGGCAGCCCCCCACATATAATGACTGTTAGCAAGATGAAAAGACAAACGTAGGGATGAAATAGATTCAGCAAAGTGAGGCCCGATATTCTAGATAGAGCGAGGATAGCAAAGAGAACTTTGCAGTCTACAAAAAACCCTAAAGCAAAAAACCACGCAAAGGGGGCAAAAAGACCTACCGTGCCGAACTAACGGCACGGCGGTGCACCCTTTGCGTCTCAGAGCTTCCAGCAAAACGAATAGACAAGCTGGACAGAAAAAGTAGCAACAAAAGCAAAGAAGCACTTATCTAAGCAGAGCAGCAGGCCACAGGAAAGAACCAGAAGCTCAGGTCCAACACTGGAACATTGACAAGGAGCAAGGAAGACAGAATCAGGTGGAGTTAAATAACAAAGCAGCCAACGAGCTCACCAGAACACCTGAGGGAGGAAGCTCAGAAGCTGCAGTACCACTTGTGACCACAGGAGTGAATTCAGCCACAGAATTCACAACACTCTCCGTCATCCTGGAGGACTGTAACCCGGAAGTAGCTCCCATGCTGCTATGTAAACTGCTTCCTGCTGCTTCTCTGTGCCTGATGTTCATTTGTGTTTACAAGTGCTTCTGGCCACCTGTGGTCTCTGTGCGTTCCTAGCTCTCTGACTTTGGGTCTCCTCCGCCCTCTGCAGTGCCTGCCTGTTTCCTGTGTTCCTGCCTTGTTCCTTTTCCTCTGCGGTACCTGCCCGGCTCCTATATCTTTTCCTTGCTCCCGTCAGCCTCGGTGTCTCCATATTGTCCTGCCAGCCTCCGTGCCTCCGTAGCGTTCCCATCTTCTCCCTTGTCTCAGTAGTTCCTTTCTGTTCCCTCTTTCCCTTCGTGCCTGCTGTGTTTCCATCTGATCTCAGTCGACCCTCCAGCTTCCGTGGCGATAGTCCCTCACGGGCCTGCCCCTAACTCTCCCTGTATAGGGGGCGGTCCACCTGGTCAGCTCGTCCGAGAGGGGTTCGTCATCACGGTCCAGTGGGTCCACTCTCCGTTTTTCACTGTTTGAATCTACATGCTCTAATAGGACTGCACTCGGGTGACATCCGAGTGCAGCCAGATTCTTACAGCATCACAGTAACATCAGGCCATGGACCCCGCTGGAGTCTCCGCTACTCAAAAGGAGTTACTCTTTTTGCGTGAAAACCAGACTAGGATCATGTCATTTTTAAAGAATATGGAGTCTCGCCTAGCGGCTTTACAGCCTTCTGATCCTGGTATTGCTCCGCAGTTGGTTGCCCTTCAGCAGGAGCTAGGTCAACAACGGGACACTCGGTCCCATATTTTGAATTTTATGGCCTCCATTAATGATCGGCTTCTCTCCCTCCAGAATGTGGCCTCTGTTTCCACTCCTGTCTCTGCGCCACAACCCTCGCCCCGACTTGCTAGACCTCCTCGGTATGGTGGGGATTCTAAAGCGTGCCGCGGCTTTCTTAATCAATGCCAGCTGCATTTTGAATTATCTCCGCCACTTTATCCTACCGACCGAGCTAAGGTTGCTTTTATAGTATCCCATTTGGAGGGTGAGGCTTTGGCGTGGGTTAATCCCCTCTGGGAGCGTGATGATCCTTTGGTCTCCCAACTCAATCCGTTCCTGGATACCTTCCGTAAGGTTTTTGATGAACCTGGTCGTCTGGTCTCTACCACTGAGTCCCTCTTTAACCTTTACCAGGGTACTCTCTCAGTAGCCCAGTACGCCATCCGTTTCCGGACTCTGTCCTCAGACCTTGGGTGGAATAATGAGGCTTTGGTTGGAGCGTTTTGGCGTGGTTTGTCTTCACGGATTAAGGATGAGTTGGCGGGACAGGACACTCCCACCTCTTTGGATGATCTTATCTCCTTGGCCATACGCATTGATCTGCGCTTTCAGGAGCGCACTCGTGAGCTTGCCAGAGAGAGGAGACCTCTTCGCCAGACCACTGTTGCTCGAGGGACTTCTTTTTCTCAAGCAGCCCCGGTGGCTTCTTCATCTTCTCCTGAACCCATGCAGGTCGATCGCCTTAAGTCTTCTGAGCAACGCCGCAAGGAGAGACTCGCACAAGGTCTTTGTTTTTACTGCGGCAGTGCCTCTCATCTCTTACGCGCTTGTCCTCAGAAGCCGGGAAACGCATCCGCCTAGGACAGGTAAGAGAGGCCTTCCTAGGTGGTTATGATTCCTCTCCGCCTCTGGTTTTGTCTGTTATTCTACATTTAGGTTCCCGTCACTTTTCTCTGGAGGCTTATGTTGATTCAGGAGCGGCTGGGAACTTTGTTCAGCTCGAAGTTGTTAACAGGCTTGGGATACCTGTTAGACCCTTGGAGACTCCTAGACAAATAGCTTCCGTCGATGGTCAGCCTTTGCGGGAGACCGTCAACTTGGTTACGGAGGAAGTCAAACTTCAGATTGGAGCTCTTCATCGTGAGAAACTGGCCTTTTATGTTTTACCTTCTTTGTCTCATTCTTTCCTTTTGGGTCTTCCTTGGTTGAGAGATCACGAACCCACACTGGACTGGCGTACTGGAGATGTTCTACGGTGGGGACAGTCTTGTCTGAACAGGTGCCTGCTTCCCGTCAAGCCTGCGTCCTCCTCTCGGTCTACTTCGGAATCCGTGGGAATTCCTCCAGCCTATTGCGCTTTCTCGGACGTCTTTAACAAGAAGGAAGCGGAGATTTTGCCGCCGCACCGCTCTTATGACTGCCCGATAGACCTTGTTCCTGGTTCTAATCCACCTAGGGGTCGTATTTACCCATTGTCTCCTACCGAGACTCAAGCCATGTCCGAATATATTCAAGAGAATCTGGCCAGAGGCTTCATTCGAAAGTCTTCCTCACCTGCAGGAGCTGGGTTCTTCTTCGTTAAAAAGAAGGACGGTTCTCTTCGCCCATGTATAGACTACCGGGGTCTCAACACCATCACGATCAAAAACAAGTACCCACTTCCTCTCATACCAGAACTCTTTGATCGTCTACGTGGAGCACGAATCTTTACCAAATTGGATCTCAGAGGAGCTTATAATTTGATCCGTATCCGTTCTGGTGACGAGTGGAAGACTGCGTTTAATACCAGAGATGGTCATTATGAATATTTGGTTATGCCATTCGGTTTATGCAATGCACCCGCAGTCTTCCAGGAGTTCGTAAATGATGTTTTTCGGGATCTACTTTACACCTGTGTTGTGGTGTACTTGGACGATATCCTTGTGTTCTCTCCAGATCTGTCTACTCACAGAAGAGATGTACGGAAAGTACTTCAGCGTTTGAGAGAGAATAGGCTGTACGCAAAACTGGAAAAATGTGTCTTCGAACAGTCATCTCTACCCTTCTTGGGTTTCATCATTTCCGACGCTGGTTTGTGTATGGATCCGGGAAAAGTTTCTGCCGTGCTCAACTGGCCGCGTCCTCTTGGAGTGAAAGCAATTCAGCGATTTCTTGGATTTGCTAACTACTATCGGCAGTTTATACCTCACTTTTCCTCTCTTTCAGCTCCAATCTCCTCCATGATTCGGAAGGGTGCCAATCCTCATCTGTGGTCGTCTGAGGCCGAAGAGGCTTTCCGGTCCATCAAGCAAGCCTTTGCCTCAGCTCCTATTCTTCATCGTCCAGTGGCCAATAAACCCTTAATCCTTGAAGTAAATGCTTCTGCAATTGGAGCTGGAGCTGTGCTCTCGCAGAAATCCTCTTCTGGTCGTCTTGTGCCCTGTGGTTTTTTCTCTAAGATCATCTCCTCCTCAGAAAAAAATTATTCCATCGGTGATAAAGAACTTTTGGCAATCAAGTTGGCATTAGAGGAGTGGCGGTACCTCTTAGAAGGGGCTTTACATCGTTTTATAATCTACAGCGATCACAAGAATTTGGCGTATATTCGTTCTGCGCAAAGACTTAATCCTCGGCAGGCCAGGTGGGCCTTGTTTTTCGCCAGGTTTGACTTCGAACTTCGTTTCTTGCCAGGAAATAAAAACTCCAAAGCCGACGCTCTGTCTAGGTCATTCCAGGTGGTGGATTTGGAGGACGAGCCTGCACACATCATTGATCCTGCCAGAGTCATCACAGTTGCTCCAGTCTCTCTCACTTCGTTGCCTCCGGGTAAGACCTTTGTCGCTGAAGGGAACAGGAGACGTGTCTTACTTTGGGGTCACGCCTCCAAACTGGCTGGACATGTTGGTTTCAAAAAAACCTTTCGTTTGATCTCTCGTTTTTACTGGTGGCCAACGTTGTCTAAGGATGTTTAAAGTTTTGTCGCCTCTTGTCCTTCCTGTGCCAAGAATAAGATTCCCAGGCAACTACCTTCTGGGCTTCTACATCCTTTGCCAGCACCTTCCACTCCGTGGCAACATTTATCTATGGATTTCATCACTGATCTGCCTCACTCTTCTGGTTCCACCGTCATCTTCGTGGTCATGGACCGTTTCTCCAAGATGGCTCATTTCATCGCTCTCCCAGGTTTACCTTCTGCTCCCGAATTGGCAAAGATTTTTGTTCACCATATTTTTCGTCTTCATGGTCTTCCTTTACATATTGTTTCTGACCGAGGTGTTCAATTCACCGCCCGCTTCTGGAGATCCCTCTGCAGATCTATGAACATTTCGCTTGATTTTTCTTCGGCCTACCATCCACAGTCCAATGGCCAGGTGGAAAGTACTAATCAGACCTTGGTAACTTATCTCCGTCATTTTTCCAATTCTCATCAGAATGATTGGTCTGACTTACTGCCATGGGCTGAGTTTTCTTACAATAACCATCCCAGCGAAGCCACTAACAAATCTCCATTTTTTTATCGTCTACGGTCAACATCCTGGTCTTCCTCTTCCGGTTCCTCCTGTCTCTACTGTACCAGCGGCTGATCTTCTGTCTAGAGAGTTCTCCAAGGTCTGGCAGGAGACCAAGTCCGCCCTTGAGGTGGCTCAAGTTAGGATGAAGAGACTTGCGGACAAAAGACGTCTTGATTCTCCTATATTCCATCCTGGGGACAAGGTTTGGGTTTCTTCTAAATTTATCCGTCTCAAAATCCCTTCACATAAGCTGGGTCCTCGCTATATCGGTCCATTCGAAGTTTTGTCTCGTATTAATGACGTTTGCGTATTTCTAATTCTTTTCATGTGTCTCTCCTTAAACCTGTAGTTTTTAATCAGTTTCATTCTTCTAACCTTTGTTCTCCATCGCCTGTTCCCGAGGATGATGTCTTTAAAGTTAGGGACATATTAGCCATGAAAAAACTTAGAGGGAGAACTTTGTTTTTGGTTGACTGGAAGGGTTTTGGTCCTGAGGAGAGGTCCTGGGAGCCTCGAGAGAACATTCGGGCTCCTCGTATTTTGTCCTGGTTTCTTTCTAGTCTTAAAAAGGAGGGGCGTAAAGATGGGGGTACTGTCATGCCGTTGCTGCTGCCGCCGCCTCTCCCCACTGCAGCTCGCCGGGTGCGCGCGCGCGTCGCATTCAGTTCTGCGCGTGCGCACATCTGATTCCTCTGTTGGCGCTCTTTCCTGTCCTCTCCGTCATCCTGGAGGACTGTAACCCGGAAGTAGCTCCCATGCTGCTATGTAAACTGCTTCCTGCTGCTTCTCTGTGCCTGATGTTCATTTGTGTTTACAAGTGCTTCTGGCCACCTGTGGTCTCTGTGCGTTCCTAGCTCTCTGACTTTGGGTCTCCTCCGCCCTCTGCAGTGCCTGCCTGTTTCCTGTGTTCCTGCCTTGTTCCTTCAGTTCCTTTTCCTCTGCGGTACCTGCCCGGCTCCTATATCTTTTCCTTGCTTCCGTCAGCCTCGGTGTCTCCATATTGTCCTGCCAGCCTCCGTGCCTCCGTAGCGTTCCCATCTTCTCCCTTGTCTCAGTAGTTCCTTTCTGTTCCCTCTTTCCCTTCGTGCCTGCTGTGTTTCCATCTGATCTCAGTCGACCCTCCAGCTTCCGTGGCGATAGTCCCTCACGGGCCTGCCCCTAACTCTCCCTGTATAGGGGGCGGTCCACCTGGTCAGCTCGTCCGAGAGGGGTCCGTCATCACGGTCCAGTGGGTCCACTCTCCGTTTTTCACTGTTTGAATCTACATGCTCTAATAGGACTGCACTCGGGTGACATCCGTGTGCAGACAGATTCTTACAGCGTCACACTAAATTTCTGTTATCTGTGTCCTTGATCTGCTCATTGTCATCATTTTCTGTTATGGCGTTTGTGGATTCAGGCGCCGCCTTGAACTTAATGGACTTTGAGTTTGCCAGGCGTTGTGGTTTTCCCTTGCAGCCTTGGCAGAACCCTATTCCTTTAAGGGGCATTGATGCTACACCCATGGCTAAAAATAAGCCTCAGTCTTGGACACAGGTGACCATGCGCATGGCGCCAACCCATCAGGAAGATTGTCGATTTCTGGTGTTGCATAATTTGCATGATGCTATCGTGCTGGGTTTTCCGTGGTTGCAGGTACATAATCCTGTGTTGGATTGGAAGTCCATGTCTGTGACTAGTTGGGGTTGTCAGGGGGTTCATAATGATGTTCTTTTGATGTCAATCTCCTCTTCTTCCTCTTCTGAAATTCCAGTTTTTGTCTGATTTTCAGGATGTATTCGATGAGCCCAAGTCCAGTTTCCTTCCACCGCACAGGGACTGCGATTGTGCTATTGACTTGATTCCAGGCTGTAAGTTTCCTAAGGGTCGACTTTTCAACCTGTCTGTGCCTGAACATACTGCCATGCGGAGCTATATTAAGGAGTCTTTGGAGAAAGGGCATATTCGGCCATCTTCTTCACCGTTGGGAGCGGGGTTCTTTGTTGTTGCTAAAAAAGATGGTTCCTTGAGACCCTGTATTGATTATCGCCTCTTGAATAAAATCACGGTCAAGTTTAAATACCCTTTACCTTTGCTTACCGATTTGTTTGCTGGGATTAAGGGAGCTAGTTGGTTTACGAAGATTGACCTTTGGGGGGCATATAATCTTGTTCGTACTAAGCAGGCTGATGAATGGAAAACTGCGTTTAACACGCCAGAAGGCCATTTTGAATACCTTGTGATGCCATTCGGGCTCACTAGTGCTCCATCTGTTTTTCAGTCCTTCATGCATATTTTTCGGACTTATATTGATAAGTTTTTGATTGTATATTTGGACGATATTTTGATTTTTTCTGATGATTGGGAGTCTCATGTGGAACAGGTCAGGATGGTATTTCAGATCCTTCATGACAATGCCCTGTTTGTGAAAAGGTCTAAGTGTCTCTTTGGGGTGCAGAAGGTTTCTTTTTTGGGCTTTATTTTTTCTCCCTCGTCTATAGAGATGGATCCGGTTAAGGTTCAGGCCATTCATGATTGGATTCAGCCCACATAAGTGAAGAGCCTTCAGAAATTTTTGGGTTTTGGAAATTGTTATTGCCGTTTCATTGCTAATTTTTCCAGCATGGTTAAACCCTTGACCGATTTGACGAAGAAAGGCGCTGATGTGGCGAATTGGTCCTCTGCGGCTGTCTCTGCCTTTCAGGAGCTTAAACGTCGATTTACTTCTGCTCCGGTGTTGCGCCAACCGGATGTTTCTCTTCCGCTTCAGGTTGACGTTCACGCTTCTGAGATTGGGGCAGGGGCCGTTTTGTCTCAGAGGGATCCTGTTGGTTTCTTAATGAAACCGTGTGCCTTCTTTTCCCGTAAGTTTTCGCCTGCTGAACGCAATTATGATGTCGGCAATCGGGAGTTGTTGGCTATGAAGTGGGCGTTTGAGGAGTGGCGACATTGGCTTGAGGGAGCTAAGCACCGTATTGTGGTCTTAACCGATAATAAAAATTTGATTTACCTCGAGTCTGCCAAACGGCTGAATCCTAGTCAGGCTCGATGATCCTTGTTTTTTTCCAGTTTTGATTTCGTGGTCTCGTACCTTCCGGGTTCTAAGAACATTAAGGCTGATGCCCTCACTAGGAGTTTTTTGCCTGATTCTCCTGAGGTCTTAGAACCGGTCGGTATTCTGAAGGAAGGGGTGGTCCTTTCTGCCATTTCCCCTGATTTACGACGGGTTCTATAGGAATTTCAGGCTGACAAATCTGACCGCTGTCCTGTGGGGAAACTGTTTGTTCCTGACAGATGGACTAGTAGAGTGATTTCTGAGGTTCACTGTTCCGTGTTGGCTGGTCATCCTGGCATTTTTGGTACCAGAGACTTGGTTGGTAGGTCCTTCTGGTGGCCTTCTCTGTCACGTGATGTGCGTTCTTTTGTGCAGTCCTGTGGGACTTGTGCGCGGGCCAAGCCTTGTTGTTCCCGTGCTAGTGGGTTGCTTCTGCCATTGCCGGTCCCTGAGAGGCCCTGGACGCATATTTCTATGGATTTTATTTCTGATCTTCCGGTTTCCCAGAGATGTCGGTCATCTGTGTTGTTTGTGACCGGTTCTCTAAGATGGTTCATTTGGTGCCTTTGCCTAAATTGCCTTCCTCTCCAGATTTGGTTCCATTGTTTTTTCAGCATGTGGTCCGTTTGCATGGTATTCCTGAGAATAGTGTGTCCTACAGAGGTTCCCAGTTTGTTTCTAGGTTTTGGCGGGCCTTTTGTGCTAGGCTGGGCATTGATTTGTCTTTTTCTTCTGTGTTTCATCCTCAGACAAATGGTCAGTCCGAGTGAACTAATCAGACTTTGGAGACTTATTTGAGATGCTTTGTGTCTGCTGATCAGGATGATTGGGTGGCTTTCTTGCCATTGACCGAGTTTGCCCTTAATAATCGGGCTAGTTCGGCTACTTTGGTTTCGCATTTCTTTTGTAATTTTGGTTTTCATCCTCGTTTTTCTTCTGGGCAGGTTGAGCCTTCTGACTGTCCTGGTGTGGATTCTGTGGTTGACAGGTTGCAGCAGATTTGGGCTCATGTGGTGGATAATTTGGTATGGTCTCAGGAGGAGGCTCAACGTTTTGCTAACCGTCGTCAGTGTGTTGGTTCCCGGCTTCGGGTTGGGGATCTGGTCTAGTTGTCTTCCCGTCATGTTCCTATGAAGGTTTCTTCTCCTAAGTTTAAGCCTTGGTTTATTGGTCATTATGGAATTTCTGAGATTATTAATCCAGTGTCTTTTCGACTGGCGCTTCCGGCCTCTTTTGCGATCCATAATGTCTTCCATAGATCTTTATTGCGGAAATATGTGGAGCCCGTTGTTCCCTCTGTTGATCCTCCGGCCCCTGTGTTGGTTGATGGGGAGTTGGAATATGTTGTTGAGAAGATTTTGGATTCCCGTTTTTCGAGGCGGAAGCTTCAGTACCTTGTCAAATGGAAGGGTTATGGCCAGGAGAATAATTCTTGGGCTTTTGCCCCTGATGTTCATGCCGCTGATTTGGTTCGTGCCTTTCATCTGGCTCATCCTGATCGGCCTGGGGGTTCTGGTGAGGGTTCGGTGACCCCTCCTCAAGGGGGGGGGTACTGTTGTGAATTCTGCTTTTGGGCTCCCTCCGGTGGTTGTAGGTGGTAATGCAGTTGTCCCTGGGCTGCAGTCCTGGACAGGTGTATCTGCTGATTGCAATTCTGACTGGGGTATTTAGGTTTGCAGGACTCATTAGTCCTTGCCAGTTGTCAATGTTTCTTGGGAAGTGTTGGACCTCTGTCTGGCTTCTCCTGCTTAGCTGCCAATTCAGCAAAGATAAGTATCTGTTTCTTTTTCTATGGTACACAAGCTGTGTGCTTGTTTTTTTATTGTATTCCTGCTCTGAGTGTAGGAGTCTCTGGAGTTGCAGATATACGTTCCACGTCTTTAGTTACATGGAGGAATTTTTGTATAATCTGCTGTGGATATTTTTGGAAGGGTTTTAATACTGACCGCACAGTACTCTGTCCTATCTTTCCTATTTTAGCTAGAGTGGCCTCTTGTGCTAAATCCTGTTTTCTGCCTGTGTGTGTGTCTTTCCTCTCCTACTCACAGCCAATATTTGTGGGGGGCTGACTATCCTTTGGGGTTCTGCCCTGAGGCAAGGTAGAATTCCTATTTCCATCTATAGGGGTATTTAGTCCTCCGGCTGTGACGAGGTGTCTAGGGTTTGTTAGGTACACCCCACGGCTACTTCTAGTTGCGGTGTTAAGATCAGGATTGGCGGTCAGTATAGTTACCACCTACTCCAGTGAAAGTTTTCATGTTGCTCCAAGGTCACCGGATCATAACAGGTACCAATAGAAATTGGACCCCAAAAGTTGTTGTCCAATTTGTTTTAAGTACGCTGATATCCCATATGTTGGGGTAAACCCATTTGGGCGCACAGGAGAGCTTGGAAGGGAAGGAGAACAGTTTTACTTTTTTCAACGCAGAATTGGCTGGAATTGAGATCGGACACCATGTCACGTTTGGAGAGCCCCTGATGTGCCTAAACAGTGGAAACCCTTAAATTCTAACTTCAACCCTAGCACAAACACACCCCTAACCCGAATTCCAACCCTAACCATAACCCCAACCACACCCCTTACCCCAACACACCCCTAACCCTAATCCCAACCCTAACCACACCCTTAACCCTACCCACACCCCTAACCACTACAGACCCCTAAACCTAATCCCAACCCTAACCACACCCCTAATTCCAACACACCCTTAACCCTAATCCCAACCGTAAATGTAATCCAAACCCCAACCCTAACTTTAGCCCCAACCCAAACTGTAGCCCTAACCCTACCTGTAGCCCCAATCCGAACCCTAACTTTAGACCCAACTTTAGCCCCAATCCTAACCCTAACTTTAGCCCCAACCCTAACCCTAATGGGAAAATGGAAATAATTTTTTTTAAATTTATTATTTTCCTCTAAGGGGGTGATGAGGGGGGATTTTGGTTTACTATTTATAGCGGGGTTTTTAGCGGATTTTTATGATTGCCAGCTGTCACACACTAAAAGGCTTTTTTATTGCAAAAAATAGTTTTTGTGTCTCCACATTTTGAGTTATAATTTTTCATATTTTTGTCCACAGAGTCATGTGAGGTCTTGTTTTTTGAGGGATGAGTTGACGTTTGTATTATTACCATTTCCGGGCACGTGACATTTTTTGATCGCTTTTGATTCTGATTTTTGTGAGGCAGAATGACCAAAAACCAGGAATTCATGAATTTCCTTTGTGGGGGGTGTTTCTAACATTCCGCGTTTGGTAAAATTGATAAAGTAGTTTTATTCTTCGGGTTAGTACGATTACAGCGATACCTCATTTATATCATATTTTATGTTTTCGCGCTTTTATACAATAAAAACTATTTTATATAAAAAATTATTATTTTTGCATTGCTTATTCTGAGGACTATAACTTTTTTCGCTGATGATGCTGTATGGCGGTACAAGATGACATTTTCAGCGGTACCATGGTTATTTATATCCGTCTTTTTGATCGCGTGTTATTCCACATTTTGTTTGGCGGTATGATAATAAGGCGAGGTTTTTGCCTTTTTTTACGGTGTTCACTGAAGGGGTTCACTAGTGGGACCTTTTTGTAGGTCAGGTCGTTACAGACGCGGCGATACTAAATATGTGTACATTAATTTTTTTTTTATTTAGATAAATAAATTTGTTTATTGGAACAATATTTTTTTTCTTTATTTAGAATGTTTTTTTTTTTTTTTTTTACACAATTTAAAAAAAAAACTTTTTTACTTTGTCCCAGGGTGGGACATCATGCTATAGTGTCAGATCGCTGATCTGACACTTTGCAAAGCACTGTGTCATATCAACAATCTGACAGGCAGCGCAGGCGGCATGCCAGTACATCGCGTTGTTCCGAGGGTCTCAGGGAAGCACGCAGGGAGCCCTCTCCCTGCGCAATGCTTCCCTATGCCGCCGAAAAGCTGTGATCATGTTTGATCGCAGTGTTGCGGGGGATAATGTGCCAGGAGCGATCTGTGACCGCCCCTGGCACATAGTGCCAGATGTCAGCTGTAATAACCAGCCAGCTAACACACGGCGGCGATCGGCCACACTCCCCCGTGAGCGGGGGTTAAGCACATACTTATACATCTTATTTCTTATGCCCAAGTGCATGACCTTACATTTATCCCCATTAAAGCTCATTTGCCATTTATTAGCCCAAGCTACTGGTTTACATAAATCCTCCTGTAACATAAAATTGTTCACATTTGTATTGATTACTCTGCAGAGTTTAGTGTCATCTTCAAAAATTGAAATCCTACTCTGTATGCGCCCAACAAGATCATTAATAAATGTTAAAAAGAAGAGAGCCTAATACTGACCCCTGTGGTACCCCACTTAACTGTGACCCAGTCTGTGAGTTCTCCATTAATAATCACCCTTTGTTTCCTGACCCTGAGCCAGTTCTTAACCCATCTACACATACAGTACAGACCAACAGTTTGTGGACACCTCATTTAAAGATTATTCTGTATTTTCATGACTATGAAAATTGCACATTCACACTGAAGGAATCAAAACTATGAATTAACACATGTGGAATTATATACTTAACAAAAAAAGTGTGAAACAACTGAAATTATGTCTTATATTTTAGGTTCTTCAAAGTAGCCACCTTTTGCTTTGATGACTGCTTTGCACATTCTTCTCATTCTCTTGATGAGCTTCAAGAGGTAGTCACCGGTAATGGTTTTCAATTCACAGGTGTGCCCTGTCAGGTTTAATAAGTGGGATTTCTTGCCTTATAAATGGTGCTGGGACCATCAGTTGTGTTGAGCAGAAGTCTGGTGGATACACAGCTGATAGTCCTACTGAATAGACTGTTAGAATTTGTATTATGGCAAGAAAAAAGCAGCTCAGTAAATAAAAATGAGTGGCCATCATTACTTTAAGAAATGAAGGTCAGTCAGTCCGAAAAATTGGGAAAACTTTGAAAGTGTCCACAAGTGTAGTTGCAAAAACCATCAAGCGCTACAAAGAAACTGGTTCACATGAGGACTGCCCTAGAAAAGGAAGACTAAGAGTCACCTCTGCTTCTGAGTATAAGTTCATCCAAGTCACCAGTCTCAGAAATCGCAGGTTAACAGCAGCTCAGATTAGAGTCCAGGTCAATGCCACACAGAGTTCTAGCAGCAGACACATTTCTACAACAACTGTTAAGAGGAGACTGTGCAGCAGGCCTTCATGGTAAAATAGCTTCTAGGAAACCACTGCTAAGGACAGGCAACAAGCAGAAGAGATTTGATTGGGCTAAAGAACACAAGGAATGGACATTAGACCAGTGGAAATCTGTGCTTTAGTCTGATGAGTCCAAATTTGAGATCTTTATTTCCAACCACCGAGTCTTTGTGTAACGCAGAAAAAGTGAACGGTTGGACTCTACATGCCTGGTTCCCACCGTGAAGCATGGAGGAGGAGGTGTAATGGTGTGGGGGTGCTTTGCTGGTGACACTGTTGGGGATTTATTCAAAATTGAAGGCATACTGAACCAGCATGGCTACCACAATATCTTGTAGTGGCATGCTATTCCATCCAGTTTGCGTTTAGTTGGACCATCATTTATTTTTCAACAGGACAATGACCCCAAACACATCTCCAGGCTGTGTAAGGGCTATTTGACCAAGAAGGAGAGTGATGGGGTGCTACACCAGACCTGAACCCAATCAAGATGGTTTGGGGTGAGCTGGACCACAGAGTGAAGGCAAAAGAGCCAACAAGTGCTAAGCATCTCTGGGAACTCCTTCAAAATTGTTGGAAGACCATTTCCGGTAACTACCTCTTGAAGCTCATGAAGAGAATGCCAAGAGTGTGCAAAGCAGTCATCAAAGCAAAAGGTGGCTACTTTAAAGAACCTAGAATATAAGACATAATTTCAGTTGTTTCACACTTTTTTGCTAAGTATATAATTCCACATGTGTTAATTCATAGTTTTGATTCCTTCAGTGTGAATGTACAATTTTCATAGTCATGAAAATTCAGAAAAATATTTAAATGAGAAGGCGTGTCCAAACTTTTGGTCTGTACTGTACAGGTCCTTCTCAAAAAATTAGCATATAGTGTTAAATTTCATTATTTACCATAATGTAATGATTACAATTAAACTTTCATATATTATAGATTCATTATCCACCAACTGAAATTTGTCAGGTCTTTTATTGTTTTAATACTGATGATTTTGGCATACAACTCCTGATAACCCAAAAAACCTGTCTCAATAAATTAGCATATTTCACCCATCCAATCAAATAAAAGTGTTTTTTAATAACAAACAAAAAACCCATCAAATAATAATGTTCAGTTATGCACTCAATACTTGGTCGGGAATCCTTTGGCAGAAATGACTGCTTCAATGCGGCGTGGCATGGAGGCAATCAGCCTGTGACACTGCTGAGATGTTATGGAGGCCCAGGATGCTTCAATAGCGGCCTTAAGCTCATCCAGAGTGTTGGGTCTTGCGTCTCTCAACTTTCTCTTCACAATATCCCACAGATTCTCTATGGGGTTCAGGTCAGGAGAGTTGGCAGGCCAATTGAGCACAGTAATACCATGGTCAGTAAACCATTTACCAGTGGTTTTGGCACTGTGAGCAGGTGCCAGGTCGTGCTGAAAAATGAAATCTTCATCTCCATAAAGCATTTCAGCCGATGGAAGCATGAAGTGCTCCAAAATCTCCTGATAGCTAGCTGCATTGACCCTGCCCTTGATGAAACACAGTGGACCAACACCAGCAGCTGACATGGCACCCCACACCATCACTGACTGTGGGTACTTGACACTGGACTTCAGGCATTTTGGCATTTCCTTCTCCCCAGTCTTCCTCCAGACTCTGGCACCTTGATTTCCGAATGACATGCAAAATTTGCTTTCATCAGAAAAAAGTACTTGGGACCACTTAGCAACAGTCCAGTGCTGCTTCTCTGTAGCCCAGGTCAGGCGCCTCTGCCGCTGTTTATGGTTCAAAAGTGGCTTTACCTGGGGAATGCGGCACCTGTAGCCCATTTCCTGCACACGCCTGTGCACGGTGGCTCTGGATGTTTCCACACCAGACTCAGTCCACTGCTTCCTCAGGTTCCCCAAGGTCTGGAATCGGTCCTTCTCCACAATCTTCCTCAGGGTCCGGTCTCCTCTTCTCGTTGTACAGCGTTTTCTGCCACATTGTTTCCTTCCAACAGACTTACCATTGAGGTGCCTTGATACAGCACTCTGGGAACAGCCTATTTGTTGAGAAATTTCTTTCTGGGTCTTACCCTCTTGCTTGAGGGTGTCAATGATGGCCTTCTTGACATCTGTCAGGTCGCTAGTCTTACCCATGATGGGGGTTTTGAGTAATGAACCAGGCAGGGAGTTTATAAAAGCCTCAGGTATCTTTTGCATGTGTTTAGAGTTAATTAGTTGATTCAGAAGATTAGGGTAATAGGTCGTTTAGAGAACCTTTTCTTGATATGCTAATTTATTGAGACAGGTTTTTTGGGTAATCAGGAGTTGTATGCCAAAATCATCAGTATTAAAACAATAAAAGACCTGACAAATTTCAGTTGGTGGATAATGAATCTATAATATATGAAAGTTTAATTGTAATCATTACATTATGGTAAATAATGAAATTTAACACTATATGCTAATTTTTTGAGAAGGACCTGTATGTCCACTTTCCTTTGGACCAAATGTCACCGATCAAATGTTGTACTTTGAATTCTAATGGTCTCTGATAAGCTTGGACAGGACACTGAAGTCCTTTAGCAGTCCTTTTTCATTGACTGTTTGCTAAGGGAAACTTGAGAAACTGCCAATCATTTTTTTTTAGGATACAAGAAAAACTGATGAAACCCTGATAGTAAAAATAGACCAAACACTAAACATAGGATTTGTTGCAAGATCTAAGGCAACATTTTTCTACAGCTTGTGTTTTCATACAATTGCCTCTTCAAGGATACCATTTTTTTCTTGGACGTGAAAAAATGGACGCCTAAATGAGACCATTGCCCGAGTCCATCATCATCATTTAAAAAAATAAGCCTTGCTGCAAATTCACAGCAAATATCCATATACTGTGGAATAAATAAATGGCTACAAGAGCCACAGCCAGCTCATCGACCCCGCAGGTACACTGAACTCCATCTTGACTTGGACAAGTAGTAATGAGAAATGAGAAAAGGTAATGTTCCAGCTCCTTAAAATCAATGATTCCTTATTATTCCATTAAAAATTTCTTCATCTGTATAAATCCTTGCACAAGTGAATTGCGTACATGTAGAAAAAGGATAAATGCGATGCGTTTCGATCTAATAAGATCTTAGTCCTTGTATAGCTCTACGTTCATCGAGATTACTTTCTTATCTAGTCTTCACCGACCTCTCGTGAGAGCTACAACAATCACCTGATTCTCTTGACAGGTCCTAATCGGGATTTCTCCCTATTACTACTCAGGTGATCAGTAACATAATTAAAAAGCAAATAATGAAACAAAAAATTAAAAAAATTGGAACAATAATGATACATTATTTCATTCCTCTTGTTCAGGCCACATTGGCACCTAGTTTGCAAGTTATAAATCCAAAATGTCTCTAGTGAGTAGGCGTCTTTTGATGTCTCCCCCACGTGCGGAAGCTTTTACCTGCTCTATGCCTTGAATTGACATTGTAGAGATATCACCTTTATGGAATGTCAAAAAAGGTTTTGCTACCATCTAAATATTGTGATTGCTAACAGTGCTATTACAAATGTCCCTCAGATGTTCCGATATTTTTGTTATTAACTTTCTTGTTGTACATCCTGTAGATGATAGGTGTCACTCCAGAAAATCACTGTTATATACTACATTTTTTGTATGGCAGTTAATAAATTGTTTTACATCATAAGTTTCAGATTCATCTGCATTTTTTAAGAATGTACTACTTTTTCCAGATACACAAGTGCTACAAGCAGAAACAACACATTTAAAGGGGTTGTCCACTACTTTCAATTAACCCCCCAATGTATCCCCCCGGGGCCCCTAATGATTTGTGCTCCAGATACACAAGTGCTACAAGCAGAAACAACACAATTAAAGGGGTTGTCCACTACTTTCAAATAACCCCCCCAATGTATCCCCCCCGGGGCCCCTAATTTGTGCAATTACCTTCCGTTGCAGTTTTCGCCTGTGAGCGGCGCTATTCAGGCTGCGGAGTCCGGGTCACGTGACCCCCAGGCTGCAGCCGCCGCTCATTTCCGCCGACGTCACGTCAATTTCCAGGCTCTGAAAATTGACGTGACGTCAGCAGCAGGCGTGACCAGCCTCACAGTCAGCAGTCACTCATCAAGAGTGACTGGGCTGTGGGCGGTGCTGGGGGCTGCCTGCAGGGCTGTGCTGGGGCGAGGGGGGGTGACTGTGTGTGCTCACTGCTGCTGGGATCTGCGGGCGAGGCTGTGCTGCGGTGAGCGGTCGCCGGTGTCTGGTGGCCGGCGCCGATGTCTGGCGGCCGGTGGATCCGCTGCGGGGTGTGCGTGTGTGTGCAGGCATCGTCCGATGGGACTACAAGTCCAATCGGGTTCTGCCTGCTACACTGACAGTGAGTGACACATTAGCCAATGATGGGACAGTAGTAATCCCATCATCCGGCTAATGTGTGGAATGTAAAAAAAAAAAAAAACCACATACACAGTACATACATACATACAACACACACCATGTGACATCATGCAACGCATGCACCATGCACCATGCGGCGACATGCACCATGCGGCGACATGCACCATGCGACATGCACCATGCGACGACATGCACCATGCGTCGGCATGCACAATGCGACGACATGCACCATGCGACGACATGCACCATGTGACGACATGCACCATGCGACGACATGCACCATGCGGCGACATGCACCATGCGACGACATGCACCATGCGACATGCGATGACATGCACCATGCGGCGACATGCGACGACATGCACCATGCGGCGACATGCACTATGCGACGGCATGCACCATGCGACGACATGCACCATGCAACGACATGCACCATGCGACGACATGCACCGACATGCACCATGCGACGACATGCACCATGCAACGACATGCA
Organism: Ranitomeya imitator; assembly: GCF_032444005.1. Lineage (NCBI taxonomy): Eukaryota > Metazoa > Chordata > Amphibia > Anura > Dendrobatidae > Ranitomeya > Ranitomeya imitator. The sequence continues at coordinate 580,979,316 of NC_091282.1, forward strand.
CCATGCAACGACATGCGACGACATGCACCATGCGGCAACATGCACTATGCGACGGCATGCACCATGCGACGGCATGCACCATGCGACGACATGCACCATGCGACGACATGCACCATGCGACCTGCACCATGCGACGACATGCACCATGCGACGACATGCGACATACAGTACATACATACTACAGACATACAGCATATAACAGAGTACATACTCACCATCACTTGTCACTTTGTTCCCCGAAGCCATTGTCACCTGTAAAAAATATTAAAATAATAAACAAACACTATACTCCCTGTCCGCAGAAATCCAATTAAAACGAGTGTCCCACGACGATCTCCCATGGAGAGCAGGAGCATCATCTGATGCGACCGCTCTCCAGGGGCTCCAGGAACACAATGATGGAAGGTATCCTTCCATTATGTATTCCTCACAAGGTATTCCTACGCCCCTGTGAGAAAGTAGTCCCTAGTCTCACTATTGGCATTGCTAGGTGAGACATTTTCCCACGCAGCAATTGCCAGAAAGTGAGACCAGTGAACTATAGTAACCTCAGTGATGCACTGCAGGAGCCATTGTCTCCTGTCAGTATGTCACTGAGGGTCCTATAGAGCAGTGACATCACCCGATGTCACTGTTCTATAGGGGAGATCGTCGTGGGACACTCGTTATTAATTGGACTACGGCGGAAAGGTAGTATACGGTTTATTATTTTACTTTTTTTTGCAGGCACTGAAGTATGGTAAGTATGGTTAAATGAAGAATATTAAAATACTTTTTTCCTAATGTGTGTGTGTGTTTTATTAACCTTTTCTTACTATTGGATTAATAATGGATAGGCGTCTTATTGACGCCTCTCCGTTATTAACCCGGCTTAATGTCACCTTACAATAACAAGGTGACATTAACCCCTTATTACCCCATATCCCACCGCTACTCGGGAGTGGGAAGAGAGGGGCTAAGTGCCGGAATTGGCGCATCTTACAGATGCGCCATTTCTGGGGTGGCTGCGGACTGGTATTTGTAGCCGAGGGGGGGGGGGGGGGGGGGCAATATCCATGGCCCCTCTCTAGGCTATGAATATCAGCCTGAAGCTGTCTGCGTAGCCTTTCTGGCTATAAAATATAGGGGAACCCCACGACATTACTTTAATAGCCAGTAAAGGCTACGCAGACAGCTGCGGGCTGGTGGTATTCGTAGCAGGCTACAGATATTAGCCCCGGCCGTCGGCTTTCTCCCTCTGGCGCAGAAAATTGCGCGGGAGCCCACACCGTTTTTTTCCGCTTTGTTTTTTTTTTTTAATTCAACGCTCATTAAGGCCTCTTTCACTCTTGCGTCGGTACGGGTCCATCGCTATGCGTCGGGCCGACGTACTGACGCACGTTGTGAAATTTGTGCACGACGTGCTTCAGAATGGGCAGCGGATGCAGTTTTTCAATGCATCCGCTGCCCATTCTGAAGTGCGGGGAGGAGGGGGCGGAGTTTCTGCCGCGACAGCCAAAAAAACTTTCACTTGAATGTTTTTTCGTGCCGACGGTCCGCCAAAACACGACGGATCCGTAGCACGACGGAGGCGATGTCTGGCCATCCGTCACGATCCGTCGCTAATACAAGTCTATGGGTAAAACGCATCCTGCGAGCACATTTGCAGGATCCGTTTTTTTGCACCGGATCGTTTTTTCCCGCCAGATACGTTTTTTTCAACCGGATCCGTTTTTTTCCGCCGGATCCATTTTTTTCCACCGGATGTTTTTTTTTCAGCCAGATCTGTTTTTTCTCATAGAGTTGTATTAGCGCCGGATTGCGCCTGATGGCCACACGTTTAATCCGTTTTTGCAGGATCCGTCAAAAAAGCTGTTTCCGCCGGCCGGAAAACACATACAGAGGAACGGTTTTTCGGTACGTCGAAAAAATGCACAGCGACGGAGCTAGCAAAAAACGGATGAAACATGTGGCCATCAGATGCACTCCGGCGCTAATACAACTCTATGAGAAAAAAACGGATCTGGTGGAAAAAAATGATCAGGTGGAAAAAAAACGGATACGGCGAAAAAAAACGGATCTTGCAAATGTGCTCGCAGGATGCGTTTTGTACCCATAGACTTGTATTAGCAACAGATCCGTCGTGTTTTGGCGGACGCGATGCACAAAAAAAGTTCAATGTAACTTTCTTTGTGCGACGTGTCTGCCATTTCCGACCACGCATGCGTGGCTGGAACTCCGCCCCCTCCTCCACGCTCATCACAATGGGCAGCGGATGAGTTGTAAAACTGTATCCGCTGCCCACGTTGTGCTAAATTTAGCATAACGTCCGTCGGTACGTCTGGCCGAAGGTTTGCGGCGGCCCCATACCGATGCAAGTGTGAAAGTAACCTTACATCTGAATTTGCTGAGTATAATGCAGCCACCCCAGAGTATAATGTAACCCCCCAAAGAATATAATGCAGCCCCCCATAGAGTATGATGCAATCACCCCTCATAGAATATAAATATAATACAGCCCCCCATAGAATATAATGTAGCCCCGAATAGAATAGAATGCAGCCCACCTCCCCATAGAATATAATGCAGCCCCATCAAAGAGTATGATGCAATCATCCCTCATAAAATCTAATACAGCCCCCCATAGAAAATAATGCAGCCCACCTCCCCATAATATATAATGTAACTCCCATAGAATATAATGCAGCCCCCCATAGTATATAAGACAGCCTCCCCCATAGAATGTAATATACCCCCCATAGTATATAAGACAACCTCCCCCATAGAATAGAATATACCCCCGCAATAGTATATAACACAGCCACATAGTATATAACACGGCCTCCCCCATAGAATATAATATACCTCCCATAGTATATATCAAAGCCCGCATATAATATAGCACAACTTGCATAGTATATAGCACAGCCTGCATAATATAGTACAGCCCGCGTAGTAGTATACAGCACAGCCCGCGTAGTAGTATTCAGCACAGCCCGCGTAGTAGTATACATCACAGCCCGGGTCGTAGTATATACATCACAGCCCGGGTCGTAGTATATACAGCACAGCCCGCATAGTAGTATATACAGCACAGCCCACACAGTGGTATATACACAGCACAGCCCACACAGTGGTATATACACAGCACAGCCCACATCTCATCCCCCCGATAATGGCTCCACAGTCCAGTAAAAAAAAAAACACTCTCCTCACCTTTCCTCTTGCCCGCGCTGCTCCTGGCTCCTGTCTCGGCGGCTGCAGTCTGCCCGGGATACAGCAGGTGTGCGATGATATGACGTCATCGTGCACCCGCAGTGTCAGAGGCAGAGCCGGGAATGATGGGAGAGGGAGCGTCAGTGGACACTCTCTCCTCCATCATTGCATTGAACTATACCGGCGTCATTGACGCCGGTATAGTTGAATGCGGCGGCGGCACTGGCGGGAGGAGGGGGGGAAGAGTGCAGCAGCCCAATACTAGCATCGGCCCTTCTGGCATTTGCCAGAAGTGCCCGATGGCCAGTCCGGCCCTGGTCACTGCCCACACACTTCCCTCCTGAACTGCAGCGTTTCTCGGACCCACATCCGCAGCAAAACTGCAGATATTTTTTACATCTCATTGAAAGTGTAAGGCCGGAGTCACACTAAAGCGAGATACGGCCGAGTCTCGCAGGTTAAATACAAGCTCTGGCACCGGCACTCCGGAGCGGAGCGTGAGGCTCCATGTATTGCTATGCAGCCGCACGCTCCGCTCCAGAGTGCCGATGCCAGAGCTTGGTTTTAACCTGCGAGACTCGGCCGTATCTCACTGTAGTGTGATACCGGCGTAAGGGTGCAGAAACGCTGCAGTTCGGCACAAAAGAAGTGACATGCTGCGGAGAAAAAAAAAAGCTGCGTTTCGGTGCGGCCTTTTCCGCAGCATGTGCGGCTCCTATAGTCTTACATTGGTTGTGCACTACACTGCGGATTTGATGCAATTCCGTACGGCAAAAAACGCTGCGGATCTGCAATCAAATCCGCAACATGTGCACACAGCCTTAGCATTTAGTGAGCCTAGCAAAAAGGCAAGCAAAAAACAAGTGTGGGATCGCACTTTTTTTGCAATTTCATCATACTTTGAATTTTTTTCACATTTTCTGTTACACAACATGGTAAAACCAATGGTGTCGTTCAAAAGTAGAACTTGTCCGGCAAAAGATAAGCCCTCACATGGCCATATTGACGAAAACATTATATAAAGAAGGGGAGCGATGAACGAAAAAAGCTCCATGGGTGAAGGGGTTTGGAAACATGGATATGGACATATCTATGGAAATAGATATATAGATATATCTGTATGTATCTATCCCACATCTATCTAATTCTATCTATCTGTCTGTGTCTATCTATTATCTATCTGTCTGTCTATCCCATATCTATCCATCTATCCCATATCTATCTATCTATTATCTATCCATCTAATATCTATCTATCTATTTATCCCATATCTATCAATCTATCTATATAATATCTATCTATCCCATATCTATCTATCTATTATCTATCTATCTAATATCTATCTCATATCTATCTATTTATCTATCTAATATCTATCTATCTATCCCAGATCTATCTATCTAATATCTATCTATCTATCTATTATCTATCTATCTATCTAATATATATCTCATATCTATCTATCTCATATCTATCTATTATCTATCTATCTAATATCTATCTAATATCTATCTATCTAATATCTATCTAATATCTATTTATCTAATATATATCTATCCATCCCATATCTATCTATCTATCCCATATCTATCCATCCCATATCTATCTATCTATCTATCTATCTATCTATCTATCTATCTATCTATCTATCTATCCCATATCTATCGCATATCTATCTATCTATCTATCCCATATCTATCTATCTTTCTATCCCATATCTATCTATATCAATCAATCTATCTATCTATCTATCTCATATCTATCTATCCCATATCTATCCCATATCTATCTATCCCATATCTATCTATCCCATATCTATCTATCTATTATCTATCTAATATCTATATATTTATCTATCTAATATCTATCTATCTAATATCTATCTAATATCTATTTATCTAATATCTATCTATCCATCCCATATCTATCTATCTATCCCATATCTATCTATCCCATATCTATCTATCTATCTATTATCTATCTATCTAATAACTATCTATCTAATATCTATCTATTTATCCATCTAATATCTATCTATTTATCTAATATCTATCTAATATCTATCTAATATCTATCTAATATCTATCTATCTAATATCTATCTATCTAATATCTATCTATCTAATATCTATCTATCCCATATCTATCTATCAATCTAATATCTATCTATCTAATATATATCTCTTATCTATTTATCTATCTAATATCAAATTCAAATTCAAATGAGCTTTATTGGCAGGACTAACATGTTAGCATTGCCAAAGCATATGGTAAAAATACGGGGGTGGGGGAGGGGGGGCATATAGAGGTCCAGGGAATATCAAATTCCTTTTAGAGGATAGGGGATGTTTCCAGGGTGGGGTATAGGAGTCCATGACATATCGGGCTCTTTAGTCGTGGGATAGGGATATGTCCAGTGTTGGGGTACGGGAGTCCATGACATATCAGGCTCCTCTTAGTCTGTGGCAGGCACTGACATATTCCGCTGCTACGGCCACTGCACTTTCCTCTTCCCCCAGTATTATCGGCAGTTTCTCTTCCTCCTCCTTGGAGGTGAAATCTGGGAGGAGATCAGACAGCCTCTTGAAGTGAGTGTCCCTCACTGCGGAGTATTTGGGGCACCTCAGCAGGAAGTGGGCCTCATCCTCCACGGCCTCCTGGGGGCACTGCTGGCAGAGTCTGTTCTCTCGAGGCTTGTAGTTCTGTCGGTGCCGCCCGGATTCGATGAGTAGGCTGTGGGCGCTCAGTCTGTACCGGCTCAGGATCTGTCGATCTTTGGGGTTTCCTAGTTTCTCTAGATATGGGGCCAGTTTGTACTCCTTCTGTAGATTCCGGTATATTGTCAGTTTCTGGGATTTGTTTATGTCATTTCTCCAGATGCTGAGATATTCCTCTTTGACTTTGTGTACCATCTTCCGGATTTCGCCTTTTGTCAGGCCATGGAGGTTGATGGCTTGGTCAGACTGGCTTTGGGTACTTTTCCTTGGGAGGCTTCCTGAGGCTTCCTGGTGTAGGAAGGCTTTGTGATGGTAGGAGCTGAGACTGCTACTTTGTAGATGAGCCTTGAATGACAGCGCCTTCTTCTTTATTGCGATGTGTAGTGGGAATCTGCCCAGCTCTGCTCGGCAGGCGCTATTTGATGTGCTCCGATGGACTTGGAAAAGATCTATCTATCTAATATCTATCTATCTAATATCTATCTATCTAATATCTATCTATCTAATATCTATCTATCTATCTCATATCAAATTCAAATGAGCTTTATTGGCAGGACTAAGTACATGTTAGCATTGCCAAAGCATATGGTAAAAATACAGGGGTGGGGGAGGGGGGGCATATAGAGGTCCAGGGAATATCAAATTCCTTTTAGAGGATAGGGAATGTTTCCAGGGTGGGGTATAGGAGTCCATGACATATCGGGCTCTTTAGTCGGGGGATAGGGATATGTCCAGTGTTGGGGTATAGGAGTCCATGACACATATCAGGCTCCTCTTAGTCTGTGGCAGGCACTGACATATTCCGCTGCTACGGCCACTGCACTTTCCCCTTCCCCCAGTATTATCGGCAGTTTCTCTTCCTCCTCCTTGGAGGTGAAGTCTGGGAGGAGATCAGACAGTCTCTTGAAGTGAGTGTCCCTCACTGTGGAGTATTTGGGGCACCTCAGCAGGAAGTGGGCCTCATCCTCCACGGCCTCCTGGGGGCACTGCTGGCAGAGTCTGCTCTCTCGAGGCTTGTAGTTCTGTCGGTGCCGCCCGGATTCGATGAGTAGGCTGTGGGCGCTCAGTCTGTACCGGCTCAGGATCTGTCGATCTTTGGGGTTTTCTAGTTTCTCTAGAAATGGGGCCAGTTTGTACTCCCTCTGTAGATTACGGTATATTGTCAGTTTCTGGGATTTGTTTATGTCGTTCCTCCAGATGCTGAGATATTCCTCTTTGACTTTGTGTACCATTTTCTGGATTTCACCTTTTGTCAGGCCATGGAGGTTGATGGCTTGGTCAGACTGGCTTTGGGTACTTTTTCTTGGGAGGCTTCCTGAGGCTTCCTGGTGTAGGAAGGCTTTGTGATGGTAGGAGCTGGGACTGCTACTTTGTAGATGAGCCTTGAATGACAGCGCCTTCTTTATTGCGATGTGTAGTGGGAATCTGCCCAGCTCTGCTCGGCAGGCGCTATTTGATATGCTCCGATGGACTTGGAGAAGATGCTTGCAGAACTCTAGGTGGAATATTTCTGTCGGCCCAGCGTCCCACTTTGACCAGTTTGGGTATGAGACTGGGCCCCAGACCTCACTACCGTATAGAAGAATTGGGGCAATGATGGAGTCAAAAATTTTTAGCCATACGGTTACTGGTGCCTTGAGGTGGTACAGACGCCTTCTGATGGCATAGAAGGCTTTGGATGCCTTGTCTTTTAGTGACTCTATGGCTTGCTTGAAGCTCCCTGACTGGCTGAGTTCTAGGCCCAGGTAGGTGTACCTGTTGGTTTCAGTAAGTGGACGGTTGTCTATCATAAAGGTAGGATTGCCAGTGGGTTTCTGCTTTCTTTTCTGGAACACCATGATATTAGTTTTTTTCTCGTTGATTGGCAGTGCCCATGTGCTGCTGAAGGTCTCTAGGATTTTCAGATGATCTTGGAGGCCTTTCTCAGTTGGTGATAACAGCACGAGGTCATCTGCATACAGCAGAAATTTCACCTGGGTGTCATGGAGGGTGAGTCCTGGTGCTGAGGAGGACTCTAGGGCCACTGCCAGCTCATTGATGTAGATGTTAAAGAGCGTTGGACTGAGGCTGCAGCCCTGTCTCACTCCTCGACTTTGTTGGAAATAGGCTGTCCTCCTTCCGTTGACCTTCACACTGCAACTGTTCTCTGTGTAGGAGCTTCGGATGACATCATATGTTTTGCCTCCTATTCCGCTCCCCAGCAATTTTAGGAATAGTCCTGGGTGCCACACTGAGTCGAAGGCCTTCTTGAAGTCCACAAAACAAGCGTATATCTTCCCGTTCTTTGTATTGTGGACGTGGCTCTTGATGAGGCTGTGCAGAGTGTAGATGTGGTCAGTGGTGCGGTGGTTTGGCATGAACCCTGCTTGGCTCTTGCTGAGGACGTTGTGCTCGGTGAGGATCCTCTTGTTCAGGATGCAGTTGAAGAGTTTACCCAGGTTGCTGCTGACACATATCCCTCGGTAGTTTGCTGGGTCGTACTTGTCCCCATTTTTGTGTATAGGGGTTATGAGGCCTTGGTTCCAGTTTTTGGGGAAGCAGCCGGCCTGCAGTACAATATTAAATAGTTTTGTTATCGCAGCCTGGATGTCTGGAGGGCTGTATTTCAGCATTTCTGGGAGGATCCCATCTGGACCACTGGCTTTTTTACCTTTTATCTGTGTGATCCTTTCTGTTATTTCTGTCAGTGTGATTGGTGTATCCAGAGGATTTGGGAAATCTTTGAACTTTTCCTCCATATCTTTCAGTTTTTTCACAAGCTCTTTTTGTGCCAGGTTCAGGTCTTCACTTGGGATGTCATTGTAGAGCTCCTTGAAGTACTGGAGCCAGATGTTGCCGCTCTGGATGTGGAGGCTGTTGCTTTTCTGGTTGGATCCAAGGTGATTCCACAGTTCCCAAAATTTGTTGTCTTCAAGGGCATCTTGGAGTTGGAGGAGTTTGGTAGAGATGTCGTTTTGCTTTTTCTTTCTGAGGATGGCTTTGTAATTGCGTTGTACGGTGTGGTAGGCTTCTCTCAGAGTGGGGTTATTGGGGTCTCTGTGTTTTTTATTTGAGGCCATTCTTAGGGCCTTCCGTATGGTCTTGCATTCTTTGTCAAACCAGTTGTTGGGATTTATCTATCTATCTAATATCTATCTATCTATCTAATATCTATCTATCTAATATCTATCTATCTAATATCTATCTCATATCTATCTATCTAATATCTATCTAATATCTATCTAATATCTATCTAATATCTATCTAATATCTATCTAATATCTATCTAATATCTATCTATCTATCCCATATCTATCTATCTATCTAATATCTATCTAATATATATCTCATATCTATCAATTTATCGATCTAATATCTATCTAATATCTATCTAATATCTATCTAATATCTATCTATCTTATATCTATCTATTTATCTAATATCTATTTATCTAATATCTATCCATCCCATATCTATCTATTTATCTAATATCTATCTATCTAATATATATCTCATATCTATCTATCTATCTATCTATCTATCTATCTATCTATCTCTCATATCTATCTAATATCTATCTAATATCTATCTAATATCTATCTAATATCTATCTAATATCTATCTATCTTATATCTATCTTATATCTATCTATTTATCTAATATCTATCTATCTATTTATCTAATATCTATCCATACCATATCTATCTATTTATCTAATATCTATCCATACCATATCTATCTATCTGTCTATCTATGTGTAATGGAGTGTGGGTAGGACAAATGTAAAAGAGGAGTTGGACAGAAATGACATCACAAATCTTTTTAGGGAGAGGAGGGAGGGGTTTGGGTGTGTTTTTGGAGTGGGTGTGGCAGGTTCGGGCTTAGTGGCAGTGCAAAGCATCATGGAACTTGTAGTATTAGAGCACAATAACTCAGGAGAAAGGAAGTTGTCGATTTACCCCATGAGAGCTGAATCCAGCACTGAAGATGTGCTGCTACAGCATGATAACAGCTAATATTGCTAAAATAAACACAGTAGATGTTTTCAGTGGCACATAATAGCAAGATTTATGAAAAACCTTTATAGTAGTGGACAACTTCTTTAAAGAATCCCTTACATTCTAACCAAGTTTTTGATGTGGGCTTAGATGAGAATAAACCTGGGGAAATTGTGATTCCAATAGTTGGTGCTCTTCTAGCAACTACATTAATGCCATTCTTCAAAATTTCAGACAGCATATCATCTTCATATAGTATGGGCAATCTTTTTTGAATTATATTTCTATATCATTAAATTGGGGACTGAATTGAACACACACACATGGTTTTTTCTTTCTCTTCTCTCTTTCCCATTTTTTGTCGTATCTGATACTAAAAGATTTTCTCTTTTTATTATCCACTATTTTCTGTGCTCTTTCCAGAACACAATTAGGGTATTCCCGATCTTTCAATTTCCTATTTAGCTCCCCAAATTCCCCAATTCTATCTATCTCCCTACAACAATTCCTCTTTAATCTTGTGTATTCCCCAACTGGTATAGATTTCATAGTGTGTTTGGGGTGACTACTTCTAGCATGTAGGACAGTGTTCTCACTCACGGGTTTCACATGCGTTTTGCTGACAATGATTTGATCCACGACCCCAACTGGCTCTAAATCCAAGAATGAAATTTGACAATTATCTTGTTTGGAAGTAAATCTAATACCATACTCGTTGGCAATAATATAGTTCATAAAATCTGATATGGCAGATACACCGCACCCCCAAATTATGAGGGTGTCGTCAATGTATCTACCATACCAGATTAAACCGTTCACAAAAGGGTTGCTAACTGAGTAAATAAATTCATGTTCCCAAAATGCTATAGTTAAATTGACTAACAATGGGAAATATTTCGCCCCCATCGGAACGCCAGTTTTTTGTCTGTACAATGTGCTGTCAAAAGAAAAAAATATGTTTCAAAAGAAAAAAAGTCACTTGCAACACAAAATCAATAAGATCCCGTGTATATTGGCTGTGATTCATTCTGTAACATAATGAATAATTTGAAAATCAATAGCATTCTTGACTTTCTGTGCAGAATTATTCTGCTACATGTTGATGTGCTTATTCACATTTATTGTACCATACATTACTGCAGATCTACAGAATACAATTGCATCACAAATGCATTAAGTTATTTTAGCCTTCTTTTTTGCAAAACTAGCTGTAAGCTATTTACAGTGCCTTGCGAAAGTATTCGGCTCCCTGGAACCTTTCAACCTTTTCCCACATATAATGCTTCAAACACAAAGATACCAAATGTAAATTTTTGGTGAAGAATCAACAAGAGGAACACAATTGTGAAGTTGAACGAAATTTATTGGTTATTTTAAACTTTTGTGGAAATTCAAAAACTGAAAAGTGGGGCGTACAATATTATTCGGCCCCTTTAACTTAATACCGTACTCGAGTATAAGCCAAAAATTTCAGCCTTTTTTTAGGCTGAAATTGCCCCTCTCGGCTTATACTCGAGTCATTCCCAGGGGTCGGCAGGGGAGGGGGAGCGGCAGCTGTCTAAGCATACTCATCTGCTCCTGGTGCGGTCCCTGCAGGTCCTTGGTGCTCCGGGCACTGACAGCTTCCTGCATTGAGCGGTCACATGGTACCGCTCATTACAGTAATGAATATGGACCATACTCCACTCCCATTGGGGTGGAGATGCATATTCATTACTGTAATGAGGGTACCATGTGACCGCTCAATACAGGAAGAAGCTGCTGGCGCCCGGAGAACCAGGGACGTCCAGGGACCTGACCGAGAGAAGGTGAGTATGGCAGGGGTAGTACGCTATATTCACCTGTCCCTCATTCCACGGTCGGCGCCGCTGTGTCTTCTGTGTCCTCTGCAGTGACGCTCAGGTCAGAGGGCGCGATGACGCGATTATTGTGCGCCGCCCTCTGCCTGAGCGTCAGAACAGAAAACGGGGAAGACACAGCGGCGCCCAGTGGTGGAACGGAGGACAGGTGAATATAGGAAGTGCCGGAGGCCTGAGCAACGAGAGGCGAGTATGTGATTTATTTATTTTTTTAAATCGCAGCAACAGCATATGGGGCAAATATCTCCATGGAACATCTTATGGGGCCATATGCAGCATTATATGGGAGCAAATATCTCTATGGAGCATCTTATGGGGCCATATGCAGCGTTATATGGGGCAAATATCTGTATGGAGCATCTTATAGGGCCATGTGCAGCATTATATGGGGGAAAATATCTCTATGGAGCATCTTATGGAGCAATAATCAGCATTTGTGCAGCATTATACAAGGCAAATGTGTCTATGGAGCATCTTATGGGGCCATAATTAGCATTTGTGCAGCATTATATGGAGGCAAATATCTCTACGGAGCATCTCATGGGGCAATAATCAGCATTTGTACAGCATTATATGGGGCAAATGTGTCTATGGAGCGTCTTATGGGCCCATGATCAGCATTTGTGCAGCATTATATAGGGGCAAATATCTCTATGGAGCATCTTATGGGGCCATAATCAGCATTTGCACAGCATTATATGGGGCAAATGTCTGTATGGAGCACCTTATGGGGCCATAATCAGCATTTGTGCAGCATTATATGGGGCAAATGTCTCTAAGGATCATCTTATGAGGTCATAATCAACATTTGTACAGCATTATATGGGGCATATTTTAATATGGAGCATCTTATGGGGCCCATCATGAACTGTATGGAGCATTATATAGGGCGTATTTTGTATGGAGCATTAAATGAGGCCCATCATGAACTGTATGGAGCATTATATAGGGCTCCTGATTCAATATGGATATTGAAAAACACTTAACCTACTGATGTCTCAATCAATTTTACTTTTATTGGTATCTATCAGGGCCGTTGAGTCGGTAAGCCACAGTTGCGACTCAGACTCCTGGATTTTATCAGGTTCCGACTCCGGCTCCGACTCCTTCATAAATGGCGAATTCGGAACAATAGATTTACTGTTGTCAAATATTAACATCGTGCTTATTCAGTTTCTCACATCATATAAGTAATCAGACCACTTAGAGCAAAAACTATATTTATTAGAATACAATTAGAATATAACAAATAACTTTTATAAACTTTTATAAACTCTTGAAGTAAATATGCAATAAACAGTGTTATGCAGTAAATACTAAGAAGAAATCTATAAATTTGTCCTCAGAAAAAGTATTGCCTCTGTCAGATCCTCCTTCATGGATGCCCTCAAATCTGATCTAATTATTTTGAGAGCAGAGAACAACCTCTCTACACCAACTTGGGTTGGTGGCAAAGCAGTAACCACTCGGGCAACATCTCTGACAATGTCAGGATACAGAGAAATCGCTTGTTGCACGGTTATTTTTGATGAACGGTCAAATTTGTCAATTTCTTTAATGCACATGAAAAATTCTGCTGAAATGTACTGGCTGTGTTCTTTGATGGGGATGACTCTTCTATGCGGGAACGCTTTGCACGGTCCTTGTGATCCAAATATTTTTCGAAATTAAATTCTTCATCAGTTGATGAGGGTGAAGATGTGGCAGGACGACCAAATTCGTCTTGTTCCTCCTGACTGTTCTGCAACCCTTTCATCCTTACTGCTATTTCAAACAGAGCTTCTTTTCCTTTAGTTAGCTGTTGATCATCTAGAAGAATCTGATGCATTGGGTCTACATAAACAGCTGCCAAAAGAATGTTATTTTGTAATAGTAGCTCCTCTCTCCGTTTCATTGATGTAGCAATACCACTTGCAATTAACCCTCCTCTTTGGGACAGGCGAAACATCAGGTTCTTCCACTCCTTTATGAAAATACCTGGAGTTAAGACATCTGCTTGTAATTTTTTAGTCACTGTAAATGGGTGCTCTAGCAATTTTTCCAGCTCAGTCACCTGATTCCACTGACTTTCATTTAGCGTCAGTTGAGGATTAGCAATGTCTATAAGAAAGGTTCTCAGTTCAACCAAGCGCTGAATCATTAAGTAAGTACTGCCCCATCGTGTGGCTTGATCAATAATTGCCCCTTTTCCAGCACGTCTCTTCAAAATTGAGTCAACTTTAGGGGTTCTGGCAACAGTAGCCTATTTTCTCACCTTGCCAATCAGTGCAGCAGCATGTTCTTCTTGCAGACTGTCTCTTATAGCCAGCTGTAGCGTATGCACAACACAGTGCATGTGATGAATGAAAGAACGTATTGATACAGTTTCAACAAGATCATCTAAACTATCATGTTGCTGTTCATCTGAAGCAACTTCAGTTTGCTCCTCAGTTACAATACTGTGTCCCTCTATTTCAAACATTTCTGTGTCTGTGGACCCAGAATGTTCTTCTAGCTGCTGGTCACCATCATTACTCATTCATTAGCTTAATAGTACTTATCATATTTGAAGCATCGTCAGTTACGACAGAAAGAACTTGCTCTTTTTTAAGTTCATAGTCTTGCAGAACCTTTTCCACCAAGACCTGGAGAAACTCACTGGTGTGATGAGCTTTGGTGTCTTTTACTGCCAATGTCTTGGTAACTATTTCATTTTTGTCACAAACAAATCGGACATTGATGGCAAAATAGTTCACTCTGTGACGTGTGCAGGCATCCATTTTAAGAAACAGAAAGCGTCCCTTGAGAGTTTTTTTAAGTTCTTCCTTTTGTTTAAAAGCTTCTTCGATTACTAATTTTCTAATTCTCTCTCCAGAGAAACACCAAGCTTGCGGGCCATTTCCCCATTCAGACACACAAAAGCTGGTTGTGAATATAATGAAATAGGCACACTATCCTTTACAACAAGCTCTATGATCTGTTTTTTTAAATTTATCTATTGTCATTGTCACAATAACTTTGTCACTGACGAAATATCTTGCAACTGATGGCTGCAAAGTTCTCTGCTCCTTTGTTTGGCTGGAAGAGCTGGGCACTGGTTCATTGGTTTGGATGCAGTTTTTCTCATCCACTGCTTTCAGTACTTCTGGATGAAAGCGCTGTAAATGTCTCTTTAGATTAAAAGCTCTGGTAGGAGCATTTTTATCTTTGCCTGAATATGCACTGATTTTGGCATCACAGCATTTGTTTTCGTCTGGATCATTTGTCATACACTGACAGACAATGTTTTCTATCTTGAGTGATGGTGAAATGTTCAAATACAGCTGATTTAATGTGACGCTTCTTTGACATTCTCAGGTTTTTAATTCTGCATTCACAATCCAAATGACAATTGTTTTTCCTAAAAACAATTGTACAAAATGATTGCCAGGTCGTACAACTGACATAGTGGCCAGTATTACTGTTATTCCTCATGTACTCACAGTTAACTGATGCAAAGTTTGTTGAAAGGATAATACTTCTTACAGTCTTCCTCTTCTGAGTAGCAGCTTTGAGATGCTTGGAAGACGCACACCAAACATCTAGTCTAGAGGAGAAGCTTTACTACTAAGAATTTGCAACACATTTTCACTTTCAGTTTCATACATTGTAAGTAGGGTGGTTGGGGCAGCATAAGGTTAACCAAGTATAAGATATAAGGGCAGTGGAGAACAGTGACACACACGAAAAAATGTCTATCTCCAGCAGAACTGCTTATCACTGTTGTTCATAGTTTGATAGAACATATATATTTGAGTAACATTTATAAAATTCATATGAAAGTTCAATTATGAAATATTAATACATTTTTTTTTTAAAGCTGGAGTCGGAGTTGGTACATTTCTACCGACTCCGACCAAAACTAACTCCGACTCCACAGCGCTGGTATCTATTTTTATCTTTGACATTTACCGGTAGCTGCTGCATTTTCCACCCTAGGCTTATACTCGAGTCATTAAGTTTTCCCAGTTTTTTGTGGCAAAATTAGGGGTCTCGGCTTATACTCTGATCGGCTTATACTCGAGTACATACGGTACTTTGTTGCACCACCTTTTGCTGCGATTGTATGTCTATCAGTTTTGTACATTGAGAGACTGAAATTCTTGCCCATTCTTCATTGGCAAACAGCTCGAGCTCAGTGAGGTTTGATGGAGATCGTTTGTGAACAATTTTCAGCTCTTTCCACAGATTCTCGATTGGATTGAGGTCTGGACTTTGACTTGGCTATTCTAACACTTGAATACTTTTATTTGTGAACCATTCCATTGTAGATTTTGCTTTATGATTGGGATCATTGTCTTGTTCGAAGACAAATCTCCATCCCAGTCTCAGGTCTTTTGCAGACTCCAACAGGTTTTCTTCAAGAATGGTCCTGTATGTGGCTCCATCCATATTCCCATTAATTTTAACTATCTTCCATGTACCTGCTGAAGAAAAGCAGGCCCAAACCATGATGCTGCCGCCACCATGTTTGACAGTGGGGATGGTGTGTCCAGGGGGATGAGCAGAGTTGCCTTTACGATAAACATATCATTTGGCATTGTTGCAAAAAAGTTAGATTTGGTTTCATCTGACCAGAGCACCTTCTTCCACATGTTTGGTGTGTCTCCCAGGTGGATTGTTGCAGACTTTAACCCCTTAATCCCATATGACATACTATTCCGTCAAGGTCGGGTGGGCCCGTATGCCCACCGACGGGATAGTACGGCATAGCGATCAGCCGCTCCCGGCACATTAACCCCCGGGCACACTGCGATCAAACATGATTGCAGCGTATCGGGGGGGCATAGGGAAGCATCGCGCAGGGAGGGGGCTCCTTGCGTGCTTCCCTGAGACGATCGGTACAAGGCGATGTGCTCACCTTGTACCGAGTGTCTCCTACCTACAAATCCCGGATCCAAAATGGCCGCGGGGTTACTTCCGGGTCCTGCAGGGAGGTGGCTTACCAAGCGCCTTCTCAGAGCAAGCGCTGGTAAGCCAGGAGCAGGGCACGTCAGATCACTGATCTGACACAGTGCTCTGCAAAGAGTCAGATCAGCGATCTGTCACTATACAGTGATGTCCCCCCTGGGACAAAGTAAAAAAAAATTTTTAGATTTAAAAAAAAAAAATAATCCTAAATAAAGAAAAAAAAAATATCGTTTCCATAAATACATTTCTTTATCTAAATTTAAAAAAAAAAAAACAATAAAAGTACACATTTTGTATCGCCACGTCCGAAACGACCCGACCTATAAAACTGTCCCACTAGTTAACCCCTTCAGTGAACACCGTAAAAAAAAAAAAGGCAAAAAAAAAGCTTTATTATCATACCGTCAAACAAAAAGTGGAATAACTCGCAATCAAAAAGACGGATATAAAAAAACATGGATTCACTGCAAATGTCATCTTGTCCTGCAAAAAACGAGCCACCATACAGCATCAGCGAAAAAATAAAAAAGTTATAGTCCCCAGAATAAAGCGATGCAAAAATAATTATTTTTTCTATAAAATAGTTTTATCGTATAAAAGCGCCAAAACATAAAAAAATGATATAAATGAGGTATCGATGTAATTGAACTGACCCAAAGAATAAAACTGCTTTATCAATTTTACTAAACGGGGAACGATATAAACGCCCCCCCCCCCCCAAAGAAATTCATGAATAGCTGGTTTTGGTCATTCTGTGTCACAAAAATCAGAATAAAAAGCGATCAAAAAATGTCATGTGCCCGAAAATGTTACCAGTAAAAACGGCAAATCATCCAGCAAAAAACAAGACCTCACATGACTCTGTGGACCAAAATATGGAAAAATTATAGCTCTCAAAATGTGGAAACGCAAAAACTATTCTTTGAAATTGAAAGCGTCTTTTAGCGTGTGACAGCTGCCAATCATAAAAATCCACTAAAAAAACGCTAAAAATAGTTATTCAAACCCCCCTTCATGACCCCCTTAGTTAGGGAAAAATAATAATAAAAAAAAAATGTATTTCCATTTTCCTGTTAGGGCTAGGGTTGGGGCTAGGGTTAAGGATGGGGCTAAAGGTTTGTGCTGGGGCTAGGGTTTGTGCTGGGGCTAGGGTTTGTGCTGGGGCTAGGGTTTGTGCTGGGGCTAGGGTTTGTACTGGGGCTAGGGTTTGTGCTGGGGCTAGGGTTTGTGCTGGGGCTAGGGTTTGTGCTGGGGCTAGGGTTTGGGCTAGGGTTGGGGCTAAAGATAGGGTTGGGGCTAAAGTTAAGGTTAGGATTACATTTACGGTTGGGATTACGGTTAGGGGTGTGTCAGGGTTAGGGGTGTGGTTAGAGTTACCGTTGGGGATAGGGGTGTGATTGGATTTGGGTTTCAGTTAGAATTGGGGGTTTCCACTGTTTAGGCACATCAAGGGATCTCCAAACACGACATGGAGTCCGATCACAATTACAGCCAATTCTGCGTTGAAAAAGTAAAACAGTGATCATTCCCTTCCGAGCACTCTGGTGCGCCCAAACACGGGTTTACCCCAACATATGGAGTATCGGCATACTTGGGACAAATTGAACAACAACTTTTGGGGTCCAAGTTCTCTTGTTACCCTTGGGAAAATACAAATTTGGGGGGCTAATAATAATTTTTGTGGGAAAAAAGATTTTTTATTTTCATGGCTCTGCGTTATAAACTGTATTGAAACACTTGGGGGTTCAAAGTTTTCAGAACACATCTAGATACGTTCCTTGGGAGGTCTAGTTTCCAATATGGGGTCACTTAGGGTGGTTTCACACTTGCGTTTTTGTCTGCAGCGTTTTTTGCACAAAAAAACATGCGTTTTTTTCCTATATTTAACATTGAAAACGCATGCGTTTTTTGTTGTACGCGTTTGGTCGTGTTTTGAAACGCATGCGTTTTTTGCTGCATGCGTTCTTTTTCAGAAATGCAACTTGTAGTATTTTTGAGAGGCTTTTTTTGACACAAAAACGCATGCGTCAAAAAATACATTGGAGTCAATGGAAACGCATGCGTTTTTAAGCACATGCGTTTGTTTGCGTTAAAAACGCATGCGTTTTTATTAGAAAAAAACAGAACACCCCCCACCATAAAGGTGATAAAGGGATCCTAACACTAACCCTAAAGGGATCCTAACCCTAACGGGATCCTAACCCTAACCCTAAAGGGATCCTAACCAAATCCCTAACCCTACCCCTAAAGGGATCCTAACCCTAACCCTACCCCTAAAGGGATCCTAGCCCTATCCCTAACCCTATCCCTAACCCTACCCTAAAGGGATCCTAACCCTAAAAGGATCCTAACCCTATCCCGAACCCTACCCCTAAAGGGATCCTAACCCTAACCCTACCCCTAACCCTAAAGGGATCCTAACCCTACCCCTAACCCTAATCCCTTTAGGGTTAGGGTTAGGATCCCTTTAGGCTTAAGGTTAGGGGTAGGGTTAGGATCCCTTTAGGGGTAGGGTTAGGATCCCTTTAGGGTTAGGGGTAGGGTTTGCACGCGTTTCTTCACCATGCGTTTTTTTTTTTAAACCCATGCGTTTTGAAACGCAAGTGTGAAACCAGCCTTATGGGGGGTTTCTACTGTTTGGGTACATCAGGGGCTCTGCAAATGCAACGTGACGCCTGCAGACCAATCCATCTAAGTCTGCATTCCAAATGGCGCTCCTTCCTTTCCGAGCTCTGCCATGCGCCCAAACGGGTTTACCCCAACATATGGTGTATCAGCGTACTTAGGACAAATTGGACAACAACTTTTGGGGTCCAATTTCTATTGGTACCCTTGGGAAAATACAAAACTGGGGGCTAAAAAAAATTTTGTGACAAAAAAAAAGGAATTTTATTTTCACGGCTCTGCATTATAAACTGTAGTGAAACACTTGGGGGTTCAAAGCTCTCACAACACATCTAGATAATTTCCGTAGGGAGTCTACTTTCCAAAATGGTGTCACTTGTGGGGGGGTTTCAATGTTTAGGCACATCAGGGGCTCTCCAAACGCGACATGGTGTCCAATCTCAATTCCAGTCAATTTTGCATTGTAAAGTTAAACAGTGCTCCTTCCCTTCCGATCTCTGCCATGCACCCAAACAGTGGTTTACCCCCACATATGGGTATCGGCATACTCAGAACAAATGGCACAACAACTTTTGGGGTTTAATTTCCTCTCTTACTCTTGGGAAAATAAAAAATTGGGGCGAAAAGATATTTTTTGGGAAAAAATGATTTTTTTATTTTTACGGCTCTGCATTATAAACTTCTGTGAAGCACTTGGGTCAAAGTGCTCACCACACACCTAGATAAGTTCCATAGGGGGTCTAATTTACAAAATGGTGTCACTTGTGGGGGGTTTCAATGTTTATGTAAATGAGGGGCTCTTAAAACGCAACATGGCGTCCCTTCTCAATTCGAGTCAACTTTGCATTGAAAAGTCAATCGGCGCTCCTCCCCTTCCGAGCTCTGCCATGCGCCCAAACAGTGGTTTCCCCCACATATGGGGTATCAGCGTACTCAGGAGAAAATGGGCCCCAAAAGTTATTGTACAATTTGTTCTGTTACCCTTGGTAAAATAAAACCAATTGGAGCTTAATTAAATTTTTGGTGAAAAAAAGTT
Source organism: Ranitomeya imitator (assembly GCF_032444005.1). NCBI lineage: Eukaryota > Metazoa > Chordata > Amphibia > Anura > Dendrobatidae > Ranitomeya > Ranitomeya imitator. Next base: position 580,999,653 of record NC_091282.1, read on the forward strand.
AAATGTTCATTTTTTTTTTAAACATTCCAAAAATTCCTGTGAAACACCTGAACTAAACTTCTTGAATGTGGTTTTGAGCACCTTGAGCGGTGCAGTTTTTAGAATCATGTCACACTTGGTTATTTTCTATCATATAGACCCCACAAAATGACTTCAAATGTGATGCGGTCCCTAAAACATATTGGTGTTGTAAAAATGAGAAATTGCTGGTCAACTTTTAACCCTTATAACTCCCTAACAAAAAAAAATTTTGGTTCCAAAATTGTGCCGACGTAAAGTAGACATGTGGCAAATGTTACTTATTAATTATTTTGTGTGACATATCTCTGTGATTTAAGGGCATAAAAATTCTAAGTTGGAAAATTGCAACATTTTTGCCAAATTTCCATTTTTTTCACAAATAAACGCAAGTTATATTGAAGAAATTTTACCACTATCATGAAGTACAATATGTCACGAGAAAACAGTGTCAGAATAGCCAAGATCCGTTAAGGTGTTCGAGAGTTATAATCTCATAAAGGGACAATGGTCAGAATTGTAAAAATTGGCCCGGTCATTAACGTGCAAACCACCCTTGGAGCTTAACGGGTTAAATGTCATTTTTTTATGGATATCTTTAAGAAATGGCTTTCTTCTTGCCACTCTTCTGTAATGGCCAGATTTTTGCAGTGTACGACTGATTGTTGTCCTATGGACAGACTGTCCCACCTCAGCTGTAGATCTCTGCAGTTCATCCAGAGTGATCATGGGTCTCTTGGCTGCATCTCTGATCAGTCTTCTCCTTGTTTGAAATGAAAGTTTAGAGGGACGTCCGGGTCTTGGTAGATTTGCAGTTGTATGATACTCCTTCCCTTTCAATATGATCGCTTGCACAGTGCTCCTTGGGATGTTTAAAGTTTTAAAAATCATTCTATATCCAAATCCGGCTGTAACTTCTCCACAACAGTATCACGGATCTGCCTGTTGTGTTCCTTGGTCTTCATGATGCTCTCTGCGCTTCAAACTGAACCCTGAGACTATCACAGAGCAGGTGCATTTATACAGAGACTTGATTACACACAGGTGGATTATATTTATCATTATTAGGCATTTAGGACAACATTGGATCATTCAGAGATCCACAATGAACTTCTGGAGTGAGTTTGCTGCGCTGAAAGTAAAGGGGCCAAATAATATTGCATGCCCCACTTTTCAGTTTTTGAATTTCCACAAAAATTTAAAATAATCAATAAATTTCGCTCAAAAGAGCTTGCCCTAAAAGAAAAAATGAGCCTGTGGAATCCCAAGGGTGGGGGCACATTTCAGGAGTGGAGGAGATGTCCTGAACTTAAAATGCAAAATGGATTATGTAGGCTGTAACCACAACCACATGTGAGGTATTTGGGCAGCAAGACCCACCCATCTCTCATAGCTACCGACAAACCGGACCCAGGTAATATAGTAATATAGTTATTAAGGTTGAAGGAAGCCTATAAGTCCATCTAGCTCAACCCATAGCCTAACCTAACATGCCCTAACATGTTGATCCAGAGGAAGGCAAAAAAAAACAAAGTGTCAAAGAGTAAGCTCCACACTGGGGGAAAAAATTCCTTCCCGACTCCACATACGGCAATCAGACTGGATCCCTGGATCAACACCCTAACAAGGAATCTAGTAAATATAACCTGTAACATTATACTTTTCAAGAAAGGCATCCAGTCCCCTCTTACATTTAAGTAATGAATCACTCATTATAACATCATACGGCAGAGAGTTCCATAGTCTCACTGCTCTTACAGTAAAGAACCCACGTCTGTTATTATGCTTAAACCTTCCTTCTTCCAGACGTAGAGGATGCCCCCTTGTCCCGGTCTCAGGTCTATGATTAAAAAGATCATCAGAAAGGTCTTTGTACTGTCCCCTCATATATTTATACATTAAAATAAGATCACCCCTTAGCCTTAGTTTTTCCAAACTACCGTAAATAGCCCCAAGTGTAATACCCTATCTTGGTATTGTAGACCCCCCAGTCCTCTAATAACCTTGGTCGCTCTTCTCTGCACCCGCTCCAGCTCAGCTATGTCTTATTCACCGGAGACCAGAACTGTACACAGTATTCTAAGAGTGGTCGAACTAGTGACTTGCATAGAGGTGAAATTATGTTCTCCTCATGAGCATCTATGCCTCTTTTAATGCATCCCATTATTTTATTTGCCTTTGTAGCAGCTGCCTGATACTGGCCACTAAAGGTGAGTTTTGTTCAGTGAGCGCTTGCACCAGGGTTTCCATGTAAATCTCTGAAATATGCAGGGGAGCGGCAGCTGTCTAATCATACTCAACTGCTCCTGGCGCAGTCCCTGTACGTCCCTGGATCTCCGGGTGCTGACAGCTTCTTCCTGTATTGAGCGGTCACGTGGTACCGCTCATTACAGTAATGAATATGCGGCTCCACCACTATGGGAGTGAAGTCGGGTCCATATTTATTACTGTAATGAGTGGCACAGGTGACCGCTCAATACAGGAAGAAGCTGCCAGCACCCAGAGAACCAGGGACGTGCAGGGACTGCGCCAGGAGCAGTTGAGTATGATTAGACAGCTGCGGCTCCCCTGCATATTTCAGAGATTTACATGGAAACCCTGGTGCAAGCGCTCAGGACAGAGCGCATGATAAATCTGAACGGAGCTTTACTACGATATTTGGGAGGTAGAATGAATAAAAATCAACAGCAGGTGAATAATTAGTTTTATTTTTTATGCCGTTCCTCGTGCAGTATAAGCGAGTAGGCGACTTTATTCTTCGGGTCGGAGTGATTACAGCGATACCAGATTAATATCGGGTTTTTAGATTTGGCTGCTGCCACGCACTAAAAGACGATTTTTATTGCAAAAAAATAGTTTTTGCATCACCATATTTTGAGAGCTCTAATTTTCCCATATTTTGGTCCACGGTCATGTGAGGGCTTGCTTTTTGCGGGATGAGTTGACGTTTTTATTGGTACCACTTTAAGACACATTACTTTTTTGATCACTTTCTATTACGATATTACGTATGGTAAAATTGATAAGGCAGTTTTATTCCTCGAGTCAGTACGATTACAGCGATATTTTTTTTTTTTATGTTTTGGCACTCTTACACATTAAAAACTATTTTATAGAAAAAATAATTATTTTTGCATCGCTTTATTCTGAGAGCTATAACTTATTTTTCTGCTGATGGAGCAGTATGACAGCTTGTTTTTTGCCGGACAGGATGACGTTTTCAGTGGTACTATGTTTACTTATATCCATCTTTTTCAAACAAATATTTATGGATACAATATCTTTAGATTTCTAAAATTACTTTTAGATTTATTTTAATATTTTTATCATTATTATTTTAACATTTTATTTTATTTATTTACTTTCTTTCTTTGTCCCACTATGGGACTATCATTTTTTGCAGGCTGACTGCTTGTATAGCAAGCGGATGAAGCAGCATCTCTATACTACGCAAACTATCAGCTCTGTACTGACAGAGGAAGTTGCTGATTATGCACTGCGCATGGTCAATGAACATTCCTAGCTCTGATGTCTGGGTCTGTAGTCTGGGTCACCATGGCAACAATTGGGACCCCAAGTCATGCCGCGGGGTCGCCGAACCGAGGGCAGAGGGACTGTCATCCCTCTGCCAATTCCAGGAATGCTGTGATCGAGTTCAATCACAGTATTTAGGGGTTGAAATGCAGATTTGCTCCGGGCACTTAGCGCCGGGTGCCAGAATCAGATGACACCTGGTGGCAGCCACGCGAGCACAATCGCCTGGATGTAATAATGCGTTCCATGTCAATAGGCACCAGGAAGCGTGGACATATTATTGCAAATGTTGGAAAGGGGTTTAATACTGAGAGGTTGCTCACACTCCTGTCCACCCTCAGTTTCAATTCTGAAACTGGAGTAACCCAGGGGTGATAAGGTATGAAGAGGCTGTTTACACTGCTGTCTACCATGCCTTTCTGAGTTACCCAGGGCAGCTGAGGTATTAAAAGAGTACTCACCCTGCTGTATACCCTGACTTTCTGTTCTAATATTGGAGATACCAGGGATGTTGAGGTAAGTGGCTTGTCACACTGCAGTCCAATCTGTCTTTCTGCACTAATACTGGAGCTACCAGGGCGTGCTAAGGTAAAGTGCGCTCAACACTGCTGTCCAACCAGTCTTCTGATCTAGTAATGGATACCTCGGTGCTGAGGCAAAAGTGCACTCACACTGCTGTCTAACCAGTCTTCTGCTCTAATAATGGAGGCAAAGTGCGCCCACACTGCTGTCCAACCAGTCTTCTGATCTAATAATGGAGGCAAAGTGCCTCCACACTGCTGTCCAACCAGTCTTCTGATCTAATAATGGAGGCAAAGTGTGCCCACGCTGCTGTCCAACCAGTCTTCTGATCTAATAATGGAGGCAAAGTGCACTCACACTGCTGTCCAACCAGTCTTCTGATCTAATAATGGAGGCAAAGTGTGCCCACGCTGCTGTCCAACCAGTCTTCTGATCTAATAATGGACACTTGGGTGCTGAGTCAAAAGTGCGGTCACACTGCTGTCCAACCAGTCTTCTGATCTAATAATGGATACTTGGGTGCTGAGGCAAAAGTGCGCTCACACTGCTGTCTAACCAGTCTTCTGCTCTAATAATGGAGGCAAAGTGCGCCCACACTGCTGTCCAACCAGTTTTCTGATCTAATAATGGAGGCAAAGTGCACTCACACTGCTGTCCAACCAGTCTTCTGATCTAATAATGGAGGCAAAGTGTGCCCACGCTGCTGTCCAACCAGTCTTCTGATCTAATAATGGATACTTGGGTGCTGAGTCAAAAGTGCGGTCACACTGCTGTCCAACCAGTCTTCTGATCTAATAATGGATACTTGGGTGCTGAGGCAAAAGTGCGGTCACACTGCTGTCCAACCAGTTTTCTGATCTAATAATGGATACTTGGGTGCTGAGGCAAGTGTGCGCCCACAGTGCTGTCCAACCAGTCTTCTGATCTAATAATGGATACCTGGGTGCAGAGGCAACAGTGCACTCACACTCCTGTCCAACCAGTCTTCTGATCTAATAATGGATACCTTGGTGCTGAGGCAAAAGTGCGCTCACACTGCTGTCCAACCAGCCTTCTGATCTAATAATGGATACTTGGGTGCTGAGGCAAAAGTGCACTCACACAGCTGTCCAACCAGTGTTCTGATCTAATAATGGATACTTGGGTGCTGAGGCAAAAGTGCGCCCACACTGCTGTCCAACCAGTCTTCTGATCTAATAATGGATACCTGGGTGCTGAGGCAAAAGTGCGCTCACACTGCTATCCAATCAGTCTTCTGATCTAATAATGGATACTTGGGTGCTGAGGCAAAAGTGCGCCCACAGTGCTGTCCAACCAGTCTTCTGATCTAATAATGGATACCTGGATAATGGTTTTTGACAACTATGAGAGACCTTTCACAACTGGATCAGGACCCAACAAGAAGGGGGGCACTGCTAGACCTAATATTAACCAACAGGTCAGACCGCATAGCAAATATAAGGGTTGTGGGTCACTTGGTTAATAGTGATCACAAAAATAGGTTTTCATGTATAGTAGAGGGGTTACAAGGACACTAAACTTCAGGAAGGCAAATTTACAACAGTTGAGAGATGATCTTAGTGCAACAAACCGGGACAATATCCTGAGACATAAAAATTCAAAAAGAAAATGGGAGACGTTTATTAGCATTCTGAAAAGGACCTGTGCACAGTATATACTCTATGGGAATAAACATACTAGAAATAGGAGGAAACCAATATGGCTAAATAGAGCTGAAAGGGGCGCAATAAGTGACAAAAAGAAAGCATTTAAAGAATTAAAGCAAGTACCGCATATACTCGAGTATAAGCTGAGAATTTCAGCCCATTTTTTAGGCTGAAATTTCCCCTCTTGACTTATACTCGAGTCATACCCAGGGGTCGGCAGGGAAGGAGGAGCGGCAGCTGCTACAGATGGATCTGGATAAGTTGGAAACTTGGGCTGAAAGGTGGCAGATGAGGTTTAACAATGATAAATGTAAGGTTATACACATGGGAAGAAGGAGTCAATGTCACCATTACACACTGAATGGGAAACCACTGGGTAAATCTGACAGGGAGAAGGACTTGGGGATCCTAGTTAATGATAAACTTACCTGGAGCAGCCACTGCCAGGCAGCAGCTGCCAAGGCAAACAGGATCATGGGGTGCATTAAAAGAGGTCTGGATACACATGATGAGAGCATTATACTGCCTCTGTACAAATCCCTAGTTAGACCGCACATGGAGTACTGTGTCCAGTTTTGGGCACCGGTGCTCAGGAAGGATATAATGGAACTAGAGAGAGTACAAAGGAGGGCAACAAAATTAATAAAGGGGATGGGAGAACTACAATACCCAGATAGATTAGCGAAAGTAGGATTATTTAGTCTAGAAAAAAGACGACTGAGGGGCGATCTAATAACCATGTATAAGTATATAAGGGGACAATACAAATATCTCGCTGAGGATCTGTTTATACCAAGGAAGGTGACGGGCACAAGGGGGCATTCTTTGCGTCTGGAGGAGAGAAGGTTTTTCCACCAACATAGAAGAGGATTCTTTACTGTTAGGGCAGTGAGAATCTGGAATTGCTTGCCTGAGGAGGTGGTGATGGCGAACTCAGTCGGGGGGTTCAAGAGAGGCCTGGATGTCTTCCTGGAGCAGAACAATATTGTATCATACAATTAGGTTCTGTAGAAGGACGTAGATCTGGGGATTTATTATGATGGAATATAGGCTGAACTGGATGGACAAATGTCTTTTTTCGGCCTTACTAACTATGTTACTATGTAATAATACTCACCTGCTCCTGGCGAGGTCCCTGCAGTTCCCTGGTTCTCCGGGTGCCGGCAGCTTCTTCCAGCGTTGAGCGGTCACATGGTACCGCTCATTACAGTAATGAACATGGACCCGACTCCACTCCCATAGGGGTGGAGCCGCATATTCATTACTGTAATGAGCGGTACCATGTGACCGCTCAATAATGGAAGAAGCTGTCAGCGCCCGGAGAACCAGGGACCTGCAGGGACCTCGCCAGGAGCAGGTGAGTATAACGGGGGTATACTCACCATTCCCGTTCCACCGTCGGCGCCGCTCCGTCTTCCACGTCCTCTGCAGTGAGGCTTAGGTCAGAGGGCGCAATGACGCAATTAGTGTGCGCCGCCCTCTGCCTGAACAGTCAGTGCGGAGGATGGGGAAGACACAGCGGCGCTCAGCGGTGGAACGGGAAAGGTGAGTATAGCAAGTGCAGCAACAGCATATGGGGCAAATATCTCTATGGAGCATCTTATGGGGCCACAAGCAGCATTATATGGGGGCAAATATCTCTATGGAGCATCTTATGGGGCCATAATTAGCATTCGTGCAGCATTATACGGGGCAAATGTGTCTATGGAGCAATTCATGGGGCCATAATAAGCATTTCTGCAGCATTATATGGGGGTAAATATCTCTATGGAGCATCTTAAGGGGCCATAATCCGCATTTGTGCAGCATTGTATGGGGCAAATGTCTATGGAGCATCTTATGGGGTCATAACATTTGTGCAGCATTATATGGGGCATATTTTAATATGGAGCATCTTATGGGGCCAATCAAACTGTATGGAGCATTATATGGGGCCCATCATGAACTGTATGGAGCATTATTTGGGGCTCCTGATTCAATATGGATATTCAAAAACACAACCTACTGATGTCTCAAATAATTTTACTTTTATTGGTATCTTTTTATTTTTGACATTTACCGGTAGCTGCTGCATTTCCCACCCTAGGCTTATACTCAAGTCATAAAGTTTTCCCATTTTTTTGTGGCAAAATTAGGGGTCTCGGCTTATACTCGGGTCGGCTTATACTCGAGTATATACAGTAGGTAATGATGAGGCATTAAATAAATACAGAAAATTAAGCATCTGTAAAAAGCAAACCAAGGAAGGCAGCAAAGATTGAGACAAATAAATTCATTGTCAAAGAGTAAAAATAATTCCAAAATATTTTTTAGCTACATAAATAATAAGAAACTAAAAAATGATAGTGTTGGCACCCTTAAAAATAGTCTGGGTGAAACGGTGGTTGAGAATGAGGAAAAAGTCAATATGCTAAATCACTTTTTTTTCATCAGTATTTATACAAGAAAATCCCATGACTGACAATATGATTAGTGATAACAAAAATTCTCCATTAAATGTCACCTGCTTAACCCAGTAGGAAGTACAGCAGCATCTAAAAATACCTAAACTTGACAAACCTGGATGAGATACACCCCGGAGTACTGCACGAATTAAGTACAGTCATTGATGGACCATTATTTTTAATCTTTAACCCCTTTTCCCCCCAAGGGTGGTTTGTACGGTAATGACCAGGCCAATTTTTACAATTCTGACCACTGTCCCTTTATGAGGTTATAACTCTGGAACGCTTCAACGGTTCCCGGTGATTCTGACACTGTTTTCTCGTGACATATTGTACTTCATTATATTATAAACACTGGCGCTCACCCAGAGAAACTGCCTAGTGATATTGCAGCTGCTGGCATCAGTCAGGGTAGTGCCCCCCTGTGTAACAATATGAACCAAAAAACAAACAGATAGATGCCGCGCTAGCAAATGTGGAAACCAATATCACTTATGGGTTATAGCACACGATAACCGACTAAAAGCAATAAACAAAGACAGAAAGCAAACAGACAAAACTCCCCGTGGATTCACGTCAGTGGAACCCCCTGACCCAGAAACAGATATTCCCCCCACCACTATAGTACCGCACCAGCAGCACAGTCTATCCTGCAATGAGTTAAGTGCCAATATCTCTAACTTACCAATGGTATGACTGACACAGCTAAGTGCGGGTCCGCGTTGCGTGAGGGTAGATGTGCCTCTGTCCAATGTAAACCGCCAAGGGTTCCGGCGTGGTGCGCGTCAGATGACGCTATGCAGCGTACCTCAGGGATGCCCCGGCCGGTAGCATTCCCCGGATACCGCACACAAAAACAACAATGGCCGATAGGCTCCTCCTACCTAGTGACGTCACCTGCAGTAAGGAGCGCTGGATCGCTCAAAAAAAGGGAGGGGAGAGGGTTTAAACCAACGCGTTTCAAAGAGCAGCGCTCTTCTTCCTCAGGGTTACCGCTCCCCCAGCTCACCCCATCTTATATATTGTCTGGTCATTACTGCGCACCGCCCCCTTAACCCCAGGTTTACCGGCTTTCATAGAAACAGCCACACCAATGTTATACCCACAGCATATGGCACAGTATATTTGAACCCCTTTGCCTGTATTAATATGGGCTACGAATGACTACCCCTATATGCTGCATGACCAAAAAAACCAGATTGCCTTTTTTTTTTTTTTTTTTTTTTTATATATATAACTTTATTAATAAACACAAAATATCTAAAAAACCACATTAAAGCGTATTTAAAATTATTGCAGTGACACTAACATACATAAAACCAATTAAAAAACTCTCAGTGGTACCTGAGTAATAAATATACTACAATAAATACACTACATTAAAAATATCATATATTAAAATGTCCCACAATATATATAAAAAATCCCATCTAAGGAGGAACCTTCTCTTAGAGTCTATGTTATTAGCCATTGTGTGAGGCTACCAGTAATATCTACTGGCGTCACCCCGATACCCTATTTTCCAGTATTCCATCTGGTTAACAGTCCACTAAAAGGAAAATATTTCCACCTCATGATTCAAACCCTTCGGGGCCAGGCTGTCCAACGTGAATATCCATTGTGTTTCCACCCTGAACATGCTCCTAATGTAGTCACCACCCCTAGGATTCTGATGGACACGTTGAATGCCAGCAAAGGATATTCCCTTAGTGGATTTATTATGTTTAACTAAAAAATGCCGGGATAGGGGATGTCCAACGTGACCTTTCTGAATATTCTTCATGTGCTCTTTCAGTCGGGTCATGAGGCTCCTTTTGGTACGCCCTACATACAATTTATCACACGGGCATCGGATCACATAAATGACCCCTTTAGAGAAACACGAAATCCTATCCTTAATCATAAATTCCTTTTTTCCAGTGGCATCTTTAAATGAAGTCTGCAATACTTTCTTGAAATTAGTGTTAATACAACTAAAACAGCTTTCACAAGGTGCAAAACCCGCATTCGGTGGTACAGAGGTCTTGGATTTCTTGTTCCCATCAGTGATTGCTAGTTTAGTAGTTGGAGCTATGATATGGCCTAAAGATTGGGCTTTTTTATAGATGAATCTTGGGGCACTGGGCAAATATTCTCCCACTATTTTATCCCCTTGTAATACTGCCCAATGTTTGGCTATTATTCTCCTAAACTGTTTGTGGCCTGTATGGAACTGAGATATGAGTGGAAGTTTATTAATTTGTTCCCTAATGTTGTTTTCATGAGTGTTAATTATTCTTCCGGGATGTACTAGCTCATCTCTTGATATATGCTCCATATCACGTCTTGCTTGATCCACTAAATGTTTCGGGTAGCCTTTATCCAGAAACTGTTGTGACAAAAATTCTGCCTCCGCATGGTAATCCTCCTCCTTAGTGCAATTGCGCCTGATCCGTGTGAATTGGCTCCTAGGGATATTAGTGAGCCACACGGGAAGATGGCAACTCGTTATGTGGATAAAACTATTAGCATCTACTTCTTTACGATGGCACCTTGTACACAATTGATTGCCATCTATACAGATGTTAAGGTCCAAAAAGTTTACATTTGTGGTGCTTGTAGTTGGAGTAAACTCAAGACCATATTCATTTACGTTTAAACCAGATATAAATACTTCAAGGTCATATTGTGATCCTTCCCAGATAAATAAAACATCATCGATAAATCGACGCCAGATTACCAACTTATCATGGAGTTTTCCAGTTACAGAAATCTTAGACTCCTCCCACTTGGCCACATACAAGTTCGCATAACTAGGGGCAAACCGTGTTCCCATAGCGGTGCCCCACTTTTGTAAAAAGAACTGTTCTTCGTATAAAAAATAATTGTGCTTAAGAATGAATTGTATGCACTCCTGAATGAACTCCACCTGAGTGGAAGAGTACAGACCCAACAGTTGAAGATAGTGGCCTGCTGTTTGGCAGCCCCTATCTTGATCAATTACTGTGTACAAGGACTTAATGTCCAATGTACCTAAAATAAAGCTGGGTTTGTAGCACGTGGCCTGTATCTTTAAGATATGCCGGTATCAAGGACATACACTTCTGTAGATGGACGTCCACATACCTAGACAGATTTGCTGTCAGGCTATTAATGCCAGAAATAATGGGCCTTCCAGGTGGGCACTTTTGATCTTTGTGGAGTTTTGGGATATGATAAAACAGTGCTACGCTTGGGGTGCGGTTCATTACAAACTCAAACTCCTTTTTGTTTAGAATGCCCATCGATTTCCCCTTAGCGCAAAGGATGTTCAATTTCTTTACAAAAAATGATGTAGGGTCATTTTTTAATTTTTGATACGTAATTGTATCGCTAAGGATTCTCCTTGACTCTTCCCGGTACATAGACCGTGTTAGTACCACTATCCCTCCCCCCTTATCTGCTGGACGGACTATAATGTCGTTATTTTCCTGCAGTTCCAATATTGCTGTTCTTTCCTGTATAGATAGATTATGGGGCATGAATTTTGGTCTGTGGCTACTCATTCTTCTAATGTCCGCTGTGACCAATGAGTCAAAAGTGCGAAACGCATTCGAATATTCCTGTGCAGGAGTAAATCTAGAAGGGTTAGATAGCGCAGTATGAATATATTCATTTGTTGTTTGGTGCGTACTTGAAATAGATGTTGTCTCCTTCTTTAGGAAATACTTTTTTAGAGCCAAGTTACGTAAAAAAAATTTCATACAAATGTATAATTTAAACGGATTAGTTGCCGATGTAGGAGCAAATTTTAACCCCTTTTGCAGTAACGATACTTCACTAGTTGATAACACATGCTCACTTAAATTGAATATTTTTTGGGTGTTACTGTTACCATAATTATTTTTTATTTATTTTTTTTTGTTATTTTAACTTTGGAGCGTTTCCCACCCCTTTTACCTCTTTTTGTTTTGTGGAACGGGCCTGAAAAAAATCCCGATTGATGGAGGGGCGAAATAGGGGAGGTCTAGATCCCCTTAAGCCCCTCCCAGATGGCTTATTGGAAGATATACCCGCCATTGCTCTACTTCTTACATTGGTTCCAGGTGGACGAGGGGTACTTACCGCAGAATTTGTCTCTTTACCCCAGTCCCTCCAGCCGGGGGACCCTTAATCATCTCGATGATCGTTTTACTCCCACTTTGCTTACTCGCCCTACAATCTCCTGGGCCATAGGGTTCAATGTCCTCAATATCCCCATGAGCCCCTTCCTCCATGGAAAGAGGTAAAAATCTATTTGATGTACTCAACGGAAACCTAGACACCCCACTGGGTCCCGCTTGAGGGCTAGACTCCTCAGGTGATGGGGTAGTTGGATGCAAAGTAATATCCACCAGGTCATTATACTTGGTAGTGAACGGGGAGTTTAGCTCTAGGGGCAGATTCTCCCACCGAGCAGACACAGGGGTATACTGTGTTGAGTTCGAATTGTCATGGACGGAAAATTCCACAGAAATGTCACTGCCCTTATGTGTTGGTGTACCCTCGCATTCATCCAGTACCACTAACCCAGTGGATTCATATAGTGAGTTCCTGGGAGACATATTGGTGGTATCCAAGCAATTTGTGCTCTTCATGTACAGCTCGTCAGGTATACAATCTCTTTGAAATTTCTTTATCTTTCTTGCAATTATATCTTTCTCTTTCTCTTTAAGTCTGTACAGAATGCTGTTCACCAACTCCCCAAATTCATTATTAGTGCATGTTCTCAACTGTTCAAATATCCCAACAATAGACTCACTTGTTTTCTTCATATTAAATGATCTTTTATCAATAATAAATTGAACCGCCCTCAATGAAAAATCCCTAAACATGTAGTCCCATTCCTCCTGAATGCTTGGGTCACCGAAATCACCAGCAAGTGACTTATAAATAGTCAAACCTTTAGGAGCCTTTTGTGCTTGAATATATTTTTCCAATGCCGCTATTTCCCACATACAGTTAGGTCCATATATATTTGGACAGAGACAACATTTTTCTAATTTTTGTTATAGACATTACCACAATGAATTTTAAGCAAAACAATTCAGATGCAGTTGAAGTTCAGACTTTCAGCTTTCATTTGAGGGTATCCACATTAAAATTGGATGAAGAGTTTAGGAGTTTCAGCTTCTTAACATGTGCCACCCTGTTTTTAAAGGGACCAAAAGTAAGTGGACAGATTAAATAATTTTAAATAAAATGTTCATTTCTAGTACTTGGTTGAAAACCCTTTGTTGGCAATGACTACCTGAAGTCTTGAACTCATGGACATCACCAGACACAGTGTTTCCTCCTTTTTGATGCTCTGCCAGGCCTCCACTGCGGTGGTTTTTAGTTGCTGTTTATTTGTGGGCCTTTCTGTCTGAAGTTTAGTCTTTAACAAGTGAAATGCATGCTCAATTGGGTTGAGATCAGGTGACTGACTTGGCCATTCAAGAATATTCCACTTCTTTGCTTTAATAAACTCCTGGGTTGCTTTGGCTTTATGTTTTGGGTCATTGTCCATCTGTAGTATGAAATGATGACCAATCAGTTTGGCTGCATTTGGCTGGATCTGAGCACACAGTATGGCTCTGAATACGTCAGAATTCATTTGGCTGCTTCTGTCCTGTGTCACATCATCAATAAACACTAGTGACCCAGTGCCACTGTCAGCCATGCATGCCCAAGTCATCACACTGCCTCCGCCGTGTTTTACAGATGATGTAGTATGCTTTGGATCATGAGCTGTACCACGCCTTCGCCATACTTTTCTCTTTCCATCATTCTGGTAGAGGTTGTTCTTGGTTTCATCTGTCCAAAGAATGTTCTTCCAGAACTGTGCTGGCTTTTTTAGATGGTTTTTAGCAAAGTCCAGTCGAGCCTTTTTATTCTTGATGCTTATGAGTGGCTTGCACCGTGCAGTGAACCCTCTGTATTTACTTTTCTGCAGTCTTCTCTTTATGGTAGATTTGGATATTGGTACGCCGACCTCCTGGAGAGTGTTGTTCACTTGGTTGGCTGTTGTGAAGGGGTTTCTCTTCACCATGGAGATTATTCTGCGATCATCCACCTCTGTTGTATTCCGTGGGCGCCCAGGTCTTTTTGCATTGATGAGTTCACCAGTGCTTTCTTTCTTTCTCAGGATGTACCAAACTGTAGATTTTGCCACTCCTAATATTGTAGCAATTTCTCGGATGGGATTTTTCTGTTTTCGCAGCTTAAGGATGGCTTGTTTCACCTGCATGGAGAGCTCCTTTAACCGCATGTTTACTTCACAGCAAAACCTTCCAAATGCAAGCACCACACCTCAAATCAACTCCAGGCCTTTTATCTGCTTAATTGAGAATGACATAACGAAGGGATTGCCCACACCTGTCCATGAAATAGCCCTGGAGTCAATTGTCCAATTACTTTTGGTCCCTTTAAAAACAGGGTGGCACATGTTAAGGAGCTGAAACTCCTAAACCCTTCATCCAATTTTAATGTGGATACCCTCAAATGAAAGCTGAAAGTCTGAACTTCAACTGCATCTGAATTGTTTTGTTTAAAATTCATTCTGGTAATGTCTGTAACCAAAATTAGAAAAATGTTGTCTCTGTCCAAATATATATGGACCTAACTGTATCTCTCATTTCGATAACTAGCAACTTCTCCAGGGTCTTAAATAATTCCCTAGCCCTATCCACTTTAACTGGCTATACGATGGTCCCTATCCTGCCACAATACGTTAATAGCCATAGGAAGATATATACTTAGTAAATCTTAAACCTTATGGGGGCTGCCCAAGTGTGTAGGCACTTAATGAAATATTACTATATTATAAACACTGGCGCTCACCCAGAGAAACTGCCTAGTGATATTGCAGCTGCTGGCATCAGTCAGGGTAGTGCCCCCCTGTGACATTTTAATATATGGTATTTTTAATGTAGTGTATTTATTGTAGTATATTTATTACTCAGGTACCACTGAGAGTTTTTTAATTGGTTTTATGTATGTTAGTGTCACTGCAATAATTTTAAATACGCTTTAATGTGGTTTTTTAGATATTTTGTGTTTATTAATAAAGTTATATATATAAAAAAAAAAATAAAAAAAAAGGTAATCTGTTTTTTTTGGTCATGCAGCATATAGGGGTAGTCATTCGTAGCCCATATTAATACAGGCAAAGGGGTTCAAATATACTGTGCCATATGCTGTGGGTGTAACATTGGTGTGGCTGTTTCTATGAAAGCCGGTAATCCTGGGGTTAAGAAGGGGGCGGTGCGCAGTAATGGCCAGACAATATATAAGATGGGGTGAGCTGGGGGAGCGGTAACCCTGAGGAAGAAGAGCGCTGCTCTTTGAAACGCGTTGGTTTAAACCCTCTCCCCTCCCTTTTTTTGAGCGATCCAGCGCTCCTTACTGCAGGTGACGTCACTAGGTAGGAGGAGCCTATCGGCCATTGTTGTTTTTGTGTGCGGTATCCGGGGAATGCTACCGGCCGGGGCATCCCTGAGGTACGCTGCATAGCGTCATCTGACGCGCACCACGCCGGAACCCTTGGCGGTTTACATTGGACAGAGGCACATCTACCCTCACGCAACGCGGACCCGCACTTAGCTGTGTCAGTCATACCATTGGTAAGTTAGAGATATTGGCACTTAACTCATTGCAGGATAGACTGTGCTGCTGGTGCGGTACTATAGTGGTGGGGGGAGTATCTGTTTCTGGGTCAGGGGGTTCCACTGACGTGAATCCACGGGGAGTTTTGTCTGTTTGCTTTCTGTCTTTGTTTATTGCTTTTAGTCGGTTATCGTGTGCTATAACCCATAAGTGATATTGGTTTCCACATTTGCTAGCGCGGCATCTATCTGTTTGTTTTTTGGTTTATATTGTACTTCATGATAGTGGTAAAATTTATTTGATATTACCTGTGTTTATTTGTGAAAAAAAAAGAAATTTGGCAAAAATTTTGAACATTTCGCAATTTTACAAATTTGAATTTTTATGCAATTAATTCGCAGAGATATGTCACACAAAATACTTAATACCGTATATACTCGAGTATAAGCCGACCCCCCTAATTTTGCCACAAAAAACTGGGAAAACTTAATGACTCGAGTATAAGCCTAGGGTGGAAAATGCAGCAACTACCGGTAAATGTCAAAAGTAAAAATAGATACCAATAAAAGTAAAATTAATTGAGACATCAGTAGGTTAAGTGTTTTTGAATATCCAGATTGAATCAGGAGCCCCATATAATGCTCCATAAAAATTGATGGGCCCCATTAGATGCTCCATATTAAAATATGCCCCATATAATCCTGCATAAAGGGTAATAAGTGCCCCATAAGATGCTCCATAGAGATATTTGCCCTATATAGTGCTGCACAAACGTTATGGCCCCATAAGATCATCCATACAGTCACTTGCCCCACATAATGCTGCACAAGTGTTATGGCCCCATAAGATGCTCCATACAGCCACTTGCTCCATATAATGCTGCACAAGCGTTATGGCCCCATAAGATGCTCCATACAGTCACTTGCCCCATATAATGCTGCACAAGAGTTATGGCCCCATAAGATGCTCCGTACAGTCACTTGCCCTATATAGTGCTGCACAAGCGTTATGGCCCCATAAGATGTTCCGTACAGTCACTTACCCCATTATAGTGCTGCACAAGTGTTATGGCCCCATAAGATGCTCCGTACAGTCACTTGCCCCATATAATGCTGCACAAGTGTTATGGCCCCATAAGATGCTCCACACAGTGACTTGCCCCATGTAGTGCTGCACAAGTGTTATGGCCCCATAAGATGCTCCGTACAGTCACTTGCCCCATATAATGCTGCACAAGTGTTATGACCCCATAAGATGCTCCGTACAGTCACTTGCCCCATATGCATTTGATGCGTAAAAAAAAAAAAAAAAAAAAAAGTCACATACTCACCTCTCTTCGCTCAGGATCCCCGGAACTTTCAATATTTACCTGCTCCTCGTGCGGCTCAGTCTTCAGCACTGACGTTCAGCAGGGGGCGCGCACTGACTACGTCACAACGCCCTCTGACCTGAGAGTCACTGCTGAAGACAGAGCAACGCCCGGACTGAGGAGCAGTAAATATCGCGCAGCGCTCCCCTCTCCGTATACTCACCTACTGCTTGCGCTGTGCACTCCCTGCTTCTTCCAGCGCTGCATCTTCTTCCTGTATTGAGCGGTCACAGTTACCGCTCATTACAGTAATGAATATGCGGCTCCACCTCTACGGGAGGTGGAGGAGCATATTCATTACTGTAATGAGCGGTACCATGTGACCGCTCAGTACAGGAAGAATCTGCAGCGCTGGAAGAAGCAGGGATGTGCAGGGACCGCGCCAGCAGTAGGTAAGTATAATTAGACATGCCCCTCCCCCCCTCACCTGCCGACCCCCGGGTATGACTCGAGTATAAGCCGAGGGGGGGACTTTCAGCCCCCAAAAATGGGCTGAAAATCTCGGCTTATACTCGAGTATTTAAGGTAAGTAACATTTCCCACATGTCTACATCAGCACAATTTTGGAACCAAATTTTTTTTTTCTTAGGGAGTTATTAGGGTTAAAAATTGACCATCAATTTCTCATTTTTACACCACCATTTTTATTTTTAGGGACCACATCACATTTGAAGTCATTTTGAGGTGTCTATATGATAAAAAATAACCAAGTGTGACACCATTCTAAAAACAGCACCCCTCAAGGTGCTCAAAACCACATTCAAGAAGTTTATTAACCCTTCAGGTGTTTCACAGGAATTTTTGGAATGTTTAAATAAAAATGAACATTTACTTCAGCTCCAATTTATTTTACCAAGTGTAACAGGAGAAAATGGACCCCAAAAGTTGTTGTACAATTTGTCCTGAGTACGCTGATATCCCATATGTGGGGGTAAACCACTGTTTGGGAGCATGGCAGAGCTCGGAAGGGAAGGAGCGCCATTTGACTTTTCAATGCAAAATTGACTGGAATTGAGATGGGATGCCATGTTGCGTTTAGAGAGCCACTGATGTGCCTAAACATTGAAATCCCCCACAAGTGACACCATTTTAGAAAGTAGACCCCCTAAGGAACTTATCTACACTTGTTGTGAGAGCTTTGAACCCCCAAGTGTTTCACTACAGTTTATAACGCAGAGCCGTGAAAATAAAAATTATTTTTTTCCCCACAAAAATTATTTTTTAGCCCCCAGTTTTGTATTTTTCCAAGTGTAACAGTTGAAATTGGACCCCAAAAGTTGTTGTCCAATGTGTCCCGAGTATGGGAGAGCTCGGAAGGGAACGAGCACTGCTTTAATTTTTCAACGCAGAATTGCTGGAATTGAGATCGGACGCCATGTCGTGTTTGGAGAGCCCCCGATGTGCCTAAACAGTTGAAACCTCCCAATTATAACTGAAACCCTAATCCAAACACACCCCTAACCCTAATCCCAACGGTAACCCTAACCACACCCCTAACCCTGACACACCGCTAACCCTAATCCCAACCGTAAATGTAATCCAAAACCTAACCCTAATCCCAACCGTAAATGTAGCCCCAACTTTAACCCTAACTTTAGCCCCAACCCTAACTGTAGCCTTAACTCTAGCCCCAACCCTAGCCCTAACCCTAATGGGAAAATGGAAATAAATAAATTTTTTACATTTATGTTTCCCTAACTAAGGGGGTGATGAAGGGGGGGTTGATTTACTTTTATAGCGTTTTTTTTAGCGGATTTTTATGATTGGCAGCCGTCACACACTAAAAGACGCTTTTTATTGCAAAAAATATTTTTTTGTGTTACCACATTTTGAGAGCTATAATATTTCCATATTTTGGTCCACAGTCATGTGAGTTCTTGTTTTTTGTGGGACGAGCTGACGTTTTTATTGGTAACATTTTCGGGCACGTGACATTTTTTGATCGCTTTTTATTCCGAGGCAGAATGACCAAAAACCAGCTATTCATAAATTTATTTTGGGGGGGAGGGCGCTTATACCGTTCCGCGTTTGGTAAAATGGATAAAGCAGTTTTATTCTTCAGGTCAGTACGATTACAGCGACAGCTCATTGATATCATTTTTTTGTGTTTTGGCGCATTTATACGATAAAAACTATTTTATAAAAAAATAATTATTTTTGCATCGCTTAATTCTGAGGACTATAACTTATTTCTTTTGCTGATGATGGTGTATTGCGGCTCGTTTTTTGCAGGACAAGATGACGTTTTCAGCGGTACAGTGGTTATTTATATCCGTCCTTTTGATCGCCGGTATGATAAAGCATTGTTTTTGGCCTTTTTTTTTTTCTTTTTTTACGGTGTTCACTGAAGGTGTGTAGGACAGTTTTATAGGTCGGATCGTTACAGATGAGGCGATACTAAATATGTGTACTTTTATTGTTTTTTTTATTTAGATAAATAAATGTATTTATTGGAACAATATTTGATTATATATATATATATATATATATATATATATATATATATATATATATATATATATATATATATAGCTAGAAGAGTATAGCCCAATAAAATTAAAACATGACCTTTACTAACAATATTAAAAGATGGACAAACAATACACAACACATATAAAAATAAAGTGCCCTCGCCGAAAACTAGACTTTACTCATGAACTTTTGAGCTTACATTTGGGCCTTTTGGCCATTGGAGACTCCCCTGATGAATCTCCGCGATTGGAGAAGAAACGCGTAGGGAGGTGTTAACTACACTTTACACGGTGGGGGGCGTCCGTAGTAGAGCTCATTCGGGCCTGTCCTTGTGAGGACAGGAGTCATTGCTGGGGCACGACAGGGGTTTAGGAAAAAGGTCCCCGTCCCCTCTACCTTACCCTACAACTGTTGGACCCTCCATGGGACCCTCTACTACCGGTATGGGTACCCTTCGTCCATAATTGGTGAGATCAAACCAGGTTTTTATTTGAGCACAGTTTTCGGCGAGAGCACTTTAATTTTATATGTGTTGTGTATTGTTTGTCCATCTTTTAATATTATTAGTAAAGGTTATGTTTTAATTTTATTGGGCTATACTCTTCTAGCTGCTATCTACTATTTACCCCAAGAGTAGTGCAACAGCTTGGTGTTTCTGAGCTGCAGCTGTCTGTTTTGGTAAAATAAAGAAGTTGTCAAAATTTGAAAATGTGTAAAGAAGAATTACATGAGTGGTGATTTGGGGTTCAGCTATGCCAAGACTGCACTTAGCGACAGCTAGCTCTGTTGCGTGTGGCCAGAAGAGAGAGGCCTTGACGACATCCTGTTGACAAGGAAATGAATGGAAGCTAATGAGACGCGTATCCTCATACCAGCATTTTTCAATGAATGGCAGCTGAACAAAAATTCCCTGGGGTGTGGCAAACCCCACCTCACCAGTTGAGGGTTAATCATAATCACAGACGCGGATTCTTTACTGTAAGAGCAGTGAGACTATGGAACTCTCTGCCGTATGGTGTTGTAATGAGTGATTCATTACTTAAATTTAAGAAGGAAATGGATGTCTTTATTGAAAAGTATAATGTTACAGGATATATATACTGATTGCCGTATGTGGAGTAGGGAAGGAATTATTTTCCCCCAATGTGGGGCTTAGTGCTTGCCGCATGGTTTTTTTTTTTTGCCTTCCTCTGGATCAAGATGTTAGGGCATGTTAGGTTAGGCTATAGGTTGAACTAAGGACTGCTGTCCAACCAGTCTTCTGATCTAATAATAACGGATACCTGGGTGCTGAGGTAAAAGTGCGCTCACAATGTTGTCCAACCAGTCTTCTGATCTAATAATGGATACTTGAGTGCTGAGGCTGGTTACACTGCTTTCCTTTATTTATCTCAATGACTATATGTAGTACTAGCTGAAGAGCCCGGCGTTGCCTGGGCATAGTAAATATCTGTGGTTAGTTATAGCACCTCAATTCTCTTATTTTCCCATCACGCCTCTCATTTTCCCCCTCACATCTCTCATTTTCTCCCTTACACCTCTCATTCCGCACTAACACTTGTCATTTCGACCTCACGTGTCATTTTCCCTCACTCCTCTCATTTTGCACTCACACCTTTTCATTTTCACCTCACACCCCTCATTTTCACCTCACACCCCTCATTTTCACCTCACACCTCTCATTTTCCTCTCTGTATATACATGTTTGTCATCTCCCTTATATATAGTATACACCTGTATGTCATCTCATGTATATAGTATATACCTGTATGTCATCTCCCCTGTAAATAGTATATACCTGCTGTATGTCATCTCCTCCTGTATATTGTATATACCTATGTGTCATCTCCTCCTGTATATAGTATATACCTGTATGTCATCTCTTCTGTATATACTATATACCTGTATGTCATCTCCTCCTATATATAGTATATACCTGCTGTGTCATCTCCTCCTCTATATACCTATGTGTCATCTCCTCCTGTATATAGTATATACATGTCATCTCCTCCTGTATATAGTATATATCTGTGTGCCATCTGCTTCTGTATATAGTATATACCTGTGTTTCATCTCCTCCTGTATATAGTATATATCTGTGTGTGTCATCTCCCCTGTATATAGTATATACCTGTGTGTCATCTGCTCTTGTATATAGTATATATGTGTGTGTGTCATCTCCTCCTGTATATAGTATATACCAGTATGTCATCCCCTCCTGTATATAGTATATACCTGTGCCATCTCCCCTGTATATAGTATATATGTGTGTGTGTCATCTCCCCTGTATATAGTATATACCTGTGTGTCATCTCCTCCTGTATATAGTATATATCTGTGTGTCATCTCCTCCTGTATTAGACCTCATTCACACGTTATTTGCTCAGTATTTTTACCTCAGTATTTGTAAGCTAAATTGGCAGCCTGATAAACCACCAGCCAACAGGAAGCCCTCCCCCCAGGCAGTATATATTAGCTCACACATACACATAACAGACAGGTCATGTGACTGACAGCTGTCGTATTTCCTATGTGGTACAGTTGTTGCTCTTGTAGTTTGTCTGCTTATTAATCAGATTTTTATTTTTGAAGGATAATACCAGACTTGTGTGTGTTTTAGGGCGAGTTTCATGTGTCAAGTTGTGTGTGTTGAGTTACGTGTGGCGACATGCATGTAGCGACTTTTGTGAGATGAGTATTGTGTGGCAACATGCGTGTAGCAACTTTTTGTGTCGAGTTGCATGTGACAGGTTAGTGTAGCAAGTTGTGTGCAGCAAGTTTTGCACATGGCGAGTTTTGCGCGTAGCGAGTTGTGTGTGTGGCGCGTTTTGAGTATGTGCTAGTTTTGTGTGAGGCAACTTTTGCATGTCTTGCAACTTTTGTACATGTGGCAATTTTTCCACGTGTGGCGAGTTTTCCATGAGGTGAGTTTTGCACGTGTGGCGAGTTTTGCGTGAGCCTAGTTTTGCACGTGGCGTGTTTTACGCGTGGCGAGTTTTGAGCGGCGACTTTTGTGTTTCGACTTTTATGTGGCGAGGTTGGTGTATGTGTGGTGAAATGTGTGCTGAGGGTGGTATATGTGTTCAAGCACGTGGTAGTGTGTGGCGCATTTTGTGTGTGTGTGTGTGTGTTCATATCCCTGTGTGTGGTGAGTATCCGATGTCGGGGCCCCACCTTAGCAACTGTACGGTATATACTCTTTGGCGCCATCGCTCTCACTCTTTAAGTCCCCTTTGTTCACATCTGGTAGCTGTCAATCTGCGTCCAACACTTTTTCTTTCACTTTTTCCCCATTATGTATATAGGGGCAAAATTGTTTGGTGAATTGGAACGCGCGGGGTTAAAATTTTGCCTCACAACATAGCCTATGACGCTCTCGGGGTCCAGACGTGTGACTGTGCAAAATTTTGTGGCTGTAGCTGCGACGGTTCAGATGCCAATCCCGGACATGCACACGCACACATACATACACACACAGACACACATTCAGCTTTATATATTAGATAGGCATGTCTAGATTACAGCAATTTCCTACAGCACATGCTCACAGGCACGTTTACGAATATTCTAGGACAGGTTAGTATGACAAGGAAGCTCAGATTTTAATTCTACAGTGATCACTTCTATAGGGAAATCAATTGTGCTTTGCTTAGTATTTCAGAATTCATAATGCCATTTACTTTTGTTATTTATGTTTTCAATTCCTAGAGCCCATATAATATGTGCACAATTCTGCTACAAATCCGTATGTGTTAGCCGTAAGTGTTATGATCTGGTGGCCAAGGAGCAGCATGAGACGGACTCTGGAGAAGGTGGTCCCTGTACTGACCGCAAACCCTGAACCTAGCAGCGCAACTAGAAGTAGCCGTGGGGGGTACCTAACACTCCCTAGACCCCTCGACACAGCCTAAGATCTAATTTCCCCTAAAGACAGAAACAGGAAACCTATCTTGCCTCAGAGAAAATCCCCAAGGGATAGATAGCCCCCCACAAATACTGACTGTGAGAGGAGAGGGAAATAACATACGCCGACATGAAATCAGATTTTAGCATAGGAGGCCATACTAGCTAAAAAGAAAGAATAGAACAGAGTACTATGCGGTCAGTATTAAAACACTAGAAAATATCCACCACAGAAAATACAAATCGCCACATCTGACTAAAGACATGGAGGGTATATCTGCATCTCCAGAGACACAGCTTGGCTGCAAAAAATCCTTCACAGACAAAGCTGGACAAGACAAAAACATGAATATGCACAGAACTATAAGGTCCACTGCAGGTGGACAGCAAAAACAAAGCCAGGACTTATCTTTGTAGAAAAGCACAGCAAACTGGAGAGACCAGCAGGGAAGTGAATCCTCCAAAAACAATGGACAACTGGCAGGGACTAAAGAGTCCTGCAAAGCTATATACCCCAGTCAGTTTTGCAATTAGTAGATACACCTGTCCAATCCTGCAGTCCAGGCACAACTGCATTACCCTCTACAACCACCGGAGGGAGCCCAAAAGCTGAATTCACAACACGTAAGCATGTTACATAAAATATGCATGTTTCTGTTCAAGATTTTTTTCCCCACTCATTAGTATGGATGAAATCTGCAGCAAAAATACTGAAAAAATTGACATACTGTAGGTGTAAATCTGCTGAAAATCTGCAAGGGGAAAATAATTCTACCTGAGACTTCAGGAGTCTAATTCACTTTGCTGGTTGTAGGCAAGTCTGTTTTTGTGGCAAAAAAGCGCAGAAAAAAAGTGACCAAAACGTGCACATGCCCTTGGACATTTTTGGGGAGAAAATCACGATTGGCATGTTCAGTACACAATTATTCATTAATTGTAATTCCCCCTATGTTGTGTGTATAAACGTTTGTGATTTATACAATGTTATCCATGCAGCATACAATATAAAAAAAAGAAACTCAAAAGAACTTAGACAACAGATTTTTCAAGGTAATACATTTGAGGCAGAATCTTATAAATTGCATATTTCACCATTACACAGCTTAATTTGTTGAATATTTAGAACATAACATTTTAAAGCATTTTTAGGCCAGAATACCACTGAACAAAAAACAATGGAAAAATATTTTTTACATATCATATACACTACCGTTCCAAAGTTTAGGGTCACTTAGAAATGTCCTTATTTTTAAAAGAAAAGCAGTTTTTTCAATGAAGCTAACATTAAATCATTCAGAAATACTCTCTATACATTGTTAATGTGGTAAATGACTATACTGGTTTGTAATGCAATATCTTCATAGGTGTATAGAGGCGCATTTCCAACAACCATCACTCCAGTGTTCTTATGGTACTTTATGTTTGCTAACTGTATAAGAAGGTTTATGGATGGTTAGAATACCCTTGAAAACCCTTGTGGAGGTATGTTAACACAGCTGAAACAGTTTGGCTGATTAGAGAACCTATAAACCAGACAACCTTCCTTTGAGCTAGATGAGAATCAGAAGCATTGCATTTGTTGGATCCATTAAACTCTCAAAATGGCCAGAAAAAAAGAACTTTCATGTGAAACTCGACAGTCTATTCTTGTTCTTAGAAATGAAGGCTATTTCATGTGAGAAATTGCCGGGAAACTGAAAATTTCCTACAACGGTGTGTACTACTCCCTTCAGAGGAGAGCACAAAGAGGCTCTAACCAGAGTAGAAAGAGAAGTGGGAGGCCCCGCTGCACAACTGAGCAACTAGACAAGTACATTACAGTCTGTACTTTGAGAAATCGATGAGTCTCAGGTCCTCAACTGGCAGCTTCATTAAATAGTACACGCAAAACGCCAGTGTCAACATCTACAGTGAAGATGCAACTCCGGGATGCTGGCTGTCAGTGCAGAGTGGCAAAGAAAAAGCCATATCTGAGACTGGCTAATAAAAGGAAAAGATTAATATGGGCAAAAGAACACAGACAATAGACAAAGGAAAATTGGAAAAAAGTGTTATGGACCGACGAATCCGAGTTTGAGGTGTTTGGATCACACAGAAGAACATTTGTGAGATGCAGAACAACTGAAAAGATGCTGGAAGAGTGCCTGACGCCATCTGTCAAGCATGGTGTAGGTAATGTGATGGTTGGGGGTTGCTTTGGTGCTGGCAAAGGGGGAGATTTGTACAAGGTAAATGGGATTTTGAATTACGAAGACTATCACTCCATTTTGCAATGCCATGCCATACCCTGAGGACAGCGCTTTATTGGAGCCAATTTCATCCTACAACAGGATAATGACCCAAAGCTCCAAATTATGCAAGAACTATTAAGGGAAGAAGCAGGCAGCATTAATAAAAGTATGAGTTTTCATGGAAAACACAAAATTGTCTGGGTGACCCTAAACTTTTGAACGGTAGTGTATACTCGTATATAAGTCGACCCGAGTATAAGCCGAGGCACCTACCGTATTTTTCCTACCATAAGACACACTTTTTATCCTCCAAATCTGGGAGGAAAGTGTGGGTGCGTCTTATAGTTGTAATGTGGAATGTAGAATGTAGGGGGGGTGGGCAGCGGTGGAGTGGGATCGCAGGAGGGAGGAAAATATTGCCGCTGCAGGAATCCTGCACTGGGTAAACCACATGGTCACTATACTTAAAGCGAGGTGAATATTCATTAGCCGCTTCGCCACCCACCTGTCAGCACCGAGCAGTGGGCGTGAGCAGAAAATGAATATTCCTTCACTTAAAACAGCAGACCCACATGGTATCCTCAGCGCTGGAATCCTGCAGCAGCTGGGGAGATCGTGTGGGCGAGGGAGCAGGAGCAGGGTGAAAGAGAAGGAAGGGATGTCGTATACCTTACAGCGCTGATGCAATGCTGAATGCTCTGTGGAGGACCTGTGCTGAGGTCATGAAGAGGGCGGGCTGGAGCATCACATGACCGCCCAAAGTCCTGCCTCTTCATGAGGTCATCACAGGTCCTGCAGACACCTCACTACAAACAGTGCAGCTTGGTCTTACATGATCTGTGTTGAGGTAAGAGGGAGGGCACTGTGCGACCATGGCTGGCTGCAGGACCTTCACTGAGCACAGCCTGTACAAGAATTAATTAAAACTTTATTAATTACAGCACATAAAAAAGCACTATGCCACTCCTGTGGTGAACTATAGCTCCCAGCATGCCATAGGATCTGCAGGACATGCTGGGAGTTATAGTTCTCCCTAAAGCAGCACTCCAGTGTTATTTTTCAGAGCAGGAGTGATGCTTTAAATATGAGCCCTGTGCCCCTATTCTTATACTCACCCTCCAGCATCTTCACTTAGTACTTTACAGACACCTCACTGGTCTAGCAGCACCATCTTCTACCCGTAGTTTTCAACATAATAACATACCATTATATATAATAACATGACATATAATAGTATGCCATTTGTGTTATTAAATATTTTGCTTCATACATAATTTTCCACCTCTAAAACCTGGGTGCGTCTTTTCTCTGGTGCGTCTTATAGTCCAAAAAATACAGTAATTTTGCCTCTAAAAAACTCGGAAAACCTATTGACTCGGGTAAAAGCTGGGTATGCATGGTTCCTCATCCCCATCCTTGTCTGTATGGCTCCTTATTCCAATCCTTGTATGCATGGCTCCTTATTCCCATCCTTGTCTCCATGGCTCCTTATTCCCATCCCTGTATGCATGGCTCCTTATTCCCATCCTTGTCTCCATGGCTCCTTATTCCCATCCTTGGCTGCATGGCTCCTTATTCCCATCCTTGTATGCATGGCTCCTTATTCCCATCCTTGGCTGCATGGCTCCTTATTCCCATTCTTGTATGCATGGCTCCTTATTCCCATCCTTGCCTGCATGGCTCCTTATTACCATTCTTGTATGCATGGCTCCTTATTCCCATCCTTGTGTGCATGGCTCCTTATTCCCATCCTTGTATGCATGGCTCCTTATTCCCATCCTTGTCTGCATGGCTCCTTATTCCCATCCTTGTATACATGGCTCCTTATTCCCATTCTTGTATGCATGGCTCCTTATCCCCATCCTTGTATACATGGCTCCTTATTCCCATTCTTGTATGCATGGCTCCTTATTCCCATCCTTGTCTGCATGGTTCCTTATCCCCATCCTTGTATACATGGCTCCTTATTCCCATCCTTGTGTGCATGGCTCCTTATTCCCATCTTTGTATACATGGCTCCTTATCCCCATCCCTGTATGCATGGCTCCTTATTCCCATCCTTGCATACATGGCTCCTTATCCCCATCCTTGCATGCATGGCTCATTATTCCAATCCTTGTATATATGGCTCCCTATCCCCATCCCTGCATGCATGGCTCCTTTTTCCCATCCTTGTATGCATGGCTCCTTATCCCCATCCTTGTATGCATGGTTCCTCATCCCCATCCATGTATGTATGTCCCCCATGAGAAAAGCTTAAAAAAAAAAAAAACATAAAAAAGTTCTACTTACCTTCCCTGTGTGCCCTTGCAGCATCTCGTTCCAGTACCAGCAGCTCCTGCAGCCAGGCGATCACGTGTCCCCACTCATTAAGGTAATGAATATTCACCTCTCCACACCTATGTGAGAGCGGAGAGGTGAATATTCATTACTTTAATGAACGGGCACCCGTAAAAGCCCAGCAGCTGCTGAAAGACAGTGGCTGCGGCTGCAACTGAGCGTGCGTTATAAGATAAATGAATATTCATTGTCAGTGCAGTGAATATTCACTTATCTTTAGAAGCGGGCACAGGCTTTAGCCGCAGCCGCCATATTTTATCTCCTGTGACCCGCTGCTCCCCCTCCCCCGCCAAAAACTGGGACAATGACTCGTATTAGCCAAGAGGGCATTTTCAGCACAAAAATGTACTGAAAAACTTATACATGAGTATAAAAGGTGGTTTCTTTTTTATTCCAGTTGAAACAATCAAGTCATCAAGTTTTTTGCTCACCATCTGAAAGTAACATGATGTAGGGGCAGAAAACCGGATTCCAATGATGTGTAACTTACTGGGCTGCTTGCTGCTGTTCTGATAAAATCACTGATTTATCTGCTGCAGATCTACCAGTTCTCTAAATGCTGAGCTCTGTGCAACCCTGCCCACACCACTGATTTGCAGCTTTATGCTGTGCATAAGCAGAAAGTTGCCAGTGGTGAACGTGGGGTTATACAGAACTCATGAATATGGAGGAGTAAAAGAAACATGTTTACTAGTCCTCTAGTTATAATCTACTGCTAATAAAACTGTGATTTTATCAAAAGTGCTGGAAGCAGTCCGGTGAATGATATATCGCTGGAATCGGGATGTGTCTCATGCTGCGCTCACATTAGGTGGGAAAAAACAGATTCCCTTTAAGTGAACTTGCTATGATTAAGAATACACTGTATGAAACAAGTCCACAAGTGCCTACTCTCTGTAATGATACTGTTTAGGTGGATTACAAGTAAGGACGGTTTTCATCCAAAGAGGTATTGGATATCACAGGTTTCCTTTATGTGGATATTATGATAAGAAAGAGAGGGGGCACCACAGATTCCAAGGGATCCAACCAGGTCTATATAATATGAACCATTTCAAAAAAGAAGAGAAAGAAATAGACCAAAAATCGGGGATCACCGGAGGCACGGATCAAGTAAAAAAAGGCAAATTTTATTCAAAAGTGTATAAACGGACACAGAAAACCACATAGAGCACACATTAAAAACATTTAAAACATTGGTCATCCATGTGACCTATACATGGTACACTTAGGCCCAAAATAGAGCCATCCCCCTGTATGAACCAACTCCCCAGTATCAATAGATGACAAGTATAAAGAAAATCCTAACTATTACCGAGTGTGATGTCTATGTGAACAGCACCTTATTTTATCATACAAAAAATATATTGAAAAAGAGAGCTAAATGGCAAGTACACAAATAGTCATATAGCTACCACATTCAGCATATGTCACAATGACTTGTAAGGAGATCCACAATGCCTAGATGCACCATGTAATAGTGAAGGCAGTATCCATGGTGCAAACACATAAAAAAAAAAAAAAAAAAAGGAGTCATCTAGACATGAACCCCAATTGCCATAGAAATGAATAAAGATACATATGGAGGTGCAGATAACCAGCCCAGCTGAGGGCACAATCAGGTTCAAAGACTAATAAATCTATTAGCAGAGTAAGTACGAGACTCAATGTGCCAAAGCTGCAGAGACTCCCATGCTGAAGAGGCATGCACACAGTTACCAAAGCCTCTGGGGCTAGATGACCAAAGCTCAATCACAGCATGTAAAATAGAGCCAAGGGCTGCTGGACACACTCAGGACCACCTGGGGAGTGGAGACAGGGGGTCAGCGTACCCCCTGTCTCCACTCCCCAGGTGGTCCTGAGTGTGTCCAGCAGCCCTTGGCTCTATTTTACATGCTGTGATTGAGCTTTGGTCATCTAGCCCCAGAGGCTTTGGTAACTGTGTGCATGCCTCTTCAGCATGGGAGTCTCTGCAGCTTTGGCACATTGAGTCTCGTACTTACTCTGCTAATAGATTTATTAGTCTTTGAACCTGATTGTGCCCTCAGCTGGGCTGGTTATCTGCACCTCCATATGTATCTTTATTCATTTCTATGGCAATTGGGGTTCATGTCTAGATGACTCCTTTTTTTTTTTTTTTTTTTATGTGTTTGCACCATGGATACTGCCTTCACTATTACATGGTGCATCTAGGCATTGTGGATCTCCTTACAAGTCATTGTGACATATGCTGAATGTGGTAGCTATATGACTATTTGTGTACTTGCCATTTAGCTCTCTTTTTCAATATATTTTTTGTATGATAAAATAAGGTGCTGTTCACATAGACATCACACTCGGTAATAGTTAGGATTTTCTTTATACTTGTCATCTATTGATACTGGGGAGTTGGTTCATACAGGGGGATGGCTCTATTTTGGGCCTAAGTGTACCATGTATAGGTCACATGGATGACCAATGTTTTAAATGTTTTTAATGTGTGCTCTATGTGGTTTTCTGTGTCCGTTTATACACTTTTGAATAAAATTTGCCTTTTTTTACTTGATCCGTGCCTCCGGTGATCCCCGATTTTTGGTCTATTTCTTTCTCTTCTTTTTTGAAATTTTTTATGTGGATATTAGTCGTAAGTTCAGCATGTTTTTTAGACTCTGGGATCCTGAACACTTAGAACACATTTAATATGTCCTGATCGTGATGAGTTGTTGACCATATATTTCTAGTATATTACAGAGCTGTAAGCAGATACAGAACATATTTCACCTCAGCTATAGCCAATTTCTCCTGTGCCACGTAACCAGATATATTGATCATCTCCATGCGATCCCTGAGAGGTTCTGGGATTGTTTCGGTGACATTGGCTGTGCAGATGAAGAGAACCTGCAGGAGATGGATTCAATACAGAGATCAAGAATGGAAACATAAAAAATCTGACATGTGCCTTAAAGTTTAGGAAACAATCTAACAATTGACCAAACGGTATATGCACACATTTGAAAGCAAGTACGGTAAATCATTTTAAAACAGGTCATTATTTTCTATTGCTTGTTATCAAAATACAAGCCATCTCTCTGCATATGAGAAAAAGAAAAGATATCTACTGTTAAAGGGAACCTGTCACCAGATTCATGGTGTACAAAACACAGGCAGCATGAATTAAAGCGCGCCAGCTTTCCCCAGTAGTGCTGCAGTTGTTTGACAGATCTCTGGCTACGGGAAACACCTGTCATTCACCTTGAGTGGTTTAACGCATTTTCTCAGGCTCTCCATGCATGTCGTGACTGTCACACAGCCGCGACACATGCAACTGCAGAGTCGAACAGCTGATCAGCCAGAGCAATCCAGGAAGCCGGATTCCCTCTGCAGCTTGTCCGGTAAGTGCTTATAGCTTGCCGAATAAGCCCTGTCCTGATCAAATTCGCTAATCTCTAGTCTTGACCAATAGGGAAAGAATAGAGCCATTGAAAAAACATTTTCTATTTATTTCTATTTAGGTTTTGCTTCCATTTGCATCAAAGGCTCTGTCCATCGTCTCACTTGGCAATTCATTCAAATTTTACAGAAAAGCATTGCATTCAGCTTACCGAAATGACGAAAAACAATGACAATTATGTAAATCTACATTTTCCTTTCTGTCTAAGGCCGGTTTCACATTAGCGTTTTTTGGGCAGTGTAGGCTTGCGTACTGTCCGCATACGTCTTGCATACCTATCTTTAACATTGTGTACATGGTGTACTCAGTTTGTATGCGGATGCATCCGCATGCGTTGTTTTGCGGTGTCCGGCGAATGCAAAATGCTGCATTTTTTTAAGCATCAAATATGTGTAGGCATACGCATGCGGATGAGTGTGTATAAACAACTCATTACTGCCTATGGGAACACATTGGTACACAAGGACATGCATACGCATGCATTCGATGAGCTTGCATACTTCGGACTGTGCATGTCCAGGAACTGATTGAGACATGTCCTCCTGGAAATATCGAAAGCATGCGCATAAACAATGCAAACGCAGGCGAAAATGCACACAAACGCATGCACACACAGCATTTTTTTTGCATCATGCGTAAGCCGATTCAGATAAAAAATGCAGCGTAAGTATGCATTTAAATGTGTTTTGGCATGCGTTTGTACATGCAGATGATACAGGACACACAGATACGCTAATGTGTACTTAGCCTTAAACGCTTTATAGTTTGCAGATGAGCCTATTTACAGTGGTCATTAAGTGGCTTTATTCCTCCGCTCAACTATGGCAGTGAGGAATATGTAAATTGTGCCGCCTCCCCCCCCCCCCCCCCAATGGCCAAAAATGCTATAGCCCCTATCGTGGCCGTTTAACACCCTACATGCTGCAGTCAATCGCAACAGCAGCATCTAAAATAGTAAACAAAGGAAGGGGCTTCCTCTTTATCATCATCTTCACCTCGCAACTGCTGGGTCCCAATAGTTTCCATGGCAACAGTACAACAAAAGATTTTCTGATGGTATAATAGCCTGTTAGGCTCTGCCATAAGCAGGGTCTTAAAATCAAGTGACAGTGTTAAATTGGTTTAATTAACATGGCTGGGTACCACTTCAGCAGTTACTTTAGCTGTGCTTGTCCTAATGCTAATTAATCCCACTGGTCAAGTTGACTAAACACCAAAAGGAATGCATCGGGATGCACATTATTAGAACGACACGATTAAAGCTGAATTTTTACTCAAAAGATAATCATGAATGAGCGTTCTTAAAAACACTAATTTCACGATTATCTCGCAGTGTAAACAGGCTGCCGATCACAGATCAATAATCAAAATGTCCATTCGTTAGGTAAAAATCATGTTTTGCACAGCGCAAAAAAATGTCGTTCTTGGTGGTGTATCGTCCTGAAAAAAAAGGACTCATGCTGCTGAGTATCCTGGCAGCCTATCTGCACTGGAGTGATATACTACAGATCAGTGTGCATCTTTATTTGGGATTGCCTGTATAAACATGCTATTATCCCCTTAGTGACAGAGCCAATTTTGACCTTAATGACAAGGCCAATTTTTACAATTCCGACAACTGTCACTTTATGAGGTTATAGCTCTGGAACGCTTCAACGGATTCTACTGATTCTGAGATAGTTCTTTCATGACATTGTACTTTATGGTAGTGGTAAGAATTCTTTGATGTGACTTGCAATAATTTATGGAAAAAAAAAAAAACAGAAATTTGTCAAAAATTATGAAAATTTTGACATTTTCAAACTTTTCATTTTTGTGCCCCTAAATCAGAGAGTCGTGTCACACAAGATAGATAATAAATAATTTTTCCCACATGTCAACTATATATAAGCACAATTTTGGAAACAAAATAGTTTTTTGATAGGAAGTTATAAGGGTTAAAAGTCGACCAGCAATTTCGTATTTCTCCAACAAAATTGACAAAACCATTTTTTTTTAGGGCCCACATCACATTTGAAGTGACTTTGGGGGGGGGGGGGGATCAATATGACATAAAATACCCAAAAGTGTCGCCATTTTAAAAACTGCATCCCTCAAGGTGCACAAAACCACATTCAAGAAGTTTATCGGCTCAGTGGTTAGCACTGCAGCCTTGTAGCACTGGGGTCTTGGGTTCAAATCCCAAGAAGGACAACATCTGCAAGGAGTTTGTATGTTCTCCCCGGGTTTGCGTGGGTTTCCTCAGTGTACTCCGGTTTCCTTCCACAAACTGGGTTGTAACCCAAATCCTAACCTTAACTGCAAAGAATGGAAAAAAAATATTTTATTTCATTATTTTTACCTAAGGAGGTGACAAAGGGGGTTTTAATTTTTATTTTGATCACTGTGATAGAGCCTGTCACAGTGATCAAAATTAACCAATAGAAAAAATGTCCTATTGTTGCCCGGTACTGGCCGGTAGCTCTCGGCAGGCGCACTGCGCCCGCCATCTTTTTCCAGGAAGAGGATGCGGAGGGACGGGGGACGGAGCCGGAGAGTTCAGGGGTAGCAGAGGTACCGGGGGGAGCTCAGGGGACTCCATTTCTTTCTCTTCTGGTATACTAGATCATATTAGAGTAGAGAGAAATGAATGGGAAATCTGATTTTTTTCTTTTTTTGCGATCCTCCACTCCCCGATGCATTCCTCTGTTATTTGTGAGTGAATAATTTGTATGCCTGGAGTTTGCGTAGACTTGTTTGTCGGGTTGGTGTACTGCGGTGCACAGTAGCGCCCCTTTTCCCTGGGTGGGGAAGAGAACATACAGAGGGATGATTCAGGAGATAAGACAAGGGTGGAGGCCCCGGTATCTTAGGAGTATCCCGGGGGCATAGGGTGAGCTAGGGCGCCCCCTAGTGATAGGGTCAGAGAAGGAGCACCTTCACGGGACCTTCACGGTCCTGCACCTTCACGGGACACCAGACAGCTGTGTATTGACAGGTATATTTTTCTCTAAAGCACTCCAGGCTTTCATATCATAGTCTGTATTACATACCTGGCAATGTGTTTTTTCATGAGACGTGACGGCACCACAAGAGAGGGGATCCGCCCTTCAAGGACAGGAAAAGATAAAAGGGGTGGCTCCTCTCTCCGCATCAGTTGTTTTACAGAGCACGAGAGGAATTCCGCAGATTAGTGTACACATAAATAATACATCTTTTATCATTCTAATTACCAACACGCGAGGGAGTGTCTAATACTAATAATGCACCCAACTAATGACCAAAAGGGTGGGAATATAAGGGTGCCTTCATGTCTCATGAAAAAAAAACAATACCAGGTATGCAATACCCGTGTTTTTCCATCAAACATGACGACACCACGAGAGAGTTACAGAGATTTGTATTCTCTTTAGGGAGGGATCACTGCTTGTAACACTCTTCTCCCAAATGTGAGATCAGAGGTAGCAGATAGGTCTAACCTATAATGTTTAAAAAATGTAGACGGAGAGGACCAAGTGGCCGCCTTACAGATTTGGTCGATGGTAGCATCTGCTCTCCGCCCAAGACGTCGCCATGGCTCTCGAGGAGTGGGCTTTTAGACCCTGTGGAACAGCCCTGCCTGCACTACTATACGCTAGTATAATGGCCTCTCTCACCCATCTAGTGGTAGTTTGTTTTGAGACTTTAAGGCCCTTTCTTGACCCCTGGAATTTAACAAATAAAGCCCTCTGTATCCTTCACGATTTTGTCACCTCTAAATACTGAAAGATACATCTCCTGACATCTAGGCAATGGAGCCTCTCCTTTTTCTTGTTGCTAGTGTTAGGACAAAAAGAGTGTAGGGTTATATCCTGAGTCCAATGGAATCTTGACACCACCTTGGGAGATATGCTGGATCGAATTTTAATACAAACCTATCGTCCATAATTTGCGTGTAGGGATGGTCTGCTGATAACACGTGTAAATCCCCAACCCTACGGGCCTATGTAAAGTGCCACTAACAAGGCTGTTTTTAATGTTAGTATCTTATCTGACGTTGTATTTAATGGCTCAAAGGGGTTTTCTGTCAAAGCTGTCTACACTAAATTTAGATCCCAAGGCGGAGGAGTAGGGGATGGAAGAGAGTCAGCTCTACTACAGGCTCGGATAACCTGGTCACCCACCTATTGCTTGCCAAGTCATAGTTAAATAATGCTGCTAAAGCTGAAATATGCACTTTGATGGTACTAACAGCTAATCCCAGATCTAAACCCTTTTGCAGGAACTCCAGTATTGCCACTATCGGGACCTCCCTTTCCCGTATTGGCCCTGAGATAGACAAGAATTGTTTCCATATCGTCCCATAAATCCTGGTAGTCACTGGTTTTCTGCTACTGAGTAAAGGTACCTTCACACTCAGCGACGCTGCAGCGATACCGACAACGATGTCGATCGCTGCAGCGTCGCTGTTTGGTCGCTGGAGAGCTGTCACACAGACAGCTCTCCAGCGACCAACGATCCCGAGGTCCCCGGGTAACCAGGGTAAACATCAGGTTACTAAGCTCAGCTTCTCTGCACTCCTCCTGCACTGACTGTGAGCACAGCGGCCGGAAAGCAGAGCGGTGACGTCACCGCTCTGCTTTCCGGCTGACCGACGCTCACAGCCAGTACAGGAGGAGTGCAGAGAAGCTGAGCGCCGGGGACAGACAGCGGTAGGTAAGTATGTAGTGAAAATTTTGTAGTCCACATTCACTAAAGAAATTGGTCTATATGATCCACAATCCAGAGGATCCTTCCCCTCCTTCCTAAGCACGATAATATTAGCATCATAAAACGATTCGGGTACCGATTCTCCCTCCCATATTCCCCTTAGTACCTTCAGCAATATAGGTGCTAATTTATCACGATATTTTCTATAAAATTCAATGGGAAATCCATCAGGTCCCGGGGCCTTCCCGGTGGCCATATCTGCTATAGCATGTTCTACCTCTTCCAGAGTAAATTCAGCCTCCATAAGAGCTCGTTGGGATGGACTCAGCGAGGGGAATGTTATATCCGATAGATAATCCAGGCATTCATCGACATCTAAACCACTCTTAGACTTATACAACGAAGTATAATAATCATAAAAGCCCTGAAGTATTCCATCAGTAGAGGACACCAATGAGCCATCGGACACCCGGATCTGCAATATTGTGTTGGAGGTGCTATGCTGGCGCACCAAGAAGGCCAGGAGTGTGCTGGCTTGATTCCCTAGCTCAAAGTAGGACTGACGAGTAAAAAATAATTTGCGCTTTGACTTAGCATCTGTATGTTGGGTATACAATCTCTGGGAAGTAAGCCACTCAATTCTATTACTGCTGGACTGATTAGCTATATAAGTGGCCTCTGAGTCTTTTAATCTTTGCTCTATCTCCTCGTCCTCCCTCGCCGTCACTCTCTTAATATAGGAAATGGTAGAAGACAAGCATCCCCTCAAGTATGCCTTCAGGGTATCCCAGAATAGACCAAGGTTTTGGATTTCCGAATGTGTCAGCACAAAGCTATTCAACTGATCAACCGTCCTATCACTAGAGTCTATCAATTTTAACCAAAAGGGATTTAATTTCCAGGACCTATTACTATTATCGGATTGCCCATATTTAAGTTTAACCCTCCGTCACATACAACTGATCTGACAGGCGCTTCTCTTTTACTTTCATTTCTCCTTCCTCACCAGATTGTGAGGAAACCCCCTCCCTCCAGGTAGTCTCCTGTCTCTTGAAGGTCTGTGAAACCTGATATCACAGTTGGATTTCAGAGCTTCAGGGGAGAGGATATAGCTGCACAGATCTCTCAGGCTCATTGTATGTGAATACGTCACATTCAGTAAGGTTGGTATTTTATGTTTTTATTCATCACAATAGTTTATTTAGCTTGTTTTATGAATGTATAGCACAAAATGTGAGGATATTTCATAGAAATAAGGGAGATTTTATAAAAGAAAGTGTGCTGCTCAGGCATATACAGTAGTTCCCTAACATATTCCTTCTCTTGCTTCAGATTATCTGCTGAAATGGAGAGGAAAATGTACAATTTATCCAAACAACTTGATGTTGAGGAAGTAACAAACATGTTGTTAGATGATAGAGACCTCACACTGAATGAGGATTTAGGAGAGGAAAGTGAGATTGATTCTCATGATGAGGTGGAACAATGTGTCCTGGATTCTGAAACAGAGCAAGATGGTGACAGTGGTGAGGATGAAGAAGTTGGATCATATTATATTGGAAAAGATAAAAATACTAAATGGAACAAGAAGCCATTCCAGAAAAAACGTAGGGAACCTTTAAATATTATTACTCACCTTCCTGCAGTAATAGGAACTGCACGTAATGCAAAAACTGCAGTTGAATGCTGGAACAGTATATTTACAGATGACATTCTGGACTCTATTGTCACATATACCAACCAATATATAGACATTATAAAGGACAAGTACATCTGCAACAGAACCATCAAGCCCACAGATGAAATAGAACTGCGTGCTTTTTTTGGATTACTGTACCTTGCAGAAGCTTATAGGGCAAATAGACAAAGTTTGGAGGAACTTTGGGGTAAAGATGGGGATGGAGTTGAAAAATTTAGCCTTGTTATGTCCATAAACAGATTCAAGATTCTAATTCGTTGCCTTCGGTTTGACGACAGAACTACCCGAACCGAACGCAAAACACATGACCGACTTGCTCCAATTCGTGATATATTTCAAAGATTTGTTGTAAACTGTAAACAAAGTTATTACCCTGGAGAGAATCTCACTATTGACGAAATGCTCCCTGGTTTTCGTGGTAGATGTGCCTTTCGTCAATATATTCCATCAAAGCCAAACAAATATGGAATAAAAATTTATGCCCTTGTTGATGCCAGTAAGACCTACACTTACAACCTGGAAGTTTATGCAGGAAAACAACCAGAAGGTCCTTACTGTGTGAGCAACAAACCCATTGATGTTGTAAAAAGATTGGCTGAACCCTTATTTGGATCGGGTCGCAATATTACAGCTGACAATTGGTTTACAAGTTGTGATCTGATTGATTATCTGAAAATTCAGAAGCTGTCATATGTGGGAACTGTAAGAAAAAACAAAAGGGAATTGCCGCCACAGTTTGTAAGTGTGAAAGAGAGACAACAGTACAGCAGTATGTTTGCATTCCATAATGGAAAGGCTTTAGTTTCCTATGTACCACATGCCAAAAAAATCGTACTTCTTCTATCAACACTTCATGATGATGCTGCCATCGATCCTGGGACTGGGGCAGAAAAAAAACCGGAGATAATTACATTTTACAATGCCACCAAAGGGGGTGTGGATACAGCAGATCAGATGTGCTCCACTTTCAACGTCAGCAGAAACATCAAACGCTGGCCAATGGTCATATTTTTTGCTATGTTGAATTTGGGTGGTATAAATTCACAAGTAATTTATCTTGAAAACAAGCTTGAACCACTCCGTAGACGATTGTATCTGAAAAAATTGGCCCATGAACTAGTACTTGGA
Source organism: Ranitomeya imitator (assembly GCF_032444005.1). Taxonomy (NCBI): domain Eukaryota; kingdom Metazoa; phylum Chordata; class Amphibia; order Anura; family Dendrobatidae; genus Ranitomeya; species Ranitomeya imitator. The sequence goes on from NC_091282.1 coordinate 581,038,662, forward strand.
GAGCTACGCAGCAGAAGCGTGAAAACAATCGGTATCCCCTCTCGCCTTCAAGTTCAGCTCAAAAGGTTCCGCCCAGAAGATGATGGTGAAAAGTCACCATCTGCACCACCTCACAAAAGAAGGAGATGCACCACCTGCCAAACGGAAAGCGGAACCAGAAGGCTTTCAAATTATGAATGTCTCAAATGTCATAAAGCAATTTGCCTGACACATGCAAAAATGGTGTGTAATTCTTGCTATTTGCTCTGCAAGTGTGACTTTTCTGGGGAAACCTCAGCATCTACTTCTGATTGAATATGTTTTTAATAGTACTTAAGGTACCTTAAAATTAAGTTTGTGTTCAAAAACTTTCTTTGTACATTTTTTTGAGAGAGTCGAACTGGGGACTATTTGGCGGGAGTTTTGAAAAGTTTGTATTTCATAGTTATTAGTTTTATGTTAAGTAAATGTTTTTTTTTGCAACTGATTATGTGTAGTCTCTTTTATTACATCCCTATGAAGGTCACTGATCACTTTTAGAGCACTGAAATTGCAAACATTAGATATTATAGGTATTTTTCCAGCAGGCGCCTGACAGGCACATTGTATGTGAACTCGTTAGTCCGAATATTGTATGTGACGGAGGGTTAAGAATGATCGGGCTATGATCTGAGATCCCCCGGTTACCATGTTCGATGCTATCCACCCATAGCGCCAAGCCACCCGACCCAAATATATAGTCTATTCGAGACAAAGACTGCCTAGTAGACGAGTGGCAGGTGTACCCCTTAACTTCTGGATGGTTTATTCTCCATAAATCTAGCCACCCACTCCCTTCCATAAATAGTGCTAATTGTGAGGGGTGCTGAGGCACAACTTCCCCTGAGTCCACATCGTCCAATCTCAATCTATCCATGGACTGATTCATTATTAAATTAAAGTCTCCCATACAAATAACATTGGCTTCCGGATATTTTAAGGAGAAGCCCAGAGCCATACGTAGGATTGACATGTTAGCGGGAGGGGGGTTATAGATACACAACAACACATACTCTCGTGAGTTAATAAATGCATGCACAAAGACGAAACGACCCTCCGGATCACGTCTCGCCTCTTTAGCCTCCCATCTGACCTCTTTGTGTATCAGCAGAGAGACCCCTCTTGAATAGCTAGTGTGGAATGCGTGTAGGGACCACTGTACCCATGGCTTTTGTATACATCGAGCCGTGTCTCTTGTCAGATGTGTCTCTATCAGAGCTACGACTTGAGGGTGATATCTTTTAATCTGCGAAAACACCTTAATTTTCTTTCGAGGAGTTTTTATACCTCGTATGTTCCAGGTCATACATATAAGTTCAGCCCCCATATTTACTCTTAAAGGGAGCATTGATATATATCATTATCATTCGGGTGCAGTCTAACGGCACCGCACAGAGCAAAGAATTAGCATTAGAGGCAGCCATGCTTAATAAACATCCAAAACTAGTATATAAAACCAAACTAAACAAAACTTGAACAGTAGGGGAGCATATTTCCATACTCCCACAGTCAAATTGAATAGGGGATACCCTCACTGGACTCAGTGTCCGGTATTGTTGATATTTTCCGCATCCAGGCAGAAAGCTCTATCTATGTTGCCATTAATCAGGGAGCTCAGGTTAGGAGTCTTCCGCATTCGACCCCCCGCGAGACCGCAACCACTCAGTCGCCTCCGCTGGATCCGTGAAGAATAAGGAGGAGCCCTTATAAACGATGCGAAGCCGGGCCGGATAAAGCATGGAGTAAATGATGTTCTTATCTCTAAGTTGTTTCTTGATATCCATAAATCGTGCTCGCTGCTTTTGAAGTTCCATAGAAAAATCTGGAAAAATCGATATGGTAGCATTATCGAATTTGATGAGGCCCTTCTGCCGTGCTAAGCGGAGGATGATATCTCTGTCTCTACAATTAAGGAGACGCGCCAGGAAAGGCCGCGGCGGGGCTCCAGGAGGAAGAGGCCTGGTCGGGACCCTATGGGCCCTTTCCACCGCGAATGTCGAGGAGAATCCATCTCCCAGTGATGACTTGAGCCATTCCTCCAGAAACTGTTCAGGCTGCTGACCCTCCGACCGCTCCGGGAGACCTATAATTCGGATATTATTGCGGCGCAGTCTATTTTCCAAGTCGTCTGCCTTTTGCTTCCAGGCATTTACGGATCCGGCAGCTTTGGTCAGTTTAGCCTCCATAGGGGCGATAGTGTCTTCAATATGAGACACCCTCGTTTCAACCTCCGTGATGCGCCCTCTCATAGTTTGCATGTCATGACGCAGGCGTCCCACCTCAGTATGCACATCTTCTATTTTCTCCGTAAGAGCTGATCTAGTGAGGGAGATAGCCTGCATCAACTGCTCTGATGCCTGTTTAAGAGTCAGTTCATCTTCTCCTCCCTCCTCATTGCTGTCGGAGGGGCGTCCTTTACAGGTAAGTATGTAGTGTTTGTTTTTTTTACTTTTACGCTGGTAACCAGGGTAAACATCGGGTTACTAAGCGCGGCCCTGCGCTTAGTAACCCGATGTTTACCCTGGTTACCAGTGAAGACATCGCTGGATCGGTGTCACACGCCGATCCAGCGATGTCTGCAGGGAGTCCAGCGACGAAATAAAGTTCTGGACTTTCCTCAGCGACCAACGATCTCCCAGCAGGGGCCTGATCATTGTTCGCTGTCACACAGAACGATTTCCTTAACGATTTCGTTGCTACGTCACAAAAAGCAACGATATCGTTAACGATATCGTTATGTGTGAAGGTACCTTAAGGTGGATATTAAACCATTTGAGAACCCCTCTTTTTCTAACAACGCCCTTTTAAATTCCAGGCTGTCAAATGCAGCCTGGAATTCTGACTGTGGCTGAAGGGACCATGTGTTAGAAGGTCCCGGTCTTCTGGGAGTACCCATGGGTCAGTCACTGACATCACTGTTAGCCAGTAAAACCATGGCCTTTTTGGCCAAAAGGGAGCTATTACAATCACCCTGGCCTTGTCCTCTCTGATCTTCTTCAGAACTGCTGGTAACAGACATATCAGTGGGAAGGCATACAAGAGTCCTGATGTCCATTTTATCCTGAAAGCGTCTACTGATAACTGCCTGTCTGCTGGGTTTAGGGAGCAGAACTTCTGATCATTCTTGTTGGCTTTTAAGGCAATGAGGTCTACACTGGGTCTTCCCCACATGTGCACTATCTTTTGAAAAATGGACCATTCTCCTTGCCTTAAGTGGTTCCTTCTTAGGGTACCGCCACACACTGCCATTTCGATCGCTACGACGGTACGATTCGTGACGTTCCAGCGATATCGTTACGATATCGCTGTGTCTGACACGCAGCAGCGATCAGGGATCCTGCTGAGAATCGTACGTCGTAGCAGATCGTTTAGAACTTTCTTTCGTCGCTGGATCTCCCGCTGTCATCGCTAGATCGGTGTGTGTGACACCGATCTAGCAATGCGATCTAGCGATGCGTTCGCTTGTAACCAGGGTAAACATCGGGTAACTAAGTGCAGGGCCGCGCTTAGTAACCCGATGTTTACCCTGGTTACAAGCGTAAAACTAAAAAAAAACAAACAGCACATACCTACATTCTGGTGTCCGTCAGGTCCCTTGCCGTCTGCTTCCCGCTCTGTGACTGCCGGCCGTAAAGTGAAAGCAGAGCACAGCGGTGACGTGTGCTTTCACTTTCACTTTACGGCCGACAGTCACTGAGTGCGGGAAGCAGAGACGGCAAGGGACCTGACGGACACCAGAATGTAAGTATGTGCTGTTTGTTTGTTTTTACGCTGGTAACCAGGGTAAACATCAGGTTACTAAGCGCGGTCTTGCGCTTAGTAACCCGATGTTTACCCTGGTTACCCGGGGACCTCGGCATCGTTGGTCGCTGGAGAGCTGTCTGTGTGACAGCTCCCCAGCGACCACACTACGATTTACCTACGATCACGGCCAGGTCATATCGCTGGTCGTGAGCGTAGGTAAATCGTATAGTGTGACGGTACCCTTAGAAATTCTGCCTTCAGGTTGTCTACACCTTGGATTTGCAGGGCCAATAATGAGAGGAAATGCTGTTCTGCCAAAGCCATGAGTCTTTTGGTTATCTGCATCAATTACCGAGAACTAGTGCCCCCCTGGTGGTTTACATATACGACCGCTGTTCGGTTGTCTGATAGGACTCTCTCATGATGCCCTGTTAAGAGTGGAAGTAACCCCTTTAGCGCTTTTTCGATTGCTAGAAGTTCCCAATCATTTGAGGATAGATTTCTTTCCTACTGAGCCCAGGGAGCCTGGATCCATAGTGTGTCTATGTGAGCTCTCTACCCCCAAGGGATGGCATCCGCTGTGACTACTTTGGAGGCTGTGTATGTCCAGTGTATGTAGTTCTCTTGCATGGAACTGGGCTCATTTTACCGCTGGAATGCAGGAGGTTAGGGACCCTAACACCGATGTGGCTCTTCTTAAAGTCATTTCTGGCTTTTTTATTGTTGTTACAATTATTTGTTTGATTTTTCCTTCTTTCTCCACTGGGAGGCGACACTCCTGCGCCACAGAGTCCACCCCGAGTTATCCCCCCAAAATTCTGGAACATCGCTGGTTCCAGCTTGGATTTTTTTAGATTCAGCTGCCATCCTAGCATCTGTAGTGTGTCTATCACTATTCTGACTTGCTTTTGACAGTGAGAAAAATTTTTCCCCACTATTAGGAAGTCGTCTAAATAAGGTATTATCAGAGTATCTTTCTCTCTGAGATATGCTGTGACCTCTGCAATCAATTTTGTAAATACTCGTGGGGCTATCGCTATCCCAAAGGGCAGAGCCCTGTACTGAAAGTAACATAACTGAGACCCCATCTGAACTGCCACCCTGAGAAACTTGCGATCTTGTTGTCTGATTGGAACGTGGTAATAAGCGTCCCTGAGGTCTAGGACCACTATGTAACAACGAGGATAGAGGAATTTCACTGTTGATCTTATCGTCTCCATTTTGAATGACAGAATTATTAGATACCTGTTGAGGCCTTTCAAAGTTATGATTGTTCTTCAAGAATTGTCTTGTTTTTTTTATAAGAAAAAGGGGGGAATAAAAACCTTCCATTCTTTCCTCTACCGGAACCTCTTCCAGGACATGTTTGCCTAGAAGCGATATTACTTCCCCTTCCAGACTCCTTTGTTTTTCTTGTGAGGACTGTACTAGAGTCTGCATGTATTTTCTTGGAGGCCAGTGGTGGAACTTTAATTTCAGGCCTGAACCCACAATATGTCTGATCCAAGCGATGGATTAGATCCTTTCCCAGGCTGGAAGGAAGTGAGAGAGCCTCCCTCCCACCTGAGAGGGTTGTCACTGGGAGGGTTTCTTGGTGTCTTTGGAGGGCTTGCCAAAGTAGAAGCCTTTTCCTCCCCTGGATCGATTGTCAAAGTTGTTTTTGTCTCTGTCTTTGTACTGCTGTCTTCTGAACTTTTGGCCCTTCTGAAAGGAGCACTGAAAGGCCTGGAATGGCAGTTTTGGGAAATTCTTCTTCTTGTCGCCGGCTTTTTCCAACACCTCATCCAATGCCGGTCCAAACAGGAAATTCCCTTCACGTGGCAGAGAGCAAAGTTTCATTTTTGGCTGTGTGTCCCCCAGCTAGCATTTAAGCCATATCACACAGCGTCCCGTATTGGCTAATATGCTGCTGACTTTGCTGCCAGTCTAGCTGAGTCCGCTGAAGCCTCAGCTAGAAATACTGCCGCTGCTCTTATGGCCGGTATTGCTTCTAGGACAGTCTCCCTGGGAACTTTTTGTTCTAACTGATCCTCCAGGTTATCTATCCATATCTTTATGGATCTGGCTACACAAGTGGCTGCGACAGCTGGCCTTTGCGCCTCTGCCGAGGCCTCACAGGCTGTTTTCAGGCAACTATCTGCTTTTCTGTCCAGAGGTTCTTTCAGAGAACCTAAATCCTCAAAGGGTAGGGAGGATTTTCTGGCAACTTTTGAAATAGCTACATCAATTTTTGGAGCTCTATCCCAAAATGAGGATGCCTCCTTCTCAAAAGGGTATCTCCTCTTTAGTGAGTTGATTATCTGGGATGACTTCTCTGGTTTTTGCCATTCCCTCCTAACAAGTCCCTGTAGCTATTCGTTAATAGGGAATGATCTTCGTTTTTTTCTTTTGCAGACCACTGAACATGAGTTCTTGGGCTGTCTTTTTTGTTTTTTCCTCTACCAGCCCCATGGTAGAGCGGACAGCTTTTATAAGCTTGTCTGTAGCCTCCACTGGGAATGTATCTTCCTCATCTGAGCTACTTTCTGAGTAACGAGCTGTATCTGAGTCTTCCTCTGATTCCGAAGAGACCCTTTGAGATGCTACTGAGGGGCTGGATCTGTCCCTAGATCTGGTATCTGTATCGACTGTCTGTAACGCTCTTACCGACATACAGACTTCTGACTCGATTAGAGATCTTAGGTTTTCCGTAAAGGAGGGTGTTTCCTCTGCCACTGTTTTGTTAATACAATCCTGACAAATTTTTACTCCAGGATGCTTTTAAAGGGTTTTTGCACAAGGGACATTCCTTTTTCTTAGTTTTTGACTTATACTTTTTGGGGGCCTCCTATACTTCCCCCCCCCCCCCCCTCCCAATGTATGTAAGAAAAGAGGGGAGAGATGGAGACAAGAGAGGAGAAAAGAACAGACATTAGCCTGCTGGACTTTCTTAAAGTTCACTCACCACTCGGACGCTTAAAAGTACGGGTATCGGATCCGGAGGTTAACTGGTTTTCCCAATGTCTCCCATTGCGTATCTGGCTCTTCCTACTTGAGCGAGACCGCCCCTCGTGCACCTCTTGCTGTGGCTGTAAATGTTCCGGCGAAAAACTCTCCATCGTACAAACTGTCACGTGAGAAGAGCAGTCACATTCAACCTGGAATGGTTGGTGACAAACGGCAGTACTTCTGATTGCCCCATAAATAACCGCGTTTCCTCCCATTTTTTTTTTAATTAAATTGATCACCTGGTTGATCCTGCCTCTACTGGCCGCTTAGCACCCTGACGCATGCACGTGCACGCAGCCAGCAACCACTTCCGGTGCGCACAGATGTAACCAATCACCTGGTTGATCCTGCGCTTGCGCAGTGTAACTAGGCCTGAGAGCACACCCGGCAACGACTTCCGGTGCGCGCAGATGTAATCAGTCAATCACCTGGTTGATCCTACGCTTGCGCAGTGTTAACTAGGCCTGAGCGCGCACCCGGCAACCACTTTCCGGGCACGCTCCCTCGGCCCTCCTTCCCCCTTCGTCCGACTGTTATTGTTGTCCCCCAGGTGTTGTGTGCATGCTCGTACCCCACCATTTCAGGTCGCGCGGTACGCGGCGCCGGCTGAGGAGGAAGCTTACCGTGCCCCGGGGATGTGACCATGACACGGGGCCGGATCTCAGGGAGGCAGCGTGGCACTCACCTGCATCCTGATGCTCCACAGCGCTGCCTTCTCCATACACCGCTCCATCCTTCTCCCTCATGCTGCTGCTTACAGGTACTGCCAGGGAGGGGGGGGGAAACTGCATTCTGTGCTTAACAGGGAGGGCCCCAATACCTCCGAGGAGTGTTACCTAGCCCGGGCACCGATGTACCTTACAGGCTGCATGGCCATCGTAAGTCAACAGGGAGGGCACCATAACAAAGACCTCCACTGACTTTTTTTTTTTTTTAGGGTAATAAGCAGGTTTTTTCGCTCAGGGGGGCATGGATATACATAACCCCTGAGGCGACTACCGGCACCTGGTGACGGATGCAGCAGACTAATAACTGCCCAAATCAATCCGACCCAGACATCCTCGTCTTCCAGATCTTTCATCTTGAGGGTTCCCCACCAAGGACAGGAAACCAACTAATGCGGAGAGAGGAGCTGCCCCTTTTATCTTAACTAATATGGTGCCATCCCCGGCCAGCTTCGCCCAGCTCTAGACAAGATACATCTCTCCCTATGTCCACATGAAGAAGCCCTATTAACTAGAGAGAGGATGAGAGAAGCTAGCCAGGGATGGCACAAGACTAGTTACCGTATTTTCTGGACTAAAGGATGCACTTTTTTCTTCCCAAAATGTGGAGGAATATGGGGGGTGCATCTTATAGTCCGAATGTATGCGCCCTGGCTGTGGTAGGGAGGTGGGAGAGCGGTTTCAGAGGAGCATCGGGTCAAAGCTTGAGGCTAATTTGCATATTCCAGGTGCCTTCTGGGAAAAGCGAAGTCTCCCTAAGCTAGAAGATCGTTGGGTACAGCCGGGACCAGCTGCTTGGAAAGCATCACCAAACCAGGGATTCAAGCTTGAGGCTAATTTGCATATTCCAGGTGCCTTCTGGGAAAAGCGAAGTCTCCCTAAGCTAGAAGATCGTTGGGTACAGCCGGGACCAGCTGCTTGGAAAGCATCACCAAACCAGGGATTCAAGCTTGAGGCTAATTTGCATATTCCAGGTGCCTTCTGGGAAAAGCGAAGTCTCCCTAAGCTAGAAGATCGTTGGGTACAGCCGGGACCAGCTGCTTGGAAAGCATCACCAAACCGCGCGCCTTAAGGCGCGCGAATTTTTGCCTGTAGGATATTGTTGCAAGAGAGCTTGGCTGAGTAGATTACACAAGAAGGAAAACACACAGCAAGTCAGCAGGATCTAGGAGCAACATGGCAGATGTGACAACCTACATGGTGAGCTGCAGCATGTGCTACATGTTCACAGATCGACCAGAAGAAGAATAAAATTTCACCTGTCAGAAGTGTAGACTAGTGGCTCTTTTAGAAGAAAAGGTGCGGGGTCTGGAAGAAAGAATAGCAACTTTGAAACTCATCAAAGAGAATGAAGACTTTCTAGACAGAACAGAAGCATCTCTACTGGTCACAGAAGGTGAAAAAAGTGTCAGAGAACCTCCAAAAGCAGATGAGTGGAAGCATGTGACCAAAAGAAGCAAGAAGACCATGGAGAAATCACCAACCACACAACTGAAGAACCGATATCAAATCTTTGTAGAGGATGAAGATGGCACACCTAAGGATGAAGCAATACCAGCAAGCAAAAAAGAAAAGGGCACACAGCAACAAGTGACAGCAAAAAGTACAGCCAAGAAGCAACGAAGAGTGGTGGTGGTGGGAGACTCACTACTGAGAGGCACAGAAGCAGCCATCTGCAGACCGGACATAACTGCAAGAGAAGTATGCTGCCTTCCAGGTGCGATGATCAAGGATGTGACCGATAGGATACCAAAGCTCTTCAGCTCCAAGGACGTCCACCCATTTCTTCTGATACATGTTGGCACCAATGACACGGCAAGGAAGGACCTACCGACAATCTGCAAAGACTTTGAAGAGTTGGGGAAGAAAGTAAATGAACTGGATGCACAGGTAGTTTTTTCTTCTATCCTTCCAGTAGACGGGCATGGCACCAGGAGATGGAACAGGATCCTTGATGCAAACAACTGGCTAAGACGATGGTGCAGACAACAAGGATTCGGATTCCTGGACCACGGTGTGAATTACTGGTACGATGGACTCCTCGCCAGAGACGGACTACACCTCAACAAACCTGGGAAACACACATTCGCCAGAAGACTCGCTACACTCATCAGGAGGGCGTTAAACTAGAAGAAGAGGGGACGGGAAGAAAAACATTAGACTCGAACAAAGACGACCCAGGAAAACATACTCAGAAGGGAGGTAAGAACATTTCTAAAACAATCCACAGTGAGGAGATTGGAACAAAACAAAATCCTCTAAACTGCATGCTCGCAAACGCCAGAAGCCTGACAAACAAGATGGAAGAACTAGAAGCAGAAATATCTACAGGTAACTTTGACATAGTGGGAATAACCGAGACATGGTTAGATGAAAGCTATGACTGGGCAGTTAACTTACAGGGTTACAGTCTGTTTAGAAAGGATCGTAAAAATCGGAGAGGAGGAGGGGTTTGTCTCTATGTAAAGTCTTGTCTAAAGTCCACTTTAAGGAAGGATATTAGCGAAGGAAATGAGGATGTCGAGTCCATATGGGTCGAAATTCATGGAGGGAAAAATGGTAACAAAATTCTCATTGGGGTTTGTTACAAACCCCCAAATATAACAGAAACCATGGAAAGTCTACTTCTAAAGCAGATAGATGAAGCTGCAACCCATAATGAGGTCCTGGTTATGGGGGACTTTAACTACCCGGATATTAACTGGGAAACAGAAACCTGTGAAACCCATAAAGGCAACAGATTTCTGCTAATAACCAAGAAAAATTATCTTTCACAATTGGTGCAGAATCCAACCAGAGGAGCAGCACTTTTAGACCTAATACTATCTAATAGACCTGACAGAATAATAAATCTGCAGGTGGTTGGGCATCTAGGAAATAGCGACCACAATATTGGGCAGTTTCACCTGTCTTTCACTAGGGGGACTTGTCAGGGAGTCACAAAAACACTGAACTTTAGGAAGGCAAAGTTTGACCAGCTTAGAGATGCCCTTAATCTGGTAGACTGGGACAATATCCTCAGAAATAAGAATACAGATAATAAATGGGAAATGTTTAAGAACATCCTAAATAGGCAGTGTAAGCGGTTTATACCTTGTGGGAATAAAAGGACTAGAAATAGGAAAAACCCAATGTGGCTAAACAAAGAAGTAAGACAGGCAATTAACAGTAAAAAGAAAGCATTTGCACTACTAAAGCAGGATGGCACCATTGAAGCTCTAAAAAACTATAGGGAGAAAAATACTTTATCTAAAAAACTAATTAAAGCTGCCAAAAAGGAAACAGAGAAGCATATTGCTAAGGAGAGTAAAACTAATCCCAAACTGTTCTTCAACTATATCAATAGTAAAAGAATAAAAACTGAAAATGTAGGCCCCTTAAAAAATAGTGAGGAAAGAATGGTTGTAGATGACGAGGAAAAAGCTAACATATTAAACACCTTCTTCTCCACGGTATTCACGGTGGAAAATGAAATGCTAGGTGAAATCCCAAGAAACAATGAAAACCCTATATTAAGGGTCACCAATCTAACCCAAGAAGAGGTGCGAAACCGGCTAAATAAGATTAAAATAGATAAATCTCCGGGTCCGAATGGCATACACCCACGAGTACTAAGAGAACTAAGTAATGTAATAGATAAACCATTATTTCTTATTTTTAGGGACTCTATAGCGACAGGGTCTGTTCCGCAGGACTGGCGCATAGCAAATGTGGTGCCAATATTCAAAAAGGGCTCTAAAAGTGAACCTGGAAATTATAGGCCAGTAAGTCTAACCTCTATTGTTGGTAAAATATTTGAAGGGTTTCTGAGGGATGTTATTCTGGATTATCTCAATGAGAATAACTGTTTAACTCCATATCAGCATGGGTTTATGAGAAATCGCTCCTGTCAAACCAATCTAATCATTTTGTATGAAGAGGTAAGCTATAGGCTGGACCACGGTGAGTCATTGGACGTGGTATATCTCGATTTTTCCAAAGCGTTTGATACCGTGCCGCACAAGAGGTTGGTACACAAAATGAGAATGCTTGGTCTGGGGGAAAATGTGTGTAAATGGGTTAGTAACTGGCTTAGTGATAGAAAGCAGAGGGTGGTTATAAATGGTATAGTCTCTAACTGGGTCGCTGTGACCAGTGGGGTACCGCAGGGGTCAGTATTGGGACCTGTTCTCTTCAACATATTCATTAATGATCTGGTAGAAGGTTTACACAGTAAAATATCGATATTTGCAGATGATACAAAACTATGTAAAGCAGTTAATACAAGAGAAGTATTCTGCTACAGATGGATCTGGATAAGTTGGAAACTTGGGCTGAAAGGTGGCAGATGAGGTTTAACAATGATAAATGTAAGGTTATACACATGGGAAGAAGGAATCAATATCACCATTACACACTGAATGGGAAACCACTGGGTAAATCTGACAGGGAGAAGGACTTGGGGATCCTAGTTAATGATAAACCTACCTGGAGCAGCCAGTGCCAGGCAGCAGCTGCCAAGGCAAACAGGATCATGGGGTGCATTAAAAGAGGTCTGGATACACATGATGAGAGCATTATACTGCCTCTGTACAAATCCCTAGTTAGACCGCACATGGAGTACTGTGTCCAGTTTTGGGCACCGGTGCTCAGGAAGGATATAATGGAACTAGAGAGAGTACAAAGGAGGGCAACAAAATTAATAAAGGGGATGGGAGAACTACAATACCCAGATAGATTAGTGAAATTAGGATTATTTAGTCTAGAAAAAAGACGACTGAGGGGCGATCTAATAACCATGTATAAGTATATAAGGGGACAATACAAATATCTTGCTGAGGATCTGTTTATACCAAGGAAGGTGACAGGCACAAGGGGGCATTCTTTGCGTCTGGAGGAGAGAAGGTTTTTCCACCAACATAGAAGAGGATTCTTTACTGTTAGGGCAGTGAGAATCTGGAATTGCTTGCCTGAGGAGGTGGTGATGGCGAACTCAGTCGAGGGGTTCAAGAGAGGCCTGGATGTCTTCCTGGACCAGAACAATATTGTATCATACAATTATTAGGTTCTGTAGAAGGACGTAGATCTGGGGATTTATTATGATGGAATATAGGCTGAACTGGATGGACAAATGTCTTTTTTCGGCCTTACTAACTATGTTACTATGTTAAAGGAGGCTGGAGCCGGTGGCTCCAGCTAAATCCTGTGCCCGCTGCTAAAGAGAAAGTAATATGCACTGCATTCCACGCCCATGGGCGTGGAGGGCAATGAATATTCATTTCCTTCTGGCATTTGGTATGATTGGCCCCATTATTTTGCAGGTATAATTGTTTCCATGCTTTTATAATTGGCCCTGGTATGCATGGCCCCATCAGGAAAGATTAAAAAAAAAACATTACATTTACCTTCCTCGGCACCCTAGCCGTCGCAGCATCCTGCTCTGATATCATCAGCTGCCTAATGCTTGTAAGCAGTGTATGGCAGGGACGTCATGCGCTGCTCACAATCAGAACACAGCTGCCGGAATACTCACTGGGACAGTTCATCACAGAGAGCAGTGAGTATCCATTTCTCTTCAGTAGCGCGAAGTGTCAGCCGGAGCCTTCCTGCTGCTGCCAGCGGTCACGTGCGCCGATACTTCAGAGAAATGAATATTTAGAATAATAATTTCTGTGAAGTATCAGCACACGTGACCACCGGCAGCAGGAAGCCGCTGGCTGACACTGTGCACTACTGAAGAGGAATGGATACTCACCGCTCTCTGCGATGAATGGTCCGGGTGAGTATTCTGGCAGCTGTGCTCTGCTTGTGAGCAGCCCATGACGTCCTTGCCATGCGCTGCTTACAAGCATTAAGCAGCTGTTGGCACTGGAGGAGGACGCTGCGAGTGCGAGGAAAAGGAGGAAGGTGAGTGTAATGGTTTATTATTTATTTTATTTTTTTAACATTCCTGATGGGGCCATGCATACCAGGAACGGGATGGGGCCAATTATAAAAGAAAAAAAGATGAGACCACTCATATCAGGAGCAGGATGGGACCAATGATACCAGGAACAGGATGGGGCCATTTAAACCAGAAAAAAAGATGGGACCAATCATACCAGAAAAAGGATGGGACCAATCATACCAGTAACGGGATGGGGCAAATTATACCAGAATAAGAATGGGCCAATCATACCAGGACCTTGATGGGGTCAATGATACCAGAATAAGGATGGGACCAATCAAACCAGGACCATTTTTGGTCCAATAATAACAGGATAAGGATGGGGCCGTGCATACTAGGACCGGTATGGGGCCAATCTTACCAGAAAAAGGATAGGGTCAAGCATACCAGGATAGGGATGAGGGGGACATGCATACCAGGATAGGGATGAGGGGCCATGTGTATCAGGATGGGGATGAGGGGACAATATATACCAGGATAGGGGATATTAAGTACAGAATTGACCATTTTTTTGCTTCAATTTTTTTCCCCCTAATTTCCTCCTCTAAAACCTAGGTGTGTCTTATGGTCCGATGCGTCTTATAGTCTGAAAAATAGGGTACACATTTTCCTATGGTCTTAGCGGGCTAGATCTTCAAACTATGTTTTCTCTGAAAAGCTCCCACGCTTCAGAGAAAATAATACTTGGCTGCGATCACGCAAGCCAACCTATAATTCTATGATTTGGACAACATGAATGGAGTGACAGGTTGCCTTTACTTTTTATTGAAGATTATAGCATTCCTCTGCTATAGAAAAAAATAAGGCCTCTCAATCAGTTTTTTGGATTACTACTATAGAAATGCTCAGCATGACTGTTTAGATCGCAATAAACACTCCAATACACATTAACACTGTACATACTTTAGATAAGTCTACAGGAACATCCAAATAGTGATCCAAGAAGTTTGAATTCTGTTCTGGATCTAGGAGTTCCAGCAGAGCAGAAGATGGATCGCCTTGATATCCACGTCCAAGTTTGTCAACCTATCAGAAAAGAAATATTGCATTTTATGATGTTCAAAAACAATCTTAGGAAAAACCGCTCATGATGTATTCCATCCATTCTCTAGGAATCGTTAAAAAGGACATATCACCAGGTGGAAAGTGGCAAGTTTTTACTCTTATTATAATCCCACTGTTCTAGAGTACTTTTTATTTTTTACTTTGAAATATGTATACGATTCTAGAGATATGTTCCATATTATTTAGTAGTCCTAATGCATTCATAAAATACATAGCAATAGCCATTACCCTCTCTGCTGCAGCTCTCTGCTCTGTCTTAGCAAGGGGGACAACACAATTTTTTTGCCCAAATTGTACATGAAAAGGAGTTGTTTTTTGTTAGCACAATTCTAACCCTTTAAAGCAAACAAACTTGTGATAATGTTAAAGGAATTGTCTCATGAAGACAACCCATTGGAACATATGGACAAAGTGAGGTATCTCCACTTTGGTTACTACTCTATAAGCCAGAACGAAGAGTAGCTATGCACTAGCAACTAATACTCTGGCATACAATGTGGCTTGGCAAAATATGGGTAACCATTCATATGAATGGTTGCTATGTAGTGCAGTAACCAACTGACGGAGAATAAAAAATGTTCAAAATCATGAAGGTTTCACATCTGCCATTGTAACCTTAGCATTTATTCAACTCAAGGATTATACCACCACATTAAGACAATCACGTAGCAACTGAATCAATCACATCCTGACAGCTTTTCCAGACAAGCTGTAGCACATACCACCCAATTATCTCACATCAGTAGAGCACTGACAGGCAGCAAGTTCTGGTCCACATATGAGTTATCACATTATGAGGTGCGTTCTAATGAGCATTCCTTTTTGGTGGTTATGCCTCTGACATTATGGCAACAATACCAATACTTCCAGATGTGACTCATTTTTTATAGTATTGTTTCTATTGGTGTCATCTACACAAGTCATACTGTTTTTATAGGGTAACACCATATAGAGGGGACTGAGAACCTTTTGTGTCCTTAATACTAAAGTGAATATACTTAGGACATATTGGGTATCATTCTGGTCTCTCCTCTCCTCTCTGTAGTGCTTCCACTACAGACAATAAGAAAATTTTTTTGTGTGAAAAATATCTAAATATAACATCATTTTCAACCTCTCTTAGCACTTTAATTCATCTTCAGCTCACGCTATACGCCAGAGTGAATTGTATATCAGCTGAATTGTGCTATCTTTGCACCAATAGCCAGCATTTAGCAGCACTGTTTTTTTATATATCACACTTTTTCTTTTTTCTTTTTTTTGTGGTGTTGATTTTTGGTGGTGGCTTTTTGGTAGGGATACCTGCTAGGGATTTTAGGGTCAATGCACGTTGAGCGGGGGCGCCACATCGTATCCCAGGGTGCCAACCTCCGCTGCCAGGAAGGGAATTCTTTAGGGATAGGCACGTCTATCTTCCCTAGCTCTTTCCTATACATTTGTATTTATTTTTTTTCCCGGCATTTCAGTATATACCGGAGACCCTTAATCCCGCAGGCTCTCTACTGTTGGTCTATATGATATTATCGTTGTCTGGTTTTAATTATTATATTAAAATATATATTTTAGGTCTTTTGTCAGTTTTTTGGTTTAGCTCTTTGGAATATTAGACCTTAGCTATTGGATTTTTGGTTTTTTCTTCACACACTGATTACAAGCAAACATGACACAGGTGAGAATGTTACCTTTAGTAGCCATTCAAACCCATTTGTGTCAACTTTTGTGCATGGTATCAGGCCAAAATCACCAGGGTATGTTAACTTTTGATCAGGGTCAATTGGATGCTTTGGGTTGTCATTATGATTTAAAAAGATAAAACACAGTAGTCTGACAATAAATGGCTTCCCCCAACCACTAACCACGAGTGGAGAAAAAGTTTTGGAGTTCTCATTCATATTCTCGTAAAAAAGGCCAAGAAAGCAAAAATTCTTCAGGGGTATGTAAACTTTTGAGCACAACTAACTGTGGGTTCAAAATACTCACTATACTCCTGGATAAAATCCTTGAGGGATGTAGTTTCCAAAATGGGGTAACTTGTGGGGAGTTTCCGATGTTTAGGCACATCAGGGGTTCTCCAAACGCAACATGATGTTTGCGCTTGATTTCACACAAATTTGGACTCAGAAAGTCAAACGGTTCCCCATCCCTTCCGATCCCTGCCGTGCGCCCAAACAGTGGGGTATCTGCATACTTAGGAGAAATTGCACAACAAATTTTTTTTTCCTTAAACGTTGCTTCAATTCTCATGAAGCAACTTAAAGGTTAATAAACTTCTTGAATGTGGCTTTGAACACCTTGAGGGGTGCATATTTTATAATGGTGTCAATTTTGGTTTTTTTCTGTTACATGGGCCCCTCTAAGTGACTTCAAACTTGATGTGGTCTGTAAAAATATGGTTTTGTAAATTTTGTTGGAAAAATTAGAAATCGCTGGTCAACTTTTAACCCTGATAACTTCCTAACAAAAAAAAATAAAAAATACCGTATTTTTCAGACTATAAGACGCACCGGACCAAAAATTTGGGGTGAAAATTGCAGAAAAAAAGATTTTTTATAAGATGGGGGTCTGTCTTATTGTCCGAATTTATGGTATCTTACCTGAGGGCTGGCGGTGGCAAAGCAGGGTCACAGGAGGCATGGTTTCGGCAGAGGTGCGGTGATGCGGTACGGCGTGCACATGAGCAGGGTCCCTTCCTGTTTACGTGGGCGACGCCATTGCCTGGTGTACATGGGGGGGGGGGGTTGCAGCAGTCCTGTGGCGACAGCATAGGTGCGGGGATAATGAGCAGTATGGCGTGAGCAGGGTCCCTTCCACAGGTGAGGTGACGCATCGGTACAGTATCCAATGTGAGCAGCAGAGCCGGGTTAATTACCGGTTTCTCGGTGGCGGCGGCCATCTTCCTGAGTCCGCACATGTGCAGATGAAGTGCTCTGCTTCCCGGGGCTAAAGGAAAATGGCCGAGGGAGGCTGCGCGTGGGCAGATGGAGATAGCGGCGGCCATTTTCCTGAAGCCGAGATCTAAATCTGCAAAATTGGCTTCAGGAAAATGGCCGCCACGATCTCCATCTGCGCAAGCGCGGCCTCCCTCGGCCATTTTTCTGAAGCCCCGGGAAGCAGAGCACGCCATCTGCGCATGCGCGGCCTCAGGAAGATGGCCGCCACCACCGAGACACTGGTGATTAACCCAGCTCTGCTGCTCACATTGGATCCCGGGCCGCTGCGTCACCTCACCTGTGGAAGGGACCGTGCTCACGCCATACCACTCATCATCCCCGCACTTCTGCCGCCGCCACCACACCACTGCCGGTAAGCTTGCATTACTACTATAAGACGCACCCCCTCATTTTCCTCACTTTTTGGGGGAGAAAAAGTGCATCTTGTAGTCCGAAAAATACGGTAGTATCCAAAATTGCACTTATATAAAGTAGACATATAGAAAATGGTATTTTTGAACGATTTTGTGTGACCTACACTACCGGTCAAAAGTTTAGGGACACAATTTTGTGTTTTCCATGAAAAATTTTATTAATCAAATGAGTTGCCATATGAATTGAAAATCTAGTCCAGACATTGACAAGGTTCGAAAAAAAGATTTTTATTTGAAATAATTTTCTCCTTCAAACTTTGCTTTCGTCAAAGAATGCTCCCTTTTCAGCAATTACAGCATTGCAGACCTTTGGCATTCTAGTAGACAATTTGCTGAGGTAATCTGGAGAAATTTCACCCCATGCTTCCAGAAGCCACCCCCCACAAGTTGGTTTGGCTTGATGGGCACTTTTTGCATACAATACGGTCAAGCTGCTCCCACAACAGCTCAATGGGGTTGAGATCTGGTGACTGCGCTGGCCACTCCATTACAGATAGGATACCAGCTGCCCACTTCTTCCCTAAATAGTTCTTGGATAAGTTGGAGGTGTGCTTTGGTTCGCTGGAGGGTGAGTATAAGAATGGGGGCACAGGGCTTATATTTAAAGCCCCACTCCAGCACTGAAAAATAACACTGGAGTGCTGCTTTAAGGAGAACTATAACTCCCAGCATGTCCTGCAGATCCTATGTCATGTTGGGAGCTATAGTTCACCACAGGAGTGGCAGAGTGCTTTTTTATGTGCTGTAATTACTAAACTTTTAATTAATTCTTGTACAGGCTGTGCTCAGTGAAGGTCCTGCAGCCAGCCATGATCGCACAGTGCCCTCCCTCTTATCTCAACACAGATCATGTAAGACGAAGCTGCACTGTTTCTAGTGAGGTGTCTGCAGGACCTGTGATGACATCATGAAGAAGCAGGACTTTGTGCGGTCATGTGATGCTTCAGCCCGCCCTCTTCATGACCTCAGCACAGGTCCTCCACGGAGCATTCAGCATTGCATCAGCGCTGTAAGGTGGTATAACGCATCCCTCCCACCTCTGGCACCCTGCTCCCTCGCCCACACGATCTCCCCAGCTGCTGCAGGAATCCAGCGCTGGGGACAACATGTGGGTCTGCTGTTTTAAGTGAAGGAATATTCATCTGCTGCTCCTGCCCACTGCTCTGTGACGACAGGTAACATAGTAACATAGTAACATAGTTAGTAAGGCCGAAAAAAGACATTTGTCCATCCAGTTCAGCCTATATTCCATCATAATAAATCCCCAGATCTACGTCCTTCTACAGAACCTAATAATTGTATGATACAATATTGTTCTGCTCCAGGAAGACATCCAGGCCTCTCTTGAACCCCTCGACTGAGTTCGCCATCACCACCTCCTCAGGCAAGCAATTCCAGATTCTCACTGCCCTAACAGTAAAGAATCCTCTTCTATGTTGGTGGAAAAACCTTCTCTCCTCCAGACGCAAAGAATTCTCCCTTGTGCCCGTCACCTTCCTTGGTATAAACAGATCCCAGCGAGATATTTGTATTGTCCCCTTATATACTTATACATGGTTATTAGATCGCCCCTCAGTCTTTTTTCTAGACTAAATAATCCTAATTTCGCTAATCTATCTGGGTATTGTAGTTCTCCCATCCCCTTTATTAATTTTGTTGCCCTCCTTTGTACTCTCTCTAGTTCCATTATATCCTTCCTGAGCACCGGTGCCCAAAACTGGACACAGTACTCCATGTGCGGTCTAACTAGGGATTTGTACAGAGGCAGTATAATGCTCTCATCATGTGTATCCAGACCTCTTTTAATGCACCCCATGATCCTGTTTGCCTTGGCAGCTGCTGCCTGGCACTGGCTGCTCCAGGTAGGTTTATCATTAACTAGGATCCCCAAGTCCTTCTCCCTGTCAGATTTACCCAGTGGTTTCCCGTTCAGTGCGTAATGGTGATATTGATTCCTTCTTCCCATGTGTATAACTTTACATTTATCATTGTTAAACCTCATCTGCCACCTTTCAGCCCAAGTTTCCAACTTATCCAGATCCATCTGTGCGAGGGGAAGCGGCTAATGAATATTTATCTCCAGGTACGAACTGGGACTACTAATTCAGCCTTGGCATTCGCAATCACACAGGTCCAATATTACTAATATTTCCTTGGATGGAGGAAAGCAAGATTTACTACAAGACCAATAATTTTAATGACATCTGTGGGCTACTGGGGTAAGTGACGGAGTCAGTAACTTTGTGCTCCATCACAACTGTTAACAGTATGGGTATCTTGAGAACACCGATTCTGTTAACATAGCAGAGAAGGTAGCTCATGATCCGACAGGCCCTTCCGACATTTGCCAGAATTGCCAGATGGCCAGTCCAGCCCTGTTCAACCTCACTTTAAGAAATCGGGACCATGTGGTTTCCCCAGTGCAGGATTCCTGCAGCGGCAATATTTTCCTCCTGCGATCCCACTCCGCAGCTGCCCCCCCCCCCCCCCCCCTCACATGCTACATTCCGACCATAAGACGCAAGCACTCTTTCCGCCCAAATTTTGAGGAAAAAAATGTGTCTTATAGTTCGAAAAATACGGTAGGCTCATGCTCGGGACGACTTATACACGATTATACACTAGGGTCACCCAGACAATTTAGTGTTTTCCATGAAAACTCATACTTTTATTTATGCTGCCTGCTTCTTGGCGAAATAGTTCTTGCATAATTTGGTGGAGTGCTTTGGGTGATTGTCCTGTTGAAGGATGTCGCTGTCCACAGGATATGACATGGGGTTGCAAAATGGAGTAAAATCCCTGACTTTACCAGCACCAAAGCAACTCCAGACTATCACATTACCTCCACCATGCTTGACAGATGGCGTCAGGCACTCTTCCAGCATTGTTTCAGTTGTTCTGCGTCATCCAAACACCTCAAACTTGGATTCGTCTGTCCATAACACTTTTTTCCAATCTTCCTTTTTCCAATGTCTGTGTTCTTTTGCCCATATTAATCTTTTCCTTTTATTAGCCAGTCTCAGATATGGCTTTTTCTTTGCCACTCTGCCCGGAAGGCCAGCATCCCGGCATCGCCTTTTCACTTTAGACGTTCACACTGGCGTTTTGCATGTACTATTTAATGAAGCTGCCAGTTGAGGACCTGTGAGGCGTAGATTTCTCAAACTACAGACTTTAATGTGCTTGTCTTGTTGCTCAGTTGTGCAGCGGGGCCTCCCACTTCTCTTTCTTCTCTTGTTAGAGCCTGTTTGTGCTCTCCTCTGAAGGGAGAAGTACACAACATTGTAGGAGTTTCTTAGCAATTTCTCACATAGAATAGCCTTCATTTCTAAGCACAAGAATAGATTGTCGAGTTTCACATGAAAGTTCTTATTTTCTAGCCAGTAATGGAACCAACAAATGTAATGCCCCAGATTCTCAACTAGCTCAAAGGCAGGTCAGGTTTATAGGTTCTCTGATAAGCCAAACTGTTTTCAGCTGTGCCAACATACTTGCACAAGGGTTCTCAAGGGTATTCTAACCATCCATTAGCCTTCTTACGAAGTTAGCAAACACAAAATACCATAAGAACACTGGAGTGATGGTTGTTGGAAATGGGCCACTATACCTATGAAGACATTGCATTACAAACCAGACGTGTGCAGCTAGAATAGTCATTTACCACATTATCAATGTATAGAGTGTGTTTCTGAATCATTTAATGTTAGCTTCATTGGAAAAAACTGTGCTTTTCTTTCAAAAATAAGTAAATTTCTAAGTGACCATAAACTTTTGGACGGTAGTGTAACGCGCTGATTTAAGGGCACAAATATTATAAACTTGAAAATTAAAATTTTTTTGCCAAATGTCTTTTTCATAAATAAACCCAAGTCATATCAAATAAATTTAACCAACATGAAGTACAATATGTCAAGAAAAAAAAAATCTCATTATCCGTGGGATACGTGGAAGCGTTCCAGAGTTATAATCTCATATATATTTTTTTTTCACTCTCAATGCACCACAATTTTACTCTCAATGCACAATTAATTTGTTTGGCATTGTAAATTGCTTCCTCGTACAGCTCTGGCAAAAAATAAGAGACCACTGCACAGTTTCATAAAAATCAGCTTCTCTACATGTCTGACAGCCATGCCATTCCAGTGTCAGTTGAATTCCAACCAGAGTACACCTCATTCTACTTAACCCCTTAAGCCCCAAGAGTAGTTTGCACGTTAATGACCGGGCCAATTTTTACTATTCTGACCATTGTCCCTTTATGAGGTTATAACTCTGGAAAACTTCAACGGATTCTGATGATTCTGACATTGTTTTCTCGTGACATATTGTACTTCATGATAGTTGCAAAATTTCTTTGATATTACCAGCGTTTATTTATGAAAAAAACAGAAATTTTGAAAATTTCTAACTTTGAATTTATGAAATTTTTGAATTTATGCCCCTAAATCACAGAGATCTGTCACACAAAATACTTAATAAGTAACATTTCCCACATGTTTACTTTACATCAGCACAATTTTGGAACCCATTTTTTTTTGTTAGGGAGTTATAAGGGTTAAAAATTAACCAGCAATTCCTAATTTTTAAAACACCATTCTAAAAACTGCACCCCTCAAGGTGCTCAAAACCACATTCAAGAAGTTTATTAACCCTTCAGATGTTTCACAGAAATGTTTGGAATGTTTTTTTTTTAAAAATGAACATTTAACTTTTTTTTCACAAAAAATTAACTTTAGCTCCAATTTGTTTTATTTTACCAAGGGTAACAGGAGAAAATGGACCCCAAAAGTTGTTGTACAATTAATCCTGAGTACGCAGATACCCCATATGTGGGGGTAAACCACCGTTTGACTTTTCAATGCAAAATTGACTGGACTTCAGATGGGACACCATGTTGCGTTTGGAGAGCCCCTGATGTGCCTAAACCAGTGTTTTTCAACCAGTGTGCCGCGGCACACTAGTGTGCCGTGACACATGGTCGGGTGTGCCGCGGGGGAACGGGAGTCAGCTGTTCTCTGTGCCGACTGTCAAGCTGACAGCCGGCACAGAGAAGCTGCAGCGCGCCGGCTCCCGGAGATCAATTGTACTCGCAGACATCTACCAGCTGCGAGTACAATTGAGGCTCTGACCGCTGGGTCAGAGCGACGCCAGCAGCGTGATCAAGTCATGTGATCACGCTGCTGGCGTCACTATCCGGCGCGCAGGGGACAGAAGACACTTGGTGGTAAGTGCTCCTGTGCTGTGGAGCTGAAGACACCGAAGATTCAGCGTGGGGTGGGTTTATGGGGAGTATGTGGGGGGATTTATTAAGTGTGTGGGGGGATTTATTAAGTGTGGGGGGATTTATTCAGCGTGGGGTGGGTTTATGGGGAGTATGTGGGGGGATTTATTAAGTGTGTGGGGGGATTTATTAAGTGTGGGGGGATTTATTCAGCGTGGGGTGGGTTTATGGGGAGTATGTGGGGGGATTTATTAAGTGTGTGGGGGGATTTATTCAGTGTGTGGGGGGATTTATTAAGTGTGGGGGGGATTTATTCAGTGTGTGGGGGGATTTATTCAGTGTGTGGGGGGGATTTATTCAGTGTGGGGGGGGATTTATTCAGTGTGGGGGGGATTTATTCAGTGTGTGTGGGGGATTTATTCAGTGTGGGGGGGGATTTATTCAGTGTGTGGGGGGGGATTTATTCAGTGTGTGGGGGGGATTTATTCAGTGTGTGGGGGAATTTATTCAGTGAGTGGGGGGATTTATTCAGTGTATGGGGGGGATTTATTCAGTGTGTACGTGGGGGGGGCTGGAATTTATTTAGCATTTGTGGGGCAGGGTGCATTTATTCTGTGGAAGGGGATGGATTTATTCTATCGGAAGGGCAGTGGATATATTCTGTGGGGGTGAGTGGGGAGATGGGGGTGGACACAGTAGCGAGGGGAAAAATGTGTGCTGACAGTACTGGGAGCAACGGTGATGGGATGTGTGAGGACAGTATGGGGAGTCAGGGGAATGTGTGAGGGGGGAATGTGTGAGGAGGAAATATGGAGAGAGCAAAGGGGTATGTTAGCGGGGGGGGGGATGTACAGGAGGAGGCTATTAGAAATGTGTGCAGACAGTATGGGGGGATGAAAGTGTGAGTGGATACAGAATAGATACTGAGTAGTGTGAGGGTAACAGCCAGGAGGAGACAGTATGCCAAGTAGGAGGAGTGTAATGAAGGGGCACAGTAGAGAGACTGGGCTCTCTATGAGGGACACCGTATGAGAAGGCAGTGTGAAGTATGGAAAAGAGAGAGAGTGTAGTGTGGATGGCATGTACCATAAGAGGGACAGTGAGGGTCATTATGTGCTGGGAATAAAGTGAGGGGCAATAATTTACTCAGGGGCTCAGCCTAGGGCAGATATTGTTATTCCGGAGCATTATAATAACACTGCTATCTTTAAGGGTGTTGTGTCGGGATGTGCTGCAGAAGACAGGAGAAGATGGAAGTCTGCAGAAACGAGCTCTGCCGGTGGAAGAGAAGAGTCATCATGGCATCTGGACAAGGTGAAGATGAAAAGAAAGAGGCGACTCCACAAACAACGTCATCTATCAGGTACCTGGATGTAAATGTGTTTTTTTTGTGATACTAATTCTCATTTTTATTTGTTAGGAACATTAAAGGGGATGTCCAAGGTTGTGATGAGTCTGCAGTCATACTATGTGACTGCAGACTTCTGAATTCTCACAGTGCACACTGCTATCATAATTCTCTGATGTTGGTGATTTACATACATGCGGTCACGTGCTGACTAGACATGTGTGGCCTCATTCAATGAAAATGAATTGACTGAGGCCGGACACGTCTAGTTAGAATGTGACCAGAAGTATCCAAATCACATACTTGTGCTGTCATGACCGTCCACTCTGGCCACCGGCAAGGGAGAATCCTGAAAGTGTGCAGTGCTTGCGCTGTGAGAATTCAGAAGCCTGCAGTCACATAGAATGACTGCAGACTTTCATCTCAAACCTGGACGCACCATTTTGTGCCATTTTGGTTGGTGGTGTGCCTCAGGATTTTTTAAGTATAAAAAGTGTGCCGCGGCTCAAAAAAGGTTGAAAAACACTGGCCTAAACATTGAAACCCCCCAAAAGTTACACCATTTTGGAAAGCATACCACCTAAGGAACTCATCTAGATGTGTGGTGAGAACTTTGAACCCCTAAGTGTTTCACTACAGTTTATAATGCAGAGCCGTGAAAATAAAAAATCATTTTTTTTCCACAAAAATTATTTTTTAGCCCCTAGTTTTGTATTTTCCCAAGGGTAACAGGAGAAATTGGACCCCAAAAGTTGTTGCCCAATTTGTACTGAGTACGCTGATAGCCCATATGTGGGCGGAGGGGGGGGGGGGGAAGGACCACCGTTTGGGCGCATGGCAGAGCTCGGAAGGGAAGGAAATTTGGCTGGAATTGAGATCGGACGCCATGTCGCGCTTGGAGAGCCCTTGATGTGCCTAATCAATGGAAACCCCCAATTCTAGCTGAAAACCTAACCCAAACACACCCCTAACCCCAACTCTAACCATAACCCTAACCACACCACTAACACAAACATGACCCTAACCCTAATCCCAACCACAACCCTAATACCAACCACACCCCTGACCCCAACACACCCCTAACCCTAATCCCAACCCTAACCCTAACCAAACCCCTAACCCTGACACACCCCTAACCCTAATCCCAAAAGTAAATGTAATCCTAACCCTAACTTTAGCCCCAACCCTAACTTTAGCGCCAACCCTAACCCCAATTCTAACTGTAGCCCTAGCCCCAACCCTAACTCTAGCCCTAACCCTAGACCCAACATTAACCCTAGCCCCAACCCTAACCCTAATGGGAAAATAGAATAAATACTTTTTTTTAATTTTATTATTTTTCCCTATCTAAGGGGGTGATGAAGGGGGGTTTGATTTACTTTTATAGAGGGTTTTTTTTGCTAATTTTTATGATTGGCAGCTGTCACACACTAAAAGACGCATTTATTGCAAAAAATTTGTTTTTGCATCTCCACATTTTGTGAGCTATAATTTTTCCATATTTTGGTCCACAGAGTCATGTGAGGTCTTGTCTTTTGCGGGACAAGTTGACGTTTTTATTGGTACCATTTTCAGGCACATGACATTTTTTGATCGCTTTCTATTCTGATTTTTGTGAGGCAGAATGACCAAAAACCAGCTATTCATGAATTTCTTTTTTTTTGGGGGGAAGGGGGCGTTTATACCATTCCACGTTTGGTAAAATTGATAAAGCAGTTTTATTCTTCGGGTCAGTACGATTACAGCGATACATCACTTATATTTTTTATGTTTTGGCGCTTTTATACGATAAAAACTATTTTATAGAAAAAATAATTATTTTTGCATCGCTTTATTCTGAGGACTATAACTTTTTTATTTTTTCGCTGATGATGCTGTATGGCGGCTCGTTTTTTGCAGGACAAGATGACATTTGCAGCGAGACCATGGTTTTTTTATATCCGTCTTTTTGATTGCGTGTTATTCCACTTTTTGTTTGACGGTATGATAATAAAGCGTTTTTTTGCCTTTTTTTTACGGTGTTCACTGAAGGGGTTAACTAGTGGGACAGTTTTACGGGTCGGGTCGTTTTTGCATCGCTTTACTCTGAGGACTATAACTTTTTTATTTGTTTGCTGATGCTGTATGGCAGCTCATTTTTTGCGGGACAAGATGATGTTTTGAGCAGTACCATGGTTATTTATATCTGTATTTTTGATCGCGTGTTATTCTACTTTTTCTTCGGCGGTATGATAAAGTGTTGCTTTTACATCTTTTTTTATGGTGTTCACTGAAGGGGTTAACTAGCGGGACAGTTTTATAGGTCGGGTCGTTACGGACGCGGCGATACTTAATATGTGTAATTGTTTTTTTTTTTTTTAGATAAAGAAATTTATTTTTGGGAACAATATATATATATTTTTTCTTTATTTAGGATTTTTTTTTTTTATACATATGTTAATATATATTTTTTTTTTCTTTACAACATTGCCAAAGGGGGGGCATCATGTTATAGGGTCAATATCAGTGATCTGACACTGTGCAGATCAGCGATCTGACGTGCACTGCTGGAGGCTTGCAAGCACTTGCTCTGAGCAGGCGCTTGTAAACCACCTCCCTGCAGGACCCGGCAGCAGCCCCGTGGCCATATTGGATCCGGGGCCTGCAGGGAGGAGGAGGTAGGAGACCCTCAGAGCAACGCGATCACATCGCGTTGCTCCGAGGGTCTCAGGGAAGCACGCAGGGAGCCACCTCCCTGCGCGATGCTTCCCTGTACACCAGAACACTGCGTTCATGTTTGATCGCAGTGTTCCGGGGGTTAATGTGCCAGGAGCGGTCCGTGGGGTCAGGCCTTTGTACTTGTCCAGCTTGGTCTTATTCTTGATCTTTACACTCTTCTGCATTTCTGGTAGTTGACTGACTTCCCTTTGTGTCACCTTGATCTTTGTCTCCAGTCTTCTTTGCCAAAGGGGGCACATATTTCTGTTGGCTTTACAACCAGCAAGAATAAGCATTTCCATGCTTGCTGAGGCAGTAGCAAAGATCAGTTTATTATTTTGAGCTATGGTGGTGGTAGGTATTGATGCAAGTGCTCTATTGGCATCTTTTAGCATACTGTCTGGTGGTGTTTCTTTGCTGAGCCTTGGCAGTCGATCTCTGGTATTGATGGTATTTAGTTTATCGAAGATCTTCTGTTTCAGATCAGCTGCAGTGCTCTCTAGTTGCAGGAATTGATCAGGATTTTCAGGGGGTTGCACATGATGTTCTTTCCGGTCTTCATGTGGGGTAGAACGGCAGTGCAGTTGATTCATCTCAAGTTGTGATAATAACTGTCTCTTTATGACACAAACATTGGGTGACTAGTTGTTTCTCAGTTAGTAGACATGCAGGTCTTGTATCCAGAGTTTCCTCATATGTTTCCTATATCGTCTCTCATTTGGTCTGCTCTTATAGTAGCATTCCATCAGATCCAGTGTGAAGGAGAAAATGGCTAATGAAATCAATTATTAAACCTTATGTAAGTCATAAGTTATATAAGATATGGTGTAGCAAGATGGCGATTGTGTCTTTGAAACTGTCTTGGAAATCCTTGAAACTGTCCTGGAAGGAATGCACGTTGGAATGCAGGAGTGAAGGCACTGGAATACACCATATTTGAAAATGAAGCTTGGAATGGACCAATTACAAAGTGACTAGCTGTTCAAAAGTTGTGCGAGCCCCATATTTCCTGCTTTTTAGTATCTTCCTTTGTTCTGAGAATAAAGTTCAGTTGTGCACCAAATTTTGGCTGAGAGAGGAAGTGTGTATCTGTCTCTGTGTATCTGATACATTCTTTGGCCTCTAAGAGCACATTCAGCTTATATTTGGTCAGGTACAAGCAATCATAGAGATCTCACTTTAAAGGTCACACTAAGCGACGCTGCAGCGATACCGACAACGATGTCGATCGCTGCAGCGTCGCTGTTTGGTCGCTGGAGAGCTGTCACACAGACAGCTCTCCAGCGACCAACGATCCCGAGGTCCCCGGTAACCAGGGTAAAAACATCGGGTTACTAAGCGCAGGGCCGCGCTTAGTAACCCGATGTTTACCCTGGTTACCAGCGTAAACGTTAAAAAAACAAACACTACATACTTACCTTCAGCTGTCTGTCCTCCGGCGCTCTGCTTTCCTCTGCAATGACATCACCGCTGTGCTTTCCGGCTGGCTGGCGCTGACACAGGATGCAGGAGGAGTGCAGAGAAGCAGAGGTGGGAACCAGGCATGTAGAGTTCATCTGGTCACCTTTTCTGCATCGCACAAACTAAGACACAGTGGTTGAAACCAAAGATCTCAAATTTGGACTCATCAGACCAAAGCACAGATTTCCACTGGTCTAATGTCCATTTCTTGTGTTCTTTAGCCCAAACAAGTCTCTTCTGCTTGTTGCCTGTCCTTAGCAGTGGTTTCCTAGCAGCTATTTTACCATGAAGGCCTGCTGCACAAAGTCTCCTCTTAACAGTTGTTGTAGAGATGTATCTGCTGCTAGAACTCTGTGTGGCATTGACCTGGTCTCTAATCTGAGCTGCTGTTAACATGCGATTTCTGAGGCTGGTGACTCAGAAAAACTTATCCTCAGAAGCAGAGGTAACCAGTGGCGTAACTACCGCGGTCGCAGCGGTCGCCAGTGCGACCGGGCCCGGCAGGTCAGGGGCCCGGGCCCGGCAGGCAGGCTCGGACTGGCAGTGCCTCCCCCCGCTCCAGGGCCCCCCCCGCCGCCGCCGCTGCCTTGAATACTCACCCTGCTCCAGCGATGGTCTCGGCGTCTGCACTGCAGCTCATTCCTGCTTGAGCGGTCACGTGACACCGCTCATTAAGATCATGAATATGCGCATATTCATGATCTTAATGAGCGGTGTCACATGACCGCTCAAGCAGGAAGAAGGTGCTGCGCCGGCGCCGCCGCCTGGAGTCGGGACAGAGCGCGAGGGATGTCGGCACGGCCGTGCAGTGGGAAGACAGGTGAGTATGAGGGCCGGGGGGACGGGGGATGAAGGAGGACATAAGCCGGCGCGCCGAGCAGGAGCGGAGAGATAAGCCTGCATACAGGGGGGAATATAAGCCATGCAGGGGGGAATATAAGCCATGCAGGGGGAGATATGAGCCATGCAGGGGGAGATATGAGCCATGCAGGGGGGGATATGAGCCATGCAGGGGGGAATATGAGCCATGCAGGGGGGAATATGAGCCATGCAGGGGGGAATATGAGCCATGCAGGGGGGAATATGAGCCATGCAGGGGGGAATATGAGCCATGCAGGGGGGAATATGAGCCATGCAGGGGGGAATATAAGCCATGCATACAGGGGGGGGGGATATGAGCCATGCATACAGGGGGGAATATAAGCCATGCATACAGGGGCGGAATATGAGCCATGCATACAGGGGGGGAATATGAGCCATGCATACATGGGGGGGGAATATGAGCCATGCATACAGGGGGGAATATAAGCCATGCATACAGGGGGGAATATAAGCCATGCATACAGAGGCGGAATATGAGCCATGCATACAGGGGGGAGATATGAGTCATGCATGCAGGAGGGGTAATATGAGCTATGTATATGGGATAGGAGGGAGATGAGCCATGCATACAGGAGGGGGGTCATTATACAGTATTGAGCATCATGTGTGGCCGTTATACAGTATGGAGCATCATTTGTGGTCATTATACAGTATTGAGCATGATGTGGGATCATTATACAGTATGGAGAACTGTGTGGCCGTTATACACTATGGAGCACTATGTGTGGGTGGTCATTATACAGTATGGAGCACTGTCTGGCCATTATACAGTATGGAGCAATGTGTGGCCATTATACACTATGGAGCATCATGTGTGGCCATTATACACTATGGAGCATCATGTGTGGCCATTATACAGTATGCAGCATCATGTGTGGTGGCCGTTATACAGTATTGAGCATCATGTGTGGCCATTATTCTATGGGGGTTACATTGAGTTGTATGGCAGGGCTGCAGGGGGGGGCCCCATTTGGAAGTTCGCACCGGGGCCCCTAACTTTGTAGTTACGCCACTGGAGGTAACTCTAGGTCTTCCTTTCCTGGGGCGGTCCTCATGTGAGCCAGTTTCTTTGTAGCGCTTGTTGGTTATTGCCACTGCACTTGGGGACACTTTCAAAGTTTTCTAATTTTTCGGACTGATTGACCTTCATTTCTTAAAGTAATGCTGGCCACTCGTTTTTCTTTACTTAGCTGCTTTTTTCTTGCCATAATACAAATTCTAACAGTCTATTCAGTAGGACTATCAGCTGTGTATCCACCAGACGTCTGCACAACACAACTGATGGTCCCAACCCCATTTATAAGGCAAGAAATCCCACTTATTAAACTTGACAGGGCACACCTGATAAGTGAAAACCATTCCCGGTGACTACCTCTTGAAGCTCATCAAGAGAATGCCAAGAGTCTGCAAAGCAGTGATCAAAGCAAAAGGTGGCTACTTTGAAGAACCTTTAATATAAGACATAATTTCAGTTGTTTCACACTTTTTTGTTAAGTATATAATTCCACATGTGTTATTTCATAGTTTTGATGCCCTCAGTGTGAATGTACAATTTTCATAGTCATGAAAATACAGAAAAATCTTTAAAAAGAAAAGGTGTATCCAAGCGCTTGGAGGCATTACACAATATAATGGGCCACCTCTTTGAGAGAATAAAAGCTTTGATAGGCGTGCTTCCTTAAACATATTATAGCATTGAATGCACTAACCTCATCAATAAGAATTAGAGGATTATCAGTTTTGGTCTTCTTTAGACACTGGATTATTTTTCCTGGCATGGCCCCAACATATGTTCTCCTGGAAAAAAAGTTGAGAAGCTGCATTTTAAGTTTATACAAAGATGTATATTCAACAGAATTACATTTGCCCAACATTTAGCTAAAAATGTAGCATGATATTGTCAGACTTTCTGATATTGCATAATGTTACATGCATTGAAATGCAGACCTCCATATAGAAAAACAAAGGTGTCCAGATGAATTGTAAAATATTAATATATCAATAATAAAAAATATAGAAGACTAGATGGTGGCCCGATTCTAACGCATCGAGTATTCTAGAATATGCATATCCACGTAGTATATTGCACAGCCCACGTAGTATATTGCCCAGCCACATAGTATATTGCACAGCCACGTAGTATATTGCACAGCCACGTAGTATATTGCCCAGCAACGTAGTATATTGCCCAGCGACGTAGTATATTGCCCAGTCACGTAGTATATTGCCCAGTCACGTAGTATATTGCCCAGTCACGTAGTATATTGCCCAGTCACGTAGTATATTGCCCAGTCACGTAGTATATTGCCCAGTCACGTAGTATATTGCCCAGTCACGTAGTATACAGCACAGAGCCACGTAGTATATTGCACAGCGACATAGTATACAGCACAGAGCCACGTAGTATATTGCCCAGCCACGTAGTATATTGGCCAGTCACGTAGTATATTGTCCAGCTACGTAGTATATTGCCCAGCCACGTATGTCACAGGTACTCACCTTCCGAGGGCCCCTTGTAGTTCTGTCACATGACCGTGATGTCATGGCAGGCCCTTCTCACGCAGGACCTGTGATGACGTCGTGGTCACAGGACCGCGACGTCATCACAGGCCCTGCGTGAGAAGGACCTGCCATGACGTCACGGTCATGTGACTGATGTCATCACAGGCCCTGCGCGCCTGCGTGAGAAGGACCTGCCATGACGTCACGGTCATGTGACCGCGATGTCATCACAGGTCCTGCGCGCCTGCATGAGAAAGACCTGTGATGACGTCACATGACCGCGATGTCATCACAGGTCCTTCTCGCACAGGGCCTGTGATGACGGCGTGGTCACATGACCGTGACATCATGGCAGGTCCTTCACCCATACCATCACTGGCACCGGAACCTGCCGCTTGCATGGAGCGGTCACCGGAGCGTCGCGAAAGGCGAGTATATAATTATTTTTTTTATTATTAGTATTTTTAACATTAGATGTTTTTACTATTGACGCTGCATAGGCAGCGTCAATAGTAAAAACTTGGTCACACAGGGTTAATAGCGGCGGTAACGGAGTGAGTTACCCGCGGCATAACGCAATTCGTTACTGCTGGCATTAACCCTGTGTGAGCGATGACTGCGGGGAGTATGGAGCGGGCGCCGGGCGCTGACTGCAGGGGAGGGACTATTCGGACTGTGGCTGTCGCTGATTGGTCGCGGCAGCCATGACAGGCAGCTGGCGAGACCAATCAGCGACTTGGATCCCATGACAGACAGAGGCCGCGACCAATGAATATCCGTGACAGACAGAAGGACAGACAGAAAGACGGAAGTGACCCTTAGACAATTATATAGTAGACTAGATTGTGGCCCGATTCGAACGCATCGGTTATTCTAGAATATGCATGTCCCCGTAGTATATGGACAATGATGATTCCAGAACTCGCAGGAGACTGTGCCCGTCGCTGATTGGTCGGGCCAACCTTTGACATAATCGTCGCCATGGCAACCATTATGACATCTACATCGATACTGTGCCGGACGCTGAATCGTGGGATTTCTACGTCCTTTATGACATCATCGTCGCTGTGCCCGTTGCTGATTGGTCGAGGCCTGGCGGCCTCGACCAACCAGAGACGCGGGATTTCCAGGACAGACAGACAGACAGAAAGACAGACAGACGGAAAAACCCTTAGACAATTATATATAGTAGATTACTTAACGTATACAGAGTCTAACTAGTGAGCAGAGACTCTGATTAGTTTGTGACCGAGTTATTGTGAGAACCTTGCTAGAAACATCTGTAGTCTGTATGTCATAAGCTAAAAGACAATTGTCAGAAATGCCAAAATGTGGCTCTATATGGAGATAACAAATGGTTCTTTTAAAGGTCACACAAACTATATGCTTAGGTATTTTAAAATGAGGTAATGTACAGAACTAATATGCATATTCTGCAAGTTACTAGTTTCTTCTAATATGGTAGAAGCTATGAACATAGCGATAGGTCACACGTCAGGATTTCTTGCAGAAATTTCCCTTACAAAAACCGGACATTTCTGCCAGAAATCCGCATGCGTTTTTACCGCGATTTTACCACGTTTTTCACACGTTTTTGACGCGTTTTGGTGCGTTTTTTCCCAAATGCATAGAATTGCGGGAAAAACGCAGAAAATCCGCAAAAATAATGAACATGCTTATTTTTTTTACCGCGATGCGTTTTTTCGCGGAAAAAAACGCATCCATGTGCACAAAACATGCAGAATGCATTCTCAATGATAGAATGCATAATGTATGCGTTTTTAATGAGTTTTTATAACGTTTTTAGCGTGAAAAAACCTGAACGTGTGCACATAGCCTTACAGGCAGATGAATTACAACGGGAAAAAGTTCCATGACAGAGCAGCATGCATTAATCTGAAAATACACGATCAGTTAATGAAAATTTTAAAAGACATTCCAAACTTCAATGACAAGGTAGAAGCCTTTAATAATGCAGACATTTTTTAATCTAACACAGATAAATTCAATCTAATGATGAACAAAAAAACAAGATATTCAAAGTATGGTTACCCTCACATATGGGGAAAAAGGTTACAGACCACACACAGATTAAATGAGGATAATGAATTGACACAAAGTACAAAAGAAGACAAGACTTAGACAATTAAATTTGTTCTTTACAGGAGAATCCACTCCCACAGCTGATGTTCTGGAACAGTTGCGAACCAATATTAATCATGACCCATTTGCATTTTTGCTAAAATTTGAACAGGCCTATAGAATGGTGATGGATCGTAGGCCTAATCAGGAGCCAGCATCCATGATCAGATTTTTTGTAAAAAAGTTAAAATATTTAGATTTGGCCTCAGAACAACTGGCCAGTGCTCAGCCATCATTGCAAGAAGCAACAGCTCTTATCAACAGAGTAAGGAGATCCATGAAACAAAATCAGGTCAATGCTAAAATAGCTGTAGTCCATGAGAAAGAAGACAGTCAGCTGAAACCTAGACCCACAGTAACATCCAAGAGCAGAGATTACATTGATCATAGAGGTAAAAATACTACACAAAGGAACAATATTCATTATGTGGTATACCTGGACACAAAGTGGCAGTGCAGAAAATTCTTGAGAGCAGAATCATAGACTGGTACCCACAAAACAGGAAAGCTTGGAAGGGAAAACTGACTCATGCCGAAATCATCCACCAGACCTTCCGCACCTCCATTACATTTTTCTGTACCCACTCACACTGACAACAGACAGACTCAGTCACCGATTGCACCATTAATCAGACAGATCAGAGAAATGACCATAAAGCAGACCAGGAGTCCAGGAATAGAATTCCGAGTGCTTTTAAAAAAGGACACTGGTCTTCTCCCATCTCCTCCATCTTTCTGACAATCACAGGCAATACCTACACCCCATCCATTAGAATTTGTGACTCGAGTTACACTGGATGACTGTGGAAGACCATTTATCAAAGGAAATTTAACAGGACAGAATGTTTATTTCTTATTGATACAGGAGCCCAATTAAGTGTTACAAATCTTGATTTGAAGCTACAACCAGATTCACCAGATTGTACAATTGTTGGTTTTAATAGAAAAGGTGGAACAAAGGCTACTTTAGTTACCAATGTGACCTTGGAAATACCTAGTTCTTTCAAAACAGGAATTGACATTTGGTATTGTCGTGATTCTGAAAATATACTTGGCACAGATTGTATGCAGAAATTTGGATTGGTAGTTGATCTAGGAAATCAAGTGATCTGGAAAGATTCTAATGGTTGTAAACCTGTAGTCATTGATCCTAGCGATTATAGCCATGTTGGAAGTACCGTACATACTAGAGTATAAGCCGAGATTTTCAGCCCACTTTTTTGGGCTGAAAGTCCCCCTCTCGGCTTATGCTCGAGTCATACCCAGGGGTCGGCAAGTGAGGGGGAGCGGGGGCTGTCTAATTATACTTACCTGCTCCTGGCGCGATCCCTGGCTTCCCAGCGCCAGCAGCTTCCTCCTGTACTGAGCGGTCACATGGTACCGCTCATTACAGTAATGAATATACAGCTCCACCTCCCATAGAGGTGGAGCCGCATAGTCATTACTGTAATGAGCGGTAACGGTGACCGCTCACTATAGAAAGAAGCTGCAGCGCCAGTGAAGCAGGGACTGCACAGCGCCAGAAGCAGGTAAGCATAACGGGGAGGGGGAGTGCTGCTCTGCGTGATACTCACCTGCTCCTCGTTTCGGCGCCGCTCTATCTTCAGCAGTGGCGCTCAGGTCAGAGGGCGCCACTGCTGAAGATAGAGCGGCGCCAAAACGAGGAGCAGGTGAGTATCACGCAGAGCAGCGCTCCCCCTCCCCATTATACTACCTGCTCCTGGTGATGTGGTCAGTGCGCGACCTCAGCCTGAACGCTAGTGCTGAAGATGGAGCGGCGCCGGAACGAGGAGCACGTGAATATTGAAAGTGCCGGGGGCCTGAGCGACGGAGAGGGAAGTATGTGATTTTTTTTTTATCACAGCAAATGGGGCAAGTGTCTGTATGGAGCATCTATAGGACCATAACGTTTGTGCAGCACTATATGGGGCCATAACGTTTGTGCAGCACTATATGGGGCCATAACGTTTGTGCAGCACTATATGGGGCCATAAAGTTTGTACAGCACTATATGGGGCCATAACGTTTGTGCAGCACTGTATGCGGCCATAACGTTTGTCCAA
This sequence comes from Ranitomeya imitator, assembly GCF_032444005.1. Classification (NCBI taxonomy): domain Eukaryota; kingdom Metazoa; phylum Chordata; class Amphibia; order Anura; family Dendrobatidae; genus Ranitomeya; species Ranitomeya imitator. Next base: position 581,074,808 of record NC_091282.1, read on the forward strand.
ACTATAAGGGGCCATAACGTTTGTGCAGCACTATATGGGGCCATAACGTTTGTGCAGCATTATATGGGGCCATAACGTTTGTGCAGCACTATATGGGGCCATAACGTTTGTGCAGCACTATAAGGGGCCATAATGTTTGTGCAGCACTATATGGGGCCATAACGTTTGTGCAGCACTATATGGGGCCATAACGTTTGAGCAGCACTGTATGGGGCCATAACGTTTGTGCAAACTATAAGGGGCCATAACGTTTGTGCAGCACTATATGGGGCCATAACATTAGTGCAGCACTATATGGGGCCATAACGTTTGTGCAGCACTATATGGGGCCATAACGTTTGTGCAGCACTATATGGGGCCATAACGTTTGTGCAGCACTATATAGGGCCATAACGTTTGTGCAGTACTGTATGGGGTAAGTGTCTATATGGGGCCATAACGTTTGTGCAGCACTATATGGGGCCATAACGTTTGTGTAGCACTATATGGGGCCATAACGTTTGTGCAGCACTATATGGGGCCATAACGTTTGTGCAGCATTATATGGGGCCATAACGTTTGTGCAGCACTATATGGGGCCATAACGTTTGTGCAGCACTATAAGGGGCCATAACGTTTGTGCAGCACTATATGGGGCCATAACGTTTGTGCAGCACTATATGGGGCCATAACGTTTGTGCAGCACTATATGGGGCCATAACGTTTGAGCAGCACTGTATGGGGCCATAACGTTTGTGCAAACTATAAGGGGCCATAACGTTTGTGCAGCACTATATGGGGCCATAACGTTTGTGCAGCACTATATGGGGCCATAACGTTTGTGCAGCACTATATGGGGCCATAACGTTTGTGCAGCACTATATGGGGCCATAACGTTTGTGCAGCACTATATCGGGCCATAACGTTTGTGCAGCACTGTATGTGGCCATAACGTTTGTGTAGCACTGTATGGGGCCATAACATTTGTGCAGCACTATATGGGGCAAGTGTCTGTATGGGGCCATAATCAACGTTTGTGCAGCAGTATATGGGGCAAATATCTTTATGGAGCATCTTATGGGGCCATTATTAACCTTTATGCAGGATTATATGGGGCATATTTTAATATGGAGCATCTTATGGGGCCCATCATAAACTTTATGGAGCATTATATGGGGCTCCTGATTCAATACGGATATTCAAAAACACTTAACCTTCTGATGTCTCAATTAATTTTACTTTTATTGGTATCTATTTTTACTTTTGACATTTACCGGTAGCTGCTGCATTTCCAACCCTAGGCTTAGACTCGAGTCATTAAGTTTTCCCAGTTTTTTGTGGCAAAATTAGGGGGGTCGGCTTATACTCAGGTCGGCTTATACTCGAGTATATACGGTATTTGCTTAAATGATGTTGTGTCAACAGATCACCTGTGGCCTGAAAATGGTGGTGATGGGGTATTGACAGAAATTGTACAGCTTTTTCCTTCTCTTTGGGCTCAGTTCAGGGATGAGGTTGGTACAATGAAGGATGTTATTGTAAATATGGAAGGGCGAGATCCTCCTCCACAGCGTCAGTATAAATTGCCTCCAGAATTAATTGAGTCTATGTCAAAGATCATACAGGAATTGTTAGATCAAGGTGTCATCCGAAAGGCTAATTCTATAAGTAACATTCCTTTGTGGTGTGTTTAACCCCTTCAAGTCGCGGCCCTTTTTCATTTTTGCGTGTTCGTTTTTCGCTTCCCTCCTTCCCAGAGCCATAACTTTTTTATTTTTCCGTCAATTTGGCCATGTGAGGGCTTATTTTTTGCGGGACAAGTTGTACTGTTGAACAACACCATTGGTTTTACCATGTCTTTTACTAGAAAACGGGAAAAAAATTCCAAGTGCGGTGAAATTGCAAAAAAAGTGCAATCCCACACTTGTTTTTTGTTTGGCTTTTTTGCTAGGTTCACTAAATGCTAAAACTAGCCTGCCATTATGATTCTCTAGGTCATTTCGAGTTCATAGACACCTAACATGACTAGGTTATATTTTATCTAAGTGGTGAAAAAAAATTCCAAACTTTGCTAAAAAAAAAAAAAAAAAAAGTGCCATTTTCCGATACCCGTAGCGTCTCCATTTTTCGTGATCTGGGGTCGGGTGAGGGCTTATTTTTTCCGTGCCAAACTGATGTTTTTAATGATACCATTTTTGCGCACATACGTTCTTTTGATCGCCCGTTATTGCATTTTAATGCAATGTTGCGGCGACCAAAAAAAACGTAATTCTGGCGTTTCGGATTTTTTTTCTCGCTACGCCGTTTAGCGATCAGGTTAATGCTTTTTTTTAATTGATAGATCGGGCGATTCTGAACACGGCGATACCAAATACGTGTAGGTTTGGGTTTTTTTTATTTTATTTAGGATGGGGCGAAAGGGGGGTGATTTAAACTTTTATATTTTTTATATTTTTTTCATATTTTTAAAAACATTTTTTTTTTACTTGTGCCATGCTTCAATAGCCTCCATGGGAGGCTAGAAGCTGGCATAGCCTGATCGGCTCTGCTACATAGCAGCGATCATCAGATCGCTGCTATGTAGCAGAAATGCAGGTGTGCTGTGAGCGCCGACCACAGGGGGGCACTCACAGCAGACCTGCATCAGTAACCATAGAGGTCTCAAGGACCTCTATGGTTACCTTCCTGATGCATCGCCGACCCCCGATCATGTGACGGGGGTCGGCGATGACGTCATAGCCGGCCGCCCGGCCGGATGCGGTAGTTAAATGCCGCTGTCTGTGTTTGACAGCGGCATTTAACAGGTTAATAGCGGCGGGTGAATAGCGATTTCACCCGCCGCTATTGCGCGCACATGTCAGCTGTATAAAACAGCTGACATGTCGCGACTTTGATGTGGGCTCACCGCCGGAGCCCACATCAAAGGGGGATTCACGGCATGCGCAGTAGATGTACGGTGCATGTCGTGAAGGGGTTACATCTAAAGTTCTTATCTAATGATATTGGATTTACGGATGTTTAACAAACATACTCCTAATGTAGCACCCATTGTTGCGGATACTCATGACATGATGGCAAGGCTGAATGCAAAGGCAAAATTTTTCTCTGTACTAGACATCAGTAATGGCTTTTTCAGTATACCTCTTGAAAAGAGTTACCCTTACCAGTACAAGTTTGCATTTACTTTCTTGGATGAGCAATATTTGTTTTGCAGGCTACCTCAAGGAGCACATTTGTCACCTAGTGTTTTCCATCAGGCGTCGGCAAAGGTATTATCCAGATTTTCAAGGCCTGATTGTATTTTGCAATATGTTGATGATATCCTGTTGTCTACTGAGGATAAAGAGTCACATGTTTCTCTTCTGACAGAATTGTTTGAGCTGCTGCATGATGCAGGGTTGAAGTTGAACACAAAAAAGGTCAAATTGATGCAGACCGAGGTCAGGTTTTTAGGAGTGTTGTTGAGTCCAGGAAAAAGACACTGCAGGTAAGAGTACAGACAATTGCTTCTCTACCAATTCCAACATCACACAAGGCATTGCGACATTTCTTGGGTCTTATAAACTTTTCAAGGGATTTCATCGAAAATTTTGCAGACAAGGCCTTTGTACAATGTTTTAAAAGGTGAAAATCGTGATTACTTTGGTCCTTGGGGTGATGAACAACAAACCTCATTTGAACAATTGAAAATGAATTTACAAAATGCACCTGCTTTATCCACAGTAGATCCATCGGCTCCATTTACTTTGCAATTACACACATCAGAGACATCTGTGTCTGCTGTGCTGCTACAGTTGCAAGGAGAAGAGTGGAGAATTTTGGGCTATTTTTCTAAGCTTCTCTCACCTGTGGAAAGAGGGTTTGAGACATGTGCAAGACATTTTGTAGGTGTTTAGTTTGCAGTCAAAGCAACTGAACACATTGTTGGGTTCAACAAAATCATATTGCAGACTCCTCTTTCTACACTAAAACCTCTCTTTGAGAATAACATCCCAGGTGTGTCACATCAGAGATTTGCTCATTGGTTATTGTCATGGTCTCCCAAACAAATTGAGGTAGATTATAAGGCCAAATATGTTATTCCTCAGTTGATAATATAAACTGTGCAGGAGGTGTGGGTTAAATCCGCGCTGCCTTAATGATGAAGTTCCAAGGATAATAAATTTAAAAGGTGGTTTATTCAACGCATTTCAAGGTCAGTACGACCTCTTCTTCAGGAAATTCCACATACAACATACAGATACAACGTGCTTACATTGCTTAAATACCAAGTAAAAGTATACAGCACAACACCCTTTTTTTTTTCCAAAAGGTTAATACAACTTTGTCGACACAGAATTCATTGAAGGATAAACTTGCATTAAAGGGAACCTGTCACCCCGTTTTTTGAGATTGAGCTCTAAATACTGTTAAATAGGGCCTGCGCTGTGTGTTCCTATAGTGTATGTAGTGTACCCCGATTCCCTATGTATGCTGAGAAATAACTTACCAAAGTCGCCGTTTTCGCCTGTCAATCAGGCTGGTCAGGTCGGGAGGGCGTGGTGACATCGGTGGTTCTTCCTCAGCTTTACGTTGGTGGCGTAGTGGTGTAGTGGTGAAGACACAGCGCGCGATCTGCGCTGTAATCCCTTGCATCGGTGGGGGCGGCCATCTTCCTGGGGCCGCGCGTGCGCAGATCGAGTGCTCTGCTGCACGGGGCTTCAGGAAAATGGCCGCGGGATGCCGCGCGTGCGCATTAGAGATCGCGGCGGCCATTTTCCCAAAGCCGAGATGCAAACTCGGCTTTGGGAAAATGGCCGCCGCGATCTCTAATGCGCACGCGCGGCATCCCGCGGCCATTTTCCTGAAGCCCCGTGCAGCAGAGCACTCGATCTGCGCACGCGCGGCCCCAGGAAGATGGCCGCCCCCACCGATGCAAGGGATTACAGCGCAGATCGCGCGCTGTGTCTTCACCACTACACCACTACGCCACCAACGTAAAGCTGAGGAAGAACCAGCGATGTCACCACGCCCTCCCGACCTGACCAGCCTGATTGACAGGCGAAAACGGCGACTTTGGTAAGTTATTTCTCAGCATACATAGGGAATCGGGGTACACTACATACACTATAGGAACACACAGCGCAGGCCCTATTTAACAGTATTTAGAGCTCAATCTCAAAAAACGGGGTGACAGGTTCCCTTTAATTTATATTTACGGGATATTAAGTTAAAAGAGATGGTAATCAGTTGGTTAAGTTAATCGATTAAATGTCTCTTCAATGAAAAAAGAAAAAAAGAGAAAAAAGAGGAAGATCGCTGATAAGAACCTGTGGGGTGAGATTCCCCAGTTACCAAGTTCTGCTGCATAATGCACAGGCTACTGAGCCACACCATTCATTTCTTTGCGTATAAAAGCTATCGATTATTAAGTTTGAATTCCACCTTAAACAAAAATGTATTATTAACCCCTTCATGACCCAGCCTATTTTGACCTTAAAGACCTTGCCGTTTTTTGCAATTCTGACCAGTGTCCCTTTTTGAGGTAATAACTCAGGAACGCTTCAACGGATCCTAGCGGTTCTGAGATTGTTTTTTCGTGACATATTGAGCTTCATGTTAGTGGTAAATTTAGGTCAATAAATTCTGCGTTTATTTGTGATAAAAACGGAAATTTGGCGAAAATTTTGAAAATTTTGCAATTTTCACATTTTGAATTTTTATTCTGTTAAACCAGAGAGATATGTGAGACAAAATAGTTAATAAATAACATTTCCCACATGTTTACTTTACATCAGCACAATTTTGGAAACAACATTTTTTTTTGTTAGGAAGTTATAAGGGTTAAAATTTGACCAGCGATTTGTCATTTTTACAACGAAATTTACAAAACCATTTTTTTTAGGGACCACATCACATTTGAAGTCAGTTTGAGGGGTCTATATGGCTGAAAATACCCAAAAGTGACACCATTCTAAAAACTGCACCCCTCAAGGTACTCAAAACCACATTCAAGAAGTTTATTAACCCTTCAGGTGCTTCACAGCAGCAGAAGCAACATGGAAGGAAAAAATGAACATTTAACTTTTTAGTCACAAAAATTATCTTTTAGCAACAATTTTTTTAATTTTCCCAATGGTAAAAGGAGAAACTGAACCACGAAAGTTGTTGTCCAATTTGTCCTGAGTACGCCGATACCTCATATGTGGGGGTAAACCACTGTTTGGGCGCACGGCAGGGCTTGGAAGGGAAGGAGCGCCATTTGACTTTTTGAATCAAAAATTGGCTCCACTCTTTAGCGGACACCATGTCACGTTTGGAAAGCCCGCGTGTGCCTAAAAATTGGAGCTCCCCCACAAGTGACCCCATTTTGGAAACTAGACATCCCAAGGAACTTATCTAGATGCATAGTGAGCACTTTGAACCCCCAGGTGCTTCACAAATTGATCCGTAAAAATGAAAAAGTACTTTTTTTTCACAAAAAAATTCTTTTAGCCTCAATTTTTTCATTTTCACATGGGCAACAGGATAAAATGGATCCTAAAATGTGTTGGGCAATTTCTCCTGAGTACACCAATACCTCACATGTGGGGGTAAACCACTGTTTGGGCACATGGTAAGGCTCGGAAGGGAAGGAGCGCCATTTGACTTTTTGAATGAAAAATTATTTCCATCGTTAGCGGACACCATGTCGCGTTTGGATAGCTCCTGTGTGCCTAAACATTGGCGCTCCCCCACAAGTGACCCCATTTTGGAAACTAGACCCCCCCAAGGAACTTATTTAGATGCCTAGTGAGCACTTTAAACCCTCAGGTGCTTCACAAATTGATCTGTAAAAATGAAAAAGTACTTTTTTTTCACAAAAAAATTATTTTCGCCTCAATTTTTTCATTTTCACATGGGCAGTAGGATAAAATGGATCATAAAATTTGTTGGGCAATTTCTCCCGAGTACGCCGATACCTCATATGTGGGGGTAAACCACTGTTTGGGCACTCGGCAGGGCTCGGAAGGGAAGGCGCGCCATTTGACTTTTTGAATGGAAAATTAGCTCCAATTGTTAGCAGACACCATGTCGCGTGTGGAGAGCCCCTGTGTGCCTAAACATTGGAGCTCCCCCACAAGTGACCCCATTTTGGAAACTAGACCCCCCAAGGAACTTATCTAGATGCATATTGAGCACTTTAAACCCCCAGGTGCTTCACAGAAGTTTATAACGCAGAGCCATGAAAATAAAAAATAATTTTTCTTTCCTCAAAAATGATTTTTTAGCCTGGAATTTCCTATTTTGCCAAGGATAATAGGAGAAATTGGACCCCAAATATTGTTGTCCAGTTTGTCCTGAGTATGCTGATACCCCATATGTGGGGGTAAACCACTGTTTGGGCGCACGGCAGGGCTCGGAAGGGATGGCACGCCATTTGGCTTTTTAAATGGAAAATTAGCTCCAATCATTAGCGGACACCATGTCACGTTTGGAGAGCCCCTGTGTGCCTAAACATTGGAGATCCCCCAGAAATGACACCATTTTGGAAACTAGACCCCCAAAGGAACTAATCTAGATGTGTGGTGAGGACTTTGAACCCCCAAGTGCTTCACAGAAGTTTATAACGCAGAGCCATGAAAATAAAATAAAAAAATTATTTTCTCAAAAATGATCTTTTAGCCTGCAATTTTTTATTTTCCCAAGGGTAACAGGAGAAATTTGACCCCAAAAGTTGTTGTCCAGTTTCTCCTGAGTACGCTGATACCCCATATGTGGGGGTAAATCACTGTTTGGGCACATGCCGGGGCTCGGAAGTGAAGTAGTGACGTTTTGAAATGCAGACTTTGATGGAATGCTCTGTGGGCGTCACGTTGCGTTTGCAGAGCCCCTGATGTGGCTTAACAGTAGAAACCCCCCACAAGTGACCCCATTTTGGAAACTAGACCCCGAAAGGAACTTATCTAGATGTGTGGTGAGCACTTTGAACCCCCAAGCGCTTCATAGAAGTTTATAATGCAGAGCCGTGAAAATAATAAATACGTTTTCTTTCCTCAAAAATAATTATTTAGCCCAGAATTTTTTATTTTCCCAAGGGTTACAGGAGAAATTGGACCCCAAAAGTTGTTGTCCAGTTTCTCCTGAATACGCTAATACCCCATGAGTGGGGGTAAACCACTGTTTGGGCACATGTTGGGGCTCAGAAGGGAAGTAGTGACTTTTGAAATGCAGACTTTGATGGAATGGTCTACGGGTGTCACGTTGCGTTTGCAGAGCCCCTGGTGTGCCTAAACAGTAGAAACCCCCACAAGTGACCCCATTTTAGAAACTAGACCCCCCAAGGAACTTATCTAGATATGTGGTGAGCACTTTGAACCCCCAAGTGCTTCACAGACGTTTACAACGCAGAGCCGTGAAAATAAAAAATCATTTTTCTTTCCTCAAAAATTATGTTTTAGCAAGCATTTTTTTAGATTCACAAGGGTAACAGGAGAAATTGGACCCCAGTAATTGTTGCGCAGTTTGTCCTGAGTATGCTGGTACCCCATATGTGGGGGTAAACCACTGTTTGGGCACACTTCAGGGCTCGGAAGTGAGGGAGCACCATTTGACTTTTTGAATACGAGATTGGCTGGAATCAATGGTGGCGCCATGTTGCGTTTGGAGACCCCCTGATGTGCCTAAACAGTGGTAACCCCTCAATTCTACCTCCAACACTAACCCCAACACACCCCTAACTCTAATCCCAACTGTAGCCATAACCCTAATCACAACCCTAACCGCAATACACCCCTAACCACAACCCTAACCCCAACACACCCCTAACCACAACCCTAATTCCAACCCTAACCCTATGGCTATGTGCCCACGTTGCGGATTCGTGAGAGATATTTCCGCACCATTTTTGAAAATCCGCGGGTAAAAGGCACTGCGTTTTACCTGCGGATTTTCCGCGGATTTCCAGTGTTTTTTGTGCGGATTTCACCTGCGGATTCCTATTGAGGAACAGGTGTAAAACGCTGCGGAATCCGCACAAAGAATTGACATGCTGCGGAAAATACAACGCAGCGTTTCCGCGCGGTATTTTCCGCACCATGGGCACAGCGGATTTGGTTTTTCATATGTTTACATGGTACTGTAAACCTGATGGAACACTGCTGCGAATCCGCAGCCAAATCCGCACCGTGTGCACATAGCCTAATTCTAAAGGTATGTGCACACGCTGCGGAAAACGCTGCGGATCCGCAGCAGTTTCCCATGAGTTTACAGTTCAATGTAAACCTATGGGAAACAAAAATCGCTGTACACATGCTGCGGAAAAACTGCACGGAAACGCAGCGGTTTACATTCCGCAGCATGTCACTTCTTTTGTGCGGATTCCGCAGCGGTTTTACAACTGCTCCAATAGAAAATCGCAGTTGTAAAACCGCAGTGAAATGCGCAGAAAAAAACGCGGTAAATCCGCCATAAATCCGCAGCGGTTTAGCACTGCAGATTTATCAAATCCGCAGCGGGAAAATCCGCAGAGGACCAGAATACGTGTGCACATACCGAAACCCTAACCCTAGCCCTAACCCTAACCCTAGCCCTAACCCTAGCCCTAACCCTAGCCCTAACCCTAGCCCTAACCCTACCCCTATTCTAACATTAGTGGAAAAAAAAAATTTCTTTATTTTTTTATTGTCCCTACCTATGGGGGTGACAAGGGGGGGGGGGGGGTCATTTATTATTTTTTTTATTTTGATCACTGAGATAGATTATATCTCAGTGATCAAAATGCACTTTGGAACGAATCTGCCGGCCGGCAGATTCGGCGGGCGCACTGCACATGCGCCCGCCATTTTGGAAGATGGCGGCGCCCAGGGAGAAGACGGACGGGACCCCGGCTGGATCGGTAAGTATGATGGGGTGGGGGGGACCACGGGGGGGGGGATCGGAGCACGGGGGGGGGATCGGAGCACGGGGGGGAATCGGAGCGCGGGAGGGGTGGAACGGAGCACGGGGGGCTGGAATGGAGCACGGGGGGGCTGGAATGGAGCACGGGGGGGTGGAACGGAGCACCGGGGGGGGTGGATCGGAGTGCAGGGGGGGTGATTGGAGCACGGGGGGGTGATTGGAGCACGGGGGGAGCGGACAAGAGCACGGGGGGGAGCGGAGCACTGGACGGAGGGGAGCCGGAGCAGTGTACCGGCCAGATCGGGGGGCTGCGGGGGCGATCGGTGGGGTGGGGTGGGGGCACATTAGTATTTCCAGCCATGGCCGATGATATTTCAGCATCGGCCATGGCTGGATTGTAATATTTCACCCGTTATAATAGGTGAAATATTACAAATCGCTCTGATTGGCAGTTTCACTTTCAACAGCCAATCAGAGCGATCGTAGCCACGGGGGGGTGAAGCCACCCCCCCTGGGCTAAACTACCACTCCCCCTGTCCCTGCAGATCGGGTGAAATGGGAGTTAACCCTTTCACCCGGCCTGCAGGGACGCGATCTTTCCATGACGCCGCATAGGCGTCATGGGTCGGATTGGCACCGACTTTCATGACGCCTACGTGGCGTCATGGGTCGGGAAGGGGTTAAAAAAAGAAATCTTTTATTATTAAAACAACTACTAAAAAATAAATAATTTATATATAAATTCCTGGACAGGTTGTCCCTATTTCTTTCTTGGGGGTGTTCCATTCTATAATATCGGGATTGAGATAGATGAAGAGGAAAAAAGAGAAAAAAAAAGAAAAAAAAAATTTCCTATAGCATTCCTCAGTTGATGCAATATGAAGGACAAACTCATGATTGCTTACAGTCTTTTCAGGATCCTAGTCTATCGCTTTTCAGACGAAGGCAGGGGCAAAAGATGAACCAATTTTTCTAGATGGTTCCAGATTCTAATCAGATGTGCACTACTATTCAGGATATGCCATTTTTTATCCCAAAAGGGGACAGGTTGTAAAACACAAATTACCAAGTCATTTTTCAGCTCAAAGGGCAGAGCTAGAAGCAGTAAAAATGGTACTACAGCTGAACAACGCTGATGATCAGAGTTCCATTGTAATCTACAGTGATAGCTTCTATGTTGTTAGATCACTGACAGATTATTTGCCAGTTTGGGAAAAAAGAGGCTATGTAGATTCTTCTAATAATACTTTTGTACATAGTGATACACTGAAAACAATTTTTGAAATAGCATCAAAAACCCCTAAGGCTGTGTGCACACATAGCAGATTTTTCGCCTTTTTTTCGCTTTTTTTGCTATAAAAAGCTATAAAAACGCAAAAAACGCTTACATTATGCATCCCATCATTTAGAATGCATTCTGCAATTTTTGTGCACATGATGCGGTTTTTTCTGCGAAAAAAAAGCATTGCGGTAAAAAATGCAGCATGTTCAATAATTTTGCGGATTTTTGGCGGATTTCCCACTATATTATTGCATTGGGAACCTCCGGAAAAATCCGCAAAAAAAAGCACCAAAAACGAGGTAAAATCGCGGTAAAACACATGCGGATTTCTTGCAGAAAATGTCCTGTTTTGCACAGGAAATTTCTGCAAGAAATCCTGAACGTGTGCACATAGCCTAATGGTTTTGCTATTGTCAAAGTCCCTGCCCATAAAAAAATCTGATGATGAATTATCTGTTGGAAATGCCACCGCAGATAGGTTAGCCAAAGAGGCAGCCCTGACAGGAAAAGAAGTGTTTCAACCTGAAACTTTTGAGATTTTAGCAGTTCAAAGAACAGACACGCATATCCCTTCTTTTGCGGAAGAACAAGAAAAAGACACATCCCTTGTTGCTTCCCGGGTTGATCTAAAACCTCCCCTTGCTTGTGAAAATGGGGTTTTGTGTCATGACTTAAACGGTGAGTTGCGTCCTGTTGTACCAAAACATCTACAGGTTGAGTTCACAAAATATAATCATGAAAGTTTGGGTCATTTGGGCCAACAGAAATTGTTAGGCATTCTCAGAGAGAAATTTTACTGGGAAAAGATGGAAGAGACAGTACAAAGTATTATTCAATCATTTCTCATTTGTGCTAAAATTAATCCAAGACCAAAAGGACAGAACCGCCACTACTCCGAACCGTCCCTGCAGACGGTCCATGGTCTACGTTACAAATCGACTACATTGTTCCATTACAATCAGGTAACAATGGTCTCAGGTATGCATTGGTTGTAGTAGATGTTTTTTTCTAAATGGGTTTAAATTTTACCTGTGAGGAAAGATAATGCTTTGTCTACAGCTAGAGCATTAGTTAATCATGTCTTTTGTACTTGGGGGATCCCAAGAATGATCACCTCTGATAGAGGAAGTCACTTTACAGGAAAAATCATGCAAGCAGTTTGTACTATTCTAGGGGTACAACAACAGTTCCATGTACCTTACCATCCACAGTCTGCTGGTATTGCGGAAAGGATGAATAGAACAATAAAATCCAGAATTGCCAAGATGCTATTGGACAAAGGCAATACTTGGGTTGATGCTGTACCTTTTGTACTGTTGAGTGTGAGAGGGACAACTTCTTCCACAACTCAGTTTTCTCCTTTTGAACTAATGACAGGAAGAAAAATGCCATTGGTTTTTCCACATGAACCATTTTTGTCCACACCTCAAAAAGATGCTATTGCAAGGTCCAAATGGTTGCAATTGTTGCAGGAAAACTTGAAAACGATTCTTCAAAATGCTGCATCAAGTATGCAGAGAATGGAGCCACCATATGAATCCAAATTCAAGAAAGGGGCTCAAATGATGATTAAAACTTTCAGGAAGAGTGGACCTTGGGAAAGTAACTGGGAAGGTCCCTTTGAGATCATTGAAACCATGGGACAAGTTATGATTCTTGTGCAACGAGTATCTAATTTGGTTAAAAATACCCGCAGACAACAAAAAGTGTGGGTACGTCAATGCAAATTGTATGTTGCAAAATAATGATACTGCATTTCTTTTAGGAAGAAATGAATTCCAATAAGAGCTGGAATACGAAACACCATGTCCTTGATGGAAGGGATTCAACACCAATCCTTCAGGAGAAGACGACAATTTCCAGGGAAAGCTACTATCTCATGGGAATTACATTTCTGCTACTTTGTACTGTTTCAATGGTGATCTACGCAGAAGATATTTTACATTGTGGAACAAATACTAGTGAAGTGAATGAACCTTTCAAAAGAACTCTACATTCCCGGAAACCAAGAGGATCAAGTCTACAAAGTCTAATAGATGAAGACATACAGGACGATTCAATAGATAGTGGTTATGATGTGAACAGAACATTTGTGTAGGAACATCACCGATTCCAGTGTCGGAAAGAGAAGCCAGGTTCCTATAACTGTTCTGGGAATTTCTGTTAGTCATACACAATTGCTATATTATCAATTACAGTACACAGATTTTGCATTTGACGGTACAAACACTGAACAATTAGACATTTCCTCATACTCAAATTTTGTTTCTAAGGTAATGTGTCTACCTGGACAGGATAAAGTCATTTATCATTCATGTTTCCATAATCATACCTCATGTCATGCCAGAGTTGAGAATGTACACACGATACATGACTTGGTGACACCAGTTAGTGCTAATAAGATTTGTTTCCAAGGTACCGTATTTTTCGGACTATAAGACGCACCGGACCATAAGACGCACCCCAAATTTGGGGTGAAAATTGCAGAAAAAAAGATTTTTTATAAGATGGGGGTCCGTCTTACTGTCCGAATTTACAGTATCTTACCTGAGGGCTGGCGGTGGCAGAGCAGGCATGGTGTCGGCAGAGGTGCGGTGGGCGATATGGCGTGCACCTGAGCAGGGTCCCTTCCTGCTTAGGTGGGCGACGCCATGGCCTGGTGTGCATGGGGGGTTGCAGCAGTGCTGTGAAAGTGGAAGAGGTGCAGGGATGATGAGGCGCAATGAGCGGTATGGCGTGAGCAGGGTCCCTTCCAATGGTGAGGTGACGCAGCGGCCCAGTATCCAAGGTAAGCAGCAGAGCCGGGTGAATCATGGCTTTATCGGTGGTGGCGGCCATCTTCCTGAGGCCGCGCGTGCGCAGATGAAGTGCTCTGCTTCGCGGGGCTTCAGGAAAATGGCCGCGGGAGGCCGTTGCGATCACCATCTGCGCAGATTTAGATCTCGGCTTCAGGAAAATGGCCTCCGCGATCTCCATCTGCGCACGCGCGGCCTCCTGCAGCCATTTTCCTGAAGCCCCAGGAAGCAGAGCACTCCATCTGCGCACGCGCAGCCTCAGCAAGATGGCCGCCACCGATAAAGCCATGATTCGTCCGGCTCTGCTGCTTACCGGGCCGCTGCGTCACCTTACCTGTGGAAGGGACCCCGCTCATGCCATACCGCTCGCTGCGCCTCATCATCCCCGCACCTCTGCCGCCGCCACACCTCTGCCACCGCCACACCACTGCCGGTAAGCCTGCATCCCAACTATAAGACGAACTCCCCATTTTCCCCCCTTTTTTTTGGGGGGGGGGGCAGTGCGTCTTGCAGTCCGAAACATACGGTATGTCAGAAAAAGAAGTTGTTTCTGCATTCTTTTCATCTTGTGTACATGCTGAAAATCTGACAATAGGTTTATATTGTATTGAGGGAAATGTGAAAACTCTCTCAAAGGAAGGAAGTATTAATATTACATCAATAGGCTCAAGAAATCTAAAAATCCTTCCTATACAGTTCAATTTGTCCCAAATAAATAATTTTCCTTGGGATATGTGGACAAATGAAATAAAGAAAGACAAGGGTTTGTTAAATTTGTTAACAAAACAACTAAAAGAAGCTGAAATTGTATTCAGACATGAGCAAGGGAATGTAAATGATATTGAACATGAATGGACGAATATGTCAGGCTCATCTTAGTGGAGAAATTTAGGAAAATCAGTAACTAGTTGGTCACAGTCTTCAGCGAAAATGTATTATCTAATCCGATTGTTATTATATTTATTATAGTTTTGCTGTGTATAATGTATCAAATAGTTATGTGTAAAATTAAGAACATTTATAAAAAGTTAAAGATGACATTTTAAAAGAAATGTTAAAAAGGAAAAATATAACTCAAATTTAAATTTTATTTTAGTTTTCAAAATTCAGATGACATTCAAGACAGATGTTGATACAAGGTTTTCAAAATAAAGAATGAATGTGATACGAATGGTGAGAGAATGAGCTTAGGAATGATTACGATATTTCTCAAATCATAATCAGGAGGGACTGTAAAATATTAATATAGCAATAATAAAAAATATAGAAGATTACTTAACGTATACAGAGTCTAACTAGCGAGCAGAGACTCTGATTACTTTGTGACCGAGTTATTGTGAGAACCTTGCTAGAAACATCTGTGGTCTGTATGTCATAAGCTAAAGTGTGGCTATATGGAGATAACAAATGGTTCTTTTAAGGGTCACACAAGCTATATGCTTAGGCATTTTAAAATGAGGTAATGTACAGAACTAATATGCATATTCTGCAAGTTACTAGTTTCTTCTAATATGGTAGAAGCTATGAACATAGCGATAGGTCACCATATCTGGTTATGAGGTAGAAAAATAATAACCAATGTAAGTCTATGGGTCAAAAAGGGTATATAGAGTAGACCCGACTATTCAGCAGATGCTCATACCTTGGGTATCTCTACACGGACCACATCATATGTAAGATCAATGAATGCTTGATTTCTCTTCTATAATTTAATACTTAATTTTGTGTGCTATGAACTTATGCTTTTCTTCATTTTTGTAATCACTTTTTGAATGGACATTAAACAAGATTTGTTTTATCCACACAATTCAGTACTGCTTTCCTTTCTATCTTCACCGTGCTCTTACTTGAAAAAGTTAGTGTTATTTTTTCTAACATTCATCATATGCTATTTTTTGTCTTTTTTTATGGCATTTATTGCACCAAAATCATTAAAATGGAAAATGTGGTTAATTTATTTGGCGCAAAGTAAAAAAAAAAATGGAAAAAATTAGACTCTTGAACAACATTCAGAATATTAGACCAGGAGGAGAACTGGAGGAGAGTTGATGCAAATGTTTGTGAATTTTTAAAAAGTCGCAAATGATGAATAAGGTGAAAACGTGTGGAATCACTAAACTCTGCCGAAAAAACGGAAAAAATAAATACAAACTCACATAAAATGCACTTAAAAAAAAGGTACAACAAATAGAGATGCTCAGATTTATGGAGGCAGATTCAGAAGACAATTCATAAATTATCCGCAATAATAAGACAAGTATTGCAGAGGAAGTCAAAGCCAACTACTAGCGGACCTCCTGCTTGCTGCACTGACATTCAAGTTGACCCAATCATAGACAGGGAACATCATGGAGAAAGGAGAGCGCTGCTAAGAGGAGTACCACCAGCACTGTTCAGTTGGAAAGGTAAGTATTGTAAAGCTCACCTTGAAATGCTGTGCAGTAGGCACAATACTAATATATGGTAAGTAATCAATCTCCCATGGGCTGCTGCTACTTCCATGCAATCCTGAGAGGTGGTCAAGAATCAAGGCGCCAATGTGAGAGGAGAAAAAAAAAAAGCGGTTTCATGAGCGCTGCCAAACAACGGAGACCAGATACAGTCGGCAATAACAAGGTATTTATGTAGGCAACTTGTTTCGGAGTCAGTCTGACTCCTTCATCAGGCACATAAAAACAGGATGTCAGTCAAACTTTTATAGGGGTCATCCTTTACATAAGGCAACATGTTTTGTGGATAGTACAGTCACAATTACATAGAATATACAGTACATAAATTTACAGAACTGATTTAACAGAAAATACATGAAAGTACAGATTCCACATTTAACCCCTCTCTGCCCTCTGACGGAATAGTACTTCCAAGTGCAGAAGTCCCGTTTTGATGTGGGCTCCAGCAGTGAACCCGCATGAAAGCCGGGACATGTCAGCTGTTTTTAACAGCTGACATATTCCGCAATAGGTGCGGGTGGAATCGTGATCCATCCGCGCCTATTAACTAGTTAAATGCAGCTGTCAAATTCTGACAGCGGCATTTAACATCTGGCCGGAAATGCAAATGCAGCACCAGTGACCCCCGTCACATGATCAGGGGTCATTGGCATGTCGGCATAACAACCAGAGGTCTCCTTGAGAACTCTATGGTTGTTGATGCCGGATTGCTATGAGTGCCACCCTGTGGTCGTAACTCATAGCAATGCAGTAATTCTGCTACATAGGGGCCATCTGAGCATCGCCTCTATGTAGCAGAGCCAATCAAGTTGTGTCAGCTTCTGAGGAAGACTTTGCCATTGAAAGGCACATCAAGGGGTACGTTGGACGGAGCTGAACTCTGGATATTTATATTTATCTGTGGTCTTTACCATTGCCACTCTAATTAGTTCCCTTGATCTTGATCTGTTCCTGATTGCCCTTAGGGGATTATGCACTTCATACTCTATTACACGTTTTTTTTCTGAGGCCAATCAGGGAGAGAAAAACTCACACATACCTGTGTGCAATGTATTAAAGGGAACCTGTCACCCCGTTTTTTCAGATTGAGCTATAAATACTGTTAAATAGGGCCTGCGCTGTGCGTTACTATAGTGTATGTAGTGTACCCTGATTCCCCATGTATGCTGAGAAATACATTACCAAAGTCGCCGTTTTCGCCTGTCAATCAGGCTGGTCTGGTCAGGTGGGCGTGTTCACAGCGCTCTTTTCTTCCCCAGCTTTCCGTTGGTGGCGTAGTGGTGTGCGCATGTCCAAGGTCCGAATTCCCTGCGCCCACGTGAAGACACAGCGCGCGATCTGCGCTGTAATCCCTTGCATCGGTGGGGGCGGCCATCTTCCTGGGGCCGCGCGTGCGCAGATGGCATGCTCTGCTGCACGGGGCTTCAGGAAAATGGCCGCGGGATGCCGCGCGTGCGCATTAGAGATCGCGGCGGCCATTTTCCCAAAGCCGAGATGCAAACTCGGCTTTGGGAAAATGGCCGCCGCGATCGCTTGTGCGCACGCGCGGCATCCCGCGGCCATTTTCCTGAAGCCCCGTGCAGCAGAGCATGCCATCTGCGCACGCGCGGCCCCAGGAAGATGGCCGCCCCCACCGATGCAAGGGATTACAGCGCAGATCGCGCGCTGTCTTCACGTGGGCGCAGGGAATTCAGACCTTGGACATGCGCACACCACTACGCCACCAACGGAAAGCTGGGGAAGAAAAGAGCGCTGTGAACACGCCCACCTGACCAGACCAGCCTGATTGACAGGCGAAAACGGCGACTTTGGTAATGTATTTCTCAGCATAGGTGAGGAATCGGGGTACACTACATACACTATAGTAACACACAGCGCAGGCCCTATTTAACAGTATTTATAGCTCAATCTGAAAAAACGGGGTGACAGGTTCCCTTTAAGTATTTTATATTTGTCTTGAGACTCTTTTGGCTATGAGCACTATGCACTTTATTCTGCATTTACCTATATGCAATATTGAACTGTACTTCAAGCGGATATTAAATTTTCAATCTTGGATGTAATACATGTGGTATATTTATAGCCAGGATACTGGGTATCGCCACGTTCAGAATCGCCTGATCTATCAATGAAAAAAGGATTAACCCGATTTCTAAACGGCGTAGCTATAAAAAAAAAAAAAGTCAAAAACGCCAGAATCACTTTTTTTGGTTGCCGCGACAATGCATTAAAATTCAATAACGGGCGATCAAAAGAACGTATCTGCACCAAAATTGTATAACTAAAAATGTCAGCTCGGCACGCAAACAATAAGTCCTCACCTGACCCCAGATCATGAAAAATGGAAACGCTACGGATATCGGAAAATGAACCCAATTTTTATTTAGCAAACTTTGGAATTGTTTTTCACCACTTAGCTAAAAAAGAACCTAGACATGTTTGGTGTCTTTCAACTCGTAATAACCTGGAGAATCTTAGGCAGGTCAGATTTAGCATTTAGTGAACCTAGCAAGAAAAGCCAATCAAAAAACAAGCGTGAGATTGCAATTCTTTTTGAAATTTCACAACGATTGAAATTTTGTTCCTGTTTTCAAGTACATGACATGCTAAAACCAATGATGTCGTTCAAAAGTACAGCTCGTCCCGTAAAAAATAAGCCCTCACATGGCCATATTGACAGAAAAATAAAAAAAGTTATGGTTCTGGGAAGAAGGGGAGTGAAGAATGAAAATGCAAAAATGAAAAAAGCTGGGGTCATTAAGGGGGTTAACAATTACAATTTTAAAAGATGCAAAAAAAAAATTGTATTTAAATAAAAAAGAATTATGTCATGTCGAAAACCAATAAAATTCCAATGAATAGTGGTACTCTGAGGTAATGAAACGTATGCATTTATCTGGATCCAATATATTGGGAACATACAAGTCTAGTGGATAAGCCCATGAAATATATTGGGAAAAAAGGGAAAAAGAGTGAAAAAGGAGAAAAGGAATAGGAAGGGGAGGGAAAAAAAGGGAAAGATAGAAATCATTTTATATCTTCAATGCACAAAGAAAAACAGAGTAGGTCCTATATAAGGGGATCACCACAATATGGATACGGCATAAGTGTGAACACAGCTTTATTTGGAAAACACAAAAAAGTGACATGAACATTTACATTTAACCCCTTAGCGACCGCCGATACGCCTTTTAACGGCGGCCGCTAAGGGTACTTAAACCACAGCGCCGTTAATCAACGGCGCTGTGGAAAAAGTAAATAGCGCCCCCCCAGAGTCGGATATTCTCAGGGGTCTCGGCTGCCGGGGGTAGCCGAGACCCCAGAGAACATGATTTGGGGGTTTTTTTACCGACCCCGCATTTGCGATCGCCGGTAATTAACCATTTACCGGCGATCGCAAAAAAAAAAAAAAGCGATCTCTTTTTAATTTCTCTGTCCTCCGATGTGATCGCACATCAGAGGACAGAGAAAAGGGGTCCCAGATAGCCCCCCGATACTCACCCATCTCCCCCGATGCTCCTCGTGGCTCCCAGTGGGCGCCGCCATCTTCAAAATGGCGGGCGCATACGCAGTGCGCCCGCCGGCCAGCACCGGGAGAATCTTTGGGGTCTCGGCTGCCGGGGGTAGCCGAGACCCCAAAGAACATGATCGGGGTCGGTTTTACCGACCCCTGTTTTGCGATCGCCGGTAATTAACTGTTTACCGGCGACCGCAAAAAAAAAAAACAAAGTGTAATTCTCTGTCCTCTGATGCGATCACACATCAGAGGACAGAGAAATAGGGGGATTCGGGGACCCTATCATACTCACCGGTGTCCCTGGATTCTCCTGCTGCTCCTCCTGGCTGCCGGGAAAAAGAAAATTGCGGGCTAGGGTTAGGGTTAGGGCTAGGGTTAGAGCTAGGGTTAGAGCTAGGGTTAGGGTTGGGGCTAAATTTAGGGTTAGGGTTGGGGCTAAATTCAGGGTTAGGGTTCTTTCACATTTACGTCGGTACGGGGCCATCGCAATGCGTCGGCCCGACATACCGACGCACGTTGTGAAAATTGTGCACAACGTGGGCAGCGGATGTAGTTTTTCAACGCATCCGCTGCCCAATCTATGTCCTGGGGAGAAGGGGGCGGAGTTACGGCCACGCATGTGCGGTCAGAAATGGCGGACGCGACGTACAAAAAAACGTTACATTGAACGTTTTTTGTGCCGACAGTCCGCCAAAACACAACTGATCCAGTGCACGACGGACGCGATGTGTGGCCATCCGTCACGATCCGTCGGCAATACAAGTCTATGGGCAAAAAAACGCATCCTGCGGGCACATTTGGAGGATCCGTTTTTTGTCCAAAACGACGGATTGCGACGGATGCCAAACGACGCAAGTGTGAAAGTAGCCTTAGGGCTAGGGTTAGGGTTGGGGCTAAAGTTAGGGCTAGGGTTGGGGCTAAAGTTAGGGTTAGATTTGGGGTTAGGGTTTGGATTAGAGTTGGTATTAGGGTTAGGGTTGGCATTAGGGTTACGCTTGGGATTAGGGTTAGGTTTGGGATTAGGGTTAAGGTTAGGGTTGTGATTAGGGGTGTATTGGGATTAGGGTTAGGTTTGAGGTTAGGGTTGAGACTAGGATTAGGGGTGTGTTGGATTTAGGGTTTTGATTAGGGTTATGGTTAGGGTTGACATTAGGGTTGTTTTGGGGTAAGGGTTGTGATTATCGCTAGGGTTAGTGATTAGGATTATGGATCGGGTTGGGATTAGGGTTAGGGGTGTGTTGGGGTTATGGTTCGAGCTACAATTTGGGGGTTTCCACTGTTTAGTTACATCAGGGGGTCTCCAAACACGACAGCCAATTTTGCGCTCAAAAAGTCAAATGGTGCTCCCTCCCTTCTGAGCTCTGCCGTGCGCCCAAACAGTGGGTTACCCCACATATGGGGCGTCAGCGTACTCAAGATAAATTGGACAACAAATTTTTGGGGTCCAATTTCTCCTGTTACCCTTGTGAAAATAAAAACTTGGGGGCTACAAAATCTTTTTTGTGGAAAAAATAATTTATTTTCACGACTCTGCATTCTAAACTTCTGTGGAGCACTTGGGCATTCAAAGTTCTCACCACACATCTAGAGATAAGTTCCTTGGGGGGTCTAGTTTCCAAAATGGGGTCACTTATAGAGGGTTTCTACTGTTTAGGTACATCAGAGGCTCTGCAAACGCAACATAAAGCCCGCAGACCATTCTATCTAAGTCTGCATTCCAAAACGGCGCTCCTTCCTTCCGAGCTCTGCCGTGCGCCCAAACAGTGGTTTACCCCCACATATGGGGTACCAGCATACTCAGGACAAATTGGACAACAACTTTTGGGGTCCGATTTCTCTTGTTACCTTTGTGAAAATAAAAACTTGGGGGCTAGAAAATCTTTTTTGTGGAAAAAAAAATATTTTTTATTTTCACGACTCTGCATTCTAAACTTCTGTGAAGCACTTGGGCATTCAAAGTTCTCACCACACATCTAGATAAGTTCCATGGGGGGTCTAGTTTCCAAAATTGGGTCACTTGTGGGGGGGTTTCCACTGTTTAGGCACATCAGGGGCTCCCCAAACGCGACATGGCGTCCAATCTCAATTCCAGCCAATTCTACATTGAAAAAGTAAAACGGCACTCCTTCTCTTCCAAGCTCTGCGGTGCGCCCAAACAGTGGTTTACCCCCACATATTGGGTATCGACGTACTCAGGAGTAATTGCACTACAACTTTTGTGGTCTAATTTCTCCTGTTACCCTTGTGAAAATAAGAATTTGTGGGCAAAAATATCATTTTTGTGTAAACAAAGGCGATTTTTTATTTTCACGGCTCAACATTATAAACTTCTGTGAAGCACATGGGGGTTTAAAGTGCTCACCACACATCTAGATAAGTTGGTCTAGTTTCCAAAATGGTGTCACTTGTGGGGGGTTTCCACTGTTTAGGCACATCAGGGGCTCTCCAAACGCGACATGGCGTTTAATCTCAATTCCTGCCAATTCTACATAGAAAAAGTAAAACGGCGCTCCTTCACTTCCAAGCTCTGCGGTGCGCACAAACAGTGGTTTACCCTCACATATGGGGTATCAACGTATTCAGGAGAAATCGCACAACAACTTTTGTGGTCTAATTTCTCCTGTTACCCTTGTGAAAATAAGAATTTGTGGGCAAAAATATCCTTTTTGTGTAAACAAAGGCGATTTTTTATTTTCACGGCTCTACGTTATAAACTTCTGTGAAGCTCTTGGGGGTTCAAAGTGCTCACCACACATCTAGATACCGTATGTTCCTTAAGGGGTCTAGTTTACAAAATGGTGTCACTTGTGGGGGGTTTCCACTGTTTAGGCACATCAGGGGCTCTCTAAACGTGACATGGCATCCAATATCAATTCCAGCCAATTCTGCATTGAAAAAGTCAAACGGCGCTCCTTCACTTCCAAGTTCTGCAGTGCGCCCAAACAGTGGTTTACCCCCACATATGGGGTATTGACGTATTCAGGAGAAATTGCATAACAAAATTTATGGTTACATTTCTGTTTTTACACTTTTTTTTTTAAATTCGTTTATTAGTAACAGAATCAATTATGTTACATACAATGTACAGTTAGATTAAGAAACATAGCAAGTAGCATATAAAATGTATACATTAGATATGTAATAAAAGGTACTTCAATCCACAATCAGTGTTATCTTGTATTTGTTGCAAGCCATAACTTCGTAGTAACATATACATTGCATAGGTAAGGGGAAAAAAACCTAAGACTCTTAAATTAAGTCTATATCTACTCTAGTTGCTAACTAATACGCCGCGTAACCTCATGCCTCTCCCCCCATGCAATGTCCCAGGCCACCACCAAAGAAGAAACCACCCTGAAATCTCTAAAGGGTGAGATGGGAAGAGTTCCATCGGCCCCATATCTTATCAAATTTTCCCGTACAGCCTCTGTTCTGGTATAACGTGCGTTCATACGGGATAACTGAGTTAACCAAGTCAATCCAGGCTCTTCTAGATGGACAGGAGTTCCCCATCCACCTCAGTGCTAATACCTTACGGGCCATAAAAAGCGCCTCTCGCAGAAAGATACCAGTGTAGTGATCCCAAGTCTCCTCCTCCCACACTCCAAATATGCACATTAACGGGTCAAGGGGAACAGGTATCAGTAGCAATGATGTTTATAGTGATGTCACTTCCCTCCAGTATTGAAGAATTATAGGACATCCCCATATCATATGTACAAAGTCTGCATCTGACGAATGACACCTCACACACTCTGATGTTTGGAATCGACCCATTTTAAAAAGACGTATCGGGGTTAGATATGCTTGATGTAATATATATAGCTGAGTCATCCTATTGTTAACGGACGGGGATACTTTAACCGGAGATTCAAGGATATCCTCCCAATCCTCCCCCTGCATATTGGAAAGCAGTACCCCCCATTTCTCCTTAATGGAGTTGACAGTGGCTGCGGTTCCCGAAGATAGCATATAGGTGTATAAGGAAGAGATAAGACCCTGGGGGCCCTGCGGCTTAAGGATTCCTATCAAGGGTAAAGAAGATATAGCCCGACCTGTGCCTACGTGTCGCATATATGTTTGAACGGCTGACCTCAGTTGTAAGTACCGGAAGAATTGGGATCTTGGTATATCATATTTGGTTTGCAATTGCTCAAAAGACGAAAAGATCCCTCCATCATACAAATCACCTATTGAAAAAACCCCATGCCTCATCCAGAAATCTGCCGATGGGTGATTCAGTAAAGTGGAGAAATAACTATTGTTCCATAGAGGCATCTCTGCTATAACATCTACATAACCCGTGATTTTTTAAATTTGTTTCCAAACTAAACGCGCCAGCAGGAGCAGGGGTAGTAGCCGGGGAACGCTAACTTTTTTTCCCTCCAAAAAGTTTAATGGGCAATCAATTTGAGCCGAGTGGATTAAATGATTTTCTGAATTGGGGAGGCAATTATTGGGCATCCACTGACAGAGAGCTTTTGCCTGACCGGCCAAGTAATATAAATAGAAATCCGGAAGCGCCGCTCCTCCTCCCTGTTTTGGCCTCTGCAGTGTAGACAGTTTGAGCTTAGGTCTAGATTTCCCCCATATGAAGGTGGTAAGTTGAGAGTTTAGTGTCGCGAAAAAGGACCTAGGCACCGGCGCGGCACTGTGTTGGAGGCAGTAACTGAGTTTGGGAAGCAAAATCATTTTAATTAAATTAATACGACCAGCCACTGATAAAGGGAGTTTGCTCCAGGCCGCGAACTTAGATTTGACTATTTCTAATAGTGGAAATATATTGAGATGCAAGTCAGTTCTACCATGCTGACATATGTATATACCCAGATATTTAAAACTAGACACAACAGGAAGGGGGGACAAGGTTTCTAAATCAGGTATTGGAGAGTGGGAAAGGGGCATCAACGCAGATTTGTCCCAGTTTATATATAGACCTGAATATCTACTAAAGTTATCTATAGTGGCTATCACCCGCGGCAGTGTTTCCTCCACCTGATCCATAAATATTACCATGTCGTCAGCATATAGGCCAATGGTATCCACCCGATCAGCTATGTGTATTCCTCTAATGGCAGGAGAGGATCTTATTTGTATCGCCAGTGCTTCCAATGCCAGGGCGAAGAGGGCCGGGGAAAGAGGGCATCCCTGACGCGTCCCCCTATACAAAGAAAAGGATTTAGAGATGGAGCCATTTATAATAATCCGGGCCCTAGGTTTCATATACAGTAGTCCCACCCATTTAAGAAATTTATCACCAAAGCCGTACTTTTTCAAACATGCTAATAAAAAGGGCCACTCAAGGGAGTCAAAGGCCTTGGCCGCGTCCAGCGACGCCAGTGCCCAAGAGTTATCCGATACCAGTGAGCTATATTGGACCACCGATTGGACCCGTCTAATGTTAATGGAAGTATTTTTACCAGGCATGAAGCCTGTTTGGTCTGGGTGAATAAGGTTTAGTATAATCGAATTCAGCCTGGTGGCCAGGATCTTAGTGAAGACCTTATAATCTACATTGACCAGTGATATGGGCCGATAAGATCCACAATCCAGTGGGTCCTTCCCCTCCTTCTTGAGTATAACGATATTCGCCTCATAGAAGGTGTCTGGCATAGAGTCTCCTCCCTGCATCCCCTGGTACACCCTCAATAGGAGTGGAGCTAAAATATCATGATATTTTCTATATAATTCAACGGGAAAACCGTCCGGACCAGGAGCTTTACCAGAGGCCATATCCGCCAAAGCTTGCTTGACCTCCTCCAGGGTGAACTCAGCGTCCATAAAGGCGCGCTGAGCTGGGTCTAATTCAGGGAATGTCACATCTGATAAATACTCTAAGTTACCCAGGACATCAAAGTCACACTTAGATGTGTACAACGACTCGTAATAGTCTTGAAAACAATGAAGAATTTCCTCTGTTGAGGATACTATTGAGCCATCTGGTGTTCAAATTTGCAATATAGTATTGGATACATTATGTTGTCGTACCAGGAAGGCTAAAAATTTACTAGCTTGATTTCCCATCTCAAAGAAGGACTGGCGAGCAAAAAATAATTTACGTTTAGATTTCGTGTCTATGTGTTGGTCATATAGCCTCTGAGAAGTTTGCCACGCAAGTCTGTTACTATTAGTTGGACTAGATACAAATACCGACTCAGAGTCCTTCAGCTGTCGCTCCATCTCATCGTCCTCTCTCGAGGTCGCTCTTTTTATGTACGATATCGTAGAAGATAAACACCCTCTTAAATATGCCTTAAGGGCATCCCAAAATATATTAGTGTTCTGGGGTCCAGAATGAGATGAGAGGAAGCACTTTAACTGTCCCACAGTTCTATCACTTGAGTCAATTAATTTAAGCCAGAATGGGTTTAATTTCCAAACTATATTGTCACTGGATTGCCCAAATTTGAGTTTGAGAATGACCGGGCTGTGATCAGATATTCCCCTGTTACCATGCTCAATATTGTCTACCCATGTTGCCAACTCCCTTGATCCAAATATATAATCCAGGCGGGAAAGAGTACGTCTGGTAGATGAATGACAAGTATAACCTTTTACCCCAGGATGACGTATCCTCCATAAATCCAACCATCCACTCCCTTCCATAAACAGAGCCAGCTGGGATGATGCCTGAGAGGTTGGTTCCCCTACCGACTCTCCACCCACTCTCAGTCGGTCAAGGTGATTATCCATAACTAGATTGAAATCTCCCATACATATCACATTCGCATCTGGGAAACTCAGGGCAAAACTCATTGCCTTTCTAAGAATAGATACACTAGCTGGCGGGGGGTTATAAATACATAATATGACATTCTCGAGAATTAATTGACGCATGGACAAAGACAAACCGGCCTTCAGAATCTCTCCTAGCCTCTCTCACCTCCCACCTGACATCCCTATGAATCAGTAGTGAGACCCCTCTGGAATAACTGGTGTGAAACGTGTGTATGGACCATTGTACCCATGGTTTTTGTGTACACCGAGCCGTATCTCTAGTTAAGTGTGTCTCCACCAGCGCCACTATGTGAGGATAGTAGCGTTTAATCAGCGAAAATACTTTGATCTTTTTCTGAGGAGACTTAATACCACGCACATTCCAGGTCATGCATATCAGCTCAGACCCCATACTCGCTCATCAAGATATAATAACACACAGGAGAAGAGCTGCTGTCCAGGTAAGGCCTAGGAACAACACACGGAGGGCAAGAGAACCATTGGCGGCGATTTCTACCCTCGCTAAACTCAGCGTCCGGTATTGTTGTTAAGTTGACATCCACAAAAAGAGCTCTATTACGCATTTGCTAGTATAAATGTATTAGGGTTTCTTTGTATTGGGGATTTTGTGGACCCGAAGCCATTCAGCCGCCTCCTCCGGATTAGTGAAAAAGATAGATGAGCCCTCATAAACAACTCGAAGGCGAGCTGGATAAATCATGGAGTATATGACATTCTGGTCTCTCAGTTGTTTTTTAACCTCCATGAATTTCGCTCGCTGTTTCTGAAGCTCCATTGAAAAATCCAGAAAGATTGATATTGTGGCGTTGTGGAGTTTAATGGGACTTTTTTGTCGCGCCAGTCGTAAAATGGTGTCCCTGTCTTTGCAGTTGAGAAGACGCGCCAAGAGCGGTCTTGGCGGAGCTCCGGGAGGGAGGGGTCTTGTGGGGACCCTATGAGCCCTCTCCACAGCGAATGTTGAGGAGAATTCACCCCCCAGAGAAGTTTTAAGCCAATCTTCCAGAAATTCCTCCGGTTGTTGTCCATCCGTTCGCTCCGGCAGACCAATGATTCGAATATTGTTCCGACGTAGTCTATTCTCTAGATCATCTGCTTTCTGTTTCCAAGCATTTATTGAGCCAGCCACCTTTGTCAGTTTAGTTTCCATAGGCACGATGGTATCTTCTATTTGTGAAACTCTCGTTTCAACCTCTGTGATGCGTCCTCCCATAGTTTGCATGTCTTGTCTGAGACGGCCCACTTCAGTGTGCACATCTTCTATTTTTTCAGTGAGAGAAGATCTGGTTAGAGAGATAGCCTGCATTAGCTGTTCAGAGGCTTGCTTAAGGGTTAACTCATCCTGTTCCCCCTCCTCATTACTATCAGAGGGACGGCCTTTACGTTGTGTCTGTGAGGAGCTACCCCGAAGAGTCCGCACGCCCTCCGAGGAGTGCTCTCTGGCAAATTTTTTGAGTCTGTCAGCGGCTCCTGATCCCTTGGCGTGCTGCATGGTTGCCATGAAAGAGAGGGGCAGGAGAACGGCCCGTTGTATATTAAGAAGTGGTGCAGAAATAAAGGCAGCAAAGGTCCGCAGGGAGCTGTATATGCTTAAAGGACGTTATTAGGCAGTCCTAAGACACTAAATGTATCTAATAAGTCCGGAGAGGGGGAGAAATCCCACAGTGCAGACAGAAGGGGCAATAGGAGGGAGGCCAGACCCTCCAAACTACAAGCACCAGTGGGGACAGATGTCTCTCAGACAGGGGAACACAGGGCCCAATCTTTCAGGGCGCTCACTGCTTGTCCCCTCCACAAAAGATCCAGGATGTGTGCTCACCTTCCCAATAGTGCTGCAGACGTGGATTTCTGCGCACCGTCTCCACTGTCAGAGAGCGCGCTTATGCGTAGGTTGCCTCCGCTGCTGACACCGCCTTGCAGGACTCTCCGTTCAGCACCCCAAAGACTGCCTCCTGCAGCATGCACACCGGAGATCCCCGACTACCGGGGGGAAGATAAGAGGTCGGCGCCGCTCTGTGGTATCAGGGCGCGCGCCTGCAAGATGGCCGCCGCCTCAATCCGGTCCTCGTGCTTCCGCAGACTCCACTGACCTCCGTTCTCCTGCAGCGTGCACACCAGAGGTTCCCAGAACACCGGGGGGAGTCCCCGGCACTGATGGAAGTTTGGCGCCGCTCTGTGTGTCAGAGCGCGCGCCTGCAAGATGGCCGCCGCTTCACTCCGGTCCTTGTGCACCCGCAGGTTCCACCAGCCTCCGCTCTCCTCCACACTCCCCCGTTCTTCCACTGGTGCCAGGTACCTTCCAAGGTCCAGAGGGACCATAAATCAGTCCAAAAACCCGGGCAGAATGGGGTCTAAGTATCAGGATTTCTGCAGGATAGTAGGAGCTCTCCCTGGGTACGTCTGTCTCCTTCAGCTACATAGCCACACCCCATTCTGTTTTTACACTTGTGAAATTGAGGAATTGAGATAGGACGCCATGTCACGTTTAGAGAGCCCCTGATGTGCCTAAACAGTGGAAACCCCCCACAAGTGACACTATTTTGTAAACTAGACCCCTTAAGGAACTTATCTAGATGTGTGGTGAGCACTTTGAACCCCCAAGAGCTTCACAGAAGTTTATAACGTTGAGCCATGAAAATAAAAAAAATCGCATTTTTTCTACAAAAATGATCTTTTTGCCCCCAAATTTTTATTTTCACAAGGGTAACAGGAGAAATTAGACCACAAAAGTTGTAGTGCAATTTCTCCTGAGTACGTCGATACCCAATATGTGGGGGTAAACCACTGTTTGGGCGCACAGCAGAGCTTGGAAGAGAAGGAGTGCCGTTTTACTTTTTCAATGTAGAATTGTCTGGAATTGAGATTGGACGCCATGTCGCGTTTGGAGAGCCCCTGATGTGCCTAAACAGTGGAAACCCCCCCACAAGTGTCCCCATTTTGGAAACTAGACCCCCCATGGAACTTATCTAGATGTATGGTGAGAACTTTGAATGCCCAAGTGCTTCACAGAAGTTTAGAATGCAGAGTCGTGAAAATAAAAAATATTTTTTTTCCACAAAAAAGATATTGTAGCCCCCAAGTTTTTATTTTCACAAGGGTAACAGGAGAAATTGGACCGCAAAAGTTGTTGTCCAATTTATTCCGAGTACACTGATGTGCCATATGTGGGGGTAACCCACTGTTTGGGCGCACGGCAGAGCTGAGAAGGGAGGGAGCACCATTTGACTTTTTGAGCGCAAAATTGGCTGTCGTGTTTGGAGACCCTCTGATGTAACTAAACAGTGGAAACCCCCCAATTCTAGCTCCAACCCTAACCCCAACACACCCCTAACCCTAATCCCAACCCGATCCATAATCCTAATCACTAACCCTAACGATAATCACAACCCTTACCCCAAAACAACCCTAATGTCAACCCTAACCATAACCCTAATCAAAACCCTAAATCCAACACACCCCTAATCCTAATCTCAACCCTAACCCTAATCCCAATACACCCCTAATCACAACCCTAACCTTAACCCTAATCCCAAACCTAACCCTAATCCCAAGCGTAACCCTAATGCCAACCCTAACCCTAATACCAACTCTAATCCAAACCCTAACCCTAATCCCAACCCTAATCCTAACTTTAGCCCCAACCCTAACCCTAGCCCTAAGGCTACTTTCACACTTGCGTCGTTTGGCATCCGTCGCAATCCGTCGTTTTGGACAAAAAATGGATCCAGCAAATGTGCCCGCAGGATGCGTTTTTTGCCCATAGACTTGTATTGCCGACGGATCGTGACGGATGGCCACACGTCGCGTCCATCGTGCACTGGATCAGTTGTGTTTTGGCGGACCGTCGGCACAAAAAAACGTTCAATGTAACTTTTTTTGTACGTCGCGTCCGCCATTTCTGACCGCGCATGCGTGGCCGTAACTCCGCCCCCTCCTCCCCAGGACATAGATTGGGCAGCGGATGCGTTGAAAAACTACATCCGCTACCCACGTTGTGCACAATTTTCACAACGTGCGTCGGTATATCGGGCCGACGTATTGCGACGGCCCCGTACCGACGTAAGTGTGAAAGAGGCCTAACCCTAAATTTAGCCCCAACCCCAACCCTAAATTTAACCCCAACCCTAACCCTAAATTTAGACCCAACCCTAACCCTAGCCCTAACCCGAATTTTAGCCCCAACTGCTCTTCTCCTGCCGGCCGGCAGATGGCGATAGATGGCGGGCGCACTGCGCATGCGCCCGCCATTTTCTTTTCCCCGGCAGCCAGGAGGAGCAGCAGGAGGACCCAGGGACATCGGTGAGTATAATAGGGTCCCGAATAACCCTATTTCTCTGTCCTCTGATGTGCGATCACATCAAAGGACAGAGAATTACACATTACTTTTTTTTTTTTTTTGCGGTCGCCGGTAAACAGTTAATTACCGGCGATCGCAAAACAGGGATCGGTAAAACCGACCCCGATCATGTTCTTTGGGGTCTCGGCTACCCCCAGCAGCCGAGACCCCAAAGCTTCTCCCGCACTGCTCCATCGGGAGCCACGAGGAGCACCGGGGGAGACAGGTAAGTATCGGGGGGCTACCTTGGACCCCATTTCTCTGTCCTCTGATGTGCGATCACATCGGAGGACAGAGAAATTTAAAAGAAATCACGTTTTGGTTTTTTTTGCGATCGCCGGTAAATGGTTAATTATCGGCGATCGCAAAAGCGGGGTCGGTAAAAACCGACCCGAATCATGTTCTCTGGGGTCTCTGCTACCCCCGGCAGCCGAGACCCCGGAGAAAATCCGACTCTGGGGGGCGCGATTTACTTATTCCACAGCGCCGTTAATTAACGGCGCTGTGGTTTAAGTACCCTTAGCGGCCGCCGTTAAAAGGCGTATCGGCGGTCGTTAAGGGGTTAATCCTATTATGCATTATTTGAATTGTTCTGCAAATTACAGCTGCATTGAAGCATATAGATAACATACCGTAGTTAGAGTTACAATTAAGGATACCGTCACACTATACGATTTACCTACGATCACGACCAGCGATATGACCTGGCCGTGATCGTAGGTAAATCGTAGTGTGGTCGCTGGGGAGCTGTCACACAGACAGCTCTCCAGCGACCAACGATGCCGAGGTCCCCGGGTAACCAGGGTAAACATCGGGTAACTAAGCGCAGGACCGCGCTTAGTAACCCGATGTTTACCCTGGTTACCAGCGTAAAAAAAAACAAACAGCACATACTTACATTCTGGTGTCCGTCAGGTCCCTTGCCGTCTCTGCTTCCCGCACTCAGTGACTGCCGGCCGTAAAGTGAAAGTGAAAGCACACGTCACCGCTGTGCTCTGCTTTCACTTTACGGCCGGCAGTCACAGTGCGGGAAGCAGACGGCAAGGGACCTGACGGACACCAGAATGTAAGTATGTGCTGTTTGTTTTTTTTTAGTTTTACGCTTGTAACCAGGGTAAACATCGGGTTACTAAGCGCGGCCCTGCGCTTAGTTACCCGATGTTTACCCTGGTTATAAGCGAACGCATCGCTAGATCGCATCGCTAGATCGGTGTCACACACACCGATCTAGCGATGACAGCGGGAGATCCAGCGACGAAAGAAAGTTCTAAACGATCTGCTACGACGTACGATTCTCAGCAGGATCCCTGATCGCTGCTGCGTGTCAGACACAGCGATATCGTAACGATATCGCTGGAACGTCACGAATCGTACCGTCGTAGCTATCGAAATGGCAGTGTGTGACGGTACCCTAAGACCTAGGGTAACTGATTCCAGTATTAGTGGATTTGAATTCTTTGAGAGATGATCCAATCATATTAGAGAAAAGACATTTGGGGCCCACAAAAGCAATATGATCCCACTATATGAATGGAAGATACATTAGCCATTTGGCCAGACACATGCATAGGATTTATGCTTATGGGTTAAAAATTATCTTTTAAAAACCCTATAACTCAAGATCTCAAATGTAACCATGTTATCTATTTGCTTTAATGCGGCTGTAATTTTCTGTACATAGGCAGAACAAGCAATGCATAACAGGATGACTAAACATTAGGAATGGTGTGACTAATCAGACTTTCCAACAAAACAGTAGTAACACTATACCATGCAAACGTGAAAATATGAAATTTTGAATTGCATTACTGCTATAGAAAATATGAAAACTCGAGAATACTTAGCGCATATATTAGCCTATTCATTTGTACCCGATAGCTGCGATAAGGCCATTCTCATTGCTGGGACATATCCTATTGGGACTCCTCTCATGATAGCCTACCTTTATATAAGATAGGATTCTGCCTATGTATACAAATATCAAAAGACTGACCACCAATTCCAATCAGAAATCAGGTGTGCACAGGTGCTTAATAAGAGTGGCCATCTCCATATATGACTAACAATTTACAAGATTACAGCAGGATCCTACCTTCCCATACAAATGTAGGCTACCAGCCCATCAGAGGAGTTTCAAATAGGATAGGTCCCAGTAACGAGAAACACCTTATCGCAGCTGACTGGTACACATGAACTGGCAAATTTATGCGCTAAGTATTCTCAGTTTATCATACACCGCTCAAAAATAAAGGAAACACTGAAATACCACATCCTAGATATCACTTAAATATTCCAATTACAAATCTTTATTCATTACATAGTGGAATGTGGCAAGAACAATAAAACATAAAAATGATCAATGTAAATCAAAATTAGTATCCCATGGAGGACTGGATATGGAATGATACTCAAAATCAAAGTGGAAAATCAAATTACAGAATGATCTAAAATCAGAGAAAATGCCTTAAGACAAGGAAATGATGTGCAGCAGTGTTTGTGACCTCCATGTACCTTTATGACCTCCCTACAATGCCTCAGCATGCTCCTGGTGAAGCTGCGGATGTTCTCCTAATGGATCTCCTCCCAGACCTCAATTAATGAATCAGTCAACTCCTTGACAGTCTGTGTGGTGGATAGAAAGTGACATGATGTCACCACAAAAACACTAGTGCATGCCCTTATCATCTACCGCCTTGACTACTGCAACCTCCTACTCTCTGGTCTCAACTCCAGCACTCTGGCACCACTCTAATCCATCCTACACTCTGTTGCCCGACTAATATACCTGTATCCCCACTATTACCCAGCCTCTCCATTATTCCAAGCCCTTCACTGGCTTCCTATCGCCCAGAGACTCCAGTTCAAAACCCTTACACTAACATACAAAGCCATCCACAACCTGTCTCCTCCATACATCTGTGACATGGTCTCCGGGTACTTACCTACACGCAACCTCCGATCCTCCTCTCAAGACCTCCTTCTCTACTCCCCACTCATCTCTTCTTCCCATAACCGCATCCAAGACTTCTCCCATGCTTCCCCCATACTCTGGAGCTCTCTACCCCAACACATCAGACTCTCGCCTACCATAGAAATCTTCAAAAACAACCTGAAGACTCACCTCTTCCGACAAGCCTACAGCCTGCAGTGATCCTCAACCTACTGAACCACCGCACAACCAGCTCTACCCTCTGCTAGTGTATCCTCAGCCATCCCCTGCAGACAGTGAGCCCTTGCGGACAGGATCCTTCCTCCTTATGTACCTGTGTGCCTTGTTTTTTGCTCATGTTTAATGTATTTGTCTATATTTGCCCCCTTTTCACATGTAAAGCGTCATGGAGTAAATGGCGCTATAAAAATGTATATTAATAATAAAAAATAATAATAATGATGTGCTTGATTGGATTCAGGTCTGGGGCAGACGTGACAAGAGTCTGAAGACGCCATGGAGAATGTTCTGCTGCCTACAATAGTTATTTTTTTTTATTCACATCTTTTATAATTGTAACTGTTAAATGTGAAATCTGTACTTATATATAATGTTTGTTAAATAATTTGTGACCGTGCTATCCACCAATAATAATAATCTTTATTTATATAGCGTATTCCGCAGCACTTTACAATTTAGCACCAATTTTGTTACTCTATACAAAGACTGACCCCTATAAAAGGTCAAGACCGACATCATGCTTTTTGTATGTCTGAAGGAGTCAGTCCGACTCCGAAACGCGCTTAGTAAATAAATACCTCGTTATTGCAGACGCTATCTCTGGTCTCCCGGCGTTTGGCAGCGCTCATGAAGCCATGTTTCTTTTTCTTCCTACATTGACTAAACATACAGGTAGAAGAAGTACACTGTACACTCTCCCAGTGAAAGCTATCCGATAGCGTCCACTTGGATTTAATTAAAATTAACTCATTAGCTACCAAATACTTTGATTGCTAATATATTCGCAAGAGGCGAAAATAAAACATTTTTAATTCTGCTCTGTAGCCACTATTACATCATGTGTCCAGAAGTGCTTGAACGTTCAAAGAAATTAAAAAGGGGAAAGAAAAGCACCCTCACGTATTACCAACATAGGGTCCACCATCTCAAGAAAGATGAACTCTTGAAGGGCATTAATTAGAAACAAAGAAAATAGGGAGATGGTGGATCTCCCATCATTTTTCATTTTTGAACTAATTTTCATATTTATTTTTACCCCACTTTTTTACATTCACCACACATTCAATCATACATCACCTCTCAAACATTGTAAAGTGTTACCCAAAATAAGTCATTTCTGGTATGGATAGAGGAATTCCTATGGTCCCACGTGTTCCTCACTATATCCTATTAGAATGTTGTGTTTTCTGCTCTCCAGCATCTACCTGTGAAACTCTATTGTTCTCTGGGAGATAAAGCATAAATATTGATGAGTCCTCCAGTCATGCACACATAGACCAGTCCAGCAACACGCGCACCGCCGGAGAAACCTCGCACACCTTGACACCCACACACTCTCTAACTCTATCCTACCACTAGCATCCAAATACTCACTCCACGACACAGACACTAGTTTCTACAATGCCACTCTTGCATCAGCCATTGACTTGGTCGTCCCTGATATGCATAGCAGAGTGCGACAAATCAATAGACAACCCTGGCACAATAACATCAATAAAAAGCTTTGGCAAGTATCCAGAATTGCATAACAGCGTTGGAAGAAAACGCAATCGCAAGATGATTTCACTGCACTCAAACAAGTAACACCTGTATTCAAATCATCTCTCACCTCAGCTAACCAGGCCTATTTTACATTCCTCATATCTTCTTTATCCCACAACCCCAAACAGTTGTTCAACACTTAATTAACTCCCTCCTCTGCCCACCACTGCCCCGTCCAAGTTCCCTAATCATTGCGAGGACTTTGCTACACTTCAAAAATAAGATAGACCAAACAAGGCAAGTCTTTGTTGTCAAACCACCACAACCCCTTTGTGTACCAGACCAATGCCCTGACCCCATAACTTCCCTCTTGGGCTGGGTTCACATTGCGTTAGTGGCAATGCACTGACGGCATCCGTTGCATAGCGGCACTAACGCTATGTAACGGATGCGTTAGCGCACCCATTAACTGCCATTATGTAGCGCATCGCTAACACATGTCATAATCGGCATGCATTAGTGATGTTCCGTCATTCTGTGACGGACCCTCGGACGCAGTCTGCAGCGTTTTCGGGTCCGTCACCATAAACGCGATCTTTTTCGGCACTTGCGTTACCGCAGTCCGTTTAACGTATGCGTTGAATGGACTGCACTAACGCAATGTGAACCTAGCCTTAAAAAAATAAAAAAATAAATAAAAAAAATCACTGAAGGGGAGCTTGCTCATCTTCTCTACAAATCACACCTCACTACTTGACCCCATCCCATCCCACCTCCTCCCCATCCTCACCACAATACTAATTCCATCCCTAACCAATCTCTTCAACCCATCACTAACTTCTGGTACCTTCTTTCTGCTTTCAAACATGCCACAATCACACCCATCCCTTGACCAAGCGCTATGTCCAGCTATCGCCTCATATCTTTGCTCCCATTTGCTTCCAAACTCCTTGAGCAGCACGTCCATGCTGAACTTTCCTCTCAATTTGCATCTGAGGCTATGTGCACACGGTGCGGATTCGTGTGCGGATTTTTCCGAACAGTTTTGCAAAATCCGCAGGTATGCTCTGCGGATTACTTGCGGACTTACCACGGATATCCTGCGGTTTTTGTGTGGATTCCACCTGCGGCTTTACATTCTTTTGCACAAAGAATTGTCATGCTGCGGAAAATACAACACAGCGTTTCCATGTGGTATTTTCCGCAGCATGGGCACTGCGGATTTGGTTTTCCATAGGTTTACATGGTACTGTAAAACCTGATGGAAAACTACTGCCAATCCGCTGAGGATCCGCAGCCAAATCCGCACCCTGTGCACATAGTCTAACACTCTATTCAACATCCTACAATCTGGCTTCAGTCCCCACCATTCCACTGACACTGCCCTGACTAAAATTACTAACGACTTACTTACAGCCAATGCTAACAGACAATTCTCTATACTCCTCCATCTAAACCTGTCCTCTACCTTTGACACAGTTGACCACTGCCTCCTACTGCAGATCCTCTCTTCGTTTGGTGTCAAAGACCTTGCCCTATCTTGGATCTCCTATCTTACCAACAGCACATTTAGAGTTTCCTACTCCCATACTACCTCTTCATCTCGCCTCCTCTCTATTGGTGTCCCTCAAGGCTCTGTCCTAGGACCCTTACTCTTCTCAATCTATACACTCGGCCTGGGACAACTAATAAGGTCCTATGGCTTCCAGTATCATCTATATGCTGATGACACTCAAATCTTCCTCTCTGGCACCTCTCTGCTCTCCAGAATCCCAGAGTGTCCATCAGCCATATCCTCCTTCTCCTCTCGCTTCCTCAAGCTCAACGTGGACAAATCTGAACTAATTATCTTTCCTCCATCTCGCATATCTTCCCTACCTGAACTATCTATCAAAATAAATCAAATCACACTTTCCCCTGTCCCGAAAATCCGCTGCCTCGGAGTAACCCTTGACTCTGCCCTGTCCTTCAAACCGCACAACCAAGCTCTCGCCACCTCCTGTTGCCTCCAACTCAAAAATATTTCCAGAATCCATCCTTTCCTCAACCCTCACTTTAACAAAATGCTAGTGCATGCACCAATCATCTCCCACCTCAACTACTGCAACATCCTCCTTTGTGGCCTACCTTCTAACACTCTCGAACCCCTCCAGTCCGTCCTTATTGATGAGTCCTCCAGTCATGCACACATAGACCAGTCCAGCAACATGCACACCGCCCGACTAATTAATCTCTCTCCTCGCTACACTCCTGGTTCCCCTCTTTGCAAATCCCTTCACTGGCTCCCAATTTCCCAGCGTATCCAGTTTAAACTACTAACACTGATCTACAAAGCCATCCATAACCGGCTTTAATTCTAAGTGATGCCTTCGGGTCATGTGCATCGTCTCACTTGATTACATGATGTGACTTAGGAGATAAGTGCGATCACATGACAGTAACCAAGGATACCGGGTACAACTTCCGGGGAACTACGTCCGGCCATGCGCAGGATGACACTAAGGTACGCAGTTACAGCGGTTATGCACCCTCTCATTGCGGGAAACTGATTTCCTGCCACACCCCTGTAACTGTGAACAGGTGACTGCACTTAGAACTCTCCATAAACAGGCTCCCCTCCTGCTGTGTTCCTCAAGCACCCCTTCTGAGGAAGAATAGCCAAAACGCGCGTAAAAGTGGGTAAATATACTCATTGGTAACCCTGACCCAAGCATTGCGGAAAATGTTATTTTTGTAAGCACTAACCTCCCCTGGCCTGTCTGCAAACTTAAGGTTCGGATTAATGCTGTTATAGATTTATTCCCTATATCCATCCCTTCTGATCTGCAGCACAAGTTCAGGACATCTTCAAGCATTACTTTGAATTATTTCCACATCTCAAGTACTTGGCACTTTTGAAATATTGTTTTGCACCTTATGTACTATGCTGCTTTCTGAAATATCGGACATGACATTTGTCAACCATTGATAATAATTTTATTATAATAATAATTCTTTCTTATTTTGTTTTTGGAAGATCTTTGTTCTCTCTATTGGTTTTCAGCATTCAAAATAAGGCTGTAGACCCCATCTTGGGACTCCAAAGCTCCAATCTCAGAACCTTTGAGGTCCCAGCAGTCAGCCACCCAGCAATCAGCAAGCCAACTCCAAGCAAGTTATCGTATGCAAGGGGAATAACTTGTTACTTTGAAAATAACATTTAAGCTGTGGTGCTGGAAACAAGTGCTAGTTATAAGATCTGCATTAAATGGATAATGCTGTCATAAATTGAAAAGAAAAACAACTCACCTGTGGCCCTTAATTTCAGCCACGTCAGTCATCCCACCTACACTGAACCGGAAATACTCCCTGTTCAATGCACGGGCAATTGAGCGAGCAATACTCGTTTTTCCTACTCCGGGTGGTCCATAAAAGCAAAGGATCTTCCCCTGAGTACTTCCCCTGAGGTGACTCACAGCTATGAATTCCTAAAAAACAACAAAACAGCATGCATTATGATTAAAGCAAAACATAACATTTTAGGTGGCATTTACAGTCCTCAATGCCAAGATTATAAACACATGCGGATCTTCTTCCATAACAGTATCATTTCTATCTAAGTGCATTTGTCTTGGCAGTGCCAGATAGATATATACAGATACAAATATATCTGTTTATGTACAGTGGGGGGAAAAAAGTATTTAATTTCTTGCTGATTTTTTATGTTTGCCCACTGACAAAGACAAGAACAGTCTATAATTTTAAGTAAGAGGGCAAGGTATGGAATTGTACAAGCTGTGCGAGAGTACCTCAGGGTGCACCCACAGATTTAGGGTTTATGAAGGGAGTGACATACGGATTAACCCCTTTGAATTTCTCCTGCCCTGGAAGTGATTGGGAAAATTGTATGTGAATTTGTGCACTCGCGGCTGGGTAAGAGTTATCACCTCTACATAGAAAACTTTTACACCAGCATCCCAGTTATTCGCTGCGAGAGGTACTGTTGCATGAGGCACTTTACGAAAAAAAACAAAAAAACAAAGGCCTCCTCAAGCTGCTAAAAGGGCAACTGCTAAAAAAGGTCGAGAAAAGAACCAAATGCAGCAACAACATGCTGGTGGCCAAGTATAAGGACAAGAGGGATGTCCTTATCTCGACTACAATACACCATGACACCTTATTCACTGTCAGAGGTACCACAACAAAAGTCCCAAACCAAATTGTATCTTCGGTTATAATAAGTTTATGGAATGTGTAAATCACTCAGATCAGGTCCTCAAACCATACAGTGCCATGCGAAAAGCATGGTACAAAAAGTTGGCCATGCACCTTGTACATATGGCACCGTACAATGTTTCCTTCAATTTAAGGAGGTAATCGTCAAGGCTCTAATGTTTGGCAGTCAGGAAGGTGAAGGTCCTAGCATTTCTAAAACTGATGGTGCCCATATTGTACCAGAGCAACATGTGAGGTGCCCCAAACTTTGACACAGGGAAGAACACAGAAAAGGTTAAGAGTATGCTACAAAAGGGAAAAGCGAAAGGACACAATTTACCATTGTAAAGTCTTACTTGAGAAACCTGGTCTTTGCATTAATGATTGCTTCAAAGCATAACATATCAATGAACTGATCGAATTTGGTTCTATTCGGTTAAAACACCATCTATATATAGTCTAAGTTTCTCCCCACAACTTTAAACCCAGTTAATACAATTACATTATAAATCCATACACCAGTAATAACAAAATGATTATTATTATAATTATGCCCTTTGATAAATATCTTGATAAGTGTAGTTTCCAAAATGGTCACATGTGAGAGGATTTCTGCTGTTTTGGCACCTCAAAGGCTCTGCAAATATGAAACGGTTTCCGCAGACCATTCCATCAAAGTCTGCATTCCACATAGTCATGCCTTACTTTTGGAGCTCAGCAGTGTGCCCAAACAGTAGTTTTGAACCATATATGGGATATGCCTGACCTCAGGAGAAATTTAACAAAATATTTTAAGATCCAATTTCCCCTACTACACTTGTGAAAATAAAAAATAAAAAAAACTAGTGGGATCAGCTTTATTCTCATTTGCATAAAGACTAGAAGCAACGGAATGAAATGGGAGGAGACAGATATTTAAAAAAAAAGGGGGGTAATCGACAAGTGGAGCAGGCTGCCATGAGAGGTGGCAGGTTCTTCTTCAATGGAAGTCTTCAAACAGAAGCTGGAGAGACATCTGTTTGGGATGATTCAGTGAATACTGCATTGAACAGCGGGTTGGACCAGATAATCCTGAAGGTCTCTTCCAACTTGAACATTCTATGATTTTATGACATGGCTTCCGCAATCTATTGCAGCAAATTTTGTGCTCCAAAAGTCAAATGGTGTTCCATTCCTTCAGGGCCCTGCCGTGAGCCCAAACAGTAGTTTTCCACAACATAAGGGGTATATTATATTAAATATTATCTGCTTACTCAGGAGAAATTTTTTAACATTTTCTCTTGTTGTTAATAAACTTTTAACCTTTCTAATTTCCTAACAAAAAAAAGTATTTCAAATAATGGTGATGTAAAACAGACATGTAATAAATGTCATATTAACAATTGTGTGGCATATCTATCTAGTTTAACCCGTTTACTCCCACAAGTCTGATTGCACAATTTTTTAAACATTTTTTCTTCTTAGGAAGTTATAGGGTTTAAAAGTTGACCAGCGATTTCTCATTTTTCCATCAAAATTCTCAAAACAATTTTTCTCTTTCGCTTCATTGGGGACACAGGAAACCATGGGTGAATGCTGCTGCCACTGGGAGGTTGACACTATGCAATAAAAGGGTTAGCTCCTCCCCAACAGTATATACCCACCAACTGGCAGAAAGCAGTTTTAGCTTCATGTCAGTAGGAGGTGGACACAGGGTTGCCCTCAGCCCCGATTCTACCTTAGGTTTTTTTTGTGTTTTATTAATGATTTCTATTTTTCAGATACAGCTTGTGATCTGGGCAACTGAGTATTTGGTCACTCTGCTCTTCCCCAGAGACTGAGAGCACAGTGTGGGATTGCACTACTACTGTACCCTCTCATATCTACCAGGCAGGACCCCATGCCTCCTAACACATCAACAGTGTTTAGGGCATCCACAAGAGAGAAGATGCAGACTGGTCCTTGCCACTACCCCCTGCACCGCCTAGTCCGCCTGCCCTCCAGAGCCAGTCATGCAGGGTAGGAAGACGCAATCTTTGCCGGACAGCCACCGAAGATGTTCAGTAGCCCAGAGGTCTACACGCAAGCCCATCTTCCATCACTAATCTTCGAAGAGGGATGCGGGGTCTTCAGGACAGGTATTCCATGCAGCAGTACAGGCAGCTCCTCTCAAAAAAAAAAAAAAAAATTCCATTAAGGATTAGAGGCCAGGGGTTAGTCTGCTGCATTCCAGTCTCATCTCCAGCTCCCTCTGCTGCCCGAGGTGCCTACCGCGTCATCCCTCTCCCCCCTGCGGCTCCCCGGCTCAAATTTAGCCCCCGTCTCCTACTTCGGCCTACAACAGGGGTAGGTCACACCCTCAGCAAGCCTGCACTGATGCTCCGCGAAGCTCCGCCCACCAGCCAATCTGAGTGGTCCTCTCTCCCTGGTCCTGGCATTGCTGCGCGCCCTTTTCTCCAACCCTCCTCCCTCTCTGCCTCACCGAGCGGGAATTCTGCGCATGCTTTCAGGCTCCACCCACAACTCGGTTCCATCTCTATGCTAACTACAGTCTCATCCCTGCGGCCCTCGGACCCCAGCCTAATACATCTGGGACTCTGCCTATCGCTCTGCTTGGCCAGGATCCAGGTCTGTAAGCTCTGTCACGAAGGGGGGGAGGGGGAGGGGTCAGCTCTCATTCCCGGCAGCTCCCCCTGGCACATATTCTCCCTCTTTTATCCTATGTCTAACTCTATGGAGTCTCACTTCCAGCCAGGGGCGGACTGGGCTGGGTGGCAGAGAGGCATTTGCCCCCCAGGCCGGTTAATTATCAACAGACAGCCCCGCACTCCCTCCCCGCAGCATGTATTGTCTATTCAAGACTATTTGGCTGCGGCCACACACAGCTGACAGCGGGCTGGACACTTCACACACTGTGCAGTCTGAGACTGCGTTGCTATGACACCCGTCTCACTGGGATTGGATGAGCGAGCCGGCTGGGGTCCACACAGGGTTCAGAGGCGTGTTGTGTACAGCGTGCTACGTAATCACACCTCTGAACCCTGAGGCTGGGCGTGAAGACATCCAGCCGACACCATTACAGTGCCACAGGCAGCAGCTTTTGACTGGAGAGAAAACTAGTGTATATAGTGGTCCCACACTCCACTCCCACACTCCCTGCTGCCCATGCCTGCACCCTGCCCTAGGGTTAGTGAAGTAGTGATGTGTCTGAAGGATCCCAGAGGAAGAGCAGGCTGTTTGATGTGAGGGACTGGGAGCTGAGCCTAATTTTTTTTCCCCTGCTGTTTGTCTATGGTAGCTTCCTCCTACCTGACTGGGGGTTGGGAGGGGTGGAGGAGGAGACTTAGAGCAGTGTTTACAAGTTGGGAATGCTTGACTTGTCCCATCCTTTCTTAACCCCTTAGTGACAGAGACAAATTTTAAAAATCTGACCAGTGTCACTTTATGTGGTAATAACGCTCGAAGGCTTCAACAAATCAAAGTGATTTTGAGACTGTTTTTCCATGACACATTATACTTTATGATGATGATAAATTTAGGTTGATATGTTTTGTGTTTATTTATAAAGAAAATATCAGAAATCTGAAAAATGTATAAAAAAAATAGCAATTTTCAAACTTTGAGTGATTATCCCTTTAATTCAGATAGTCATACAATAGTAGAACATTAAGGCTGTGTGCACATGTTGAGTTTTTTTCACGATGAAAACACAAACTCTTACAAAACGCTTCCCATTATTTTTAATTGAATTCCACATTGTTGTGTCCATGCTTTTTTTTTCTGCGAAAAAACGTATCGCGGAAAAAAACACAATACGTTCATTAATTTTGCGGAATTTTGGAGGATTTGCCGTTATATTATTGTATTGGGAAGATCCTAAAATAAATACGAGAAAAACGCAAGAGGATTTCCTGCAAAAGGAGTCCGGTTTTAATCAGGAAAATTCTGCAAATATTCTGCAACATGGGCACATAGCCTTATAAATAATATTTCCCACGTTTGCTTTACATCGGCACCATTTGTAAAACTTTGTTTTGTGTTATTAGCAATTTAGTAGGTTTACAAATGTAGCAGTAATTTTTAATTTTTTCAAGGAAATTTCCAAAATAATTTTTTTAGGGGCCTATCCAGGTTTGAAGTGACTCTGGGGGTACTATATATTGGAATACACCCAAACTGATACCATTTTAAAAACAACACCTCCTCACATAAGGAAAATTGCTGACAGGTAGTTTATTAACCCTTCAGGTGCTTTTAAGGAATTAATACAAAGTGGCATGATAGGAATGAAAAAGTTGATTTTTACCACCTAAATGTCAGACTTTTTAACAGGTCAGTGTAGCCGACAGACTCT
Organism: Ranitomeya imitator; assembly: GCF_032444005.1. Taxonomy (NCBI): domain Eukaryota; kingdom Metazoa; phylum Chordata; class Amphibia; order Anura; family Dendrobatidae; genus Ranitomeya; species Ranitomeya imitator. The sequence goes on from NC_091282.1 coordinate 581,118,938, forward strand.
AAGGCCGTTATTTGGCTGTGAATTGCCATGACAAACATCAGGACCACACAATCATGATCTCAGGATGCCGATGGGGATAAAGAGGGAGAAGCCACACTCTTTTAAACATTTATATGACAGTCGTTATTGACAGCAGCATCTAAGGGGGTTAAACAGATAAGGACGGTGACAACACGGATCGTGGCTGATGCAGCAAATTGTCAGCTATAGTGTCCAGTTGACGACTGCTGGATTGTCTCCTGTATGGTGATGCTATTCTCTTATATCTTAGGTCAGTTAAAAGACGTATCGGCAAGGGGACGTGGCCTGGACCTCACGCTGATCAGACGGGTCTGGAAGGAGCTCCCAGGACCCCATTAATTTGAGACCCCAAACCTGCACCTAACCTCCTATAAATACCCCTCAAGACCGGAGAACATAAGGCCCTTAACCTTGTTCCACCTTGAGTCTGCGCCGGGAGAGGCCTTGTGACGACGGGACGCTGGATAGTGTCTGAAGCATTTTGGGGGAGGTCGGGATCGCGGGACCAGCGCTGGCGCGTGAGGCAAGGAGGGAGACTGCGGCACAGCATGGAGAGGATCCGGTGAGTGTGGGGGTGCTGACGGAGCAGGTGGAGGACACTTACCGCTGCGGCGGCCATCTTAACATCGGAGCTGCTGAGAGCTGGTCGGCTCGCGGTCCGGGCCGTCTGAAGTGCGTCCCTGCTCCCCTTCTCTATTGTCCCTTCACGTTTCGCTGTCTTATATCAGACTCGCCTGTCCCAGGTGGAGGGTTTGGGGATGTTCTTGGGCAAGGCTGTGGTGGCTTCATCTTGGCTTCTCCTCCTCCAGGGGGGGTCTCCCTTTTGGCGCCAAACGCCGCCATCACACAGGCGAGCAGGTTCATTCCTGAAGACAACGTTACACCAGCTGATTTACTCAGAACACATAAGACTCCAGGTCATATCCCTACTTGGGTGGGAATTTCTAAAAGGGGAGAGGTGTTTGCTGTTGTGGGAGCTGGCTATCTGATGCAGACACTTCTGCCTCACAAGTCCCACATTTTTTTTTCATTTTTGGTAAAATAAATGACGTAATTCAAAACTACGTCACGCAAAAAATAAAGCCCTCATATGGCTATTTCGATGAAGAAAAAAAATGTATGGCTCTTGGAACGAGGGTGGTGAATAAAAAAAGAAAAAAAATCCAAGTTCTTAAGGAGACCAATAAGAATAAATTAAGTATTCTTCTTCATATTCCCATTTGTCCATTATCAGATTCTGAACATTCTCACGTATGTGAATTGCAGATTTCCTTTTGGATCGTAAAACCGCTAAACATCTTGTCTTGAACTGCATGTATCATCTTTACCTCTTTCACATCAATGGTGCTTCTCACAGCGCTAAGTAACTCTTCCAAGTCTTTAAAGAGAACCTGTCAGCAGAACTTTGCAAAGAAAAGCGAACACAGCCATATTGGAGCTGTGATATGGATTAAAACAATACCTGCAGTGAAGAAATAAGTTTTATGTTTTTTGTGTAATCTTTCAAGTTTTCCTTTAATGAGACATAAAATGAATCCTGGTGCTCTGGTTCCTTAATCATGCCCCTGCTTGAATGACAAGTTCCTGATATTTCCGTGACCTCCCTCCTATTTTAAAGGGAATCTGTCAGTAGGATCAACACTCCTAAATAGTCTATATGGGCATGAAAATCATAGGAAGGTGAATCCATTGTGATCCAATATCTTATTACAGAGAAATCAACATTTTTCTTACATGTAAATGATCTCTTCCAGGCTATGGAGGGGACATTGCCTAGAAAATAATTTCACCTTCAACTCTTATTTTACATGAAGGGGTAGTTACCAGTGTGAGCCACGAAACACAGAACAAGAGAACTGAACTTTGTTTTCTTACAAGCACATTTTTTGCAGCTCTTGAGCTCTGCTGTATTGCAGCAATATTGCACCACTGTCCGCCTGTAAAATGGAAGTTGAGCGGAACCTGCAAATGTGTCAGTTGTAATGACAAGGTCACGCTGGGGGAGGGATAAGTGCAGAACATCGGGAAGAGGGAAGGGGGAGCCCAAACACTAGTGAAGAGGGGGAGTGGAGACCCCTAGGCAGCTCTAAAATCACCCTGTCTGTCCTAAACGTTCCTATATAGGTTCTGCACCCATCACTGAGCAGGAACCTAATCCCAGCCTGACCCTAGAGATAGGCCCTACATAGGGAGGGGATGGGGTAAACACTTGTCAGTCCCCACAAAAACTAAAGAGAGGGTAGACTGATGGGGAAAAAACACAACTTGAGATCACCGATATGTCACACCAGCAATCCTCCAAGCAGGGCCGCCATCAGGGTATAACTACACTTACTGCTGTATGGGGACCGATGACCAGTGGCCACACAGGAGAACCCGCAGGGCCCCGCCTATTGTGCTACTGCTCATCGGGCCCCATCATGCACTAATGTGCTGTGCCCTGCAGGCCTTCGGGACACATGTTAGCGGCGGGGCAAGGGAGATTTCTTGGAGCTATGCACGGCAGTCTTACCTTGACAGCTGCACAGTTCCAACTCCCCCCGCCCTCCCTGAACTTCTGGTCAGGTGTCGGCGCGTATGCAATGATGTCATGCATGAGGACACTGTGACCAAAAGAGGAGCTGCGCCTGCTGGGGTTCGCTTTTGAGGCAAGTATGTAAAATGTTTCTTTTCTTTACAAAATTTATTAAATGGGTGAGAACAGAATGAGAGGGGCCTGCACATGATGAAGGGGGTGCCAATGATGAAAGGGGTCTGCACATGATGAAGTGGGATGCCAATGAGAAAAGCTGGATGTTCGCCACCCCACCCCCCACTACCAGGATGGGACCCCAAATACCAGCGCCGCTCTGGACTGCCCCCAGCTCAGAGCCCTCCAGCCTCGGCACTTACCCAGAGAAGCTGCTGGGTGGCAGGTAATGCAGCTATATGTAGCAGGTCGAGATACAGTAGGTCCTCCTGCTGTCGCTGCTGGTTTTGGACGGTGCAGGGATAAAGGGGAAACCCTCAATCCACCATCCCTTTCACAGGGAGGTGGAAAGGAACCGTCCGCCTCCTTGAATCATAAGCTTTAACAGTGGTGATATAGAGGGGGCTGCACAGACGCCAAAAAAGTGCCTCTGTACATCCAAAGGGTTGAATCCCCCAGGATGGCCAAGGCTGGTTGAATGGCATTAGGCCTCGCTGCAGCCTAAAGTACTGCAGTGCACAGGTGCCGGGTCTCTCTGACCTTTCCCGGCGCCTGCGCACTGCAGTACTTTGCTCTGCCCTCAACAGGGCAGAGAATTACGCTTGCGCAGGAGACGCGGCAGGAAGCAAAGAAGAGGACATCATCGTATGAAGATGGGAGGCGCTGGACCCGGACCTGCGATGCCCATTGGACCCGGACCACACGGGACCACCCCCCCCCCCCCCCCAGGTGAGTATAATCTAACTTGTTTTTCTTATCTTTCAGGTTACATGAGGGCTTATCTACAGCATTACAGAATGCTGTAGATAAGCCCCGGATGGCAGTGGCCTCAGTTTATAGGGCAAAATTGAGGTGACAGATTCCTTTTAAGAGACCCATCGTCCCTAAAAATCAGCCCAGGCGTGGCGTCCCATGTCGCAGGAGGGGGTACATGGAGGCAACACTCCACATTCCCACCTGTTATTGGTTTGGGGAGATCGGAACCTTGAAAGGATCAGTCATCCCTTCATCCAAAGAAAAAAGTAAAAAATCAAAAAATTGGAAAGTTAAAATAAAAAAGGATTTTTGGTCTGAAGACCAGACCCGTGTGCCTCCTACGGACAGTAAGCATGAAATGGTTCTCTTGGAGTCAGCATGAGGGTGTATACTGCAGAGGAGGAGCTAACTTTCTTTGTATTAACTTAGTGTCGCCTCCTAGCGGCAGCATCATAACACCCATGGTCCTGTGTCCCCCAATGAGGTGAAAGAAAAAATGATGATTCCTCTACACTGTGACATCCCTTAAGATATTTGTAGACCGCTATTAACTCTCCTCTTAGCATTCTTTTTTTGCAAGCTAAACATTCCCAGTTCCTTTACCCTTTCCTAGTATGACATACTTTGAAGTCCAATCACCACCTTGTCTGAACTTGCTCCAGTTATTCAATGCCTTTATTTTCAATCATTTTTATTTAATTTTCTCACATAACAGACAGACATTTTACAATAAACATAAGAATCCTGGCAGCGTAGGGCCCTAAAAAAGGCAATTATGCCAAGATATTGCTAAGAATGTTTCAAAACAATATGCGTAACAGATGACACATGCAAATAGCAGACTTTTTTCTTCCCTTCTCCCTCAATGACTTTTTTTTTTTTTTTTTTTTAAATGTGGGGCCCAGAACTGGGCACAGCATATGAGCCTGACCAAGGAGGAGTAGAGGGGGATAATTACTTCACGTGATCTAGACTCTAGGTTTCTCTTAATACATCCCAGAACTGTGTTTGCCTTTTTTGCAGCAGCATTACACTGTTGACTCATGTACAGTCTGTGATGTATTAGTATACCCAAGTCTTTTTCACAGGTGATAGTTCTATTTCTTCCATTCTGTAGATCTAATTCTCATTTTTCTTGCCCAAATGTAGAATCTTGTTTTTCTGCCTGTTAAATAACATTACATTAGTCAGTGCCAAGTGATCAAGCTGATCTAGATCCTGAACTGAGCCATCATTCCATGCTTTGCATCGTTTGCAAATTTGATTAATTTATCTTTAGTTCCCTTATCTGGATCATTTATAAAAATTTTGAACAACAATGGGCTAGGACAGAGCCTTATGGTACCCCACTTGAACTGCCCTTCCAATTGGATGTGCAATAATTTATTACCACTTTGCATACGATCACGGAGCCTGTTATGAACCCACTTAACCGTAGCCTTGTCAATTCCCATCTTTTTTTTTTTTTTGGATGAGACTTTATCAAATGCTTGGCTGAAGTCAAGATATACTATGATATACTATGTTTATTACTTTTCCCTGATACACCCAGTCAGTGATACCATCATAGAAGGAAATTAGATTAATCTGGCATGTTTGCTGCAAACCTGTGTCTTCAAAGTCATTTACAGACAGTCAGTACAGTAGTGTCATGTGAAATTGATAAATATGTTCCACCGTGGTTACAGTGCGGAATGCAACCAGATGTGACATGCCACACAAAGGCAGAATTAGTCCTACTGGTAATTATGTTTCCAGGAGCCCAAACTGACAGCTCAATGGAGGTAGTCCTTCTCATCCTTCATAGGGAAAGGAAACACACGATAGGTTAAAAGAGCCCTTCAACCCTCACCCCTTAAAGTACCACAACAGGATGGGTGCAACTATTTTATTTACTCTTCCCATACAAATGTTAATTCATATGAGCAGAATAAATTCTTAGGAAGGGAGCCCAACGGTGCTGTCAGGATGGAGTCCTAGAAACATAATTCCCCCGTTTCAGGATGTCCCTCCTGACAGCACAGTGGAGACTACCAGAGCAAAGTACTAGGGTGGGACAACTACCGGAAGAACCTTCCTTCCAAAGGCAGTCTGCTGACCTGACTGACAACACATCCAAATCATATTTCGTAATAACGGTTGTTGATGTTCTTGAGCAAGTACAAAAAAAATCAATTTGAAAATGGCCCCTGCACAGTAGCAGCTCTCGGTGCAAACAATACAGTGCAGGCGTGGCGGGCAACATTTTCAAATTGATTTTATTTTGTACTTGCTCAATAACATCAACAACTGTTCTAAATGAAAGTCACATGATGAACATTACCGGAAATGACTCTTGTGGCTCGGCGCTGCGTTCCAAATGAAAGTCACATGAATACTATCGGAAGTGACTGTTGCGCTTCACCTGTGCGTTCCCCTCGGGGGCGCACAGGAAATGATACAGGTACGCTTACCACATGAGGACTGAATAGCGGCCTATTTAATCTGAGCACTGACAGCGACACGGTAAGCCGGTCCTCCCCCCACAGACAGAACGGGTCCTGAATGAGAGATAGATCACGTTTATTGCCCTACCTTCCCCTGATGAGTACATGAGACGAAACAGGGAAGACTTTCCATTGGGGTTACGGCGAGAAGGGTCCCGGTGGAATATAAATCTGGGGTATTGTATGGAAGTTAATTACCTCCCCCTGAATGATTCCTTCGGCTCCCTTTGATCAAGGAAAGTGAGGTGAGATCTTTCCTGGCTATATGTACCTAATATTGAGCTAATAAGGAAAAAATAAGGTGAGCGTATTAATCTCTTTATAGACACAACCTTTCTTTGGATATTTAAGTACCCTGGTGATAAAAATAGGCATTAGACCTACCGGTAATTATGTTTCCAGGAGTCCATCCTGACAGCACCCTGAAGGACGTCCTCCTCCTCCTTGCCGGGACAGGAAACACACAAGAGTTTAAAGGTCCGGTCCCACCCCCAATTCCTCCGTGTTGTAACAAGAACCATCTCATGGAAAATGCAAATAAAAAACTTTAATGAAAGGATCATATTACATCATATTATATATGACAAAACAGGGGGGAAAACTACCAGTGCTGTCAGGATGCACTCCTGGAAACATAATTACCGGTAGGTCTAATGCCTATTTTCCAGGACGTCCCTCCAGACAGCACCCTGGAAAGTACCAAAGCACCTCCTTAGGGTGGGATTACGGCTTGGAGGACCTTCCTCCCAAAAGTGGTCTGCTGACCGGACATAACATCAAGTTTGTAATGTTTACAGAAGGTGCCAGCACTGGCCCATGTCGCATCCCTACAGATCTGATCTAATGATGCTCCTGCTCGCTCAGCCCAGGAAGCAGAAACGCCGCGTGTAGAGTGGGCACGTAAACCTACTGGAGGGGGAATCCCCTCAGACTGGTAAGCATCTGAGATTACTGTCGTGATCCAACGTGCAATTGAGGCCTTAGAGGCCTTTTTACCCTTGTTATTTCCCTCCAAAACAATAGAGGTTTGGGTCTATACGCCAAGTACTTGTAGCCTCCAGATAATCTATAACCGCCTGTCTGACATCCAGCGAGTGGAGAGCTTTCTCCTTCGTGTTGGAAGGGTTGTTACAGAAAGAAGGAAGCACTATCTCCTGATTTCTATTTTTAGCAGAGCCTACCTTTGGTATGAATGCGTGGTCTAGTTTCAGGATTAAGCTATCATCCCTGATCTGGAGATACGGGTCTCTGGTACACAGGGCTTGGATTTCCCAAACCCTTTTGGCCGTGGTGATCGCCACTAGAAAGGCAGTTTTCCGTGTGTGAATTGATATAGGCATATCCTCACCCAGAGCGTAAGTACCCCTTGGGACCTTAACCTGAGGACTAAGTTAAGGTCCCAAGATGGAGACAACTACCTAATGGAGGGACGCATCCTCTGGGTAGCCCGAATGAACCTTACTATCCATGGGTGAGATGCTAAAGGATAGTCTAAGAAAGAGCTTAATGCTGAAACCTATACCTTTATGGTTCTGGGTCTAAGACCCCTGTTGAACCCTTTTTGAAGGAAGTTTAAGATACCAGGCATGTCCGGAGAGCCTGTCACAACGTGGGACCTGCCACCCTCCAGACAGATTCGTTTCCAGATTTTTAGGTAAATTGCTGATGTTACAGGTTTTCTACTAGCCTGCATAGTGGCTATGACCTGATTTGATAAGCCTGTAGCCTTTCAGGATCCAAGCTGAAAGACGGAGCTTTCCTGGGTTCGGATGGTAAACCGGACCCTGGTGAAGGACATAACCCCGCAGAGGCAACTGGATTGGGTTGTCGATCGCTAAGGCCCCTAGTAGAGGGAACCAGCTTCTTCTTGGCCAGTACGGAACAATCAGAATGACCTTTGCTTGGTCCTCCTTGATCTTCCGCACAACAGCTGGAATCAATGCCAGGGGTGGAAATGCATGAAAGAGGTTCCACCCACCTTTGGCTCAAGGCATCTATCCCATCTGGAAGATCCAACGGGTTCAGAGAGAAGAATTTTGAGACCTTCGAGTTTCTTCTGTTTGCAAATAAGGCTATATTGGGGGTTCCCCACTGATGACATAACTTCTGGAAGATATTCTGGTTCAGCTCCCACTCTGTTGGACACACTCTCCATCTGCAAAGGTAATCTGCTATCACATTCTGAGAACCTTCCAGGTGGATTGCAGTTATGGATAAAACTATCTTCTGCCCAGCTGAAAATTGTTTCTGCTAGGTCCTGCAGTGGTCGATAACTCGGGCCTCCCTGATGTTTCAAGAACGAGACCGTTGTCACGTTGTCGGAAAATATTCTGACATGACAATTTGAGAGCGTGAGCCGATTTCGTCTTAAGGCCTCCCATACGGCATATATTTCTTTGAAGTTGGAGGATCTGTCTCTGATGTTTGCTGGCCACCTGCCCTGGAGGATTCTGCCTTGTAGATGAGCTCCCCAGCCCCATGTGCTGGCATCCGTAGTGACCACTACGTAGGGGGAGGTGGACCATAATACACCCACCTTTAGGTTATCTGTCTGTGTCCACCAGTGGAGAGATCTCTGTACTGGTCCTGATAGCCACAAGGGAGCATCTAGTGAAGACCGGCGGCGATCCCAAATGGACAGAATCTATCTCTGCAGGGGTCTTGAGTGTGACTGTGCCCATCTGACACATGGTATGCATGCCGTCATTAGTACGTTCATAGCAATCCTCGTGGAAATTCGATGTTCCAGTATGTACCGGACTCGGGCTCGAATTGTCTCCTGCTTGTCCTCTGGTAAGTGCAATATTCTGCATCTGGAGCCTAGACACACTCCCAAGAAGATCTTTGTGTTCTGGTAACAGGTCGGACTTCTGCCAGTTTATGACCCAGCCTAGATGTTCCATTACTGATATTGTCCGGATCCTGTGATCCGTCATGATTTCTACTTATTTTGCCACGAGAAGAAAGTCGTCCAGGTATGGAATTATTATGATGCCTTCGCTTCTCAGGAAGGCCAACACCTCTGACACCAGCTTTGAGAATATACGGGGTGCGGAAGCCAGTCCGAAGGGGAGGCCCTGAAACTGGTAGTGGCAGGTCCGGGTTGGCAGTGCTACCGCAAACCTTAGCAGATTCTGTGAAGAAGGATGCACCGGGACCTGATAGTAGGCACTCTTCAGGTCAAGAGTGCACATTACAGCGTCCTGATCTATGAGATGAACTGCTGACTGGGTAGATTCCATTCGGAACCTTTTGTATCTCACCCAGGCATTTAAAAGTTTTACATTTATTACAGTGCGAGTTTCACTGGACGGTTTTGTGATGGCGAATAGGGATGAATAGTGCCCCCTTCCTATTTCTGATGGAGGAACCGGAATTATTACTCCCTGAGCTTGTCCTATAAATCTATTAGTATGGCAGAATCTGCTGCGACTATGCTGAAGCGATGTACCTTTCTGGAGGAGGGGCGTAAAGCTATATGCTGTATCCCTCTGACACGGTTCTGCGAACCCACCCACTGATATTTTCTGCAAAGTGACGTAGCCTTCCCCCAATGCAGGTGGTGTCATTGTGACTTGGTTCTGGAGGTTGGACTAAAGAAGAAACCTCTGCTCTTATTACCCTGGCTACGGGAGCCTCTGTAGGACCCTCTGCTGGACCTACTCTGCCCTCTGAAATCATACTGCTTCATGGAGAAGAATCCTCTCCGAAAGGGCTGGGACCATTTAGGTTTGTCCTCAGAGAACCCCTTCTTTTTGTCAGAGGCTGACTCAAGGATACTATCTAACGCTGGTCCAAATACCCTCTGCCCTGAAAATGGAATGGAGCAGAGCTTGGTCTTAGAGGCATTATCTCCTGACCAGGACCTTAGGGTACCGTCACACTATACGATTTACCAACTGTAAACCGCTGTCACCGCTGTGCTCTGCTTTCACTTTACGGCCGGCAGTCAGTGAGTGCGGGAAGCAGATGGCAAGGGACCTGACGGACACCAGAATGTAAGTATGTACTGTTTTTTTTTTTTTTACATTTACGCTGGTAACCAGGGTAAACATCGGGTTACTAAGCGCGGCCCTGCGCTTAGTAACCCGATGTTTACCCTGGTTACAAGCGAACGCATCGCTAGATCGGTGTCACACACACCGATCTAGCGATGACAGCGGGAGATCCAGCGACGAAAGAATGTTCCAAACGATCTGCTACGACGTACGATTCTCAGCAGGATCCCTGATCGCTGCTGCGTGTCAGACACAGCGATATCGTATGGATATCGCTGGAACGTCACGAATCGTACCGTCGTAGCGATCAAAATGGCACTGTGTGACGGTTCCCTTAGCCATACAGCCCTCCTAGCAGCACTAGACAGGGAACTGTTTCTGGCAGAAAATCAAACCGACTCCGCCGTCATATCAGATGAGAATGCCATGGCCAACTTCATAACAGGAAGGGAACTCAGGATATCAGATCTAGGAGTCTTATTGGACAAATGCTCTTCCAACTGACCCATCCATACGTAGAAAGATCTGGCCACCGAAGTGGCTGCTATGTTTGTCCTAATTAGGGCCGCAGAAGCTTCCCAGGCCCTCTTTAGGAGAATGTCGGCTTTTCTGTCCATAGGGTCATGCAAATTAGAAGAGTCCTCAAAATGTATGGCAGTCTTTTTGGTAACCTTTGCTACAGGAATGTCAATTTTAGGAATTTCCTCCCATAACTTGACTTCTTCAGGGTCAAATGGTAAGTGGCCTTTAAAGTTATGAGATAGCACCAGCCGGCGCTTAGCATCCTTCCATTCTTCTAGAACCATGGCCTTAATATGATCACTTATAGGGAAAACTGTCTGATTTCATGACAGAAGTCCCCCGAACATCAGGTCCTGTCTGGACTGTGGCTTAGAGGTCTCCTCAATCTGCATGGTACTCCTCACTGCCTTGACAAGCTCGTCTGTCTCTTCTGACTGAAAAAGGTACTTTCTGGCTCGATCCTGGTTTTCTGCTGGGAGCACCGCTCTTCTTTTGATAGAGTCCTTTAGATCGGAACCTTCATCAGGAAGTATACTCCGGCTCCCTTTGGTCTCTCCTGCCTGGCTCGCTTCCGGCCTGAGATGGGGCTGGACGGACGTGACTGTGAGAGGCTGGACATAGAGGCCTGAACCTCCTCCCGAATTAGGGATCTCATCTCTGAAAGCAGCGATGACTGCTCATCTTTCATCACCCTTGAAGTACAAGGTGCACAGAGTCTTGCCATGGGAGTCTGGAAGTATTACATGGCATACAGGACATCTGTTGGACTTCACCAAGACATTGCCAGGTTTTTTAGCTATGACCGGGGGAGCAGCGGGGTTTCCCTTATCCTAAACGACCTAAGATAGGGAGTAATAAGCTAGATGGCGTGCTGGGATTTTTATCTGAGGTAAGGGTGGACTGCGCAAGGCGGACTTACCCCTCCATCCTCGATCATGTCTCCTTCCATAGATGTGATCTGAAGCTGGAGCCAGAAGCACCACTGCACGATGCTGGACGCTATTGAATGTAGCAACCACGCCGCTATGCGTTCCACCGATAGAGAGCTCGCTCTCCCCGCTTTCAATACATCACCGGAAGTAACGTTACCGGCACTGACGGTACCGGAAGTGACGCGGCTCCACTGAGACTCCGGAAACTGCCCGCTCAGAAGCTCAACGTGTCATGCTGGATGTAGTGTCGCCAGGACAGCACCCTCTCGCTGTCTGAAAGAAACGCTCTCCACGCCAGGATCCCTATCCTTGTGGCGCCGCGTCCTGAGCCTAGAGCCTCTCACTGGGAGGAACGGCTCTATCCCGGAGCCTCGTCCTACTCCAGGCCTTTCTAAGTAATGTAGTGGTTTCACTACACCTTTGGCACACTGGGTGTTCTCAGGGTATACATCTATACGGATTATTTATTATTTTATTATACTACTTTATATAGGTACTCTTCTATTTACCCTGTTAACGTTAGTGTGCTTTGCTAACTACTATCCAGGCCTTTGGGGTAGAGGGACTCCCCTCTGGGAAGTTTCGACCCTGAGCCTCTTGACAGGGGGAAGGATATTGGCTGGCCGCACGATCCCCCTGAGCTCGATAAGCTTGCGCAGCTCTTCTCGTGTGTCCCACCATGCAGGGACAGGAAAAACACTGAGGAATTGGGGGTGAAACCGACCTTTAAACTTTCGTGTGTTTCCTGTCCGGGCAAGGAGGAGGAGGACGTCCTCCAGGGTGCTGTCAGGAGGGAAATCCTGGAAATGATGATTGTCTATAAGGGACTTATATCATTTTGAGGACAAGTATTATCATTGGGTTTTTTTATGTAAATATACATCATTTTAATCAGTATAATGGCTCCCTTTAAATTCAGCTAGGTTTTGGACAACCCCTTTAACTTTATCGCTGATGTTAAATGAGGATGCCATCTATTTAACACAGCCAGTTTCATTCATCAACAACAGGAAAACAAGTGGATAAAGAATTTTCAATAACTACTTACAAGAATTCTCTTCTTGACATCTTCCATCCCATAGTGATCTTCTTCCAATACTTCCTCAGCTTTCCTCAGGTCCAAATTCTCATGGCTGCACTTTCCCCAAGGAATAGATGTTAACCAATCCAAGTAATTTCTTGTTACACTGCAAAAAAATAAATATTTGATTAAAAAAAGGTTCCGTTTGCCTCAAATTTTGGGAATACACATTTCAAACAAAGCCATGTACTGAATTCATCCTCTCAGGGAGGTTAACAGTGTGTTCACTACACTTTTCTACATAGAGGAAACCTGCACTCTTTTTAAACAAAATCTGTAAAATGATTGTAAAAAAAACCAAAGCGCCAACAGTAAATTAAAATGTAATTTAAGTCTCTCACTTGAATTCAGAAGAATGGTTATCAAGTAATCCCAGTTTACCAAGCTCTTCATCAATTACTTCCATGACATGCTTTGGGACTTTAAGATCATTTAACCTCTCCCGAAACTTTTCTTCAATAGCATCTTTATCTTCTTTCTCCAGGCCAAGCTCTTTCTTTATGATCTTTAGTTGTTCTTGCAACAAATACTTTCTATGTGTTTGTTTAATCTTTTCCTCTACCTACAAAACATCAGAACACTTTTTAAAACCAATACCTGATTTCCTTAACGAGTACATATATACTTTATGCCCATTTTCACATTACAGACCGCAAGACACCGTGAGTATGTGGCACGTAGGTTTTTAACCTGCAAGGTAAAAAAAAAAAAATAACAAACCAATGCATCTTCCTTCTGAAAAAAAAAACAAAAAACAATATTTTTGAACTCGGAATATTCATTTTTCTTAAGAATCGGCACACGTGACCACCGGCAGCAGCAGGAAGCAGCTGTGCTCTGCTTGTGAGCAGCGCATGATGTCCTTGCGTTATGACGCGGTGTAACGTAGTCCGTCTAACGGACGCCATTAACGCTCTGTGAACCCGGCCTAAGAGTAAAGGTTTGTTTTGTTTTTTTAAAGGGAATCTGTCACCTCAAAATTCGCCACTAAGGCCACCGGCATCAGGGGCTTATCTACAGCATTCTGTAATGCTGTAGATAAGCCCCCGATGTAACCTGCAAGATAAGAAAAACAAGTTAGATTATACCCACCCAGGAGCGGTCCAGTTCGATGGGCATCGTGATCCGGGTCCAGCGCCTCCCATCTTCATACGATGACATCCTTCTCTTTGCTTCCTGCCACGGCTCCAGCGCATGCGTACTTTATCTGCCCTTATGAGGGCAGAGCAAAGTACTGCAGTGCGCAGGCGACGGGAAAGGTCAGAGAGGCCCGGCGCCTGCGCACTGCAGTATTTTGCTCTGCCCTCAACAGAGCAGATAAAGTACGCATGCGCTGGAGCTGCGACAGGAAGCTAAGAAGAGGATGTCATCGTATGAAGATGGGAGGCGCCGGACCTGGACCCGCGACGCCCATCGGACCGAACCGCATTGGACCGCCCCTGGGTGGCAAATTTTAGGGTGACAGATTCTCTTTTTTTTTTTTTTTTTTTTTATTCAAATAAATTTTTATTAAGAATAACAAGATAAATGACATGTTACATTCTCATTTTCAACACAAAGCTTTTTTCTCCCCCTTCAAACATTCCCCTTCAATCCCACCACCCCCCAACCCCACCCAACAAAGCAGCTCACCTTGCTTAGCACTTCCATCATTAGACCAATATACTATTTAATCCCTCAGCCAATAATATAAGCCACATTTAACATTACCATTAATTAGGAACCTTAATTAACTCTCCCTCTATAATACCCCTATCCCATAGCAATCCACGGAGACCACATTTTATTGAACATTTCGATTTTCCCTCTTTTTGTATAAAACCCCTTTTCTAGTGTCAGGCCCTGCTTCACATACTGGAAGAACTCTCCTCTTGACGGCGGTTCTTCCCTAATCCAATTTCGAGCTATTACCTTCCTAGCCATGTATAACAATCTGGCAATAGCTATCTTTAGGTTGTTATCCACTCCAATCTCATCCACACATCCCAACGAGCACACTATAGGATCCCTTGGCACCTTACAGCCATACGCACCTTCCATACGACTCAAAACTACCACCCAAAAGGTGACAGATTCTCTTTAATCTTTTCTGATTGGGCCATGAATACCAGGACTGGGATGGGGACAATCATACCAGCAAGGGGATGGGGCCAATCAATCATTCCAGGAACTGGATGGGGCCAATCAATCTTACCAGGAACGGGATGGGGCCAATCAATCATACCAGGAACGGGATGGGGCCAATCAATCATATCAGAATAAGAGTGGTTCCAATCAATCACATCAGAATATGAATGGGACCATGTATACCAGGAACTGGAGGGGGCCATGTATACCAGGAAAGGGATGGGGCTAATCAATCATACCAGGAACTGCATGGGGCCAGTCAATCATACCAGGAACGACATAGGGCCAATCAATCATACTAGGAACGGGATGGGTCCAATCAATTATACCAGGAACGGGATGGGGCCAATCAATTATACCAGGAACGGGATGGGGCCAATCAATCATATCAGAATTAGAATGGGGCCAATTAATCATATCAGAATAAGAATGGGACCATACATACAAGGACTGGGATGGGGCCATGCATACCAGGATGGGGATGAGGGCCATGCATACCAGGATAGGGATGAGGGGACCATATTTACCAGGATAGGTGATCTTAAGCACAGAATTGACCATATTTGCTTCAGGCTTTTTTTCCAATTTCCTCCTCTAAAACCTAGGTGTGTCTTATGGTCCGGTGTGTCTTATAGTCCGAAAAAGTATGGTACTTACAGTGGGGAAAAAAAGAATTTAGTTGGCCAAGTTGACTTTATCACACCAAGCTGCTTGCCTATTGCAGATTCAGTCTTCCCCGCCTGGTGCAGGACTACAATGTTGTTTCTGGTGTCCAACAGCTGTTTGGTCTTCACCATAGTGGAGTTTAGAGTGTGACTGTTTGAGATTGTGGACAGGTGTCTTTTATACTGATAAGTTCAAACAGGTGCCATTACTACAGGTAATGCGTGGAGGACCATAACGAAGTTACAGGTCTGTGAGAGCCAGAAATCTTGTATGTTTTTAGGTGACCAAATACATATTTTCCACCATATTTTACAAAATAAATCTTGCCAAATCAGACAAAGTGGTGATTTTCTGGATTTGTTTTCTCATTTTGACTCTTATAGTTGTGGTCTACATATGATGCCAATTACAGGGCTTTCTCATATTTTTTAAGTGGGAGAACTTGCACAATTGGTGGCTGACTAAATACCTTTTTTCCCCACTGTAAGTACATGTGCAAAATAATTCTTCTAAATATTGAGCCAGTCGATTGACAATTGGGATCAGGATGTAAAAACCTCTTTAGGGCACACTTGATCTTGCATTAATAGTTGTACCTAAATTCCTTGCCTCTGTCCTTTTCCCCATCTCTAAGTTGTAGTAGGTGGACAGGTGTCTATTTTCAAATGAATTATGTAACTACCGTATTATTCGGACTAGAAGAATCACTTTTTTCCTCCAATCATTTATAGTCGGATGTACCTGCTGTGGATGGGGGGGGGGGTGAGGTGGGAGAGCAATAGTGGCTGATAAGCGGGTCACAGGAACCAGAAGCCGGATGCTGTGGCTAACTTCTAAGTCCGCTGTTAAAGAAAAATGAATATTCACTGCTACTCATGCACATAATCCCACCCACCTCTACGCATTGAAGCCGACAAGGGGTGGGAGGGACTATGAGCATGTAGAGCAGTGAATTTTCATTCCCTTTAGTAGCAGGCACACGTGATTGCCCTGCCACTACAGGAAGCCGGGGGCTGCGGCTAACAGTGTGCCTGCAGCTAACAGTGTGCCTGCTATTAAAGAAGATGAATATTCACTGCTCCACATGCCACAGTCCCAGGTGTGGGGAGCCATGAGTATTCCGGCAACTGACCTCGTCTTGAAAGCAGCGCATGATATCACTGCCGTGAGCTGCTTACAAGCATAAATCAGCTCAGAACAGGACGCTGCGAGGGATCGCAGGGAAGGGAAGTAGAACGGTTTTTATTTTTCTGATTAGGACCATACATACCAGAATGGGGAAGAGGGGGCCATGCATACCAGAATGGGGATGAGTGGACCTTGCATACCAGAATAGGGAAGAGGGGGGCCATGTATACCAGGAAGGTGATGAGGGGCCATATATACCAGGATGGTGATGAGGGGACCATGCATGCCAGAATGGAGATGAGTGACCATGGATGCCAGGATGGGGGATGAGGGGGCCATGTATACCACAATGGGGAACGAGAGGGCCATGCATACCAGGATGGGGATAAGGGGGCCATGCATACCAGAATGGGGACGTATGTATACCAGGATGGGGGATATTAGTACAGAATTGCTACCCCTGTAGCAGTGTCAGCAGCAGATCACCCACTCGTTCATGATAGTGCGTCAACCATACATTGCTTCAATTTTTTCTATTTTCCTCCTCTAAAACCTGGGTGCGTCCTATAGTCCAAAAAATACTGTATATATCTTTACAAGGAAGGAAGAGCTTGCTGAAGATGGTAGGCGTGACGAGGGAGCAATTAACATTATACACAGCAGAGCAAGTCCTACCCAGGCAATCATGCGACACAGTTACCCATAAAGACATTATCAAAAAATTGGACAGATGCAATTGACGAGGGATAAGAAAATATTACTGCTGGACTATTACTGGTGAGTTCGCTTTATCTGCTCAAAAACAACTGCTTCTACAATGCACTACGGGGGAGCATTGATTTTGATTGGTGAGATTTCTAAAGGTACCTTCACACATAACGATATTGTTAACGATATCGTTGCTTTTTGTGACGTAGCAACAATATCGTTAATAAAATCGTTATGTGTGACAGCGACCAACGATCAGGCCCCTGCTGGGAGATCGTTGGTCGCTGAATAAAGTCCAGAACTTTATTTCGTCGCTGGATCTCCCGTGGACATCGCTGGATCGGCGTGTGTGACACCGATCCAGCGATGTCTTCACTGGTAACCAGGGTAAACATCGGGTAACTAAGCGCAGGACCGCGCTTAGTAACCCGATGTTTATCCTGGTTACCATCCTAAAAGTAAAAAAAACAAACACTACATACTTACCTACAGCCGTCTGTCCTCCAGCGCTGTGCTCTGCACTCCTCCTGTACTGTCTGTGTGAGCACAGCGGCCGGAAAGCAGAGCGGTGACGTCACCGCTCTGCTTTCCGGCTGACCGACGCAGTGACCCCTAAGTTTGAAGAATGGCTACAACAGATCCCAGTAGCAACACATCTGAACTCTCGGTCCAGAAAAGCGCAATGCTGGGAACAGCTAAGATCATGCGCAGAACTCTCAAACTCCCAGGCCTCTGGTAGAGGACCCGAGAATGAGAAAGGATAACAAAGACCTTTCCCATTGGGGGCAAGTAAAATAAAGGCAAAACATAAATTTATGGGATAAAAAAAATAAAAATTAGCAGCATGTGCATATGTATTCACCACTTTTGCTATGAAGCCCCTAAAAAAAATCTGGTGCAATCAATTACCTTCATAAATCACATACTTAGTGACAGTAAGTCCACCTGTGTACCATCTAAGTGTCACATGATCTGTCAGTATATATGTGTTATCCCACAAGGTGGCCATTTCTTTGGGATACCGGATATAGAGTGTGTTTTCATATAAATGCTGTGAATTATTATGTGGACTGTGCATTTTAAATACATTGTGAGACCAGCTGACAGGCAGCAAAAAAGGCTTAATCTCCTCACAGGCTTGATCAGGTGAACCAGCTCTGCTTTAATATGCAGATGGTTCTGGAAAAACACCTCACTGCAGTCAGCCAATGACTGCAGCTCTACAGTCACATAAAAAGGGGAGGAGCTAAATCCTGTGAGATAGCTTTAATTTGAAGTGGCAGTTGGTGGTCGGACATCTTGAGAAGAAGCCATTTTGTAGGTGAAGGAATTACCTACCTTCTCCCTGCCTGCTTTGCTTAAAAAGGGAACTGACACGATAAGGGGACTTAATAGTCTTCATATAAGGAAGACCATCATTGCACCTCTAGGAGGAAGAATTACCTCAAGGCAGAAACAGAACACAGTGCTGAAGAAGAAATACTCAGACTTAATAAAATTAGAGGTTACTAAGATCTGCGTGTCTGCAGGTACACAGCAATCATCAACCGTGAGTGTAATCCTGTACCTCAGTTTCCTAATAATTTGCCCCATTACCTTCAGTAAAAAAGACTTTGGTTTTAAATTCTTATGGCTGCTTCATGACTCGGGCTCAAATGCACCAACTACTACCATTATCATCATCTTCTGCCTAGATGCAGTTACTGTGCGGACACTGTATTGTGCAGTTTCCGTTGTGTGTGTAATTTGAGAAGGAAAGACTCTTCTAACAGAAAGATTGGCTCTCCATAAGGCCGGTTTCACACGTCAGTGGCTCCGGTACGTGAGGTGACAGAATCCTCACGTACCGGAGCCACTGACACACGTAGACACATTCAAATCAAACATGGAGACATGTCAGTGTTCGTGGGAGCGCACGGATTACACAGACCCATTAAAGTCACACGTTGTCCGTGTGCAGTGCAGGAGACAGCGCTACATTAAGCGCTGCCCCCCCCCCCCCCCCCTGGTGCTGAAGCCGCCATTCATATCTTCCCTGCAGCAGCGTTTGCTGTAGAGAAGATATGAATAATCGTGTGTAAAATCAAGGGGGGGGGGCACAGGGGGTGGGAGGGGGTTTGATGACCTGGATCTTGATTTTACACATGATTATCATACCTTCTCTACAGCAAACGCTGCTGTAGAGAAGATATGAATGGCGAATTCAGCACGATGCAGGGGACAGCGCTAAACTTTAGCGCTGTCTCCTGCACGGTGCATGTGGTACCCAGTGGGCACACGGGTGGCACACATGTGCTGCCCGTGTGCCACACTGATGTGCCACAGAAACGCACGGGAACACGGACATGGATAATTCCGGTACGATTTTTCCGGTACCGGAATTATCTGGATGTGTGGGACTGCCCTAAGACACATCATACCTTCAGAAGTACAACCCTCAGGCACACGCCACATGAGAACGCCACAAGTAATTGGTGTCACAAACAGGATAAATCCTCCATGCTTTATTTTTATTGAAGACTGAGTAAATAAATATTGCTGATATTGAGGGAAGTTGAAGAGAAGATTACCTCAGAAAGTGTCAGTCTTTACTGCTGTAAAGAATTTGTACTACACCTCCCATTGGTTGCTTTACTGAGAACTGTGATCTGATTTAACTGAAATACTCTGTGATTTAAACTGTGCTTTTCTTAGTTGTTGCACAGATATCTTGTATATAAAGTCAGTGCCCAGCAGGCATGAGCAACTGAAGTTGAAATTTTCCAACCAAGTGTGACACCATTCTAAAAACTGCACCCCTCAAGGTGCTG
The DNA here is from genome assembly GCF_032444005.1 of Ranitomeya imitator. Classification (NCBI taxonomy): domain Eukaryota; kingdom Metazoa; phylum Chordata; class Amphibia; order Anura; family Dendrobatidae; genus Ranitomeya; species Ranitomeya imitator. Next base: position 581,138,862 of record NC_091282.1, read on the forward strand.
AAAACCACATTCAAAAAGTTTATTAACCCTTCAGGTGTTTCACAGGAATTTTTGGAATGTTTAAATAAAAATGAACACTTAACTTTTACTTTTTTTCACAAAAATTACTTCAGCTCCAATTTGTTTTCTTTTACCAAGGGTAACAGGAGAAAATGGATCCCAAAAGTTGTTGGAACAATTTGTCCTGAGTACGCCATATGTGGGGATAAACCACTGTTTGGGCGCATGGCAGAGCTCGGAAGCGAAGGAGCGCCATTTGACTTTTCAATGCAAAATTGACTGGAATTGAGATGGGACGCCATGTTGCGTTTAGAGAGCCACTGATGTGCATAAACATTGAAACCCCCGACAAGTGACACCATTTTGGAAAGAAGACCCCCTAAGGAATGTATCTAGATGTGTGGTGAGCACTTTGACCCACTAAGTGCTTCACAGAAGATTATAATGCAGAGCCGTAAAAATAAAAAATCATTTTTTCACAAAAATAATCTTTTCGCCCCCAATTTTTTATTTTCCCAAGGGTAAGAGAAGAAATTGGACCCCAACAGTTGTTGTACAATTTGTCCTGAGCACGCTGGTACCCCATATGTGGGGGTAAACTACTGTTTGGGCGCTTGCCAGAGCTCGGAAAAGAAGGAACGCCATTTCACTTTTCAATGCAAAATTGACTGGAATTGAGATGTAAATATAGAAAAACTGACCGAACAGCAATCTAATCTGAACTGGTGCATAACCAAAAAAGTCATATAGCAAATAGATTAATGGCTGCACTCAAAATTAATCTGTGCTAGAGCAAGGAAATGTGTGGTACATGAAATGGGAATAGCATAATGGCTCGTGAAATATATGAAAAAACACATGAGATTCTTACCACAAGATTTGGCCAAAAGTTGTGAGCCCATCCACCAATCGTCAAGGTAATCTCAGAACGGATGGGTACCTGGAATTGAGATGTGACACCATGTTGCATTTGGAGAGCCACTGATGTGCCTAAACACTGAAACCCCCCACAAGTGACACCATTTTGGAAAATAGACCCCCTAAGGAACTCATCTAGATGTGTTGTGAGGGCTTTGAACCCCCAAGTGTTTCAGTTTATAACACAGAGAAGTGAAAATAAAAATTCTTTTTTTTTTCCACAAAAATTATTTTTTAGCCCCTAGTTTTGTAGTTTTCCAAGGGTAACAGGATAAATTGGATGCCAAAAGTTGTTGTCCAATTTGTCCTGAGTATGCTGATACCCAATATATGGGGAGGGAGAGAAGGTTTGGGCGTACGGCAGAGCTCGGAAGGGAAGAAGCGCCGTTTTGGAATGCAGACTTTGATAGAATGGTCTGCGGGCGTTATGTTGCGTTTGCAGAGCCCCTGATGTACCTAAACAGTAGAAACCCCCCACAAGTGACCCCATTTTGGAAACTAGATCCCCCATGGAACTTATCTAGATGTGTGGTGAGAACTTTGAATGCCCAAGTGCTTCACAGAAGTTTATAATGCAGAGTCGTGAAAATAAAAAATATATTTTTTTTTTCCACAAAAGATTTTTTAGCCTCCAAGTTTTTCTTCTCACAAGGGTAACAGGAGAAATTGGACCCCAAAAGTTGTTGTCCAATGTGTCCTGAGTATGCCGATACCCCATATGTTGGGGTAAACCCCTGTTTGGGCACACGGGAGAGCTCGGAAGGGAAGGAGCACCGTTTTTCTTTTTCAACGCAGAATTGGCTGGAATTGAGATCGGACGCCATGTTGTGTTTGGAGAGCCCCTGATGTGCCTAAACAGTGGAAACCCCCCAATTATAACTGAAACCCTAATCCAACCACACCCTTAACCATGACACACCACTAACCCTAATCCCCACCCTATTCCCAACAGTAGATGTAATCCAAACCCTAACCCTAACTTTAGCCCCAACCCTAACCCTAACTTTAGCCCCAAACCTAACTGTAGCCCTAACCCTAGCCACAACCTTAACCCTAATGGGAAAATGGAAATAAATAGATTTTTTTTTTTTTACTTTTCCCTAACTAAGGGGGTGATGAAGGGGGTTTGACTTGTATAGCGGGTTTTTAGCGGATTTTTATGATTGGCTGCCGTCACACACTAAAAGACGCTTTTTATTGCAAAAAATATTTTTTTGCTTTACCACATTTTGAGAGCTATAATTTTTCCATATTTTGGTCCACAGATTCATGTGAGGTCTTGTTTTTTGCGGGACGAGTTGACGTTTTATTGGTAACATTTTTGGGCACGTGACATTTTTCGATTGCTTTTTATTCCGATTTTTGTGAGGCAGAATGACCAAAAATCAGCTATTCATGAATTTCTTTTGGGGGGGGGAGGGCGTTTATACCATTCCGCATTTGGTAAAGTTGATAAATCAGCTTTATTCTTCAGGTCAGTACGATTACAGCGATACTTCATTTATATCATTTTTGTATGTTTTGGTGCTTTTATACAATAAAAACCATTTTATAGAAAAAATTATTTTTGTATCGCTTTATTCTGAGGACTATAACTTTTTTATTCTTTTGCTGATGATGCTGTATGGGGGCTCGTTTTTGCGGGACAAGATGTCGCTTTCAGCGGTGCCATGGTTATTTATATCCGTCTTTTTGACCACTTTTTGTTTGGCGGTATGATAATAAAGCATTTTTTTTCCTCTTTTTTTTACAGTGTTCACTTAAGGGGTTAACTAGTGGGACAGCTTTATAGGTTGGGTCGTTACAGACGCGGCGATACTAAATGTGTGTACTTTTATTGTTTTTTATTTTTATTTAGATAAAGGAATGTATTGGAACAATATTTTTTTTATTATTAATTTATTTATGATTTTTTTTTTTTTTTTTTACTTTGCCCCAGGAGGGGGGGAGGGGGAAAACACAATAAAGTGACAGATCATTGATCTGACACTTTGCTGTGCACTGTGTCAGATCAGCGATCTGACGTGCACATCAGGGAGGCTTACTGGCGCCTGCTCTGAGCAGGCGCTGTGAAGTCACCTCCCTGCAGGACCCGGATGCAGCCCCGCGGCCATTTTGGATCCGGGCCTGCTGCAGGGAGGAGGTAAGAGACCCTCGCAACAACGCGATCACATCGCGTTGCTCCGAGGGTCTCAGGGAAGCACGCAGAGCCCCCTCCCTGCGCGATGCTTCCCTATACCGCCGGAACACTGCGATCATGTTTGATCGCAGTGTGCCAGGGGTTAATGTGCCGGGGGCGGTCCGTGACCGCTCCTGGCACATAGTGCCTGATGTCAGCTGTGATAGACAGCTGACACCCGGCTGCAATCCCCCCCGTGAGCGCGGCTGATCGCGCTGGACGTACTATTCCATCCTTGGGAAGTAGGGCCCACCCCACATGGACGGAATAGTACGTCCAATGGCAGAAAGGGGTTAAAAGACTTTAAAGAGAAAATGCAGGCAATGTCCTGACTGTAGCTAGTGAGCCTTGCACAAAAAATAGAGATATTGATTGGTCAGCTAGGGGGTGCTGCACTAAGGGAAGTAAAGTCTTAGCCTCCCAGTATAAAGAACACTTCTGAGCAGATACTAGACAGGTTAGGAGTTATATTTGAAACCAAAACCCTGTCAGAGTTAAAGATGAGATTCTTTGGGAAAGGACAACAGTCCCATGAATCTTTAAGAGATTTTGCCCTCAGCTTACAAGAATCCTGGTATGCCCTTAACCAAGCCGATTCCGCTGAAGCTGTTAATGTTTTAAAGGAGCAACTTATTGACTGTCTGATACTACCAGGTTATAATTGAGAATGCTGGCACTACAACACCCCGATAGTAATTTTCTGGATTTTAAAGAATCTGTCATAAAAATAGAGTCCAAGGGATAAAGCAGGGGTGGGGAACCTCAGGCCCCAGGGCCATTTACGGCCCTCGATGACCTTTTATCAGGCCCCTAGCAGATCCTCAGGGACTGCATTCTTGGGCTGGGAGGTGTACAGTATTTTGATTACAACCAGCTCATTAATTTATTCTTGCTCTGTTGGCAGATACATGCAGTGTTCACGACTGAACACTGAAGGGCATGCAATGAAAAGATTACGTCCTGAAGCCAGTGCCAGAGTCAGGATGCACATTGAGGGCGGAGTTTGTACAGCCCCCGAAGTATGGTATAAATATTCAAATGGCCCTTGACAGAAAAAAAAGATTCCCCACCCCTGGGATAAAGGCTTGAACGACCAAGAAAGTGCTGTGTTTGCCCCTGCCAAACCTGTTGTTGTTCAGCGAGCTCCCCAACAGGTAGAAGGCTCTACTGAAGAGATACGTAATCATATTGCGGAATTAACGAAAAGTCTTGCACTCCTATGCAAAGAAGTAAAGGAGTTGAAGCATCCAGCCCCCAGACTAGATAACAGTCCTCGTTTTATGCAGAATGTGCCACCCTACAGTCCTGGAGACAACTACTACCAGACGACAGATTTGATTCCATAAGTCAACCGATTTGCCACAGATGCAACCGTAGTGGTCACATAGAAAGGGAATGTTAGTCTTTAAACTGGAATTTCCTGAGACCAAGGACCAACCCTCAGGAGAACAATGCCTAGGTCCAGATGAACCTGACTGGGGCATAAAATATGTCGGCTATCACCTCATCATTCCGATCACCATAGATGGTATCCCTTTCCCAGCACTACTAGACACTGGATCTCTAGTCACCAAAATTCAGCTACCACAATATAAACGCTATTGGAAAACAGACCAGATACCAAAAATTACTACGGCTGACCTCAACATTATTGCTGCTAACGGACAACCTTTTCCTCAAGTAGGCTACTGGACAGCTGCTTTTGAAATTGGCAGAACTGAACGAAATGAACAAGGTCTAATTGTTGTCGATACGGGAGAAGACAAATTCCCCCCTATAGTTTTAGGGATGAATATACTACAAAATTGTTTTGACAAACTGATTGAAGGCATGACTTGCGCTCTTAGTGCTGCATCCCCCACGAAGATGAATACCATTCAGAAGACACTTCGCATTCTCGTTAGTCATCAGCAATTAACCAATTCAGGAGGGGAGATCGGCCCTGCTAGGATAATGGACTCCAGGCCTGTAACTATGGTGTGGTGCAAAACCAAGATGGGTCTAAAGGGTCAGGACTATGAAGTTCTGGTTGAATAAAATGAACACCAAAATGATAGTCATTAGAGCTGCAAGAAGTTTGCCTACTGTAAGTCACGGTCTTCTACCTGTAAGTCTCAAATTGTGGGGACCTAACTGTGACCCTGCATAAATATATCACGGTAGCAAAACTGAGTAGACAATTTTTTAGGATAACCTTCAAGAATCCCAATGCTCTTGAGCAAAAAGATAGAGTTGAGTTGCCAACGGATATCAGCATATATTCAGCAAGGTTGCCTTTGACTTCAGGAGAGTCCGTAAAATCAAGCACCCAATTCCAACTGGTTCCCATCCTCCAAACAAACAAAAGTAAAGACCTATAACTCCATCCATGTACCAGCCAATAAAGATGATGATACAGGAAATGAAGGATGCTGATATGATTAAGGACAGTCACAGTCCTTGGGCCGTACCAATTGTTCTTGCCAAAAAGGATGGGAGTATTCGTTTTTATGTTACCGCAAACCTAACAACATTACCCACAAAGATGCATACCCCTTGCCCAGAAAAGAAGAATCATTGACTGCCATGAAATCAGCAGCCAATTTCTCCACCCTAGATCTCCCCAGCGAATACTGGCAAGTACCAATAGCCCCAGAGGACCAAGAGAAGACCGCATTCACTACCCCCATGGGTTTGTTTGAATTTAACTGCATGCCCTTCGGCCTGTGCAATGCTCCGGGAACCTTCTGGAGACTCATGGAATGCTGTTTGTGTCATACGAATTTTGAAACTGTGCTACTGTATTTAGATGATGTAACGGTCTATTCCAAAACCCACGAGGAACATCTCCAGCATCTTGCTGAGGTCTTTGAAGTTCTAGCCGAGCATGGCCTGAAAGTCAAACTGTTCAAGTGCGATCTTCTAAAATCCAAGGTCCAATATTCTAGGGCATGTAGTTAGTGCAGAAGGAGTTATTCCTGATCCTGAGAAGATTGCTGTGGTAAAAAACTGGATTATACCAACTACCATTAAAAGAATTTCACGGATTCCTCGAATTTGCTAGCTACTACAGAAAATTCATCAAAAACTTCACTCGGATTGCTGCCCCATTACAAGACCTCCTAAAAAAAACGACAACCGTGCCGGAAGACGTACAAAAGCCCCTATATTCAATGGACTCCAGAGCTGGAACAGTCCTTCCAAGAACTTAAGAGGAAGTTAACAGAAGCCCCAATCCTTGTCTACCCAGACTACAATATCCCCTTCCACCTGTATACAGATGCCAGCTATCTGGGACTAGGTGCAGTGCTAGCTCAGATCTAAGATGGCAAAGAAAGTTATAGCTTATGCCAGCAGAACTCTCCGGCCAACCGAGAAAAATGATCAGAACTACAGTTCAAGTTGGATTTCTTTGCATTAGTGTGGGCTGTCACTAAAAAATGTAAGTATCACTTAGCTACAACCCCCTTCATCACTATCACTGACAATAACTCATTGTCCCAGTTACAGACTGCTGAACTTGGAGCCCTTGAACAGAGATGGGCTTCTCGCTTGGCTAACTACCAATTTATCCTGAAGTACCGAGCAAGCCGATCAAATGTCAACGCTGTTGCCCTGTCCAGGTTGCTCATAACAGAAACACCCCGTTATGACAAAGACGAGAGGGAAGAAGTAGAAATGCCTAGCTTCTATTCCTATGTTACCAAACAGAATGTGCAGAGAGTCAAATGGAACCCAGCTTCCGAACCTACTCAAATCCACGGTGAGTCGCAATTGGGCTGAAATCCAGGAGGGTAGAACTTTCAAAGCCCTGTGGAGGTTACTAGAATCTAGACTCTCAAAACTGCCTGTGGGCCACAAACAATCTGAGCTAGAACTCTTGATTATGGCGACAGAAGAAGTGTCTGCAGTTTCACAAGGGAGTGCTTGTTTGACGCACCGTGAACGTCCAACACTCATGAGAGAGTGTTTCAAGTAGTCGTGCCCAGACAAGATGCCAGACTCATCCTAGAGGCCTACCACAACCAATCAGGACACTTTGGCTGCCAAAAGACTGATATGACCATCCAAGAACACTTCTATTGGATAGGAATGCGCCAAGACATTGAGAAATAGTGCAGTGAATGTGTTTCATCCCATCGAAACTCACCATCCTCTGAAGCTCGTTGCCCTTGACCATGTGAAATTGCAAGCCAGTCGTACTGGATACTTCTATGCTCTGAACATTATCAATCACTACACTAAATTCGTTGTGGCTGTCCCTTGTCAGGGATCAGACTGCTTGGACCACTACCACAGTATTTTGGAAACAATTTGTAAGGCCTAAGGCTTGGTTCCCATTGCGTTAATGGGAACGCGCTAACGGACAGCGTCGTACGGCGAAATTAACACCGTGCAACGCGTCTGTTAGCGCGCCCATTCACGGCAATGGGAACGCGCAGCACTAGCGCGTGCCATGTTCGGCACGCGCTAGCAACGCGCCGGTGTTTCCTGGTGCGCCGCGGACGCTGCTTGCAGCGTCCAAGGCGCGCCCGCGGTCCGTTCCCCGCTCTCGCAGATCGGGGGATCTGTGAGAGTGGGGACGTTACCGCGACCCCGGGACGCGGCCACATAAAAACATTGTGTTAGCGCAACCCGCTAGCGCTAAACGGGTTGCACTAACGCAATGTGACCCTAGCCTTATGGATACCCCGAGCAGATCCGTACAGATCAAGGTCCCGTGTTTGAGTCAGAGTTAATCCAAGAACTGTGTGCACTCTATGGCTGCAAGACACTTCGCACAACTGCCTACCATCCCCAAAGCAATGGACTATGTGAAAGGATGAATAAAACTTTGACGTTAAAAAATGTTCCAGCCAAAGAAAGACAAGAATGGCCTGAGTTGCTAAAAGAGTTAACTTAACTGTATAACACCATCACCCACTGCTCCACCGGTTACACTCAATATTACCTGATGTTTGGTCGTCCAGGGAAACGGTCTGCAGACTTTCAGCTAAATGTTCACGTGGAAGATCACGCTAATTCCCTAACACAGTTAGATTGGGTGGTAGACCACTGAAAACATCTCCATGAAGCTAACAAAATTGTGGAAGACCGAATGAAAGCTGTCTACCAAAGGCAAGAGGATTTCAATGCAAGGGCCAAGGCAAAACCCTTACAAGTAGGAGTCTGGGCTTAAAAGAACCACCGCTCCCACAAACAAGATGGCCAGTGGGAATCATACCCTTGAAAGTATATAAAATTGTCAGAGAGGACACTCAGCAAGAAAAGGTGGTCCATCGTAGCCAGATCAAGATTTGCATAGCCCTGGAAGTTCTGGTCCCACCAGTTTCTAATCCTATTGCACCAAAAGAGATTTCCAGAACCCCCACCACACAGTTTATTTGGCTTTATGCACTGTCCTCAGTTTATGCTGCCTTAGCCTCATTCTCATTTAGAGGATTCTGACATAGTTCCTACATCCACCCAAGAAGAAAGGGAAGTGCCTCCTCTGCGGAGATCGGAACGAGCGACCTTGGGACACTTACCCACTCGTTACTGGGTTGCTCACTACTAATCTTGCAGGCAGTACTGGCAGTTAAGCCATGGCAGTTAGACAGGACAGGAGACAGGTAAGACACTTTAATCTTTCTACTCCATGTTCATTTGGAACAGAACAAATATTCACCATATGCATTTGTATAATCTATATCCTGGCTGCTGCATTCACTCACGTTCACCGCCCTTGCATTAACTGTATGCACTCCATTCATATCGGACCCTCTGTCCTTTCTTCTATGTATAGCACTCACGCTCTGTTCACATTGCTTAACAGCGCAGATACATTCAGCCCCGCCATCCAACACAAGAGGCGCTCTCACAAATCACGTAACCATCTGCTCACTCTTTCTATACTCTTTCTCCTAGTTGCTGGAGACATCTCTCCCAACCCTGGCCCCCCCATGTTATAGCCAGTCAAACCTCCCAACTGCTAGACTCAGAAACCCCTCTAACCTTATTAATATACCCTGCATGCCTTCTGCCTCTTTTAATTGTGCCCTTTGAAATTCTTGCTCTCTGTGTAAAACTCCCTTTCATCCATGACTTCTTCCTTTCAGATTCTCTTAACCTCCTGGCTCTTACTGAAACCTGGATCCAGCAGTCAGACACTACTGCTGCTGCTCTCTCATATGGTGGATTACACTTTTTTCATATCCCAAGATCGGACAACAGAGCAGGTGGAGGAATTGGTCTGCTTTTATCACCCAAATGTACCTTCCTAGTTATCCCCCAAGTACCCTCACTTGTCTTCCCTTCCTTTGAAGTCCATGCTGTCAGACTCTACATCCCCTTCTCGATGCGAGTGACGGTGGTGCATCATCCTCCCGGCCCCTCTCATCATTTACTGGATCACATTGCCACCTGGCTTCCACACTTTCTCTCCTGTGACATGCCCACCCTCATCATGGGTGACTTTAACATCCCCATTGCTTTTCCCCTCTCCCCATCTGCTTCTCACCTTTTATCTCTAACCTCCTCTTTCGGCCTCTCGCAGCATACTAACGCATGAAGACGGAAACTCCCTCGACTTAGTCTTATCCCGGCTTTGCTCAGTGGACAATTTCACAAACTCCCCTCTCCCGATCTCTGACCACCACCTTCTTTCATTCTCTATCAAGAACTGCCATCCCGCTCAGGTCACCCCCACTTTCCACACTTATAGAAACAGGCCATTAACACCCAGAAACTTATGCAGAGCTTGAAGTCCTCATTGGCCCCTATCTCCTCCATCTCATGTCCTGATAATGCACTGAAGCATTACAATGAAACCCTCCAAAGTGCCCTGGATGAAACTGCACCTCCTACACATAGAATAACTCTGCACAGAGGGCGACAACCGTGGCCACGCTGCAAACACATTTCCTACAGCGGTGCTCCAGGTGTGCCGAACATCTGTGGAGAAAATCTATTCTAACCGAACATTTCATCCATTATAAGTTTATGCTTAAAACATACAATTCTGCCCTTCACGTCTCCAAACAAACCTATTTTAACACCCTCATCACCTCGTTGTCCAATAACCCTAAACGTCTCTTTGACACTTTTCATTCCCTACTCAACCCAAGAGTGCAGGCCCCAACCACGGATCTCCGCGCTGACGATCTGGCCAATTACTTCAAATAAAAAATTGACCATATTGGACAGGAAATTATCGCCAAATCCCTTCATACCATGCACGGTCCTCCCTCCCCCACTGCATCCAGTTCACTCTCTGACTTTGAACCAGTTACACAAGAAGAAGTAATCAGGCTCCTTGCATATTCTCGCCCGACCACTTGCACCAGTGACCCCATTCCGTCACATCTCCTCCAGTCCCTTTCCCCGCCTGTGACCTCTCACTTAACAAAAATATTCATCCTCTCTCTCTCTCTTCCGGTATTTTTCCCTCGTCATTTAAGCATGCCATCATACACCCATTACTTAAAAAACCATCCCTCGACCAAAACTGTGCCGCCAATTATAGACCTGTCTCTAATCTTCCCTTCATCTCTAAACTCCTCGAACGCCTGGTCCACTCCCGTCTTATCCGCTATCTCTCAGATAACTCTCTTCTTGACCCTCTTCAATCTTGTTTCCGCTCTTTACACATTTTAGTGAAACTGTCCTCACTAAAGTCTCTAATGATCTACTAACAGCTAAATCTAATGGTCACTACTTGATGCTAATTCTCTTGGATCTTTCCGTAGCATTCAACACTGTGGATCATCAGCTCCTCCTCACTATGCTACACCTCATCGGCCTCAAGGACACCGTTCTCTCCTGGTTCTCCTCCTATCTCTCTGATTGCTCCTTCACTGTATTGCTCCTTCACTGTATCTTTTGCTGGTTCCACCTCCTCTCACCTTCCCCTTAATTTTGGGGTTCCTCAAGGATCAGTCCTAGGCCCGCTCCTCTTCTCTTAGTATACTGCCTCTATTGAACAAACAATCAGTAGATTTGGTTTCCAGTACCATCTCTATGCTGATGACACCCAATTACACACCACTTCTCCTGATATCACGCCTGCCTTTTTAGAATACACCAGTGATTGTCTTACCGCTGTCTAACATCATGTCCTCCGTCTATCTGAAACTGAACCTGTCAAAAACTGAACTCCTCGTGTTCTCTCCCTCTACTAACCTACCTTTGCCTGACATTGCCATCTCCGTGTGTGGTTCCACCATTACCTCAAGCAACATGCCCGCTGCCTTGGGGTCATCCTTGATTCTGAGCTTTCCTTCACCCCTCCCCCCCCCCAAAAAAAAAAAAACATTTCTAAAATATGCTCTTTACTTACTTTCGAGACTGCAAAAACTCTTACTGTTTCACTCATTCATTCTCGTCTGAACTATTTTAACTCTCTCTTAATTGGCCTCCCTCCTATCAAACTCTCCCCGCTCCAATCCGTCCTGAATGCTGCTGCCATGATTATATTCCTCACCAACCAGTACACCGATGCCTCTACCCTGTGCCAGTCATTACACTGGTTACCCATCCACTCAAGAATCCAGTACAAAACTATTACCCTCATCCATAAAGCACTCCATGGCTCAGCACCACCCTACATCTCCTCCCTGGTCTCAGTCTACCACCCTACCTGTGCTCTCTGTTCTGCTAATAACCTGAGGTTAGCATCCTCAATAATCAGAACCTCCCATTCCGGTCTCCAAGACTTTTCACGTGCTTTGCCAATTCTTTGGAATGCACTACCCAGGTTAATAATAAGATTAATCACCAATCCCGATAGTTTTAAGCGTGCCCTAAAAACGCGTTTGTTCAGACTGGCCTATCACCTCAACGCATTAACCTAACTATCCGTGTGTGGCCCATAAAAACAAACAAACAAAACAAAAAAAAAAACCATAAACTTTAATCAGGTTCTTCACATCAGGTTCTCATACATTTCATGCAGTTAATAGCCCTCTGTGTCTGTACTGTTACATACTTAGGCTGTTAACTGGTTCATGCAGATTTACATGAACACCCTATCCTTACACTATGGCTGGTCCGAACATCGAAAGCAATTGTTACCATCCACCCCTCGTGTCTCCCTTTTTCCTATAGTTTGTAAGCTTGCGAGCAGGGCCCTCACTCCTATTGGTATCTATTTTTTACTGTGATTTTTGTAATGCTGTAATGTCTATTGTCTGTACAAATCCCCTCTATAAGTGTACTTTCACATTAGCGTTTTGCGTGTTTGCGTCGGGCGACGCATGCGTCATGCGCCCCTATATTTAACATGGGGGGCGCATGGACATGCGTTGTGCTGCATTGTGCGACGCATGCGTTTTTTTTGCCGCAAGCGTTGGGCGCAGAAAACTCAAGTTGCATTTTTTTTGCGTCCAAATTTCGGCAAAAAAGGACGCATGCGTCGCAAAACGCAGCGTTTTAGCGTGCGTTTTAGTGCGTTTTTATTTGCGTTGTGCGTTGCGTCGCTGACGCAGCGGCGCACAATGCAAATGTGAACGTAACCTAATTTGTAAAGCACTGCTGAATGTGTTGGTGCTATATAAATAAAATTATTGTTATTGGAGAGACTTTGCATGTGTGGCTCCGATAGAGACAGATTTGCACTACAGATCACTACGGTGGCTCAGTGGATAGCACTGCAGCTTTACAGCGCTGGAGTCCTGGGTTCTAATCCCACATTGAACAACATCTGCCAGGAGTTTGTATGTTCTTTGTGTGGGTTTCCTCTGGGCACTCCGGTTTCCTCCCACATTCCAAAGACATACTGATAGGGAATTTAGATTATGAACCCCATTGGTGACAGTAATAATTTGTGCAAAACAGGCAGCAAAAAAGGTTAATCTCCTCACAGGCTTGATCAGGTGACCCAGCTCTGTTTTAATAAGAAGGTTCTGGAAAAACACCTCAGGGCAGTCAGCTAATGACTGCAGCTCTACAGTCACATAGAAGGGGAGGAGCCAAGTCCTGTGAGAAAGTTTTAATTTGAAGTGGCAGTTGGTGGTCGAACATCTTGAGAAGCAGCCATTTAGTAGGTGAAGGAATTAGGCTAGTTTCACATTTGCGGTTGAATCCGCAGCGTATCTTCCGCAACCTGAAACGCACGATAAACCGCATGCAAACGAAGCAGTTTTTAGATGCATCAGCTTTCGCATGCGGTCAAAAAGACGCAGTGTTTGCATTCTTTTTCATGCGTTTACATTTGTTGTGCGCATGGTGGAAAATTTTACAGGAAAAAAATCTAGATAAACAGACACCGCCAATGGGACAACAGTGGGCGTGTGTTATGGGATATCTTTATATAGATCCTTGGACAGCTGAAATCTTCAGATTTTGCTCCTGTAGCCGGTGTCATGATAGATCTTCGCATGGAGAGCTTTTATTTTCAACCTGGATTTAAATGGAACCTGTCACCCCGTTTTTTGAGATTGAGCTATAAATACTGTTAAATAGGGCCTGCGCTGTGTGTTCCTATAGTGTATGTAGTGTACCCCGATTCCCCACCTATGCTGAGAAATAACTTACCAAAGTCGCCGTTTTCGCCTGTCAATCAGGCTGGTCAGGTCGGGAGGGCGTGGTGACATCGCTGGTTCTTCCTCATCTTTACGTTGGTGGCGTAGTGGTGAACAAGCAGCGCGCGATCTGCGCTGTCATCCCTTTCGTCGGTGGGGGCGGCTATCTTCCTGGGGCCGCGCGTGCGCAGATCGAGTGCTCTGCTGCACGGGGCTTCAGGAAAATGGCCGCGGGATGCCGCGCGTGCGCATTAGAGATCGCGGCGGCCATTTTCCCAAAGCCGAGATGCAAACTCGGCTTTGGGAAAATGGCCGCCGCGATCTCTAATGCGCACGCGCGGCATCCTGCGGCCATTTTCCTGAAGCCCCGTGCAGCAGAGCACTCGATCTGCGCACGCGCGGCCCCAGGAAGATGGCCGCCCCCACCGACGAAAGGGATGACAGCGCAGATCGCGCGCTGCTTGTTCACCACTACGCCACCAACGTAAAGATGAGGAAGAACCAGCGATGTCACCACGCCCTCCCGACCTGACCAGCCTGATTGACAGGCGAAAACGGCGACTTTGGTAAGTTATTTCTCAGCATAGGTGGGGAATCGGGGTACACTACATACACTATAGGAACACACAGCGCAGGCCCTATTTAACAGTATATATAGCTCAATCTCAAAAAACGGGGTGACAGGTTCCCTTTAAGTATAAAGCTGTTTCTTGCCTAAGCGTTTGCTTGTGAGCAACAAAGAAATAGAGAAAGACAGAGAAGAACACGGTGTCAGGTGTTATTGGAGACACCCCATTATTGAAGTCCGGGAGATCCATGGAGCCTACCACACCCTATACAGCGAGCTCAATGCCAACCCGGAGAAAATTCTGGAATATACCAGTATGTCTCAAGAGACCTTTCGGGATTTACTTGGTCGTGTCCAAGGAGCCATCCGGAGACAGAACACCCAGCTCCGTAGAGCGATTCCTGCAGAGGAATAGCTCCTGGTCACATTAAGGTACGTAATAATTATAAACAAACACCTGTCATAATTGTAATTGTTCTGCCTTGTATTAATTTCTTTCTTCTTTATCTGTTTAGCTTCTTAATTTTTTTTTCTTTCTCTGGCAGATTCCTGGCTACAGGAGAGACCCTATCATCGCTCCATTTTGATTACCGGCTAGGAATTTCCACCCTGTCTGGAATTGTTGCGGACACCTGCTGGGCTTTGTGGAACATTCTCCAGGATGAATTTATCCCCCTACCAACCGTGGAAATGTGGCTGGAAATTGCCGACAAATTCTGGCGCGCGTGTAATTTCCTCAACTGTTTGGCAGCAGTGGATGGAAAGCACATATGGATTACCAAGCCCACCAGATCAGGATCGGAGTACTTTAACTACAAGAAATATTTTTCTGTAGTGCTCATGGCAATAGCAGAGGCGGACTGTCGCTTTATCGCCATAGACATTGGAGCTTTTGGCCGTGGCAATGACTCTCAGACTTTTAAGAACTCTGACACGGGCCGACGACCTCTCCCCAACACTCAAGGCCCATCGATGCCATTTGATATGATTGGGGATGAGGCCTTTCAGATGTGTGAAAACCTACTGAAGCCATATTCCAGTCGGGACTTGAACCACACTAAAAGGATTTTTAACTACAGATTGACCAGGGCCCCGAAGAACTGTTGAGTGTACCTTTGGGATTCTTGTCAATGAGGTTGTCAAAGCCTGTGTGGTTCTCCACAATTACATAATGGCTAAGGAGCGACCCAACATTGAACTGGATGAACCAGTTGCAAACCCATTGCCAGATTACCAGCATCACCCTCTGCGGTCAACAGTTGAAGTTGCCCACTTGAGGGACCAATTTACTGGCTACTTTGTTTCTGACATCGGATATGTGGCATGGAAAGATGATAATGTGTAAAATGTTCTGTTGGGTTTGGGTCTGTACCAGTCATGTTTAAAATGTTCCCAATGTTTGTTGTTAATAAACAACGTCTTTTGATACCTGTACCAAGTCTCCTATGTCTTTCCTCTCAAAACCACTTATGTCGTCAGTGGTATGGTAGTTGACGTCATTTCATCCTGCATCTCTTCTGCAGTATCTGGACGCAGACTGAGGAGAAGATGGAGGTATAATACAAAGCAGATCTATACTCACCAGGTCATGTGTCAGAAATAGTGAGTTCATGATGCACAAAACCCAGCATCATGAATTCACTAATTCTGACACCTTTCCAGGTGAGTATAGATATGCCTTTTATGACCTCTATCGTCTCTTCAGTTTGTGTGAAATAGATTACGTAGACTGAAGAGAAAATGGAGGTAATACAAGGTATATCTATACTCACCATGCCATTTTTCAGAAATAGTGTGTTCAGGATGCTGGGTTTTGTGCATCCTGAATTAACTATTTCTGGCAGCTGGTCAGGTGAGTATAGATATGCCTTGCATTACCTCCATTGCCTCTTCAGTCTGCGTCACATAGATTAAGCAGACCGAAGAGATTCTGGAGAAAATACAAGTCATTACTTTTTGACAACTCATAGCTCCATACCAAACACAAGAAGCAAAGCTGCAGTGTTCTACTTGTCTCACTCCTGGAGCTATGAGGTGGCAAAACACAAAGTGTACGGCGCAGTGTGTGTAGTCGGTGCACAGTGTGTGTTGCCGGCAGCGAAATACACAAAGAACCAAACAATATTTGGGGCAAAAAAATTTAAATTAAATAATATATATTGTAAGTGACGGAACTTGGGGGTGTTGAGCTGTGACTCCTGGCTGGCTAAAGACGACGCAGGGGTTGCAGGAGAAGGGGCGATTAAACTAGTGGGGTCAGGGAGTTCAGGGATGGTACTGGAGGCATGGGACTGGAGAGACACACTGGGAGGGTGAGACCAACCTGACATCACAGACACATTGGGAGGTGAGGGGGAGGGAGTGCGATAGTCCGCTTTTTTTTTTTTTTTTTTCTTTTTTACATTGTCAGGATCTGCGCTGCTGTCTGGGGAGCCTCGGTGTGGTGTGTTCCTGTGGCCCGGTAATGGTGGCCAGCCTTCCATGGTCTGGGTGATGCTGCATGCTAGTCGTTAAGGGCATGCCAGGGTCCAGGTGCTGCTGCTGCAGCTGGGACCTGGTGATGGTGGCCGGCCTGTCGAGGTCCAGGTGCTGCTGCTGCATGGTGGTGGTGGTGAAGGCCATGCCAGGGTCCGGGTGCTGCTGATGCATGCTGGTGGCAGTGGAGGATGTCCAAGCAGGAGCAGCACTTGGCATGATGGTGGCGGTGAGCTGTCCAACAGCACTCGGCATGGTGGTGGCGCTGTAGTGGTGTCCGGCAGAGCTTCGAATGGTGGTGGCTGTGCAGAGGTATGCAGCAGAACTCAGCATTGAGGTCAAGCGTGCCAGTGTTGGCACAGATGGAAATGCCACCACTGGTTGCTGAAAATACAGAGTCTGCTGCATAGCCTGCACGTAAGTAGCATTGCAGGCCTGCATGACATTCAGCTGGAGATCAGGGGTAAGGTGTTCTGACACGCCCTGTTCAATTTGATTGAAAAAATTATGTGCTGGCCTCTGGAGGTCAGCTTTCACTTGGTCAAGGCTTCGGGTGACATCCAGGATAAGTGTCTTCATAAGGATGAAGCCACTATCCAATCTGTCTCCCATCGCCTTGAATCCATCATGAAAGATCGAGATCAAGTGCAAAACCTCGGGCATGAGTGACCTGTCAGAGGCCCTCTGCCGCTGGTGGGAAGAACACCCACCGTCCCCCAAAAAAATAAATAAATAAAGAAGAGGCTGAGGACTAGGACAGGGGAACACCTGATGGACCAGCTTCCTGGTCTCCAGTCTGTGTTGCAGGCCCACTTGCTGCTGCGCTGGTGGATGGCTGGGACAGGTCCGTGGCTGTTTGATGAAGGACCGCTCCAGAACCAGGCTCAAGGGTGCTGCTACAGATGCTGTGAAAAGAAAAGAAAAACATTAATATCAAACATTTACAAAAGTAAAAGTGCCAGCTCCTGTGGAATAGAAAAATACAGATTAGGCAATACAACACAATCCAATACACTACAAAAATACTTACATTCTCTGGGCAAGGACCGGTCTCAAAAATGCCAGCATGCGGTGATGTTTATATTTTCTGAACCTTGCTCCAGAACCACTGGGAGTTCTCTTGACGAAGGTCATTGTTGAAGCGATCCTTCATCAAACGCCAACGTGATCTGACTTTGAGCACTGCTTAACAAAAAAAAAAATAAAAATGGTTACACAATGCACTTTTGGCCGGGATCACACAACTGTGTGTGATGAGAGAAACTCTCAGGAATTTCTCGCATCACACACAGTTGTGTGATCCCGGCCAAGGTCACTGCTGCATCACACCGCATTGCAATACTTACAAAATGCCTTGCGGACCTAAGCCCAGACATCGTCCCATCCTCCATCATCGCTGGGGCCACCTCCTTCCATAGTCGCTGGATTGTCACGTTGTCAGAGTGCTGCAGAAACCGGGTGTCCCACAACGGGACTTGTTCACAGACCAGGGATATGAAGATGTCATTGTCAATGAGGTCTTCATCCCGTTCTGGAACCTAGAAAAGAAAGAAAGCCGTTAATGTTGGAGAGATTAATAAAATGAATAAATAACAATAATAATAATAATAATAAAAGGAAAAAAACAACAGAGAGCGAAAACAAGCAAGAATAATTAAAGTCAAGAAAAAAAAAAAGGAGTCAAGAAGAAAAAGGTAAAGAAATAAGCAAAGTGAAGAAATGAACAGGCAAGAATAGTACAGTCAGGATACAATAAGCAGAGGGCAATCAGTCTGGTATACTTACACACCGCCTTGCCACACGAGCTTGTCCATGCTGCTCCTGCTCGGTCTCTGCAGCAGTTCAAGAACTGGTCTGAAAAAAAAAATGTCACATGTGTAGATGTGATAGAGAATACTTACCAATCTGAAGAGGTGAGTGCTCACTTCACTTTCCTGTCTACCATGTTCAGGGCCAGGACGCTCCTACTCTTAAGAAGACAACATTCTGATGAATGCTGCAAGAAAAAAAAAGAGACAATAATTATTACCACACACAAGGAGAGAAAAAAGACAGACATTGGCTTTTATACTCACATTGTCCAAAGTGGAGATTCTTCACAGTTCAGAGCTTCTTTTCTAGTTCCTAGTATGCAGAGTTGTGAACTGCAAATGCCCATTCCCTCGTTTTATCTGTCTGTGTGTGTGTGTGTGTGTGTGGTGGAAGGGGGCGGGGGGGTGGGGGGGACTAGTTAGTGTCTAGACAGGTTTACTCTGGAAAAACATGCGTTCACAAATGTTTTCATAGACTGAAATGCATTGCATTCCTTCTGCAAACAACCGCATACGTTTCTAGGCGTTAAATTGACGCCTGCAAAATTGCAACATGTTGTGTTTACCGCGCCAAGCCGCAGACAACGAAACGACGCATGAGTCGTCAAATGCGGCAAAAAGCATCCAATCGCATGTACATGCATTCCCAATATTAAAGATAGGAAAGCACGACGCACGCAGAAGTATGCGGCATAAACGCCGCAGACACAACCGCAAATGTGAAACCAGCCTTACTTACATTCTCCCTGCCTGCTTTGCTTAAAAAGAGGACTGACACGATAAGGGGAGTTAATAGTCTTCATATGAGGAAGACCATCATTGCACCCGCAGGAGGAAAAATTACCTCAGGGCAAGATACAGAACACAGTGCTGAAGAAGAAATATTCAGACTTAATAAAACCAGAGGTTACTAAGATATGCCTGTCTGCAGGTACAATCATCAACAGTGAATGTAATCCTGTACCTTACTTTCCTACTGTTTGTAAATAATAATTTGCCCCATTACCTTCAGTAAAAAGACTTCTGTGTGTGCGTAACTTGAGAAGGAAAGACGCTTCTCCTGACAGAAAGCTTGGCCACGGTAAGATACATCATACCCTGTCAGGAGTACAACCTTCAGCCATACACCACATTAGAATGCCACATACACAGACCTTTTCTGAAAGGCCACAGAGGCTGCAACACCATTAAGCAAGAGGCACCATGTTTTGAGTTTACCAAAAGACACGTCGGAGACTCCCCAAATGTATGGACGAACGTACTATTGTCAGAGGAGACCAAAATAGAATTATTTGGCCACCAAAATAAATGCTATGTCTGGTGCCAAATCAACACAGCTTAACACCCCAAGAACATTGTTTTTTGGCAGCAAGGCCAGGGATAATGGTCCGAGTAGAGGGGGAAGATGGATGGTGCGAAATACAGGGATATTGTTGAAGACCACCTGTTTTAGTCTGTCAGTAATTTGACACTGGGATGGAGGTTCACCTTCCAACAAGACAATGACCAAAAGTGTTCTGCTTAGGCTACGTTCACATTAGCGTTGTGCGGGGCAGCGTCGGGCGCAGCCCCGGCGACGCATGCGTCATGCGCCCCTATATTTAACATGGGGGGCGCATGGACATGCGTAGTCTTGCATTTTGTGACGCATGCATCATTTTGGCGCAACTGTCAGGGCGCAGAGGACGCTGCATGATGCAGTTTTTTCTGCGCCAAAAATCATGCAAAAATGAATGCATGCGTCACAAAAAGCTGCGTTGTACATGCGTTTTTGCATGCTTTGTGCGTTGCGTCGCCGACGCTGCCCCGCACAACGCTAATGTGAACATAGCCTAAAGCAACACTCGAGTGGCTTATGGGGAAACATGTAAATGTTTAGGAGTGGCCTAGTCAAAGCCCAGACCTTAATCCAATTGAGAATCTGTGGTCAGACATCAAGATAGATTGTTTCTTCTGGTGAACAGCAAACTTGAAGAAGCTGGAGAAACTTTGCCTTGAGGAATGTACAAAAATCTCAGTGGCAAGATGTGGAAAGCTCATACAGACTTATACAATGTGACTTACAACTGTAAATAGAGGCTCTAGAAAGTACTGACTATAGGGGGTGAATAGTTATGCACATTTAAGTTTACAGTTATAGGCATGTTCTTTACATGCACTTGTGTAAACCCACACAAAATCTAGGTTGTCAGATAGCAAAACATGAAAAATGCTAAGTGTGTGTATGGTAAAGGGAAAAAAAAATTGGCCAGTAATTGCGGCCCTTTCTCATCTGATAACTGTGATTATGGTTAAATAGAGTTTAAGGGGTTTTCCCCACGAACAAAGTACATTTTAGTTAATTTATCTTGGAATAAAAATATGGTTCACAATTTGATGTGTAAAAAAATGTTCCTGTTCTGAGATGATCTTATAAATGTGCCCGTGCGGTGTACTGTGTAATTGCTGTGTCTCACCGTGCAAGGACGTGGTCTGATCATACTACATCTCCTGGGCAGGGGAGGATGCCGCTTCTGGGAAATCAGTTGAGAAAAAAGGGACTAGGAGAAAGAAGCCCAACATATCTAGAGCATTCCTACTGGTATATGTAATAATTCATGGTAATGATCATGTGAATGGCAGTCTTGGTAATATATGGACAACTTGAACCTGTCAGAAAGGAATCAACTCTTCTAAAAAGACTCTCTTAACGGGACAGATGGAGAGAGGGTTTTCTCCATTAAGTAAGGCTCAGATCTAGCCACTATATATAATACTTGATTTCTCTTGGGACTTGGTTCACGAAAACGAATATCGGAGTCAAATATGTTTTACAAGGTATACATTACTATGGGTTACAACCAATGTTAGTTAAACCCTTATAGCTTTCATCTTACAATTATAAGATTTTACACAGAGAGGTCATGGCATGAAAAAACTGGCATATCACAAGCATATTTGTTTTTGTACAGAATGGTATACATGTAGGAACAATCATTTAAAATTTGCTAAGAATCCACATTCAAAATTACAGTCTTCTCTCCTTCGTTACCTCGCGACCCAAACGCTGCTGCAGCTTGCTGAGTTCATATTCTTTCTTCAGCAGTGACAAAGATTTGTAAAGACGCTTTGGTATCTATAAAATTGTTTAAAATAAATTTTAAAAAAAATTAGAAAAGTACTTTATTTAGATACAATCATATGTTTTTTTTTTTTTTTTTAAAGGGAATAAAATGTTTACACTGTTGGGTTGGACACCTACTCTTAAGGTACCGTCACACTTAGCGACGCTGCAGCGATACCGACAACGATCCGGATCGCTGCAGCGTCGTTGTTTGGTCGCTGGAGAGCTGTCACACAGACCGCTGTCCAGCGACCAAAGATGCCGGTAACCAGGGTAAACATCAGGTTACTAAGCACAGGGCCGCGCTTAGTAACCCGATGGTTACCATCGTTAAAGTAAAAAAAACAACCACTACATACTTCCATTCCGCTGTCTGTCCTCGGCGCTCTGCTTCTCTGCCCTGTGTAAGCACAGCGGCCGGAAAGCAGAGCGGTGACGTCACTGCTCTGCTTTCCGGCTGCCCGGCGCTCACAGCCAGAGCAGAGAAGCACAGCGCCGGGAACAGACAGCGGTAGGTAAGTATGTAGTGGTTGTTTTTTTTACTTTAACGATGGTAACCAGGGTACACATCGGGTTACTAAGAGCGGCCCTGCGCTTAGTAACCCGATGTTTACCCTGGTTACCAGCGAAGACATCGCTGAATCGCCGTCACACACGCCGATTCAGCGATGTAAGCGGGAGAGCCAGCGACGAAATAAAGTCCTGGCCTTTCTGCCCCGACCAGCGACATCACAGCAGGGGCCTGATCGCTGCTGCGTGTCACACTGGACGATATCGCTATCCAGGACGCTGCAACGTAACGGATCGCTAGCGATATCGTCCAGTGTGACGGTACCTTTACTATTGTCACTTACATTAGTTTCTTCCAAGACTTCTTGAAGCTCCTGGGAATCGGCACCAGTCAGCGCTGCACCCATGTCACTCAAATAAATTGGATTATCTACCACTCTTTGTCCAGCCTGCATCATTTGCATGACAGACTCTCTTAAAACAAAAGATAAAAGACCCATTAGAAGTTTTAAAAAAATTAAAGAGGAAGAAAACATAAGCATCTTCTTACGTATTCCACTATTATCCCTGCTTTCTCAGGTGAACACACACACATACCGGTATAAAGGATTAAGTGCAATGATGTCCCGGATGGTCTTCACAATTTCAGCAGTGAGAGCCTTAAGTGGTAAGAAAAATCAAAAATGTATAATGTTTTTATTCATAAGCAGAAAATCCAAAATTACCTACACACACACATACTCTTACTTTGACCTCCTCAGTGATCTGGAATTCTTCATGTGTTACATTATCTACTTCAACCATGAGGACTTCAGAGGTTATTTTTGGATCAAGCACAACTTGTTTGCTCTTTTCCTTCTCATTAGCATGTCTGCTTGCAGAGTTTCTTCTTTTTTTCCCTTCAACTTTCTCCTCAGTTTTTAACTCATCAGGTTCAACATCAAGTTGCTTATTAATATGGATCCTGAAAGAAAAACATGGAACAAGGTAAAAAGTGAAAAAAGCTCATAATGGTTAACTTTTTTGGCTGAACTTTTAATAGTGCTGTGTTTTACATTCCAACATCTAGTTATTAACTTTGATAAAAGCTCTACATTTTGAATGACATTTTTAACTTCAGTTGAAAATATTTACCAGCAAACTAAAAGCAACACGAGGAAAATGGAATGAAATTAACTGGTGTGATGCAGTGACCCATGTTACAGCCAGGGGGCGCTGTATGTGATCCTCAGGATACGCACGGAGGCGTATCTGATGGTGAAAGCGACCGGCAGGATTGTAAACGGCCAGTATGTGTCGCAGAGGGAGTCTGCGCTGTAAGCCTGAAGTAAGGTTGTTCAGGGACCTGTAGTCCCACAAGCATTTGTGTTTGATTACTTAAAAGTGAGGCTTGCAGGGTTAGTTAGAGAGCTGCATGGGACTGTCTAACCACACACCTCCCACCCAGGGGGTGGGGTTACAGGTTTATAATGTGACCATGGTGTGGTCACATGGTTAAGAGTGTATGGATCTGTTTGGTCCATGTGCAAGGTCCTGGAAGCCTATGTGTTGGGAGTGATATCTCCCTGAATAGCACGTGGTGCGGCTTTGGCACTGAGTGGTCTGTGTGTTGGACGGTCCCAGCTGGGGACAGACGTCCTGAAAAGTGCACGGATAGGCCATGTACCTGCAGAGCCTGGGACGGCTTCTATGTTGACGAAGCCAGGAGTGACAAGGAGTCAGCGTGAGGAGCGGAGCTCCTGGAAGGTAACCCCAGACAAGGGGGGTTGTAATATACAGCAGGGAAATTTATCTGCTACATGAACAGACTGATGGACATGATATGTTCGTGGATGTAATGAAATGGACTTTATGTTATGAGGTTTATGCAGAGTTAATAAACTAAATAGACTGTTTATGTGATTAAACGTTTGTGAGTGCTTTAATCCCAATGCCAAGCGAGTGTCCCCCAACGCACTCAGGGAGCGCTATCTCACACTAGATATCTTAAAATCATTCAGATGGTACAGAAAACTAAGTTTTAAAATCATTGCCAGAATAAAGTTTGACAAAGCAATTGGCGTAACAATTTTCTGTTTTTTACATATTTTTCCCCCTTCTTCAAGAGACATAATTGTTGCTTATTTGTTTTTCCATTAATATAGCCATATGAGGAAATTAATTTTATTCCTCCCAGCAGCGTTCAGATTTCAGTCATGGAGCTGGTGCCACGTGAATTCAGTTAAATCACTGTGTATAGAGAGCGGCGGTTGTAACCGCACTTTACTGCAATGTTGCGGCAGCCAAAAAAAAAAACACGTAATTCTGATGTTTTGATTTTTTTTTTTCTCATAACAGTTTACCGATTGGATTAATTTATTTCAGTAGATCAGACTTATAAAAAGCAATACTAAATGTGTATATATTTTTCTTAAATGGGACTAAGAACTTGTGTTTTTTTCATATAAACTTTTTATCACCTTTTACTGTATTGGTTAGAGATGATCAATGTTCGAGTCGAACTGTTCGCCAATTTCAAATTTGAGCTGTTTTGGGCGGTGTTCGAGTCGTTCGAACTCGAACAATTTGCTTAAAATTCGGCTGTTCGATAACTGTTCGTTCACCAAAAGATCTGTGCTGAATAGTATTGAGCATTCCGATACTGCAAATATCGGGTATCGGCCGATATTCGCTGTATCGGAATTCCGATACCGAGTTAAGATACTTTTGCGATATCGGATACCGGATTTGGAAGTTCCCATAGTGCAATGATGCACTATAATGGAGTGTGGGCGGTGCGTGGGTGGAGACTGCGTGTCTGTGTGTGCAGGCGGGGTCTGTGCGTGACCGGAGGGGGGGTCTGTGTGGCCCTGCCGGGGGTCTGTGTGGGCCTGCTAGGGGTCTGTGCGTGCCTGCCGGGGGCTCTGTGCTGGCTGCCGGGGCCCTGTGCGGGCTATACATACAGACATATAGTACATTAAACACAGAGTACATACTCACCATTACTTGTCATTTTGATCCACGAAGCCAGTGTCATCTGTAAAAGACCTTAAAATAACAAACAACCAATATACTCCCTGTCCGCAGAAATCCACGAGTGTCCCACAACGATCTCCCGTGGAGAACGGCAGCATCAGCTGATGCGACCGCTCTCCAGGGGCTCCAGGAACACAATGAATGGAGGAAGGTATCCTTCCGCACTGTATTCCTTCGCCACTGTAAAAAAAAATTGTCCCTAGTCTCACTTTTGGCATTGCTGTGTGAGAAATTTTCCCACGCAGCAATTGCCATAACGTGAGACTTTGTCCTAAGGTAACCTCTCAGTGATGCACTGCAGGAGCCATTGTCTCCTGTCAGTGTGTCACTGAGGGTCCTATAGAGCAGTGACATCACCCGATATCACTGTTCTATAGGGCAGAACGTCGTGGGACACTCGTTATTAATTGGACTACGGCGGACAGGTAGTATACAGTTTATTATTTTACGTTTTTTGCAGGCGCTGAAGTATGATAAGTATGGATAAATGAAGAATATTAAAATACTTTTTTCCTAATGTGTGTGTGTTTTATCAACCCTTTATTACTATTGGATTAACAATGGATAGGCGTCTTATTGACGCCTCTCCGTTATTAACCCGGATTAATGTCACCTTACAATAGCAAGGTGACATTAACTCCTTATTACCCCATATCCCACCTCTACACGGGAGTGGGAAGACACGGACTAAGCGCCGGAATTGGTGCATCTTACAGATGTGCCATTTCTGGGGCGGCTGCGGACAGGAATTTGTAGTCGGGGGGAGGTGGGGCAATATCCATGGCCCCTCGCTAGGCTATGAATATCAGCCCGAAGCTGTCTGCGTACCCTTTCTGGCTGTAAAATATAGGGGGACCCCACATCATTTTTTGGGGGGTCCCCCTATTTTAATAGCCAGTAAAGGCTACACAGACAGCTGCGGGCTGATATTCATAGCAGGCTACAAATATTGGCCCCCGGCCATCGGCTTTCCCCCTCTGGCGCAGAAAATTGCGCGGGAGCCCACGCCTTTTTTTTTTTTTTTTTTTAATTAAACGCTCATTAAGACCTCGTCGCTATGCGTCGTGTTATGATTAGGTAATTCAGTACCACAATGGACATAGAAGTCAGAGCACATACAGTGACCTGACAAAACCCAAAAACATAGAACGAGCTCTGAGACGTGGGAACTCTGCTGACCGCAATCCCTAATCCTCTCCAACCACAATAGAGGCAGACGTGGATTGCGCCTAACGTTCCCTATGCAACTCGGCACAGCCTGAGAAACTAGCTAGCCTGAAGATAGAAAATAAGCCTACCTTGCCTCAGAGAAATACCCCAAAGGAAAAGGCAGCCCCCCACATATAATGACTGTGAGTTAAGATGAAAAGACAAACGTAGAGATGAAATAGATTTAGCAAAGTGAGGCCCGACTTTCTGAACAGAGCGAGGATAGGAAAGGTAACGTTGCGGTCAACACAAAACCCTACAAACAACCACGCAAAGGGGGCAAAAAGACCCTCCGTACCGACTAACGGCACGGAGGTACACCCTCTGCGTCCCAGAGCTTCCAGCAAGCAAGAAAAACCAAATAAGCAAGCTGGACAGAAAAAACAGCAAACAAAAATAACACAAGCGAAACTTAGCTATGCAGAGCAGCAGGCCACAGGAACGATCCAGGAGGAAGCAAGTCCAATACTAGAACATTGACTGGAGGCCAGGATCAAAGCACTAGGTGGAGTTAAATAGAGCAGCACCTAACGACTTCACCACATCACCTGAGGAAGGAAACTCAGAAGCCGCAGTACCACTTTCCTCCACCAACGGAAGCTCATAGAGAGAATCAGCCGAAGTACCACTTGTGACCACAGGAGGGAGCTCTGCCACAGAATTCACAACAGCGTCGGGCCGACGTACCAATGCACGTTGTGAAATTTGTGCACGACGTGGGCAGCAGATGCAGTTTTTCAACGCATCCGCTGCCCATTCTTAAGTCCGGGGAGGGGGCAGAGTTTCGGCCGCGCATGCGCAGTAGAAAATGGCGGACGCGATGGACTAAAAACGTTCACTTGAACATTTTTTATGCCGACAGTCCGCCAAAAACACGACGGATCCGTTGCACGACGGATGTGATGTGTGGCTATACGTCGCGATCCGTCACTAATACAAGTCTATGGGTAAAAAACGCATCCTGCGAGCACATTTGCAGGATCCGTTTTTTCCGCCTGATCCGTTTTTTTCTCATAGAGTTGTATTAGCGCCGGATTGCGCCTGATGGCCACACGTTTCATCTGTTTTTTGCAGGATCCGTCAAAAAAGCTGTTTCCGTCAGACGGAAAACACATACAGAGGAACGTTTTTTTTCTGTCCGGCAAAAAAACGCACAGCGACGAAAACGGATGAAACGGAGATGTGAAATGATGAATCTGGCCTCCGAATCCGTTTTTTCATGCATGTTTCCATTCAAATCATGCACATTTTCCGTTTATTTATTTCCAAAAACTGCATAAAAAACGGAATGAAAACTGCACAAAAAACCTGCACCAAAAACCTGCATCAAAAACCTGCATCAAAAACACATCGCGTCCATCGTGCAACGGATTCGTCGTGTTTTGGCGGACCGTCGGCACGAAAAAACGTTCAAGTGAACGTTTTTTGTCCGTCGTGTCCGCCATTTTCTACCGCGAATGTGCGGCCAAAACTCCGCCCTCTCCTCCCCGGACTTCAGAATGGGCAGCAGATGCGTTGAAAAACTGGATTCGCTGCCCACGTCGTGCACAAATTTCACAACGTGCGTCGGTACGTCGGCCCGACGCATAGCGAAGGACCCGTACCGACGCAAGTATGAAAGAGCCCTTAATGAGCGCTTAATTTAATTTAAAAAAAACGTGGGCTCCCGCGCAATTTTCTGCGCCAGAGGGGGAAAGAAGACGGCCGGGGGCCAATATTTGTAGCCTGCTATGAATATCAGCCCGCAGCTGTCTGCGTAGCCTTTACTGGCTATTAAAAAAGGGGGACCCCCAAAAAAATGACGTGGGGTCCCCCTATATTTTATAGCCAGACAGATATTTTATATGCGCCAATTCCGGCACTTAGCCCCTCTCCTCCCACTCCCGTGTAGCGGTGGGATATGGGGTAATAAGGGGTTAATGTCACCTTGCTATTGTAAGGTGACATTAAGCCGGGTTAATAACAGAGAGGTGTCAATAAGACGCCTTAAGACGCCTATCCATTATTAATCCAATAGTAATAAAGGGTTAATAAAACACACACATTAGGAAAAAAGTATTTTAATATTCTTCATTTAACCATACTTACCATACTTCAGCGCCTGCAAAAAACGTAAAATAATAAACCGTATACTACTTGTCCGCCGTAGTCCAATTAATAACGAGTGTCCCATTACAATCTCACCCATAGAACAGTGACATCGGGTGATGTTAATGTACTGTATGTCTGTATGTATAGCCCGCACAGAGCCCCCGGCAGGCACGCACAGAGCCCCCGGCAGGCACGCACAGAGCCCCCGGCAGGCACGCACAGAGCCCCCGGCAGGCACGCACAGAGCCCCCGGCAGGCACGCACAGAGCCCCAGGCAGGCACGCACAGAGCCCCCGGCAGCCCACACAGAGCCCTGGCACAGAGCCCCAGCAGCCCGCACATTGGTTTCAATGGGGTTCCGTGAACGTTCGACGAACATTTGTCGAACACGTCCCAGTTCGACGAACCGAACTCGAACACTAGGGAGGTGGCTCAACACTATTAATCACCTTAGGGGACTTAAAGCTGCAATCATCTGATCATGGTCTCTTATGAGCGCCAGCTAAACACTGGCTTTCACAGGTTTGTAATGAAAGGCTCAGGGGTTATCAGCAGACCCATGGCTGTTATGGCAACCCATAGGCACCCCGTGATTATGTCATGGGTACAGCATGCTCACATGGAATGACAAGCCCCCCCTGCCGATGCATGTTAAATGCAGCTTTCAGAGATAGACAACAGCATTTAACAGCAAGTAGAGCACCAATACACTCACAGCTGTTAGAGGAACACAATGGCTAATTACATCAGCCATGATCTGCCGGGAAAGATGATGGCTCGGCGTGCAGGCCAACATCAAATCCAGGGAGCTAGCATATAATGTGCCAGTACGCCAAGGGGTTAAACAGGCGACAATCTAGAAAATAACATATAAAAATCATTCACAAGACAATTCAGTCATCAGGTTGTCAGTAGCACATACCGTTTCCACTGGATTTTTATCACAGGCATAAACAATCTCATCACCTGATGATCGGAACATTTTTGCTTGTTTGTTGAGAGACAGGCAGAACATTTACAGCAGCCGATAATCAGGATTCTTAGAAACAATCTGTGGCCAATTATCAACCCATCAAAATGAGCAGAAATTTCAAGGCTTGGTAGAGTAAAATATCGATAACCTGTTTTTCATGACGTCATTAGTGTCGGATGGATGAGTCCTGAAAGCCAACACTCCTACTGATCAGCTGTTGCTATGGTTTCAGTGAGCAGCAGCACTGCACATCAGCCTAGTACTGAACTGCATTACATGCAGAGCTCCTTCAAGATGCTGCTGTCCAACTGATACACACTAAATGGAGCTGTGCAGTGCACCTCTGTTTAATGTTTACAAGCAGCCATCTTCAAAGCTAATCACAGCTGATTGGTGGGGATATTTGGTATCTGATCCAATATTGATAAACTTGAGGATAGGTCAGCTACAGTGACATGTACAAGTTTGGACATTCCTGGTCAAAATGACATTGTGCTCAGTTAAGCTAGTTGAAAATTAAATCTTTAACCACTTTACCCCCAAGGGTGGATTGCACGTTATGGACCGGGCCAATTTTTACAATTCTGACCACTGTCCCTTTATGAGGTTATAACTCTGGAACGCTTCAACGGATCCTGGTGATTCTGACACTGTTTTCTCGTGACATATTGTACTTCATGATAGTGGTAAAATTTCTTTGATATTACCTGCGTTTATTTGTGAAAAAAACGGAAACATGGCGAAAATTTTGAAAATTTCGCAATTTTCCAACTTTGAATTTTTATGCAATTAATTCACAGAGATATGTCACACAAAATACTTAAGTAACATTTCCCACATGTCTACTTTACATCAGCACAATTTTGGAACCAACATTTTTTTTTGTTAGGGAGTTATAAGGGTTAAAAGTTGACCAGCAATTTCTCATTTTTCCAACACCATTTTATTTTAGGGACCACATCTCATTTGAAGTCATTTTGAGGCGTCTATATGATAGAAAATACCCAAGTGTGACACCATTCTAAAAGCTGCACCCCTCAAGGTTCTGAAAACCACATTCAAGAAGTTTACTAACCCTTCAGGTGTTTCACAGGAATTTTTGGAATGTTTAAATTAAAATGAACATTTAACTTTTTTTCACAAAAAATGTACTTCAGCTCCAATTTGTTTTATTTTGTCAAGAGTTATAGGAGAAAATGGACCCCAAACCTTGTTGTACAATTTGTCCTGAGTACGCCGATACCCCATAAGTGGAGGTAAACCACTGTTTGGGCGCATGACAGAGCTTGGAAGCGAAGGAGCGCCATTTGACTTTTTAATGCAAAATTGACTGGAATTGAAAAGGGACGCAATGTTGCGTTTGGAGAGCCACTTGTGTGCCTAAACATTGAAACCCCCACAAGTGACACCATTTTGGAAAGTAGACCCCCTAAGGAACTTATCTAGAGGCGTGGTGAGCACTTTGACCCACCAAGTGCTTCACAGAAGTTTATAATGCAGAACCGTAAAAATAAAAAATATTTTTTTTTTCACAAAAATTATCTTTTCGCCCCCAATTTTTTATTTTCCCAATGGTAAGAAAAGAAATTGGAACCAAAAAGTTGTTGCACAATTTGTCCTGAGTACTCTGATACCCCATATGTGGGGGTAAACCACTGTTTGGGCGCATGGGAGACCTCGGAAGGGAAAGAGCGCCGTTTGACCATTCAATGCAAAATTGATAAGAATTGAGATGGGACGCCATGTTGCGTTTGAAGAGCCACTGATGTGCCTAAACATTGAAACCCCCCACAAGTGACACCATTTTGGAAAGTAGACCCCCTAAGGAACTTATCTAGAGGTGTGGTGAGCACTTTGACCCACCAAGTGCTTCACAGGAGTTTATAATGCAGAACCGTAAAAATAAAAAATAATTTTTGTGAAAAAAAATGATTTTCGCCCCCAATTTTTTATTTTCCCAATGGTAAGAGAAGAAATTGGAACCAAAAAGTTGTTGTACAATTTGTCCTGAGTACGCTGATACCCCATATGTGGGGGTAAACCACTGTTTGGGCGCATGGGAGAGCTCGGAAGGGAAGGAGCGCCGTTTGACTTTTCAATGCAAAATTCACAGATATTGATATGAGACGCCATGTTGCGTTTGGAGAGCCACTGGTGTGCCTAAATATTGAAACCCCCACAATTAACACCATTTTGGAAAGTAGACCCCCTAAGGAACTTATTTAGATGTGTGGTGAGCACTTTGACCCACAAAGAGCTTCACAGAAGTTTATAATGCAGAGCCGTAAAAATAAAACAAAAATTTTTTCCCACAAATATTATTTTTTAGCCCCCAGTTTTGTATTTTCCCGACGGTAACAGGAGAAATTGGACCCCAAAATTTGTTGTGCAATTTGTCCTGAGTGCGCTGATACCCCATATGTGGGGGGGAACCACCGATTGGGCGCATGGGAAGGTTCGGAAGGGAAGGAGCGCCATTTGAAATACAGACTTAGATGGAATGGTCTGCAGGCGTCACATTGCATTTGCAGAGCCCCTAATGTACCTAAACAGTAGAAACCCCCCACAAGTGACCCCATATTGGAAACTAGACCCCCCAAGGAACTTATCTAGATGTGTTGTGAGAACTTTGAGCCCCCAAGTGTTTCACTACAGTTTATAACGCAGAGCCGTGAAAATTAAAAAATCTTTTTTTTCCCCACAAAACTTATTTTTTAGCCCCCAGTTTTGTATTTTCCCAAGGGTAACAGGAGAAATTGGACCCCAAAAGTTGTTGTCCAATTTGTCCTGAGTACGCTGATACCCCATATGTTGGGGTAAACTCCTGTTTGGGCACACGGGAGAGCTCGGAAGGGAAGGAGCACTGTTTTACTTTTTCAACGCAGAATTGGCTGGAATTGAGATCGGACGCCATGTCGCGTTTGGAGAGCCCCTGATGTGTCTAAACAGTGGAAACCCCCCAATTATAACTGAAACCCTAATCCAAACACACCCCTAACCCTAATTCCAACGGTAACCCTAACCACACCTCTAACCCAGACACACCCCTAACCCTAATCCCAACCCTATTCCCAACCGCAAATGTAATCCAAACCCTAACCCTAACTTTAGCCCCAACCCTAACTGTAGCCTTAACCATAACTGTAGCCTTAACCCTAACTGTAGCCTTAACCCGAACTGTAGCCTTAACCCTAACTGTAGCCTTAACCCTAACTGTAGCCTTAACCCTAACTGTAGCCTTTACCCTAACTGTAGCCTTTACCCTAACTGTAGCCTTTACCCTAACTGTAGCCTTTACCCTAACTGTAGCCTTTACCCTAACTGTAGCCTTTACCCTAACTGTAGCCTTTACCCTAACTGTAGCCTTAGCCCTAACCCTAACTCTAGCCCTAACCCTAACCCTAGCCCTAACCCTAACCCTAGTCCTAACCCTAACCCTAACCCTAATGGGAAAATGGAAATAAATACATTTTTTAAATTTTTTTTATTTTTCCCTAACTGAGGGGGTAATGAAGGGCGGTTTGATTTACTTTTATAGCGGGTTTTTTAGCGGATTTTTATGATTGGCAGCCGTCACTCACTGAAAGACGCTTTTTATTGCAAAAAATATTTTTTGCGTTACCACATTTTGAGAGCTATAATTTTTCCATATTTGAGTCCACAGGGTCATGTGAGGTCTTGTTTTTTGCGGGACGAGTTGACGTTTTTATTGGTAACACTTTCGGGCACGTGATATTTTTTGATCGCTTTTTATTCCGATTTTTGTGAGGCAGAATTAGCAAAAAACCAGCTATTCATGAATTTCTTTTGGGGGAGGCGTTTATACCGTTCCGCGTTTGGTAAAATTGATAAAGCAGTTTTATTCTTCGGGTCAGTACGATTACAGCGATACCTCATTTATATCATTTTTTTATGTTTTGGCGCTTTAATACGATAAAAACTATTTTATAGAAAAAATAATTATTTTTGCATCGCTTTATTCTAAGGACTATAACTTTTTTATTTTTTTGCTCATGTTGCTGTATGGCGGCTCGTTTTTTGCGGGACAAGATGACGCTTTCAGCGGTACCATGGTTATTTATATCTGTCTTTTTGATCGCGTGTCGTTCCACTTTTTGTTCGGCGGTATGATAATAAAGCGTCATTTTTTGCCTCGTTTTTTTTTCTTACGGTGTTTACTGAAGGGGTTAACTAGTGGGCCAGTTTTATAGGTCGGGTTGTTGCGGACGCGGCGATACTAAATATGTGTACTTTTATTGTTTTGTTTTTTTATTTAGATAAAGAAATGTATTTATGGGAATAATATTTTTTTTTTTTTCATTATTTAGGAATATTTTTTTAACTTTTTTTTTTTTTTTTTACACATTTGGAAAAAATTTTTTTTTCTTTTTTACTTTGTCCCATGGGGGAACATCACAGATCGGTGATCTGACAGTTTGCACAGCACTCTGTCAGATCATCGATCTGACTTACAGGGCTGCAGGCTTCACAGTGCCTGCTCTGAGCAGGCTCTGTGAAGCCACCTCCCTTCCTGCAGGACCTGGATGCCACGGCCATCTTGGATCCGGGTCTGGAGCAGGGAGGGAGGTACAGAGACCCTTGCAGCAATGCGATCACATCGCGTTGCTGCGGGGGGCTCAGGGAAGCCCGCAGGGAGCCCCCTCCCTGCGCGATGATTCCCTGTACCACCGGCACATCGCGATCATGTATGATCGCGGTGTGCCGGGGGTTAATGTGCCGGGAGCGGTCCGTGACCGCTCCTGGCACATAGTGCCAGATGTCAGCTGTGATAGGCAGCTGACACCCGGCCGTGCTCCCCCCGTGAGCGCGGCCGATCGCGTATGACGAACTATCCCGTCGGTCGTCATAGGGGCCCACCCCACCTCGACGGGATAGTACGTCTGATGTCAGAAAGGGGTTAAAAGTATAATGTTACAGGGTATATATACTAAATTCCTTGTTAGGGTGTTGAACCAGGGAACTAGTCTGATTGCAGTATGTGGAGTCGGGAAGGAATTTTTTTCCCCAGTGTGGAGCTTACTCTTTGCAACATAGGGTTTTTTTTGCCTTCGTCTGGATCAACATGTTAGGGCATGTTAGGTTAGGCTATGGGTTGAACTAGATGAACTTAAAGTCTTCCTTCAACCTTAACTATGTTACTATGAAATGAGGTCACCGATACTCACCTGTCTACCCCGATGCTCCTCGTGGCTCCCGATGGAGGCCGCCATCTTTTTAAAGGGAAAAATGGCGGGCGCATGCACAGTGCGCCCGCCGGCCGGCACATCTTAGGGGTCTCGGCTTCCGGGGGTAGCCGAGACCCCAGAGAACATGATCGGGGTCGGTTTCTACCGACCTCTGTTTTGTGATCGCCGATAATTAACCGTTTACCGGCGAACGCAAAAAAAAAGTGGCGTGTCATTCTCTGTCCTCTGATGTAATCGCACATCAGAGGACAGAGAAATAGGGGGATTCGGGGACCCTATCATACTTACCGGTGTCCCTGGGTCCTCCTGCGTCCCCTCCTGGCCGCCGGCTTCTTCCTCTGGGAAGAAAATGGTGGGCACAAGCGCAGTGCGCCCGCTGTGATGTGACGGCTGGCAGAGGAAGATTCTTCCTCTTGTTTTATTTTGGTCACTGTGAGATCCTATTACAGTGATAAAAATAAAAAAAAATTGTAAATAACCCCCCCCCCCCCCTTTATCACTCCCTTAGTTAGGAAAATATGATAGAAATAGATACGTGTTTTTTTTTTTCCCAATTAGGGTTAGGGCTGGTGCTAAAGTTAGGGTAAGGGTTGGGGCTAAAGTTAGGGTTAGATTTGGGATTAGGGTTGGGATTAGGGTTATGGTTGAGATTAGGGTTAGGGATGGTATTAGGGTTAGGGTTAAGGTTGGCATTAGAGTTAGGTTTGGGATTGGGGTTAAGGTTAAAATTGGGGTTAGGTTTAAGGTTAGGGTTGAGATTATGCCATAACCCTAATCACAACCCTTACGCCAAAACACCCCTAACCCTAATCCCAACCCTAACCATGACCGGTTAGGGTTGGGATTAGGGTTAGGGGTGTTTTGGGGTTAGGGTTTTGATTAGGGTTATTGATTGGGTTGGAATTAGCGTTAGGGGTGTGTTGGGGTTATAGTTGGAGTTAGAATTGGGGGGTTTCCACTGTTTAGGTACATCAGGGGGTCTCCAAATGCGACAGACAATTTTGCTTTCATAAAGTCAAGTGGTGCTCCCTCCCTACTGAGCTCTGCTGTCCGCCGAAACAGTGGTTTACCCCCACATATGGGGTATCAACATACTCAGGACTGACTGGAGAACAACTGTTGGGATCCAGTTCAAAGTTTGAAAATTGCAAAAATGTTAAATATTTTCGCCATATTTCCGTTTTTTTCATAAATAATCGCAAGTAATATCAAAGAAATGTTACCACTAACATGAAGTATAATATGTCACGAAAAAACAATCTCAGAATCAGTGGGATCGTTACAGCGTTCAAGAGTTATAACCTTATAAAGTGACAGTGGTCAGAATTGTAAAAATTGGCTCGGTCATTAACCCCTCTGTGACCTTAGACGTACTATCCCGTCGAGGTGCCCTGGGCTTATCTGACCCTGGACGGGATAGTACGTCATAGCGATCGGCAGTGCTCACGGGGGGAGCGCCGCCAATCGCGGCCGGGTGTCAGCTGCTTATCGCAGCTGACATCCGGCACTATGTGCCAGGAGCGGTCACGGACCGCCCCCGGCACATTAACCCCTGGCACACCGCGATCAAAGATGATCGCGATGTGCCGGCGGTATAGGGAAGCTTCCCGCAGGGAGGGGGCTCCCTGCGGGCTTCCCTGAGCCCCCCGCAGCAACGCGATGTGATAGCGTTGCTGCGAGGGTCTTACCTCCCTCCCTCCCTGCTCCAGGCCCGGATCCAAGATGGCCGCGGATCCGGGTCCTGCAGGGAGGGAGGTGGCTTCACAGAGCCTGCTCAGAGCAGGCACTGTGAAGGCTGCAGCGCTGATAGTCAGATCAATGATCTGACAGAGTGCTGTGCAAACTGTCAGATCACTGATCTGTGATGTCCCCCCCCCTGGGACAAAGTAAAAAAGTAAAAAAAAAAATTTCCAAATGTGTAAAAAAAAATAGAAAAAAATATTCCAAAATAATGAAAAAAAAAAATATTATTCCCATAAATACATTTCTTCATCTAAATAAAAAAAAAAACAATAAAAGTGCACATATTTAGTATCGCCGCGTCCGTAACGACCCGACCTATAAAACTGTCCCACTAGTTAACCCCTTCAGTAAACACCGTAAGAAAAGAAAAAAAAACGAGGCAAAAAACAACGCTTTATTATCATACCGCCGAACAAAAAGTGGAATAACACGCGATCAAAAGGACAGATATAAATAACCATGGTACCGCTGAAAACGTCATCTTGTCCCACAAAAAACGAGCCGCCATACAGCATCATTAGCAAAAAATAAAAAAGTTATAGTCCTGAGAATAAAGCGATGCAAAAATAATTATTTTTTCTGTAAAATAGTTTTTATCGTATGAAAGCGCCAAAACATAAAAAAATGATATAAATGAGGTGTCGCTGTAATCGTACTGACCCGAAGAATAAAACTGATTTATCAATTTTACCAAACGCGGAACGGTATAAACGCCTCCCCCAATAGAAATTCATGAATAGCTGGTTTTTGGTCATTCTTCCTCACAAAAATCGGAATAAAAAGCGATCAAAAAATGTCACGTGCCCGAAAATGTTTTCAATAAAAACGTCAACTCGTCCCGCAAAAAAACAAGACCTCACATGACTCTGTGGACCAAAATATGGAAAAATTATAGCTCTCAAAATGTGGTATTGCAAAAAATATTTTTTGCAATAAAAAGCGTCTTTCAGTGTGTGACGGCTGCCAATCATAAAAATCCGCTACAACAATCACTATAAAAGTAAATCAAACCCCCCTTCATCACCCCCTTAGTTAGGGAAAAATAAAAAAAAAGGTATTTATTTCCATTTTCCCATTAGGGCTAGGGTTAGGGCTAGGGTTAGGGCTAGGGTTAGGGCTAGGGTTAGGGTTAGGGCTAGGGTTAGGGCTAGGGTTAGGGCTAGGGTTAGGGCTAGGGTTAGGGCTAGGGTTAGGGCTAGGGTTAGGGCTAGGGCTAGGTTTAGGGCTAGGGTTAGGGTTGGGGCTACAGTTAGGGTTGGGGCTAAAGTTAGGGTTTAGATTACATTTACAGTTGGGAATAGGGTTGGGATTAGGGTTAGGGGTGTGTCTGGGTTAGAGGTGTGGTTAGGGTTACCGTTGGAATTAGGGTTAGGGGTGTGTTTAGATTAGGGTTTCAGTTATAATTGGGGGGTTTCCACTGTTTCGGCACATCACGGGCTCTCCAAACACGACATGGCGTCCGATCTCAATTCCAGCCAATTCTGTGTTGAAAAAGTAAAACAGTGCTCCTTCCCTTCCGAGCTCTCCCGTGTGCCCAAACAGGGGTTTACCCTCACATATGGGATATCAGCGTACTCAGGACAAATAGGACAACAACTTTTGTGGTCCAATTTCTCCTGCTAACCTTGTTAAAATACAAAACTGGGGGCTAAAAAATAATTTTTGTGGGAAAACAAAGATTTTTTATTTTCACGGCTCTGCGTTATAAACTGTAGTGAAACACTTGGGAGTTCAAAGTTTTCGCAACACATCTAAATAAGTTCATTGAGGGGTCTAGTTTCCAATATGGGGTCACTTGTGGGGGGTTTCTACTGTTTAGGTACATTAGGGGCTCTGCAAACGCAATGTGACGCCTGCAGACCAATCCATCTAAGTCTGCATTCCAAATGATGCTCCTTCCCTTCCGAGCCCTCCCATGCGCCCAAACGGTGGTTCCCCCCCACATATCGGGTATCAGCGTACTCAGGACAAATTGGACAACAACATTTAGGGTCCAATTTCTCCTGCTAACCCTGGAAAAATACAAAACTGGGGGCTAAAATATAATTTTTGTGGAAAAAAAAATATTTTTTATTTGCACGGCTCTGCGTTATAAACTGTAGTGAAATACTTGGGGGTTCAAAGCTCTCACAACACATCAAGATGAGTTCCTTAGGGGGTCTACTTTCCAAAATGGTGTCACTTGTGGGGGGTTTCTACTGTTTAGGTACATTAGGGGCTCTGCAAACGCAATGTGACGCCTGCAGACCATTCCATCTAAGTCTGCATTCCAAATGGCGCTCCTTCCCTTCCGAGCCCTCCCATGCGCCCAAACGGTGGTTCCCCCCCCCCCCCCCACATATGGGGTATCAGCGTACTCAGGACAAATTGGACAAAAACTTTTGGGGTCCAATTTCTCCTGTTACTCTAGGGAAAATACAAAACTAGGGGCTAAAAAATAATTTTTGTGGGAAAAAAAATTTTGTTTTATTTTTATGGCTCTGCATTATAAACTTCTGTGAAGCCCTTGGTGGGTCAAAGTGCTCACCACACATCCAGATAAGTTCCTTAGGGGGTCTACTTTCCAAAATGGTGTCACTTGTGGGGGGTTTCAATGTTTAGGCACATCAGTGGCTCTCCAAACGCAACATGGCGTCCCATCTCAATTCCTGTCAATTTTGCATTGAAAAGTCAAACGGCGCTCCTTCCCTTCCGAGCTCTCCCATGTGCCCAAACAGTGGTTTACCCCCACAAATGGGGTATCAGCGTACTCAGGACAAATTGGACAACAACTTTTGAGGTCCAATTTCTTCTCTTACCCTTGGAAAAATAAAAAATTGGGGGCAAAAATATAATTTTTGTGAAAAAATATGATTTTTTATTTTTACGGTTCTGCATTATAAACTTCTGTGAAGCACTTGGTGGGTCAAAGTGCTCACCACACATCCAGATAAGTTCCTTAGGGGGTCTACTTTCCAAAATGGTGTCACTTGTGGGGGGTTTCAATGTTTAGGCACATCAGTGGCTCTCCAAACGCAACATGGCGTCCCATCTCAATTCCTGTCAATTTTGCATTGAAAAGTCAAACGGCGCTCCTTCCCTTCCGAGCTCTCCCATGCACCCAAACAGTGGTTTACTGCCACATATGGGGTATCAGCGTACTCAGGACAAATTGGACAACAACTTTTGGGGTCCATTTTCTCCTGTTACCCTTGGTAAAATAAAACAAATTGGAGCTGAAGTAAATTTTTTGTGTAAAAAAGTTAAATGTTCATTTTTATTTAAACATTCCAAAAATTCCTATTAAACACCTGAAGGGTTAATAAACTTCTTGAATGTGGTTTTGAGCACCTTGAGGGGTGCAGTTTTTAGAATGGTGTCACACTTGGGTATTTTCTATCATATAGACCCCTCAAAATGACATCAAATGAGATGTGGTCCCTAAAAAAAAATGGTGTTGTAAAAATGAGAAATTGCTGGTCAACTTTTAACCCTTATAACTCCCTAACAAAACAAAAAATTTGGTTCCAAAATTATGCTGATGTAAAGGAGACATGTGGGAAATGTTACTTAAGTATTTTGTGTGACATATCTCTGTGATTTAATTGCATAAAAATTCAAAGTTTGAAAATTGCGAAATTTTCAAAATTTTCGCCAAATTTCCGTTTTTTTCACAAATAAACGCAGGTACTATCAAAGAAATTTTACCACTATCATGAAGTACAATATGTCACGAGAAAACAATGTCAGAATCACCAGGATCCGTTGAAGCGTTCCAGAGTTATAACCTCATAAAGGGACAGTGGTCAGAATTGTAAAAATTGGCCTGGTCATTGACGTGCAAACCACCCTTGGGGGGTAAAGGGGTTAAGTACCAAATTGGCTCTGTCACTAAGGGGTTAAGAGTTTTTTTCATCTCAGCTGTAGCTAATTTATAATCTTTATCATTGTCTTCTTGAGGCTGATGTATTTTTGTTGCAGGGTGTGGTAAATTGAAATCCAAATAAGACTTGCTATGTATTTATACATCTTGAACATCTTTCATAGCATAGCTTTCACAATTGATGAACAGTTCAGTGTTGTTGTGGTATCTGTGACAGTAGTCTTGAAAGAAATGTTGTATAAATTCATTCCACAATTCCAGTGGATTTGTAGGTGATCCGAAAACACAGATGTAAGCGAACATCTCCCGAAGTTGTGTAGGCATGTTCAGAATGGTGGCATATACTATAGTATTTCTCCAGACACTATCATCCATTAATAATCCGAGTGCTAATGTAGCATCTTGAAAGGTTTCATGTGTAATACCATTGACAGATTTAAGTTTCTGAAAACTTGTTGCTCCTTTTACAAGTAATAAACGTAAATGATAGCGTTCTTGGTCTTTCAGACTAACTGTATACATTCTTCCTATTACAGTGTGGCCTCTGCTTTCTGAGTTCCCATATGCCATGTTTCCATACGTAGTGTTCTGGAATGTCTCTGTTATAATATTGATATGCATTAGGGTCGATCTTATTAACCCTCGTCAGGGGCAATATGTTTCATAACGAGTAAATGAAGCTAGAAAATTGGCTATATTTTCCTTTTTTTAAAAAATTTCAATGCTCTAAAAGTGATCAGTTACCTTACTAGGAATGTAATAAATGAGAATAAACATAATCAGGTGGAAAAAAAATGCTTACTAACCAGAAAAGTACCGTAATATGTTTCAAAGTGCACACATTTTGCTACTTGCAAAAAAAAACCCGGACAGTTTTCTTCAAAAACTATTAGTAAACATAAAATTTAGATAAGCAAAATAAATTATGAGGTTGCTGAAATAGTACTGTACTCAAAATCAGTCACTATCAGATGTTAGCGGTTCACCTGTAAAAGTACACTTGCAGAGCAATAAGCATGATTAGCAGATCATTTCTGCATGAGACAGGCAAATAGCATTTTTGCAATTTTTACATGCATAATTTGAGAGTCTCCTGAGTCCTGTTTCTACAGTGCAGGTGTGGCATTTCTGTCTTTTGGGAGGTGGGGGAGCTGGTGATTCTTCGCATTCATGTTCTGTGCAAAATTTTCTCAGCCGCATTTGCATGCTAGAGGGTATTCCAATTGTTTTCACACTTCTTCTGCGAAGCTCTGCTTCATGAGCCAATGTTTTTAGATAGAGTCTTCTACGCTGTGATCCCTGCTGGTTTCCTATGTAAATAACTTGAGAATTTATTCCTGCCACATTTAGCATAGTGAAAAAAAATTACCATTGGCCAGCGCCTGACATTTCTGCACACGCTGAAAGTAGCACACATCTGATCTGCAGTGTCTACACCACCCTTGGTTTCGTTGTAAAACGTTATAATTTCCGGCTTATTTTGTGCTTCAGCCCGAGGATCGATCGCATCATCATCATCATGAAGCGAGGATACAAGAATAACATGTTTGCTCTTGCGTGGGACATAGGACACTAAAACTTTGCCAACACTAAATCCAAACATACTGTGGTATTGTTCTCTCCCTTTCACATTGATAAACTGTGTCGGCAATTGTGTTTTATTTTTTCGCACAGTACCCACATATGATATTTTTGGGGATTTCAAAAAATCAAACCCACATCAGTAAACCAGTTATCTGCAGTTATATTTCTCCCCGAACCATACAAAGGCTCAGCCATTCGCTTTACCACCTCACTCGGTGTGTTGCTTACACAATATGGACCTGCTGGCTGTTTCCCCGCATAAACGTCCATATTGTTGGTATAAGTAATCCTGGAGTCAGCAATGGCAAAAATTTTTAGCCCATATTTGTTTGGTTCAGATGGGATATATTGCCGAAAGCCACATCTAACACAAAATCCCGGGAGCATTTCATCAATAGTGACATTTTGACCTAGCCACTAGCTTTTTTGACAGGTTTGCACAAATTTTTCAAATATCTCACGAATCGCAGCAAGCCGGTCATATTTTTTTCGCTCAGTTCTGGTACTTCTGTTGTCAAAACGAAGACACCACATTATAATTATCTTTTTATATTCATTACCAAGGTAAATTTCTCAATGCCATCCCCATCTCTACCCCAGAGCTCCTCCAAACTCTGTTGGTTTGCCCTATAGGCGCCTGCAAGATATAGCAAACCAATAAACGCACTCAGTTCAATTACATCAATAGGGTTGACATCTCGCTTTATTATGAAACTGTCCCTTATGGTGTCCATGTACTGATTTGTATATGTCACAATTGTGACCAGAATGTCATCAGTGAATAAACAGTTCCAGCATTCCATTTCATTTTTAGCATTCCTTGCAGTTCCTATGACACCAGGAAGGTGGCTCAAAATGTTATGCGAGCGTGTGCGAGTACGTTTAGGGGGTGGCTTTTTTAATCCATTTTGTTGTTTTATCTTTGCCCAAATAATATGTTTCTATGTCTTGAGCATCCTCCTCACTCTCTCCATCTTGATCTGTATCAGACACATCTGGACATTCTTCCACATCATCTTCTGAATCAATGCCACTTTCTTCCCCTAAATCTTCTAGCTGGAAGGGGTCTGTCTCATCATCAAGCAATATATTTTGCACTTGCTCAACATGAAGGGCATTGGAAAAGTCAAATATTCTCCTCGCCATTTCAGAAGAAAAGCCGAAGCAAGAGAGAGAATATGTGTTAGGGCGTAATGTGCCTGAGAAGCACACTCTTATTTCTAACAAAACCTTCGATGACAAATCCACAAATTTAGCACTAGCTATTCATAAAACAAGCTAAAAAAAAATTGGGATGAATATAAACAGCAAATTCTAATCGTCAAAGGTGTGACACATTCAGGGGCAATGAGCCTGAGAAGCCAAAACACTGATATCTGATCTCCTGCAGCTCTGCAGCACCAGAGGCTTCTCAGGCTTCACACAGCCTTTAAAGTTATGAAGGTACTGGGAGGAGGGTGTTTCCGAGACAAACCACTGAAAATAGAGAAATCAAACTAAGTGAGCTGCGCCTGTCAGATCAGTTGCCCCTGACGGGGGGTTAAGGTTAAAGTACGCCATGAGTGTTGAATTTTGAAGTAGTTTTTGTTGTATGTTGTCAATGGGATCATCTTGATGAAAATATAGTGGCTGAGAGTTAGGTAGATGTACTGCTAGGGGAATAATGGTATGAGATTGTTTATGCATAGGAAATGCAAAGATTCTTCACGCAGCTTCAGGTGCACTGACGTATCGTGAATTGTTTTGCTTCATCATGTTGGAGGTGTTTTTGAGCTATTTCAATATTTGCCTTGTCATGTCCTTTGTATATGTATTTAAGTAAATAGTTGAAACTTTGGATGCTAGCACAAATTTCCACATTAATAAGGCAGTTGTATTTTTTTTTTTTTTTTTTTAGCAAATATCGGTTATGTGGAACTACCCATGTATTGTCGATAGTTTTAGAATTATGTTGGTATGTTGTCCCAATGTTTCTGTGGTAAATTATATAGCCATCCATTTCTTTAGAGGTATTTTGTTGCAAGTTATTGGGAAATCCTTTGGTAGTGTCCATGATCCATATAGGGAGAGTTAGGATTGGCTTCACCACAGGGACCGTGAATCATGTTTGTCAGAACAATGTTGTGGAGCTGAGGGTATGTTGTCTTGTCAGGAATTTCAGCCCATACAATGTTGTCTATCTCTTGTTCAGTTCTGAAATTCGATAACATGCACGATAGCACATGCCTGTCCAAATAATCCATTGTTAATATCAGATAACAGGGATTCAAGTTTAATTTTAAAGACCCATGCAACCAAGTCTGGGCGATGTTCAACACGTTGCCACTGTTGTAAATTTTCATTAATTTCCCTCCACTTAGGGTTGCACGTCATGGTGACAAAGATCAGGACAACCATACTTGGTAACGATAGCCACAGCATCCTGGTAGCGCTGTTGCATATTTCATGGACTGCCTTCAAAAGATGATGGTAAAATGACAGTTTTTTCCGATTGTGATGCCCTTTTGAGTAGATTTGTTGAGTAAA
The DNA here is from genome assembly GCF_032444005.1 of Ranitomeya imitator. Classification (NCBI taxonomy): domain Eukaryota; kingdom Metazoa; phylum Chordata; class Amphibia; order Anura; family Dendrobatidae; genus Ranitomeya; species Ranitomeya imitator. The sequence continues at coordinate 581,183,114 of NC_091282.1, forward strand.
TGTTCTTGAAGAAGGCAATAATCTTCTACTTTTAAATCTTTTGGATGCATTCTACTGTAATGTAGTCGATACAAAAGAGAATAGTAAAACCAAAAACACTCAGTTTGAAAAAATGTTGCAGTAATCCGCAAGTGTTAGTAAAAGATGTAAAAAACAGGGTATTTGGTTGATACGTTTTTTGCAAAAAATGTATACTAAGCTGCTCTACCAATCTTCACGGTATACCCTTATCAGAGCAGTCCTAACTAATGTATGCAATCCCTATCTGATGTATTTAAAAACCTGATCATCTGTATATAACCTGTGTGAACAGGGTTCAGAGAGGAAAAATCCATGTGTGCATACAGGGTAGAACAGCTTTTGTGCAGATAGCCCAAGAGGAGTGGTGGAACTCCCCAGTCTTGTAGACACAAGAGAACAATTATGGAAACAGGAACACATGGGCTACTTGCACAGTGAACAAGTCTGTATGTGGTGTGTGAACATGATCATACAGACTTGTTCACTGTGCAAGTAGCCCATGTGTTCCTGTTTCTGTAATGTAGTCGATTAGCTTCGATTTTGACGTATGCATCAACCAAATATTGCGGTGTTAGTATGCCCCCATTTAGTAGTGGATTAAAATCCTTTTTTACGGATAATACATAGCTGTAGTAATGTAGTTTGGTAATCCTTCGTGTACTATGTCCTTGGTGTTTTAGAGCGTCATGGTAGCCTTGTTCTCCATTAGGGAAAAAGATAGGATATATCAGGGCCTCTAAATTGCTATGAACAATGCTGATGCTTTTGGAGCCAGACGATTTTGTGGATCAGGTTTTAAAATGAATTAAGATGTGTCTATGGAAGGGAGGCTCACCATAATCATTCTGAGAGACCGCTGCCACTTCACGCACAGTTGGTTTATTGTATCGTCAGGGATCTTGAGCCCTATCTTGTTTAATAGCCAGTGATGTTTGGCATGATAGTTCCATTTTGTAGAGCTTTGATCGTCTCTAGGTCTTCAACATCACGTAGCATTCGATAGGCAGCAGTGAAAGGATTTTTTGTTTGCATTAGCTCAGCAATAATGGTCATTAAAGCAGGAAGGCATTTTTAATTTTCTTTACATTGCAGTCATTCATAAGCGTGGGTGGTATATAGTATGTAAAGTTGTGCAAATTTAGGTAGTTCTTCGTCAGATGGATGTAGTGTGCCTGTTTGATGATAGATCTGTCCATGAATTCTATATAATACAGTATGGGCCATATCCAGGAGGTGGTGAAACACTTGCTCCCATGGACGCAAAAGCGAAAGAACTGTTGATAGAGTGACTATTGTCTCTGAAATTTTTGCTGTATTCATGTTCTCCTGTCATCAACATTGTCAACACATGGGGATACTGTATTATGGGTAGTTTGACATTACCCTTCTGACAGCACTGTGTAAACTTTTTATCCAGAGGCATCTTATTTGCAAAATGCAAAGCTTGGCAACTTTCACATACATGAGTCATGTCACCGCAGCAATGTTCTTTAATAGTATTTTCATCTTCGGTAAAATATTGTTGCTATTGTAGTAGTAGTAGTAGTGGAGTAGTCAAAGAGTCAATGGGTCTTGTTTGCCGCCAAATGTCGATTAGTCGTTTGTTTTGTAGTCGCAGTAGTGTGACGGTTTGTGCTTATGGTTCAGTATTGTGTAACAGTGGCATTGATGTAGCTACTGGAGATAGTTGCTGAGAGCTCATACACATTGAAGTGGTAGAATCTGGGGTGTGGTGTTCAGATTGTGATGCGTCACCTTGTGGTTGTGGTAGAAATATGGAAACAGAATGTGTATTGTGACAGCGTTTTTGTTGGCGAATAGCCAATCTAATCGCTTTAGAGCGAGGTGACTCCTGAGAGAGACATCTACGTTTATATGCATCGTCTTTGTCTTTTGTTGAGGCGTCTCATTAGCGCGACGTCGCTGTTTACATAGTGCCTGAGCCTCTTTTGTGTTGATTTTTGTATTTTTTATGAGGAGCCATGTTGGCACTGCTTCGGAGTCCAGGAGCAGTGATATGCAATGAGATGTACAGGCGGGTATTTGGGCCTGTTTGGAGAAGTGAGGAAGCCTTCTTGTGTGTAAAACCTGCACTACAGTAAGTGGCACTGCTGTTGGATTCCTTCAGCAATGAATGCTAGTTTGACTTGCGGTAGTTACATAGATTTGTAAAAAACAGGCGTGTATGTGGGGCTGGCGGAATTTACTGAGGTAATAAAAAGAACGTATATATTGCCATGGTACTGGCTTCCTTTTTGCCATAATGATGATAAGGCTGAAATGTTTTATTAAATTTTTTTTTTTATGACAATTAAAACGGCAAATCCATAAGCAGTGCATCAGTGGTATGAAGTAGCGGTACGTACATACCAGTAGTAGAGAGTACTTGTGTGCCTCAGATAGTAGACACAATTGTTATACAGTATGGGGCTGTGGCGAATTTGCTGCTGGCTGAGGTAATAAAAATAATGTATATATTGGCGTGGTACTGGCTTTCTCTGTGCCGTAATGGGGATAAAGCCAAATATTTTTAGGCTATGTGCAGAATTTTCTGCACCAAATCTGCATTTCCTGGCAGAATCCGCAGGTGCAGATTTTCTGCGGATTTTCTGCTAATTTTGTGCGGAAAAGCTGCGGAATTGATGTGGATTTTGTGCGGATTTTACCCCTGCGGATTTCTATCATGGAAGGGTCCAAATCCGCTGCAGTTACACACAAAAGAAGTGACATGCACTTATTTTCATTCCGCTGCGGAATCAGTGCGGATTTTTCCGCACCATTAGCACAGGTTTTTTGTTCCCAAATTGATTTACATAGTAACATAGTTAGTAAGTCCGAAAAAAGACATTTGTCCATCCAGTTCAGCCTATATTCCATCATAATAAATCCCCAGATCTACGTCCTTCTACAGAACCTAATAATTGTATGATACAATATTGTTCTGCTCCAGGAAGACATCCAGGCCTCTCTTGAACCTCTCGACTGAGTTCGCCATCACCACCTCCTCAGGCAAGCAATTCCAGATTCTCACTGCCCTAACAGTAAAGAATCCTCTTCTATGTTGGTGGAAAAACCTTCTCATCTCCAGACGCAAAGAATGCCCCCTTGTGCCAGTCACCTTCCTTGGTATAAACAGATCCTCAGCGAGATATTTGTATTGTCCCCTTATATACTTATACGTGGTTAGTAGATCGCCCCTCAGTCGTCTTTTTTCTAGACTAAATAATCCTAATTTCGCTAATCTATCTGCGTATTGTAGTTCTCCCATCCCCTTTATTAATTTTGTTGCCCTACTTTGTACTCTCTCTAGTTCCATTATATCCTTCCTGAGTACATTGTACTGTAAATCACATTGCGGAACTGCAGCGTTTCTGCGTGGAAAAATCTGCTGCGGATCCGCACCAATTCCGCATCGTTTGCACATAGCCTTAGTTATTTTTTTTTTCATTACAGTTAAAATGGCAAATCCAGAAGCAGTGCCTCAGTGGTATGAACTATGAAAATACCAGTAGTAGACAGTGTTTTTGTGTCTAATATAGTAGACAAAATTGCTACACAGTATGGGACTGTGGAGAACTTTGTGCTGCATGAGGTAATCAAAAATCGTAAGTAAGCATGGGCAGGTACACCGTGCAGTTATGGCTGTTACTGGGAATAGCGGTGACGTATATCTGTCACTTGCGGAAGCACAGTTGATGGCCGTAAACCAGTGACTGCGGCTGCACAAGTAAAACATAGACATCACCGCTATTCCCCACGCAGGCGCAGTAACATCCGCGTGGTTACCGCGCATGCATGGGTAGAGCACGTGGTTGTGGCTGTTACTGCACAGGCGCAGTTCGCGGCCTTGCGGTGCCTTATGGGACTCAGGGACAGGGGACGAAAGTCCCAACTGGCGATTATATATGTAGAGATAGAATATATATTATATACATTTGAATATAAATTATATACATTAGAATATACAGGGGTTGGACAAAATAATGGAAACACCTAACGTTTTGGCATCATAATCTTCGAACATGTGATAAACATGCAAACCATGACAAATGGTAATGTTTTGTACTTGATTATTTGTGTTATGTGATGTGTATGTAAATTAACTGTTTGTTTTGCATAATTGTAAGAACATTGATGAGAACCTGATACCAATGGCAGACCTCCTGGATTTCCAAAGAGGCCAAATTGTTGGTGCTCGTATGGCAGGCGCTAGTGTAACAGAAAAGTGCCCGAATGCTTGGCGTGTCAAGAGGTACTGTCTCCAAAGTAATGACTGCGTTCGAAAGAGAAGGAAAGACGTCCGCAGTAAAGCACAGGTCCGGCCGAAAGTCAAAGGTGACAGAGAGACGGTCGGACTCTAAAGCGAATTGTGAGAGAGGATCGCAAGACCACGGCCCCAAAAATCACTGCTGAGCTCAATGAACACCTACAGAACCCAGTTTCCACGAAAACTGTTCGTCGGGAGCTGCACAAATCTGTATTCCACGGAAGAGCAGCAATTAGAAAACCGCTGCTCTCAATGACATATGTTTCCAAGCGTATAGAGTGTTGTAGAAACCTCCAGAATTGGTCCCTCGAGCAGTGGAAACATGTGATATTCTCAGACGAATCATCGTCTATTTCCGACCTCCGGCCGAGTGTACGTTTGGAGATAGCCGAAAGAAGCATTCAATCCAGACTGCCTTCTCCCAACCGTAAAACATGGCGGAGGTTCTGTGATGATCTGGGGTGCTATTTCGTGGAGATCCGCTGGGCCAATGATATCCCTTCGTGGAAGAACTAACAGCCGAGATTATTTAGGCATTTTGGGCGACCAAATGCATCCAGTGGTTCAAGCACTGATCCCGGAGGGGAACGCCATCTTTCAGGATGATAATGCACCAATTCATACAGCTAGAATCATTAAAGCATGGCACGAGGAACATTCTAATGAAGTTGAGCATCTCATCTGGTCCCCACAATCCCCAGGCCTCAACATTATTGAGCATTTATGATCGATTTTAGATATTCAAGTTAGACGTAGATTTCCGCCGCCATCCTCGCTCAAAGAACTGGAGGGTGTTTTAACTGCAGAAAGGGTTAAAATTCCTTTGGAAACAATTCACACCTTGTATGAATCCATACCTCAGAATTGAGGCTGTAGTCGCCGCAAAATGGTGGACCTACACCATATATAACTTTTGTTGATGTTTCCAGGTGTTTCCATTATTTTGTCCAACCCCTGTATATTATATATACATTAGAATATATACTGCTCATTACAGTAATGAATATGGACGCGACTCCATTCCCACACGGGTGGAGCCACATATTTATTACTGTAATGAGTGGTACAGGTGATCGCTCAACGCTGGAAGAAGCTGCCAGCGCCCGGAGAACCAGGTACCGAACCAGGAGCAGGTGAGTATAACGGGGGCATTGCGCGATATTCACATCTCCTCATTCCACTGCCGGGCTCTGTCTTCCACTTCCTCTGTCTGTGACATTCAGGCCAGAGGGCGCGATGACGTGTTATTGTGCGCGCCGCCCTCTGCCTGAATAGTCACTGCGGAGGACGTTGAGGAGCAGCGGGCAGCGACGAGAGGGGAGTATGTCTTTTTTTTTTTTTTTTTTTAAATTGCAGCAGCAGGACCTTTGTGTAGCATTATATTGGGCATATTTTACTATGGAGCATCTTATGGGGCCGATCATAAACTTTATAGAGCATTATATGGGGCATATTTTAAATGAAGCATCTTATGGGACCCATCATGTATGGAGCATTATATGGGGCTCCTGAATAGTCACTGCGAAGGACGCTTAGGAGCAGCGGGCAACGACGTATGAGGCCATAATCTACTTTTATGCAGCATTATATTGGGCAAATTTCCTATGGAGCATCTTATGGGGCAATAATCAACATTTATGCAGCATTATATGGGGCAAATATTTTTATGGAGCATCTTATGGGGCCATAATCAACATTTGTGCAGCATTATATGGGGCAAATATCTCTATGGAGCACCTTATGGGGCCACTAGATGGTGGCCCGATTTTAACTTATCGGGTATTCTAGAATATGTATGTATGTATGTAGTTGTGAATTCTGTGGCAGAGCTCCCTCTTGTGGTCACAAGTGGTACTTCGGCTGATTCTCTCTGTGATCTTCCGTTGGTGGAGAAAAGTGGTACTGCGGCTTCTGAGTTTCCTTCCTCAGGTGATATGGTGAAGTCGTTAAGTGCTACCCTATTTAACTCCACCTGGTGCTTGGATCCTTGCTTCCAGTCAATGTTCTAGTGTTGGACCTGTTTCCTCCTGGAGTGTTCCTGTGGCCTGCTGATCTGCATAGCCAAGTTCCTCTTTGCTATTTGTTTGCTGTTTTTTCTATTCCAGCTTGTCAATTTGTTTTTTCTGCTAGCTGGTAGCTCTGGGACGCAGAGGGTGTACCTCCGTGCCGTTAGTTCGGTACGGAGGATCTTTTTGCCCCCTTTGCGTGGATTTTTTTAGGGTTTTGTGTTGACCGCAAAGTTGCCTTTTCTATCCTCGCTCTGTTCAGGAAGTTGGGCCTCACTTTGCTAAATCTATTTCATCTCTACGTTTGTCTTTTCATCTTAACTCACAGTCATTATATGTGGGGGCTGCCTTTTCCTTTGGGGTATTTCTCTGAGGCAAGATAGGCTTATTTTCCATCTTCAGGCTAGCTAGTTTCTCAGGCCGTGCCGAGTTGCATAGGTAGCGTTAGGCGCAATCCACGGCTGCCTCTAGTTGTGTTTGAGAGGATTAGGGATTGCGGTCAACAGAGTTTCCACGTCTCAGAGCTCGTTCTTATTTTTTGGGTTATTGCCAGGTCACTGTATGTGCACTGACCTCTACGTCCATTGTGGTACTGAATTACCAGCCATAACAGTGTGTATGTCGCGCTGTGAATGGGGGTTAAATTCCACGCCACTATCGCTGATTGGTCGCACCCGACTGGCCGATCAGCGAAGCGTGGTTCAAATCCCGCGCCAATTCGCGGCCGGACTGCGCCGGTCGCTGACTGGTCGCAGGATGTCGGGGTTTGGGGAGCAGGATATAGCACAGCCACGTAGTATATAGCACAGCCCACGTAACACAGACAGCCACATAGTATATAGGAGCCACGTAGTATATAACACAGCCCACGCAGTATATAGCACAGCCCACGTAGTATACAGCAGCCACGCAGTATTTAACACAGCCCACGTAGTATATTACACAGCCCACGTACTATATAGCAGTGTGGGCACCATATCCCTGTTAAAAAAAAAAAAAAAAAGAATTAAAATAAAAAATAGTTATATACTCACCCTCCGCCATCCACTGAAGCGGTCCTGATGCGTGCGATGCTGCTGCCAGCTTCCGTTCCCAGCGATGCATTGCGAAATTACCCAGATGACTTAGCGGTCTAGCGAGACCGCTAAGTCATCTGGGTAATTTTGCAATGCATCGCTGGGAACTGAAGCTGGCGGCAGCATCACGCGCATAGGTGGACGACGGAAGGTGAGAATAGCATGATTTTTTATTTTCATTTTTATTTTTTTACTATTTTTAACATAATATCTTTTTACTATTGGTGCTGCATAGGCAGCATCAATAGTGAAAAGTTGGTCCGGGATGGGGCGACACACTGGCACTGACTGGAGGGGAGTAGGGAGGGGGCACTGACTTGAGAGAGTAGGGAGGGGCCAATTCGCGGCCGGACTAAGGCTGTTGCTGATTGGTCACGGCCGGCAGGCCACGACCAATCAGCGACGCGGGATTTCCGTTACAGACAGAAAGACAAAGACAGACAGACGGATGTACCCCTTAGACGAATATATATATATATATATATATATATATATATATATATATATATATATATATATACACACACATGTATGTATATAAATATATAATCAACATTTGTGCAGCATTATATGGGACAAATGTCTCTATGGAGCATCTTTTGGGGCCATTACTAACCTTTGTGCAGCATTATATATGGGGCATATTTTAATATGGAGCATCTTATGGGGTCCATCAAAAATTTTATGGAGCATTATATGGGGCGTATTTTGTATGAAGAATCTTATGGGACCCATCATGAACTGTATGGAGCATTATATGGGGCTCCTGATTCAATATGGATATTCAAGAACACAACCTACTGATATCTCAATTAATTTTACTTTTATTGGTATCTTTTTAGTTTTTAAATTTACCAGTAGCTGCTGCATTTTCCACCCTAGGCTTATACTCGAGTCATTAAGTTTTCCCAGTTTTTTGTGTCAAGATTAGGGGTCTCGGCTTATACTCTGGTCAGCTTATACTCGAATATAAACGGTATATACATACACACACGCGCGCGCGCATACATTCATACATACATGTACACAAGTATATATAGTATTTTTTTACATTTTAAAAATTATAAAAAAGGTAAATAGCCAATGCAAATGTTTGGGCACCCTGCATGGTTAGTTCCTAGTACCTAGTAGCACCCCCTTTTTGTAGCCAGCCAAGAGTCTCAATTCTTGTTTGCAGGATTTTCATCCACTCTTCCTTGGAAAATTCTTCCAGTTCTGGGAGATTCCTGGGTCATATCGTATGCACTGCTATTTTGAGGTTTAGCCACAGATTTTCAATGATGTTCAGATCAGAGGGCTGTTCAGATCAGGGGACTGTGAGGGCCATTGTAAAACCTCCAGCTTACAGCCTTTGAAGTAATCTGGTGAGGATTTTGATGCGTGCTTAGGTTCATTATCTATTTGTAGCAATATGAAACAAGCCAAGATACAGAGACTGTGCGGCACCAGGTAAGTAAATCTTGGTAAGTAAATCTTCACAGGCAATTCAGCAAGCTGAGGCATACAGACTTTTAACACTTAGCCAGATGAAAGCATTCAGGGGTAGTGCACACCAAACAGTGGATCAGAGACTTCACTTGCACTTGTTACATATATCATCTATTTGTAGCCATTCTCTTTTCAATTCCAGTTTTTTTTTTTTTTTTTAACCCCTTCATGACCCAGCCTATTTTGACCTTAAAGACCTTGCCATTTTTTGCAATTCTGGCCAGTGTCCCTTTATGAGGTAATAACTCAGGAACGCTTCAACGGATCCTAGCGGTTCCGAGATTGTTTTTTCGTGACATATTGGGCTTCATGTTAGTGGTAAATTTAGGTCGATAATTTTTGCGTTTATGTGTGAAAAAATTGGAAATTTGGTGAAAATTTTGAAAATTTCGCAATTTTCAAATTTTGAATTTTTAATCTGTTAAACCAGAGAGATATGTGACACAAAATAGTTAATAAATAACATTTCCCACATGTCTACTTTACATCAGCACAATTTTGGAAACAAATTTTTTTTTTGCTAGGAAGTTATAAGGGTTAAAATTTGACCAGCGATTTCTAATTTTTACAACGAAATTTACAAAACCATTTTTTTAGGGACCACCTCACATTTGAAGTCAGTTTGAGGGGTCTATATGGCTGAAAATACCCAAAAGTGACACCATTCTAAAAACTGCACCCCTCAAGGTACTCAAAACCACATTCAAGAAGTTTATTAACCCTTCAGGTGCTTCACAGCAGCAGAAGCAACATGGAAGGAAAAAATGAACATTTAACTTTTTAGTCACAAAAATGATCTTTCAGCAACAATTTTTTTATTTTCCCAATGGTAAAAGGAGAAACTGAACCACGAAAGTTGTTGTCCAATTTGTCCTGAGTACGCTGATACCTCATATGTGGGGGTAAACCACTGTTTGGGCGCACGGCAGGGCTTGGAAGGGAAGGAGCGCCATTTGACTTTTTGAATGAAAAACTGGCTCCACTCTTTAGCGGACACCATGTCACATTTGGAGAGCCCCCATGTGCCTAAAAATTGGAGCTCCCTCACAAGTGACCCCATTTTGGAAACTAGACGCCCCAAGGAACTTATCTAGATGCATAGTGAGCACTTTGAACCCCCAGGTGCTTCACAAATTGATCCGTAAAAATGAAAAAGTACTTTTTTTTCACAAAATTTTTATTTTAGCCTCAATTTTTTTCATTTTCACATGGGCATCAGGGTAAAATGGATGCTAAAATTTGTTGGGCAATATCTCCTGAGTACACCGATACCTCACATGTAGGGGTAAACCACTGTTTAGGCGCACGGCAAGGCTCGGAAAGGAAGGAGCGCCATTTGACTTTTTGAATGAAAAAATAGCTCCAATCTTTAGCGGACACCATGTCACGTTTGGAGAGCCGCCGTGTGCCTAAACATTGGAGCTCCCCCACATATGACCCCATTTTGGAAACTAGACCACCCAATGAACTTATCTAGATGCATATTGAGCACTTTGAACCCCCAGGTGCTTCACAAATTGATCCATAAAAATGAAAAAGTACTTTTTTTTTCACAAAATTTTTATTTTAGCCTCAATTTTTTTCATTTTCACATGGGCATCAGGGTAAAATGGATGCTAAAATTTGTTGGGCAATATCTCCTGAGTACACCGATACCTCACATGTAGGTGTAAACCACTGTTTGGGCGCACGGCAAGGCTCGGAAGGGAAGGAGTGCCATTTGACTTTTTGAATGAAAAATTAGCTCCAATCGTTAGCGGACACTATGTTGTGTATGGAAGGTATGTAGTGTATGTCAGGTTGGTGTGTGTGTGGTGTAGTATTCACCACACACCCACACACACACCTGACGTACACTATACCACACCACACCAAACTGACGTACACTACGCCATACACACCCTGACACTACGTCAGGTTGGGTTGTGTAGTGTATGTTAGGTTGGTGTGTGGTGTAGTGTACATCAGGTAGGTGTGTGTGGTGTAGTGTACACCACACACACACACCAACCTGACGTACACTATACCACACCACACACCAACCTGATGTACACTACGCAACACACACCAATCTGACACACTACGTCAGGTTGGTGTGTGTGGTGTAGTGTATGTCAGGTTGGGGTGTGGTGTAGTGTACGTCAGGTAGGTGTGTGTGGTGTAGTGTACACCACACACACACACCAACCTGACGTACACTATACCACACCACACACCAACCTGATGTACACTACGCCACACACACCAATCTGACACACTACGTCAGGTTGGTGTGTGTGGTGTAGTGTACATCAGGTTCGGGTGTGGTGTAGTGTACGTCAGGTTGGTGTGTGTGTGTGTGTGGTGTTGTGTATATCAGCCTGGTGTGGGTGAGTTCTGTAGTGGAATATCAGGATGTGGCTAGTCCACGGACGTGTGATGAATTCTGAAGCATTCATTCAAACACAGTCCAGGTTTGTCGGGACACGTTTCACATTGGAAACGAGTTTCCCGTCTTATCCCCCTTTTATAGCACACCCGGCACCTTTTTTTTGCTCTCCCCTCACAGGGAAAATGTTGCACCGGTACCATACGGGAACCTTGAGTTCCAGGGGTGCTGGGGCCCGCTCCTTCCACGCCTCCAATCAGGGCCTTTATCACCGCCTCCTGGAACTGAAGGAAGGTGTTGTTGGTCTGGCCTGCACATCGTGATAGCACGTATGCGTTATACAGTGCCATTTGTACGATGTGCACAGCCAGTTTTTTATACCACACCTTCGTTTTCCGCATGGCACTATAGGGCTGGAGGACTTGATCAGAAAGATCAACTCCCCCCATGTGTTTGTTGTACCCCAGCGCACAGTCCGGTTTGTGGACCTGTGCTGGGGTACCTCGAACAGTGCTGGCCGTGGTGCCGGGACCATGGATTGTTGTCAAGAAAAAGACGTCCCTTTTGTCTTTGAACTTGACCGCAAGCATGTTGCCACTACATTGGGCCCGGCTCTCACCCTTTGGGAGAACCTGCTCAATTAGTGACAAAGGGAGACCCCTCTTGTTTCTGCGCACAGTACCGCAAGCGACGGTAGCTCTGGCAGAGAGGGATTGAAAGAGTGGGATGCTTGTATAAAAGTTATCAACGTACAGATGGTAACCTTTATCAAGCAGTGGGTGGACCAAATCCCACACTATTTTCCCACTCACCCCCAGAGCAGGTGGACAATCTGGGGGCTGGATACTGCTGTCCTTTCCTTGATAAACTCTAAAGCTGAGAGTGTACCCTGAGGTACTCTCACAGATCTTGTAGAGTTTTATCCCATACCTCGCCCTTTTGCTTGGCAGGTACTGACGGAACTGAAGCCTCCCTTTGAAGTGGATGAGGGATTCATCCACACAAATTTCCCTTTGGGGAATGTACACTTCAGCAAACTTGTTGCTGAAGTGTTCGATGACCGGCCGAATTTTGAACAGTCTATCAAAATTCGGGTCATCGCGAGGAAGGATGTCCGTATTGTCCCTAAAGTGGAGAAATTTATGAATCGCCTCAAAACGTTTGCGATTCATAACCATGCCAAATATTGGAGTTTGATATAAAATATCAGTACTCCAGTATTGGCGAATTTCTGGTTTCTTCACAATTCCCATGTGAAGGACCAGTCCCCAATATTTCATCATTTCTACGGAGTCAACGGGATTCCAAGTAGAAAATGATGAACTTGGGTTTTGGGCAAAAAATTGCAGGGCGTACAAATTTGTTTGCTCCACCATGAGACTGACGATTGACTCCGAGAAAAAGACTTTGAAAAAGTCTATCTCCCGGAGGTTGGCAGTCTCAAATTGGATTCCTGATTGGGGAATGAAATCAGGAATCCGTGGAGCAAAGTTTTCAGGGACGGGGGTCCAGACGGGGGCACTAGTGCTAGGTTGGGCGTCACTAGCACTAGGTTGGGGGTCACTTACACTTGGCTCCGACTCTCCTCCCCTGGGCTCCGGCTCCCCTCCCCTGGGCTCCGGACGATTTCTCGACCTGCGACATCTTGGGGGTGGCGAGTCGGTGTCACTAGGGGAGGAAGAGTGGGAGGAATACAGAAAAATGGGGTCCTCTCCCTCACTATCAGCTTCGGAGGCAAGAAAGGAATATGCCTCCTCAGCTGAGTACAGCCTTTGTGACTGGGATGACTGGGATGAGCGGGACATTGTGTGTGTGGTGCGTGTGCGTGTGTAAAAAAAAATCTAAACTTTATTATAGTGTTGCGTGTGCGTGTGTATGTGCGAGTGTTTGGTGCAACTCTTCTGCAGGAGGAGGCTATCAGGTGCGGGGAGCTGTCAGACACGTGTGGGGGCTGTCAGGCGCGTGGGGGCTGTCAGGCGCGGGGGGCGCGGGGGGGCTGTCAGGCGCGGGGGGCTGTCAGGCGCGGGGGGCTGTCAGGCGCGGGGGGCTGTCAGGCGCGGGTGGACAGGAGGGGGCTGAGGAGATGCAGCGTCAGATGGAGATGAAGCTGGCAGCAGCAGGTGATCAGGGGGGCAGGGGGTGATCAGGGGGGCAGGGGGTGATCAGGGGGGGCAGGGGGTGATTAGCAGTGATCACTAAAGAGGGTGATCACCAGGGGAGGAGGGGATGACAGACGCAGGGGGCGGTAGGAGAGAAGAAAACACAGCAGCAGGTGATAAAGGGTGGCAGAGGGGTGATCAGGTGGACGGGGGGGGGGGGGTATTGGCAGGGGGTGATCAGGGGGGGCAGGGAGTGATCAGGGGGGGCAGGGGGTGATTAGCGGTGATCACTGAAGAGGGTGATCACCAGGGGAGGAGGGGCTGACAGACGCAAACGCGGTAGGGGAGAAGAAAACACAGCAGCAGCAGCGGGTGATGAAGGGGGGCAGAGGGGTGATCAGGTGGACAGGGGGGGGCAGAGGGGTGATCAGGTGGACAGGGGGGGCAGGGGGTGATCAGGAGGGGTAGGGGGTGAGCAGGGGGGGGCAGGGGGTGATTAGCGGTGATCACTGAAGAGGGTGATCACCAGGGGAGGAGGGGCTGACAGACGCAAACGCGGTAGGAGAGAAGAAAACACAGCAGCAGCAGCAGCGGGTGATGAAGGGGGGCAGAGGGGTGATCAGGTGGACAGTGGACACTGGATTACAGATCAGACGCGTCCACAGTGCCTCCATCTGCCTCACTATAGGGAATCTTCTGCTGGGGGTTCAGTCCGCATCATGTATTTCAGAGAGTTACACAGAAACCCAAGTATAAGCACTCAGCATAGAGCGCAGGATAAATGTGAGCCGAGCTTTACTGCGATGTTTCTGAGGAAAGATGAACAAATCAACAGCAGGTGAAGTATTGGTTCTATTTTTTTTACACCCGGCTTCTCTTGCAGTTTAAGTGATTAGACTAGTTTATTCTTCGGGTCGGTGCGATTACAGCGATACCAGACTTATACAGTTTTTTTTTTTATAGTGTTTGGCTGCTGTCACACAAAGACTTTTTTTTTTTTTTACAAAACAAGTTTTTGCATCTGACAGTCATATATTGGCTTTTTTTTGCGGGACTAGTTGACTTTTATTGGTATCATTTTTAGGCACATGACTTTTTTGATCGCTTTCTATTACAATTTTTGGGAGGCATAATAAACAAAAAACCGGTAATTCAGGAATTTTTTTTATTTTATATATACTCTTCATAGTGTGGTAAAATCGATAAGGTACCGTATATACTCGAGTATAAGCCGACCCGAGTATAAGCCGACCCCCCTAATTTTGCCACAAAAAACTGGGAAAACTTATTGACTCGAGTATAAGCCTAGGGTGGAAATGCAGCATTTACCGGTGAATTTCAAAAATAAAAATAGATCATTATTTCCCCATAGCTGTGCCATATAGTGCTCTACACCGTTCATTATTTCCCCATAGCTGTGCCCCATACAGTGCTCTGCACCGTTCATTGTGCCCCATTGCTGTGCCATATACAGTGCTCTGCACCGTTCATTGTGCCCCATTGCTGTGCCATATACGGTGCTCTGCACCGTTCATTGTGCCCCATTGCTGTGCCATATACGGTGCTCTGCACCGTTCATTGTGCCCCATTGCTGTGCCATATACGGTGCTCTGCACCGTTCATTGTGCCCCATTGCTGTGCCATATACGGTGCTCTGCACCGTTCATTGTGCCCCATTGCTGTGCCATATACGGTGCTCTGCACCGTTCATTGTGCCCCATTGCTGTGCCATATACGGTGCTCTGCACCGTTCATTGTGCCCCATTGCTGTGCCATATACGGTGCTTTGCACCGTTCATTGTGCCCCATTGCTGTGCCATATACGGTGCTCTGCACCGTTCATTGTGCCCCATAGAAATCTCTGCCGCCGCTGCTGCAATAAAAAAAAAAACCACATACTCACCTCCCTTGATTGCAGCTCCCGGCGTCTCGTTCCGGCGCCTCCATCTTCCCGGCGTCTCTGCTCTGACTGATCAGGCAGAGGGCGCCGCGCACACTGTATGCGTCATCGCGCCCTCTGCCTGAACAGTCAGAGCGCAGACGCCGGGAAGATGGAGGCGCCGGCCGGGAAGATGGAGCGGCGCCTGGCGGCTGGAACGAGGACAGGTGAATATGCTATACTTACCTAGTCCTGGCGATCCTCGCGCTGTCCCTCTGCCTGGTCTTCGGTGCCGCAGCTCTTCCTGTCAGCGGTCACCGGCACCGCTGATTAGAGGAATGAATAGGCGGCTCCGCCCCTATGGGAGGTGGAGCCGCTTATTCATATCTCTAATGAGCGGTCCCACGTGACCGCTGAAGAGGGGAAGAAGCTGCAGCACAGAAGCCCGTGGGACGGCAGGGACAGCGCGAGGATCGCTGGGACTAGGCAAGTATACCTCAGCGCCCTCACCCGCCGACCCTGCCACCCACATTGACTAGAATATAAGCCAAGAGGGGCACTTTCAGCCCAAAAATTTGGGCTGAAAATCTCGGCTTATACTCGAGTATATACAGTAGCTTTATTTTTCATGTCAGTAGGATTTTAATACGCCATTTATATTGTTTTTTGTTATGTTTTGGCGCTTTTACACAAAAACTTTTTTTGGAAAATAGAATTAGTCTTACTGGTAATTCGTTATCTAGGAACCTTCCACGACAGAAGCATAAGAGGACAGGAAACACAAAGAGGTTAAATAATCTCCCCTTACTGCAATCACCAGTGTTTTTTCTGGACTACCAGCATGAATCGTTACCACCAAAATGCAGGAATCATCCAATAATACCAGATAGGGAGGGAAATTAGTGCTGTCGTGGAAGGTTCCTAAAAACCGAAATACCGGTAAGACTAATTCTATTTTCTCCAGTCACCTTCCACAACAGCAGCATCGGAGTAATACCAACAACTTAATTTCTTAGGGAGAGATGACAGCCTGCAGAACTCGTATGCCAAATGTTAAATCCCAATTAAAAAGTCTAGTCTGTAGTGTCTGGTAAACGTATGGACAGAAGACCAGGTGGCGGTTCTACATTTCTGCTCAGTAGATGTGTCCCCTCTCTCTGCCCATGACGTCGATACTGAACATGTAGAATGCGCCTTCAATGATGACAGAGGAGATAAGTTCTGTGATGAATATGCGTGGCGGACAGCCTGCTTGATCCAATTGGCAATTGTGTTCTTAGCCACCTTTTTGCCCTTATTCCACCCTGATGGCTGAATAAATTCCAGTCCATTTTCCAACTCTCGGTCTTATGGAGACAGTAGAGAACCCCCCTTCGGACATCAAGGGTTTGAAAAGTCTCTTCCTTTATATTGGAAGGATTTGGGCAGAATGAGGATAACACTATCTCCTGACCTCTAAGGAAATCTGAGGTTACCTTAGGCATGAATACCGGATCAAGACTGAGGATAATGCTATCTGCCATAACTGTTAGGTAAGGTTCCTGCATAGAAAGGGCCTTAACTTCTTCCACCCTTCTAGCAGCAGTAATCACTACCAAAAAGACAGCCTTAAGAGTAAGGTTTCTTAAACTGGCCGCTGACAGAGGCTCAAAAGGGTCTCGGGTTAAGCTATTAAGTACAAGATTCCGATCCCAGGGGGAATACGCATATGGACTGTAGGTCAGATTCTACCTGCTGAGGTCATAAAGTGTTTTACGCAAAGGTGACTAGCTAGGTTTTGGTCAAAGAATGAACTAAGTGCCGAGACCTGCACCTTTAAGGTACTAGGTCTAATCCTTAGGTCGAGGCCCCTTTGAAAGAAGTCTAGAATCTGAGCAACGTTCGGATGGAAAGGGTCAGGAATGTTTGGAGAACACCAAGAAGATAAATTCTTCCAGACTTTGCCATACATGGCATTAGTCACTGGTTTCCTACTTCTCTGGAGGGTTTGAAATCACTTCATATGAAAGACCTTTTGCTCTTAGGATTCTTCAGTAGCCAGGCCGCAAGGTTCAATATGTACAGATGCAACAGGGGGCCCTGGTGAAGGAGATTGTCCTTCTGGGATAGCAGTAGTGGATCCTCCCGGGCCATATCCATCAGGGCGCTGTGCCAGCTCGTTTCCGGCCACATGGGAGCAATCAGGATCGTAGTGACCTGATCGGACTGTATTTTCTTTAATGTCCTTGCCAGTACTGGGATTGGTGGGAAGGTATAAGCAAGGCTAAACTTCCAGGGGTGAGAAAAGGCATCCATGCCTAATGCCCCATCCGCGGTATTTAGAGAAAAATATGTTTTCACCTTTGCTTTCTGGCTGTTGGCAAATAAATCTACATCCGGAATTCCCCATCTTGCTGCTAGTGAAAGAAAAAAAAAAACTGTCTGGTCGAGGCACAACTTCCCCGGTTGGACATCCCTCCTGCTGAGGAAGTCTGCCTGAATATTGGCGGATCCTTTCAGATGGACCGCTGTAATGGAAATAAGATGTCTTTCTGCCCAGGAAAAAATTCTTGCAGTAACTGAGTTTAATCTTACAAACTTCGTGCCCCCTGGTGACGACGGTACGCCACTGTGGTCATATAGTCTGAGTAAATGCGAACATGATTACCCTGGACAAGGACAGTCGCGGCCTCCAGTGCCTCCTCTACCGCCTTCAGTTCCCTGAGATTCGATGAGCTGGTTCTGATGTCCGAAGACGTGGAAGTGGGTCTTCACCACCACAGCTCCCCATCCCCTCCGACTGGCATCTGACGTGAGTATTTTAGGAGAATCTAGTCCCAGATGACCCCCCCGCCAGAGATTCTGGAGATCCAGCGACCACGCAAGGGATGACCTGACATGACCAGGAAGAGGAACTCTTTTGGTCAGTGAACTTTGTTGCCTGTCCAAGGAAGAGAGAACATAAGTCTGAAGAACTTGCGTTAAGGAACCCAGGATGGACATAGAGTTTCGTAGGGTGGGGGCCTTATGGGCTCTGAACCCCGATATTCTCTGTAACAGGTCGAGCTGGCGGTCTCTGAACAGAAAGGATGTTCTTATTTCTGAATCCCGAAGGATTTCCAGAAATTTCTTCCTTGTAGAAGGGAAAAGATCAGATTTCCCCAGGTTTGGGATCCAGCCCAAGGTTTCCAGGATCTCTAAAGTCTTTGTCACATCAAAGTTCAAACGGGAGATGGATGGAGCGACAATGAGGAAGTCGTCCAAGTATGGAACGATCCAAATCCCCTGATGGCGAATGAAAGTTACTGCCTTCGTCATGATCTTCGTGAACACTTGAGGTGCTGATGAAATGCCAAATGGGAGGACATTGAATTGGTAATGGCTGACACAACAGTCCCTGGAAACTGCAAATCTGAGGAACTTCCGATAATTTGGATGGATGGGAACATGATAACAGGCATCCCTCAAATCTATCGTAGCTAGTGATGAGCGAGCATACTTGTTGCTCGGGTTTTCCCCGAGCACGCTAATGTGGTCTCAAGAGTATTTGTGACTGCTCAGAGATTAAGTTTTCCTTGCCGCAGCTGCATGATTTATAGCTGCTATCCAACCTGAGTACATGTGGGGGTTGCCTGGTTGCTAGGGAATCCCCACATGTAATCAAGCTGTCTAGTAGCCGCAAATCATGCAGCTAAGGCAAGGATAACAATCTATGAGCATGCCAAAATACTCGGAGACCACCCGAGCGTGTAGGGATTCCCTAGCAACCAGGCAACCCCCACATGTACCCAGGCTGGCTAGCAGCTGTAAATCAGGCAGCTGTGTCAACAAAAATTAAATCTCCAAGTAGTCACAAATACTCGGAGACCACTCGAGCAACGAGTATACTCAATCACTAATCGTAGCCATTACCCAATTCTGACCTATAAGGGGAATTACCGATTTGATTAATTCCATCTTGAACCTTCTGTATGTGATCACGTGATTCAAGGGTTTCAGGCTGATAATGATCCTGTGCTTCCCTGAAGGCTTTTTGACCAGGAAGAGGCGAGAATAATGGCCCCTGTCTATCTCCTGTTGAGGTACTGGAGAAATCACCCCTGCTTGAAGTAAATCCTGAAGACCCGATAGTAATGAGTCCCGGGAATCCAGCCTCTGTACGGATGTAATCCTGAGACACTCAAATTCTAGCTTTAAGCCATCCAGAATGGTACGGAGCACCCGCTGGTTTGTGAAGATGGACCGCCACCAGTAGAGGAAGTTGGAGAATCGCCCCCCAACGTGCGGAGAGTAGTCACTGTTTATCAGGAGTTTGTTGGTGGTGGGGGACAAGGATAGTCTTGCCTTTACCCCCTTTGGGATAGCTCCAGCGGCCTGCTTCACCTTTCCCCTTGTATTCTTTTTGAGAGGACTGATCCCTGGAGGAACAAAAAAATCATTTCTTAGGGTTTCTCTGTTCTGGGAGCGCTTTCATTTTGTTCGTAGTCTTTTCTATGTCGTCATCGAGGGCAGGACCAAAAAAATAGTAACCCTGAAATGGAATGGTGCAAAGTTTAGCTTTAGAAGTAATGTTGCCACTCCAGGATTTCAGCCACAGAACCCTCCTGGCAGAGTTAGAGAGGACTGTGGATTTAGCTGCTACAAGAACAGATTCTGCCAAAGCGTCGGCGAGGAAGCCTGTCGCTTTTTGAAATAGGGGAAGGGAGTCCAGAATTATCTCCCTAGAAGTTCCCTGGGTAAGGTGATCCTCGAGGGTGTGGAGCCAAAGGAACAATGACCTAGCAACACAGGTGGAAACCACGTTTGTTTTAACGAGGTTAGTGGAGGTATCCCAGGATCTCCTCAGTAAACTTTCAATCTTGCGATCCATGCGGTCTCTAAGCTGGGACGAATCCTCGAAAGGCAGAGCTGTCTTTTTCGCTAGCCTTGAAACCTGTATATCAGGTTTGGGTATCCCAAACAGAACAGTCCCCATCTAGGGGAAACAGATTTTTTAATTCAGAGCCTTTCTCAGGAAATTTCCATTCATGGAGGATAAATATCTGGATATTCTCGTGAAAGGAAAAGCCCTTCAGTTTTCTAGGTTTCAGGCCCCTGAACATTTCATCCTGCACTGATTGCTTTACCTCCTCCTCAACCCCCATGGTGCTCCTGACCATACCGATTAATTCCTTTATCACCGGATAGGAAAAATAATATTTATCGGAACTGGGGGTGGAAGTGGAACCCTCATTCTCCCATATATCCTCAGAGTCCGAAATAAGGACCTCGCCTGAGTCTGAATCATACTCCACAGGAGCCATCCTTATTTTTTTAGGACGAGTGGGCTGTGGTAACAGGGTCTGGGAAAGGGTGAACACAGAGGAATGGACCTCCTGTTTAATAAGGGTCTTGATACTGTCCAACAGCGAAGGTTGTTCAGTACGCAACACCTCGCCAGTGCAGGGCTGGCAAAGCTTCTTCATATATGAGGAAAGAAGCCTGGTAGCACATACACCACACTTGCGGCTGGATGCTTTACGCTTCTTAAGTGCAGGAACCCGGTCTCCCTAAAAGAAAGAGAGAAGGGGGGCTAAGTCTCCTATCATCATGCCATGCCTAGGAGTGATCCACTACTTACAGTAAGAGGGGGACGCTGGGCTCTGCAGAGGCAGAAAGGGGGGTTCTGACGCCATTCATGGTCTGTCCGTAGTCCCACAAACAGACAGTGGGCCTTACCTGGTGGCTTCCCCCGACCAAGATTAAATAATCGAGGTCTCAGCGTCGGCAAATCTCATGCTCCTCCTCTCGCAGGTCGGCAGGTGGGGGGGGGGCCCCGGAAGGGAAACGCCCCATGTGGCAGCAGATCCGGCAATACCGCGGCTACCGAGCGAGCGTGCGTTCCACACTGGAACGCACAGGAAGCGAACCGGAAGTTCGGGATGACGTCACTTCCGATGAGGGAGTACCACAGAATCTGCCGGCAAAAGGAGAGGAGAAAGCCGGGGAGCTGCAAGAGGACCCCGACCTAACGTCACTGCCCCGCTTTACCCCCCGAGGGCGTGGGAATGGAAGTCACGAGTCACACGTGGACCATGGAGACAGGAGCAGCAATGAGAGGAGAGTGGAACCCTCGACCTCAGCTGCCGGGTGGAAGGTAAGAAATCCTGGTGCTCCCAATCACCGGCCACAGCAGCACCATCAGAAGACCTCTTCATGCCCCATAGGGGAAAGGGAAAACACTGGTGATTGCAGGAAGGGGAGGGTATTTAACCTCTGTGTTTCCTGTCCCCCATTAGGGCGGATGACATCCTTCGATGCTGCTGTTGTGGAAGGTGACTGGAGAAAAAAAGAATTGCTTTTGTATCTCTATTCTAAGAGCCATAACTTTTTTATTTTTCCACTGACGGAGCCGTTTGGTGGCTTGGATTTTGCGGAACAAGATAACATTTTCATCGCTACCATTTTAATTTCGATTACACTTTTTTAAAGCATTTTATTCCACTTTTTGTTCAGCAGCTTTTTTTTTGTTTTGACAGTGTGCACTGAAAGAGTTAGCTAGTGTGACAGTTTTATAGGTCAGGTCGCTGCAGATGCGATGATACCAAATATGTGCAAATAAATAAATTTTTTATTGGTTTAAATATTTTTTCCTCTTTTTTACTTTATTTTGTGTTTTATTGTTCTAATAGTTTTAAAACAAAGTTTTGTTTTTCTTTACTTGGTCCCTGTATGGGACTTCAATTTTTATATCTCTGATCACTGGTCTCATACAATGCAATGCTCATGTATCTAGCAGATAGCAAAGGGGTAACATCATTGGGACCTGATCCAATCGGGTGCCAATGAGGTCACCTGTTAGCTACCGCTCTACACATTAATAGCAGTGCTTGCAGGACCCTGGTGGTCCTCAGCGCTGCGAGACCACTGACAGCTCATAAACGTCGGCGCTGCGCAAAGCCAAGCAAGCGTTGACGTTTATATATAGTGAGTGGTCGGAAAGCACAACAAAACAAAAATAAAAAACCACAATATCCCTCAACTGTCAGTCTTTTTGTCCCACGTCGTAATCCGTGTCTGGGGATAAATAGATTTCAACCTAAACAGTGCAAAGATGTGACCGTTCAGGCTGAGAACCACTGGGAGAATGAACTGCTGCAAGCAGTGACGAGAGTGATGAGAGCTGTCTCTACAGTATCAAGGGAACAGCGCTAACAGTACCGCTAGTTTCCAGGCATCGGTACGTGTCACAAAGATGACACATGGATGTTATCAGTGTGTCAGCGTGCACTTGTGCTGAACGTTTTGGGTCTACAGAAGAGGCTGGGTTTTTAGAAAGCTGGGAAATTTGCATCACCAGACCTTTCCTAACGATGATCATGAACCAGCCATAACCCTAACAGGCTAATTTAGGTCTGAAACCTTGGTCAAAGTGATCTCAGCACCCACATCTCCTAAACTTTTGCAACTTTTTCCTTTCTTTTAATTTTTAAAATAGAAAAAATTATAATATATATTTGTTGCCTAAAATGCAAAGGAAGCGTGTCATCTTTAACTTTATCCCTTTTACAAATCATTTTAACTTGCTTAAATGTTCACAACATTTTTGACCACGGGTGCCCAAACTTTTACATGACACTGTATATCATGTGCACAGAGATCCCCTTAGTCATTGAAAATATACAGTAAAATATAAATTTGATTTTTAAAAAAATACATGCCTTCTGTGTCCCATGACAATCATACGTAGCTTGTCGTCCATGTCTTGCATTTCATGGATCTGAACAAAGGTTCCAGTGTGGTAGATTTCATCGAGGCTTCCAACGAAATCCGACTCATTGCTAAAAAGCACAGAAAAATGAAGAAACACATTTGTGTAGAGATGACAAAAAAAGGAACCCTCTTCAACGCAGCAGATTTTAGGCTTAAAAAGGTTGTTCTATTCTTTTCTACCTGCTTTGCAAGGGGCGGTGTGCACCTTAAAGGCAACCTGTCACCCCCCTCAGGCGTTTGAAACTAAAAGAGCCACCTTGTGCAGCACTAATGCTGCATTCTGACAAGGTGGCTCTTTTAGTTATTGGTGCTGTAAATGCAGAAATAATCTGTATTGTAATTTGTCCTAAATACCTGTCTTCAGTCCTGGAGGCAGGCCTTTCCCCCCTGCTGCAGACGCCTCACAGCCGTCACTCAAATCTTCTTGGCGCCGCCTCCTCACCGCTGTTTTGAAATGAGCCGGCGCCTGCGCTCTTTTCTCCTGCCTTGGTCAGGTGCAGTGAGCGCTGCCAGTCTGTCCTCATATGCAGTCTCGCTGACTGCGCCTGTGCGGACGCCCTGCCTGTGAATCCCAGCCCCGCAGTGTCTTCTGATTTATTCATACTACGGGGCTGGGATTCAGCATTACTGCTGCACAAGGTGGCTCTTATAGTTTCAAACGCCTGGGGGGGGGGGGGGGGTGACAGGTTCCCTTTAAGCATTACAGTTTGAGCATGTTGCATGGTCATGATGCAGGTCCAAACTGAGCACCCATGCCAGTAGCAAAGGAAGTTTTGGAGTGTCTCTAGCATGAGAAAAGCCCAGATGGACCAAAAGAAATGCAGTGGTCTAGACAGCTTCCAGTAGCATGATAAGGTTGTAAATCATAGAACATGCACGCACACACTCCTTACCTAGGTTGAAGGCCACTCTACGACTGCAGGGTGGTGATCAACATAGGCAAAGAGTTGTAAGCCAAAGAATTAAAAATAAGTTCTTAAGAATTTAGAGAATTCATGCTGCCCAACTAGCGGACAGCTGCATGACTGCCTTTTTAAGGTCAATCCAGACAAAGCACGTCATAAAAGACTCTTTCTGTCACTGGGATATAAAAAGCAATGCTCTATTACTATTATGTGAATGCAAGGGTGATCACTAAATATAAATAAATACTTTAGCATTTATTTAAAAGGAAAAAAATCAAGACATCATGTGTATTTTTCTTATAATGTAAAACAGTAAATCATTTGAAATATCACATTATTTAAAGGAGTTGTCCAGGCTTGGAATTCAAGTGTGCAGTCTCTCTCTGGATGCAGATTTGTGAATCCTCACAGGGCACACAGTGTGAGCTGTAAGGATTCTCTAGTGTCAGCACCTGGAGCGGGTGATCATTTGACTGAAATTATGCGATTTGCATTCTTCCAGACACATTTCAACTAGACGTGTCAGACCTTGCTCAACTCTCTTGTATTGAGCGAGGTCACACACGTCTAGTCAACATGTGACTGCATGTAAGTAAATCGCATACTTGTGGTCATGTACTGAAACGCTTCTGGCACCGGAGAACCCTGTCAGCAAGCAATGTGAGGTTTCACATGTCTGCATTCATAGAGTGACTGCACACTTGAACCGCAAGGCTGAACAACCCCTTTACATTGCATGATAAATGACAATAAAAAAAACAGTGTGCAAAAGAAAGAACACACAAACACAATTTTTTTATATTTATATAACCCTCAGAATAAAATTAAAGGGAACAAATCATCTGATTTATGATGCATGTTTTATGAGTTGACCTCGATAAGGGGATCAGCATACATAAGATGTGTTTCAAGAAGGGTTTTGGCACCAAAAAGTTAGAGAATTTCATTTTTAGCAGGGACCTGCAGCTCAAATTAGGGTCATTGGTATGATTTGTTTTCTATTTTAAGCAGATCTAGGCAGGGATGACACTTTATCACTCCCACTGCTAAGCCTGCAAAGTAATACGTGGGGTATGTGCACACGATCCTAAGTTGCTGCGGGTATGACAACAGTGAGATGTTACAGCATAGTGGATGAGATTTCAAGAAATCAAATATCCAGAGATGTCTGCGGCTCACCTGTCGAGACGGACATGCGGTGCGTCTTCACAGACTGTAGCACGTCAATTTCTTAAGTGGAGAAGTGAGTCTCCGCAAGAAAAATTTAATCAATAGAATGTATAGAACGTGGTGAATCTGCACAGTTCAGTGAATAACAATAATAATTTTTATTTTTATATAGCGCTAACATATTTTGCAGCGCTTTACAGTTTGCACACATTATCATCGCTGTCCCCAATGGGACTCACAATCTAAATTCCCTATCAGCAGGTCTTTGGAATGTGGGAGGAAACCGGAGTACCCGGAGGAAACCCAAGCTAACAGGGAGAGACCATACAAACTATTTGCAGATGTTGTCCAGGGTGGGGCTTGAACCCAGGACCCCAGCGCTGCAAGGCTGCAATGCTAACAACTGAGCCACCGTGAACACATGCAGGTTCATCTGCGTTCAATAGGCAGCAGCACTCTGGACGCAGCAAAAACATACTACGTCAAAAGCGCTGCTACTTCCGGATTGTGGGCACCCTGCCTTAGTAGTAGCTTTGCTTAACTCTCATATTACCAAAAATGAGGTAGAAACATCATGAAGAGGCTATTACAGGGGTGGGTTCTTTTCCAAAAATGTAAATATATTATGCCAGTCACTTTATTCAAAACATTTGTGTGAAGAAAAACAGCTCCCGAGATTTGTGCCTCAACTGACAAAAGCTGTCGGTATAGCCGGTACACATACCAGAACTGCTAGAGCAGGGCTTAGGCCGGGTTCACATTGCATTAAACAGCAGCCCGTTCAACACATATGCTAACGGGCTGCTGATAACGCAAGTGCCGACATTATATCGCGCTAGCGCAGATAGAGCATCTGCTAGCTCTATCTGCGCTAGCAGTGACGGACCCGGAAACGCTGCAGCCCGCGTCTCAGGGTCCGTCACTCAATGACGGCACATCGCTAGCGCACGCCCATTGTGGGTGTGCGCTATTGATGCGTTATGCCGCGGTGTAACGTAGTCCGTCTAACGGACGCCATTAATGCTATGCGAACCCAGCCTTAAATAGGAGGAGACATTAATCTTCTCCTAGGCTTAGTGAGCACAGAGGACTGAGGTTGAAGAAAAAAAACCTTTGTGCTCAGTCAGCCAAGGAGAAGATTTATTTCTTCTGTCACCAACCTTCTCCTTGGCTCACAGAAGTACGGGTGCTTACAATACTGCCCCTATGTCAGCGAGACACCAGTCTCAGGAGTTGTGTTTCTTTAAACTGTAGCCCGTCATGACCGTGTATGTCTCAGATGGGCTACCGTTCCTTCCGAGCTCTGCCAAGCGCCCAAACAGTGGTCTACCCCCACATATGGGGTATCAGCGTACTCAGGACAAATTGTACAACAACTTTTGGGGTCCAATTTCTTCTGTTAACCTTGGAAAAATAAAAAGTTAGGGGCAAAAAGATCATTTTTGTGAAAAAATATGATTTTTTATTTTTACGCTCTGCATTATAAACTTCTGTGAGGCACTTGGTGGGTCAAAGTGCTCACCACACATCTACCGTAGATAAGTTCCTTAGGGGGTCTACTTTCGAAAATGGTGTCACTTGTGGGGGGTTTCAATGTTTAGGCACATCAGGGGCTCTCCAAACGTAACATGGCGTCCCATCTCAATTCCAGTCAATTTTGCATTGAAAATTCAAATGGCGCTCCTTTGTTTCCGAGCTCTCCCTTGCACCCAAACAGTGGTTTACCCCCACATATGGGGTATCAGCGTACTCAGGACAAATTGTACAACAACTTTTGGGGGGCATTTTCTCCTGTTACTCTTGGTTAAAAGGAGCAGCTAATGTCGTTTTAGTGATTGATCCATTAACACAGGTGTGGATGTTGATGAGGACAGGGCTGGCGATCAATCAGTCATGATTAAGTAAGAATGACATCACTGGACACTTTAAAAGGAGGCTGGTGCTTGGTATCATTGTTTCTCTTCAGTTAACCATGGCTATCTCTAAAGAAACACGTGCAGCCATCATTGCACTGCACAAAAATGGCCTAACAGGGAAGAGTATCGCAGCTACAAAGATTGCACCTCAGTCAACAATCTATCGCATCATCAAGAACTTCAAGGAGAGAGCTTCCAATGTTGTCAAAAAGGCTCCAGGGCGCCCAAGAAAGACCAGCAAGCGCCAGGACCGTATCTTAAAACTGTTTCAGCTGCGGGATCGGACTACCAGCAGTGCCGAGCTTGCTCAGGAATGGCAGCAGGCTGGTGTGAGTGCTTCTGCACGCACTGTGAGGCGGAGACTCTTTGAGCAAGGCCTGGGTTTCAAGGAGGGCAGCAAAGAAGCCACTTCTCTCCAGAAAAAACATCAGGGACCGACTGATATTCTGCAAAAGGTACAGGGAGTGGACTGCTGAGGACTGGGGCAAAGTCATTTTCTCTGATGAATCCCCTTTTCGATTGTTTGGGACATCTGGAAAACAGCTTATTCGGAGAAGAAGAGGTGAGCGCTACCACCAGTCTTGTCTCAAGCCAACTGTAAAACATCCTGAAACCATTCATGTGTGGGGTTGCTTCTCAGCCAAGGGAATCGGCTCACTCACAGACTTGCCTGAAAACACAGCCATGAATAAAGAATGGTACAAGAATGTCCTCCAAGAGCAACTTCTCCCAACCGTCCAAGAGCAGTTTGGCGCCCAACAATGCCTTTTCCAGCATGATGAAGCACCTTGCCATAAAGCAAACGTGATAACTAAATGGCTCATGGAACAAAACAGAGATTTTGGGTCCATGGCCTGGAAACTCCCCAGATCTTAATCCCATTGAGAACTTGTGGTCAATCATCAAGTGACGGGTGGACAAACAAAAACCAACAAATTCTGGCAAAATGCAAGCATTGATTATGCAAGAATGGACTGCTATCAGTCAGGATTTGGTCCAGAAGTTGATTGAGAGCATGCCAGGGAGAATTGCAGAGGTCTTGAAGAAGAAGGGTCAACACTGCAAATATTGACTTGCTGCATTAACTCATTCTAACTGTCAATATAACCTATTGGTACTCATAATATGATTGCAATTATATTTTTGTATGTGATATAAACATCAGACAAACACAAATAAAAACCAGAGGGCAGCAGATCATGTGAAAATATAATTTTGGTGTCATTCTCAAAAATTTTGGCCATGACTGTACTTAAAAAAACAAAATGAGAAAAGCAGTTGTAAAGTAGGTTGGAAAACTCTTGACACTCCAACTTTCTTGATTTGAAATCTCCAACCTAAAAGTAGCAGCCCGCAACTGCCCCAGAAAAGGCTCTCTCCACTTGCCTTGTGGCAGTGGCAAGAGGGACTCATGTGACCTTTGCATTGTCCAGTGACACCAAGTGTTAGGTGTCGAGTTCCCACCGCTGCACAGGGAGAATCTCGAACCATCTCCGCTGTGGTCTCCCATTCTTCTCCAGCTGCAGAGGAGTTTGCTCAGTGGAGACGTCGGTCCCAGAATCTAGCTCAGGCTGATACCGGACGACTGGTTAATACTGCCCTTAAAGGCTCTGTCCTTGTAGCCAGCAATGTTCAGCAACGAGCAGGTCTTTCTGGGACTAAGTCCTGCTTTTCCCTTACTGAGCATGCCCACGGGACGAGCTCCCATTGGAGGTCGGGGGTCACATGCTCAGGTCCTGTTTGCGGCTCCTATTGATCCACCTGGAAGGACTTGTAACACTGCCGCTATAAAATGTTCGAATGGCCGCTCGGCAATGCCCTAGTGTACACTTGTAAACGTGTGTGTGTTGACTGCTCGCATAAGGTGGATGATTGCTATCTAGCTCCCGACTTAGCTATCAGCACGTGACACACAAAACCACGTCAAATTGCTGTGACCGCCAGTGCGGCGCCGTGCGCTATTAGAGCGCTTACCTTACCCAAGCCTGGGTGGCTAGTGGCGTCTGCCAGAGCGGCACCGCACGCACTCCCGTGCATCTAAATTATTATTTTGGTTACGCTGACAACCCCAGTTGCGGTGTCGAGCGCAAGAGGTCTAGTTGTACTCTAATCCCGAGTCTAGAGGTAGAGTTCTGTGATTCCTTGCTTGTGCTCTTTGTGCGGTACCGCGGCCCTGTGACGCAACAGGGTTCGCTTTCTTCATACTAGGTGACGTTAACTTGTGTGTGAATCCATATTGTACAGCCATATAGTCCGTCATTACTTAGCAGCAGGTTCCATCTCTGCAAGGTGGACCCCGGGCTGCGAACGCACCTTACTCTATCTTTCTAATTATTTGGTGCATTCCGCTAGCCCTAACACCAAGCCCACAGCTTAGAAATGGAGAGGTGTCTATAAAGACACCTGTCCAATAGTAATCCTATAGTTATACTGAAAATAACCACACAGCCAGAATAAAGTCCTTTATCTGAAATTTAAAAAATAAAAAAAAAAACATGTATACTCACCTGACACCCATTTCATTGAAGTCATGGTCTACTGTACATATACATTAAAAAAAAAAAAAAAGCACATCCCTCAACTGTTCATCGTTCTGTCCCACACCGTAATCCATGTATGGGATACAGTAAATAGTTTTCTCTAATATCCCCCCATGAGAGCACACCGGAGAAGGTAACCACTCCCTAATAGTGATAGGAAACACAAAGAGGTCAAAGTCTCTCCCACATCCTCCCTCCAGTGTTTATTTCCGGTCCCTATCAGGGATGAAGAGGTCATCTGATGGTGTGCTGTGCCCAAAATAATTTAAAGATAGGCCCAGTTTGACCCCTGCTGCCAGGCTAACTCTCCTCCCCGAAGGCTGGTCCCGCCTCCATGAAGGACACAGGATTCACCTCCAGTCCACACTTTCGGGCAAGGTCTAAGGGGTTCTTCAGACTGAAGGCCTCTCTCAGCTCTCCAGCTCTATCTCCTCTTCTCATAGAGAAGTGCCTATCGCCTACATGCTGGAAAGCATCACCAGGTTGCTTCCGGCATGTCGTACTGGAGTACGCGCGTCACTATGCGTGCCAGAAGTGACATCCAACATCGGGCGGCAGGTTATGACGTAGCTTCCGTATTTTTGCGTTCCACGCTGGAATGCATGGGGAAATGTCGGATAATGACACTGCCTGTGATTGCAGTCTCCTGACTTTCACACTTGGACACCAGGGGGAGGAGATCCTCTAATGCGAGGATGGCGCTGTATCTGGTCGCCCACATCAGAGCTTTAAATAAGAAGACACCTTAAAGTAGGATCGATCCTGTGTGTTCAAATGGAGGGTTCAAGTTCTTCCCACTCTGCATCTGTAGAGCCCAGCACTGTTCCAAATCCAGTAAGTAGTCTGGCACTGGGGGTTTGTCTCCATGGTACAGGTATGTTGTATTATAGCTTTTATCCTTCTTTCATCTCTTCCACGGGGACAAGGAATCTGAACTAGGGAGCAGATCTAAAGCCTCACACAAATGTGCAGTCTGTGCTAAGAAACTGGCTTCTTCCCATAAGCGACCCTTATGTAAAGGATGCACAGAGAAGACCCTCAAGGAGGAACAATCTTAACTGATGGAAGAAATCAAAGGAATAGTCTGCCAGGAGATTAAGGGTATGTGCACACGTCAGGATTTCTTGCAGAAATTTTCCTGACAAAAAACGGACATTTCTGCCAGAAATCCGCATGTGTTTTACCGTGATTTTACCACGTTTTTGGCGTGTTTTTTGTGCGTTTTTTCCCAAATGCATAGAATCGTGGGAAAAACGCAGAAAATCCGCAAAAATAATGAACATGCTCATTTTTTTACTGCGATGCGTTTTTTTCGCGGAAAAAAACGTATCCATGTGCACAAAACATGCAGAATGCATTCTAAATGATAGAATGCATAATGTATGCGTTTTTAATGAGTTTTTAGCGCGAAAAAACCTGAACGTGTGCACATAGCCTAAATCTTCCCTGGCCTCTTTCTCCCAGCCCACACCCTCCCTCAGTAATTCCCCAGCGGCTAAAAGAAGATAGATTAGACAGGAAGAGGAAAGGGATGGTGTTTCAAGAGATGTCCATTCCGGAGGAAGGCGAGCTAAGCCTGGACCCCTGATGACTCCCAACATAACAAATATTTTTATTCAGAAAACATGGAAGATTGCCTTATGACGGTAAAGAGAACCATGGAGCTAGAAAAAGAAAATACTTCCCAGACAGTACAAGTAGAGATGTTCAGTGGTTTCTGTTCAAGAAGGAAACAAGTATTTCATAAGCATACTTGGGACCTAGTATTGGAAGAGTGGGATTCCCCAGAAGAGAGGTTGAGCACTCCTGTCGAGATGAGAGACAGGTTCCCAGGGGAAGGGGAGACCTCACAATGCTGGTCCGAGGTACCAAGGATAGACATACAGATTGAACTGGTGGCCATGAAAACAACCTTGCCATTTG
Source organism: Ranitomeya imitator (assembly GCF_032444005.1). NCBI lineage: Eukaryota > Metazoa > Chordata > Amphibia > Anura > Dendrobatidae > Ranitomeya > Ranitomeya imitator. The sequence continues at coordinate 581,214,503 of NC_091282.1, forward strand.
AGGATTTGTTCTACCTGAAGCACCCTTTAGAGAGCAAAAAAAAAAGCCTTTCAAAAGGAAATCCTGGGAAACCTCAGCAGCATCGCTGAACACTAATGCAGTCTCCACATGTGGGGCATGATCAATGTCCCGCTGGCCTATTCAGCGGGAAGAAATTCTGTCTATCAGTACTCCCAGAGATGACATTCTGGCATCCTTACCTCACCTCCAAAAAGCAACAAGATTTTTAGCAAAAGCATCTGCAGAATTGATCAGATTGTAAGCGAAGTCAGGCGGCTTATCAAACTATGAGATGTGCACTCTGGTTAAATTATTGGATTGGGGACGTCACTTCAAAAATTAAATTGTGCTCCATTCCCATGTTTGGGTCAGCCCTTGACGACTTACTAGAGAAGGCCTCGATTAAGAAGAAAATCTTTTTTGCTCCTAAGGCCAGCTTCAAAATAAACCATGACGCAAAGACAGCTGGGGGGCTCTGAGCAACTCAGAATTCTTTCCCCAGTGGCACAAAATGTGCATGGATCTGTGAACTCTAAGATCAGCCAAAGAGGGAATAAAAATAGACTTTTCTTCCTATCCCCACAAAGGGCAAGGAAAACGTAACTCCCCCCTCCAGAGATGCATGCGACCTTAATAGCCGGTCTAAAAAGCCTGCTATCTTCGGGTAATCTCCCTCGTTCCAGAGAGGATAAAAACAGGACACTACTCCAGGCTCTTTCTAATAAAGAAACCAAGCAGATCTCATCGGATCATAAAAACCTTGAAATCCCTGAACCAGTACATAGTATACAGGAGATTCAAAATGGAATCTATCAGATCAACAATTCCCCTGATAGGCCAGGACTTCGTTACGGCTACGATCAATCTATAGGACAAATACTATCACGATCCTATTCACCCGACCTATCAAAAGTTTGAGGTTCGTGGTTGTCCAGGAAGAACAAACCATGTACTATCAGTTCAATGATATCCCGAACGGGAGTACATAGGCAGAACTGATCTTCACGAAAATCATGGCGGAGGTCATGGCGTACATCAGGTCAGGATATTTGCCTAATTCCATACCTCAATGACTTTCTGCCGATTGCCCCCTCAATATCATTACTTCAGAATCATCTGCAGACAACAACCCAGATTCAGTCATCCCTGGGTTAGTTAGTGAACCACAAGAAATTGGATATGGTTCCCTCTACAACAAAGATGTTTCTGGTGGTTCTATTGCATTCCCTCAACCAGACATCTTTCATATTCAAAGAGAAACAGGTCCAGTTAATATCAAGGATAATCATACTGTGAAGCAGAAAATGGGTGTCAGTAAGCTGTGCCATGTCAGTCCTCGGTTCCATGACATCCTGCATGCAGGTGGCAGCTTGGGCTCAGGTACATACCAGAGTTTTACAGCCACACATTCTTGCAAATTGGGATGGATCTCCAGAGTCCCTAAAACAAGAAAATCCCAACTCCACCTTAGGTAAAACCATCATTATCCTGGTGGCTCAGCCCAAGGAACCCCCTGGATCTAGGACCTTATGGCCATCATAAAAGTAGATGCCAGCAGAAGGGGATGGGGAGCCAAGGTCTCCCAAGATGTATTCTAAAGACTCTGGTCAAGAGAGATCAGCCAACAATCCTCCAACTTCAGAGAACTGAACCCTGTTGAAGTGCTCAGATCGGCAATATCTTTGATACAGAATGCTCATGTCAACATGAGTACAGCAGTCCACCTTCATCACCAGGGAAGCATGAGACACGAGGACCTAAAGTCAATCTCAGCAAGAATATTCTCTTGGGTCAAAGAAAACCTCTCCTCGTTAGCCCTCCTCATAAAAGGCTTTGTCAATGTACAGGCAAATTTCGTCAGCAGGAGAGAGTGACCCAGTGAAATAGAGTTTAAATTCCGAAGTCTTCCAGATGCTAACCAAAAGATGAAGCCACCCAGAGGTAGATCTTTTCGCATGATATTAGAACGCGAAAATTGCTCTGTTCTTTTCCTTAAATCCAAACGATGCCTGCCTAGGTATGGACTAATTTGTCCATCAATGGAAATTCAAGCTGGCATACGCCTTCCCTCCAGTTCCTATCTTACTAAGAATCCTGCAAAAAATAAGATCCAAAAGAGCCACAATGATTCTAGTAGCACCGTTTTGGCCGAATAGGAGCTGGTTCAGCACCTTAACCAGCCTGAGTATAGCTTCCTGAACCTTCCTCCAATCAGAGAACTCCTTCACACCAATGGTCAGTTCATCATCCAGACCCCAAGAAGCTACACCTGGCAGCCTGGCTTCAGATTTCTTAATTTTGAGAACCAAGGGTCTTTCAGAAAGAGTCATTAGAACCCTTCAAAAAATTAGGAAACCGGTAACGAATATCATATCATAAGATATGGAGGACCTTTATGTTGTGGCATGCACCTGAACATCCAGACCCACGTCAACAAACATCGCCCAGATCCTGGATTTTCTGCAGGAAGGCCTAGGAAAGGGTCTCAAACCCAAGTGGCAGCACGGAGTTCCTATTTTTACCAGAGCCTGGCCTAGCATAGCAGGGTGAAGATATTTATAATGGCAGCTTCTCGCACTTGTCCTAGAATAGTGAACCTGGTCCCTTCCTGGGACCTTAATCTTGTCCTTAAAGGGCTGACACTTCCTCCAAATTGGGCCCTCATCTATAAAGCTGGACAAACTTTCTTGTAAGACAGCCTTCCTTGTAGCCATAACCACAGCTAGAAGGGTGGGTGAACTAAAGGCTCTCTCAGTTAACAAACCATACTTGAAAATCCTAGAAGACTCATTATTTGGTCCAGGAACCATCGTTTCTACCCAAGGTGGTCTTGGAGTTCCACAGATCGTAAGATAATTCTTCCCTCCTTTCTGACAGAAACCGACAAATGAGAAAGAAGAATTCCACACTCTGGACGTACGGAGAGTGATCCTTCATTATCTCTAAAAAACACTGAAGTGTAGATGGGGCCAGAGTCTGTTTGTCCAGCTTCAGAGACAGAATAAAGGGAGGAAGACTTCCAAATCCACTATCACCAACTCGATCAAGAGAGCAATTACTGAAGCATAACAGATCCATGGCCTTCCACCACCGTAGAAGCTCATGGTACACTCCAATAGAGCTGTATCTGTCTCCTGGGATGAAAAAGCCAGCGCTTCCATTGAACAGATTAGCAGAGTTACTACCTGGTCCTCAGTCCATACGTTCTCCAGACATTACAGGCTAGATCTAACGTCTGTTAAAGATATAGACTTTCGGGAGGAAAGATCTTTAGGTTATTGACCATCCCTAAACATTACTCTTGGATATTTCTCCTGCGTGCTGTTGTGTGAGGTTATTAGAGAAAACAGAATCATACTTACTGGCAACTCGATTTCTAATAACCCACTGGCAGAACTAGTAATTCCCTCCCCTGACTCTTTTGGGTTTCCTGTCCCTATTATGGAGGGGTTTCATCCCCCGGTGTGATGTCGTGGTGTGTTATTACAAACCGAATAACCGGTAAGTCTAATTCTATTTTCAACCTAGACAGTGCCAAGATGCGACCGCCCAGGCTGAAAATCACGGGCATATCAGCTGCTGCAAGCTAAGCGTTCGTGATGTCATCGAGGTTACTGCAGGTCACCGAGGCTGTGTTCTCAGCTGGACCAATGAACTGCTGTGACCTCAGCAAGATACCCGCAAGCACCATGAGAAAAACTCTCACAGGTACAACGCTGAGCTCAGCGAGTCACCACAGTTCATTGGAGTGGCAGGGAAAGCAGCCTCAGTGACTTGCATTAACCTTGATGACGTTACCACTATCTTTAGGCTGGGGAAGCCAATATCCATGGCTCCCTAGCAGCCTGAGAATAAGCCACAAGATGTCTGTTTAGCTTCGTTGGTTGTTTATAAAAAAAAAAAAAAAAAAAGAAAATGTGGGACCGCATGCAGTTTTTTTACATTTATTTAACAATGTGGGGACCTCGCTATTCTTGATAACCAGCCATGATGAAACTGACAGCTGAGGGTTGCAGCCCGGAGCTGTCAGTTTTGCCTGGCTGGTTATCAAAAATACAGGGGTATCCACAAGTTTTTTTTTTTTATATTTATTTATAGCGCAGACAGCAGCTATGAATACTCCCATCAGCTGCCTCCTGCTCTCACTGTTATTAGCAGTAGTAGCCGTAGGCTGAAGGGAGTAGTAGTCCCATCAGCCAACGCCTTGTGATCGTCGGTTTGAGGAAAGGTCGATCTCTGGACAACCCCACATGGCCACAATTTGTTTGAACACCAAATTTTTCAGGGACCACTCTTCCTGTAGCAGTGGCTTGAGGCTCAGGAAGCATGCCTTGATGTTGTCTTTTCCTTTGATACGTAGAGTGGACAGTGACAGGATGTTTGCTTCTGCCAGCATGAAAATCCGCTTTGCAATTTGCGTTAGGGTTCTGGAGCGAGTGCCCCTTGATGGTTTAAGTATGAGACCGTGAACTGGTGGTCCGAAAGGATTTTTACATGGTGGCCTCGTAGGAAGTGTAGTGGACTGTTTAGGGCGTTCTCGACTGCAATTAGCTCTACCTCTGACCATGCTCCCTAGACTACATGGCCTCCAGATGAGCCCCCTATCCCATGGGACTGGCATCTGTGGCGACTACCATTTTGATGGGGGGAATCCATGGTACACCCTCCCGGACTTATTCTATCCTCAACCACCAATGGAGAGAGTATCACCTCGAGGGAGCGTCATTCTGCCTTCTACATAGCCCTGTAAGGATCGCTCGCTTTCTAGTATGTGCTATTGTAACTCCCTTGTGTGGATCTGGGCCATTTTACTGCTGGGATACGGGATGTGAGGGACCCCAGTGGGGACATTGCTTTCCTGAGGGTAATTACTGGATCCCTTATTGTCATGGAGATCAGATTGACCAACTTCTCTTTTTTACAATCTGGTAGACGACATTCTTGTCAGTCCGAGTCAACCACGAGACACAAAAAGATCTGTGTCCTTTGTGGTTCCAATCTTCATTTTGATCTAGGTTTAAACACCATCCTAAGCTCTTTAAGATGTTGCATATCTCTTCCACTTGACTGACAATAAATGTATGAGCTTCCTACTAATAGAAAATCATCTAGGTAGGTAATGATCAACCCGTTTTCTTCCCTAAGGTGGGCCGTAATTTCTGCTATTAGCTTCATAAACACACGGGGAGCTATTGCTAGGCCGAAAGGAAGGGCCTTGTATTGAAAGTGTCTCGTGCTACCTCCTATTGTTACTTCTACCCTGAGAAATTTCTGGCATGTTGCACGTATTGGCACATCACAATTGACATCCCTTAGATCTAAGACGACAATACAACATCCAGGAAAGAGCTACTTTACTGCTGAAATTATTGATTCCATCTTGAAAGTGGTGATTTTTAAGATCTTGTTAACCCCTTCATGACCAGAGGTATTTTCGCTTTTGTGTTTTCATTTTTTGCTCCCCTTCTTCCCAGAGCCATAACTTTCTTTATTTTTCCATCAATATGGCTATGTGAGGACTTGTTTTTGGTGGGATTAGTTGTACTTTTGAACAACACTATTGGTTTTAACATATCGAGTACTGGAAAACAGGAAATACATAGTGGATGCTTTCCTGAAACGGAAAGTACTTGCAAGCAGTAGGCGGAGCTATGCAAATCATCTTTCCACCCCAGTCTAATCCACAGCGCTTGGAACCGCCAAGCGTGCAATGCTGCGGATTAGTTTCTAAATTTACACAGCCAACCAATTCCTACCTGTGGACACGTGTTTCGGGCTTTAGGCCCTCATCAGCACAGGGCTGGAATTGGTTGGCTGTATGGAGTGGGGCTCGGTGAGCAAGCGATACATATATGCTAGCCACCTTAGGGAGAGACCCAAGTTGGGCTAATTGTAGCGGGACGAAAGAGACCGAAAAGCCCTCTACTTAAAGGAAATACATAGTGGATGCTTTCCTGAAACGGAAAGTACTTGCAAGCAGCATAATACAAAGAATAGCAGGTTTACCCAGAATCCTTTGCAGTAGGCGGAGCTATGCAAATCATCTCTTTCCACCCCAGTCTAATCCACAGCGCTTGGAACCGCCAAGCGTGCAATGCTGCGGATTAGTTTCTAAATTTACACAGCCAACCAATTCCTACCTGTGGACACGTGTTTCGGGCTTTAGGCCCTCATCAGCACAGGGCTGGAATTGGTTGGCTGTATGGATATTTGCATAGCTCCGCCTACTGCAAAGGATTCTGGGTAAACCTGCTATTCTTTGTATTATGCTGCTTACAAGTACTTTCCGTTTCAGGAAAGCATCCACTATGTATTTCCTTTAAGTAGAGGGCTTTTCGGTCTCTTTCGTCCCGCTACATTTAGCCCAACTTGGGTCTCTCCCTAAGGTGGCTAGCATATATGTATGGAAAACAGGAAAACATTCCAAATGCAACGAAATTGCAAAAATGTGCAATCCCTCAGTTTTTTTTGCTATTTTCTCTAAATGCTAAAACTGACCAGCAATTATGATTCTCCAGGTCATTATGAATTCACTAGATGGTGGACCGATTCTAACGCATCGAGTATTCTAGAATATGCATGTCCACAACACCAGGCAGAGGATAAGAAGTGAAATGAACAAAAATTAACGTTAACAAAAATGTTTAGCATAAAAAAACACAAAATGGGACCTCCAAGTGGCGTCGGGAGAGCGCAGCCACACGCCTGCTTGATCCCAGGGCACTGGCCTCTATCTCCTCCATGGCTCTGCACAGGTAATAAAATCCACTTTATAAAACGCCATCTACTTCTCTCAGCCACTGATGCTGTGACTATATAGGGATTCCTGCATCAGCCTCATGAGTAGCTTTTTAAGTACTAGCGGTTTTTTGTACACTGGAATACCCCTTACCATTGCACTGCCTTTGGTTTCGTTACTATATACGTGATGTATGAGATGGTTCTGTAAGGTGGTTAAATTTACCTGTTAGTCCAGATAGCCATAGTATTGTAGCCACACTTGTACTTCATAGATCAGCAATACCCTGTTTTGGAGGAGGATCTATTTCATGCGGCATATATACTACTCCATAACATCAATTATTTATTTTGCTGGCTTTTCTCTCCCTTTACCACTTGGAGGTCCCATTTTGTGTCTTTTTTATGCTAAACATTTTTGTGTCCCCCCATGTTTTTTATTAATGTATTAATAAACAGTTATTTTAACGTTAATTTTTGTTCATTTCACTTCTTATCCTCTGCCTGGTATACCCCTTAGAGGATTATGGTTGTTATATACCCTTTGGAGTGACTTTTTGAGCCACAAATATAAATTAGGACTATGATAATGAATATGTATGTCCACGTAGTATATTGCCCAGCCACGTAGTATATTGCCCAGCCACGTAGTATATTGCACAGCCACGTAGTATATTGCACAGCCACGTAGTATATTGCACAGCCACGTAGTATATTGCACAGCCACGTAGTATATTGCACAGCCACGTAGTATATTGCACAGCCACGTAGTATATTGCACAGCCACGTAGTATATTGCACAGCCACGTAGTATATTGCACAGCCACGTAGTATACTGCCCAGCCACGTAGTATACTGCACAGAGCCACGTAGTCTATTGCCCAGCGACGTAGTCTATTGCCCAGCGACGTAGTCTATTGCCCAGCGACGTAGTCTATTGCCCAGCCACGTAGTCTATTGCCCAGCCACGTAGTCTATTGCCCAGTCACGTAGTCTATTGCCCAGTCACGTAGTCTATTGCCCAGTCACGTAGTCTATTGCCCAGTCACGTAGTCTATTGCCCAGTCACGTAGTCTATTGCCCAGTCACGTAGTCTATTGCCCAGTCACGTAGTCTATTGCCCAGTCACGTAGTCTATTGCCCAGTCACGTAGTCTCTTGCCCAGTCACGTAGTCTATTGCCCAGTCACGTAGTCTATTGCCCAGTCACGTAGTCTATTGCCCAGTCACGTAGTCTATTGCCCAGTCACGTAGTCTATTGCCCAGTCACGTAGTCTATTGCCCAGTCACGTAGTCTATTGCCCAGCCACGTAGTCTATTGCCCAGCCACGTAGTATATTGCACCGCGACGTAGTATATTGCACAGTGACGTAGTATATTGCACAGCAACATAGTATATTGCCCAGCCACATAGTATATTGTCCAACTACGTTGTATATTGCCCAGCCACGTATGTCACAGGTTAAAAAATAAAAAATAAACACACTCACCTTCGGATCCGAGGGCCCCTTGTAGTTCTAACATACTCACCTTCGGATCTGGCGCAGGCGATGAGCGCGCGGCTGCGCCATCTTCCATTCCCAAGATGCATTGCGAAATTACCCAGATGACTTAGCGGTCTCGCGAGGCCACTAAGTCTTCTGGGTGATTTCGCAATGCATCGCCGGGAACGGAAGATGGCGGCTGGCTCTGCGGACAACGGAGGGCAAGTATAGCAGGTTTTTTTCATTTTTATTATTATTTTTAATATTAGATTTTTTACTATTGATATCGCATAGGAAGCATCAATAGTAAAAAGTTGAGGACACACAGGGTTAATAGCGGCGGTAACGGAGTGCGTTACCCGCTGCATAATGCGATCCGTTATCGCCGGCATTAACCCTGTGTTAGCGGTGGCTGGAGGGGAGTATGCGGGCACCGGGTAGTGACTGCGGGGAGTATGGAGCGGGCATTTTCTTCTGGACTGTGCCCGTCACTGATTGGTCGTGGCTTTTTTTCCGCGACCAATCAGCGACTTGGATTTCCTTGACAGAGGCCGTGACCAATGAATATCCGTGACAGACAGACAGAAGGACGGAAGTGACCCTTAGACAATTATATAGTAGTGTCTAGTGTCCAAAGATGTCTAAGTTCTTTTTTATCTAAATGGTTAAAAAAAAAATTCCAAAGTTTGTTAAAAAAAAAAAAAAAATTGCGCCATTTTCCGTTACCTGTAGCGTCTCCATTTTTCGTGATCTCGGGTCGGGGGAGGACTGACGTGTTTTTCGGTGCGGACTGTTTTAATCATTCCATTTTGGTGCAGATATAATCTTTTGATCGCTCATTATTGCATTTTAGTGCAATGTCGCAGCGACCCAAAAACGTAATTCTGTCGTTATGACTTTTTTCTCACTACACTGTTTAGCGATCAGGTTAATCCTCGGGCGATTCTGAATGCTGCGATACCTACCACCAGGCGGCGCTCCTAGCAAGACGGCATTAACAGCCATAGAGGTCTGCAGGAGACCTCTGGTTGTCATGCCAACCCATCGGTGACCCACAATCACTTGACAGGGGTCACCGATAGGCGGGTGTTAGACGCGATTGCTGTAAGTATGTTAAACGGTTAATAGCTGCAGGTGGATCGCGATTCCACTGCTCCCCTGATTATTGGGAGTGTGGCCAAGATGGAGTCTTTGGGTGTGTCATCTCTCAGCTGGTCTTCTAACCTACTCAGCCAGACCATAAGAGATCTGGCTGCACAAGTTGCCATTATGGCTGGTCACAGGACCCCATTCGTTGATGCCTAGGTACCTTTCTGAAAAGCATTACCCTTCCTGTCCAGGGGCAGTCTTTTAATAAGCCAGCATCCTCAAAAAGGAAGGGATGATTTCCTTGAGACTGGAAATAGAAACATCTAGTTCCGGGGCTTTATTCCAGGATGTTGTCTCCTCAAAGGGGTATTTCCGTTATAAGAAAGACGGTAGTTGGCCCTTCTCCTCTGGCCTTTCCCATTCCTTCTTTATGAGTCCTTGTAATGTCTCATTAATAAGGTTTTTCGCTTCTTCTGATTCTGAGTCCCAAAGATTAATTCATGAACTGATTTTTTTTTTTCCGGTTGTTCAAGAGCATTATGGACCCAACAGCCTTTACCAGATTGTCCATTTCCTCCAAGGAAAAACAACCCACCCCAGAGTCACTTTCGGACGAGGATGAACCTGAAAAATCATCCAAAACTCCTTGTCTGAATCATGTTGTCCTGTGCCTGTGAGGTGATTCGCCTAAGTGGGCTAGGGATCCCAATGAATTCTCCACCTCTGTCTGGTGGAAAAGTTTGGGGTCTCTTCCGCTATTGTCTTGTCAATACTGTATTGGCACAATTTTTAGATCATACACTGACTAACCCCTGACCACACAAAGTCCTGTGATTAGTTTTCCCTAAACACTTCTTAAGGGACTCCCGAACGAGAATATCGTCCGAAATCTATCCTTTAGAGTCTGCAGAATCTTCCAATCTGCTGGAGCTGTGCCGACTTGGCCTGGAAACTCTGGTCCTGCGTACTCCGCTCGAGCATCTGGCCGGGTCTGGAGACACTGTGGCTGATCTGGCTGCAAGTGCTGCTGTAGCTGCAGCATTGTATGCTGCTGTTTCCGCTGTGGAGAGGGCTGCTGTGCTTCCATGGTGAAAAAACACAAGTGCCCCTGCATGGCCGGTGACCCACCTTTAAGTATAGTAACTCTAGGAGATCTGTCAGCCGGCACACTCCTGCAGCCTCAGGTACACACCCCGGTAGTACTAACCCGGGTGAAAGGTCCCGGCCACGTCATCAGGGCGCAACTTCTGGTCCGCGATTTATGCCCATGCCCTGTGACAGTGCCAGGACGCATAGCACCGCAGACCTCCGCCCATCCAATGGATGAAACCCCATCGGGCCCCTCGCAACGCTTCCAGTTCTCCCAGCGCTGGTCACAGCAGAGACGGTGCCCTGCTCTGATCAACCAGGCATGGTCTGGGAACTTGTCTTCTTAAAGGCTATGTGCCCATTTTGCAGAAATGCTGCAAAAATGTCCGCAGCATTTCCGCAACACCCTGCCGCGGGCAAAATGCATGCAGAATTTGCATTCGTTTTCCCACAAAACACAAGCGTTTTGCAAGCGTTTTTAGGTTGCAGAAAGCATCGCTTGGAAAAGTGATTGACAGGTTGGTCTCACTTATCAAGCATAGTGCTTGACAGGTGTGACCAAATTTTTACTATTGATGCTGCCTAATAAGAAATATGGTTATTCTCACCTTCAGACGGCCCCCGATCTCCTCAGCGGCGTCCCAGTACGTTCCGTTCCCAGGGATGCTTGCGCGAAGGACCTTTGTGACGTCACGGTCGCGTGACCGCAACGTCATCTCAGGTGATTGGCGCAATGCATCCCTGGGAACGGAAGTCGCCGAGTGCACCGCTGAGAGTCGGGAGGGCTCCGGGTGCCATCAGAAGGTAAGTATATCCCTACTTTTTATTTCAATTGTACCCAGGGCCTGGAGGAGAATCTCCTCTCCTCCAGACCCTGGGTACCATCCACACATGAAGCGCTCACTTTAGGCATGGTGGGCATAGCCAAATGCATAAAGTGAGCGTTCAATGCAATCCAATGGCGGCGGAATGCTGCGATTCCGCAGAAATTATGAACAGATTATGAGCGGATTTTACCGCTATTAAAAAACCGCAGCATCGGCACAGCAACTGCAGAATCCCATAGGATTGCATGGGAATACGTTTTTTAAGCATTTTTGCTGAGGCAAAAACACGGCAGAAACGCATAAAAAACGCAACATGGGCACACAGCCTTAATCTTATGCCACCGTGCAAGAAAGGTTCCCCGTCAAGGACAAGAAACCACTGATGCGTGTAGAGACGTCTTCCTTTTTATCTTGGAGAGCAGATCCCCTCTCTTGTTGGTGCTTTCATGGGTGACAGAAAAATGATAATTACTTACCGGTAACTTGATTTTCCAGAGCCATGACAGCACCGCACATTGAGAAATGGCATCCGCCCCAAGGAACAGTAAACCTGTAGCAGAGATAAAAGAAGGGGGCGGCACCTCTCTCCTCAGTTTTTGTTTCAGAGTATGCAAGGTAACCGCCAAATTAGTACCCCAGTATATTACTTAACTAGATGGTGGCCCGATTCTAACACATCGGGTATTCTAGAATATGCATGCCCACGTAGTATATTGCCCAGTCACGTAGTATATTGCCCAGCCACGTAGTATACTGCCCAGTCACGTAGTATATTGCCCAGCCACGTAGTATATTGCCCAGCCACGTAGTATACTGCAAAGTGCCACGTAGTATATTGCCCAGTGACGTAGTATACAGCACAGAGCCACGTAGTATATTGCCCAGTGACGTAGTATACTGCACAGAGCCACGTAGTATATTGCCCAGTGACGTAGTATACAGCACAGAGCCACGTAGTATATTGCACAGTGACGTAGTATACAGCACAGAGCCATGTAGTATATAGCACAGAGCCACGTAGTATATTGCCCAGCCACGTAGTATATTGGCCAGTCATATAGTATATTGCCCAGCCACGTATGTCACAGGTTAAAAAATAAAAAAGAAACATACACTCACCTTCCGAGGGAGCCCTTGTAGTCATGTCGCCTGTGTGCGGTGCACTTGACCGTTCCCGGTCCCAGGGTTGGCAGCGCAGGACCCGTGATGACGTCACGGTCACATGACCGTGACATCACGGCAGGTCCTTCTCACGCAGGACCTGTGATGAGGTCGAGGTCACATGACCGTTAAGTTCATGGCAGATCCTTGTCGCATACCATCCTTGCCATCGGAACCTGCCGCTTGCATGAAGCGGTTACCGGAGCGTCGCGAGGTGCGGGAAAGGCGGCGGACGGTGAGTATAAAATGATTTTTTACTTTTTTTTTTTTTATTATTTTTAACATTAGATCCTTTTACTATTGACGCTGCATAGGCAGCATCAATAGTAACAACTTGGTCACACAGGGTTAATAGCGGCGGTAACGGCATGCGTTACCCGCGGCATAACGCGGTCCGTTACCGCTGGCATTAACCCTGTGTGAGCGGTGACTGAGGGGAGTATGAAGCGGGCGCCGGGCACTGACTGCAGGGGAGTAGGGAGGGACTAATCGGACTGTGGCCGTCGCTGATTGGTCGCGGCAGCCATGACAGGCAGCTGGCGAGACCAATCAGCGACTTGGATTCCATGACAGAGGCCGCAACCAATGAATATCCGGGACAGAGACAGACAGAAGTGACCCTTACACAGTTATATAGTAGACAAGGTTACTTTTATACACTTTCTTTTACTTTTAATGGAGTTTTTTTGTTTGTTTGTTTTTTGTTTTTTTGTGCATCACACAACCATCACCAAGATAGGGCGGGAACTAATGCGGTGCGGTCATGGCTCTGGAAACTCAAATTACCGGTAAGTAATTATCATTTTTTTCCCTTCCTCATGACAGCATCGCACATTGAGAGGAAGAAATAAAATAGAACCCTAGGGTGGGACAACAGCACTTTCCTACCGAAGCCTAGAATTGAGGGTCCTAGGTCTAGCCTGTAGTGGTGGAAGAAAGTGGATGGTGAGGCATTAGCCCTTTCAACCCAAGATGTGGCTATGGCCCTTGTAGAGTGAGCCCGTATACCCAGTGGGGGAGCCTGGCCTGAGGAAGAGTAAAGGTACCTTCACACATAACGATATTGTTAACGATATCGTTGCTATTTGTGACGTAGCAACGATATCGTTAATGAAATCGTTATGTGTGACAGCGACCAACGATCAGGCCCCTGCTGGGAGATCGTTGGTCGCTGAATAAAGTCCAGAACTTTATTTCGTCGCTGGACTCCCTGGAGACATCGCTGGATCGGCGTGTGTGACACCGATCCAGCGATGTCTTCACTGGTAACCAGGGTAAACATCGGGTTACTAAGCGCAGGGCCGCGCTTAGTAACCCGATGTTTACCCTGGTTACCAGCGTAAAAGTAAAAAAAAACAAACACTAGATACTTACCTAACGCTGTCTGTCCTCCAGCGCTGTGCTCTGCACTCCTCCTGTACTGGCTGTGAGCCGGAAAGCAGAGCGGTGACGTCACCGCTCTGCTTTCCGGCTCCCAGACAGTACAGGAGGAGAGCAGAGAAGCAGAGCGCAGCGCTGGAGGACAGACAGCTGTAGGTAAGTATCTAGCGTTTGTTTTTTTTTACTTTTAGGATGGTAACCAGGGTAAACATCGGGTAACTAAGCGCGGCCCTGCGCTTAGTTACCCGATGTTTACCCTGGTTACCGGCATCGTTGGTCGCTGGAGAGCGGTCTGTGTGACAGCTCTCTAAGATAGTGAAATAACCATACTAAGCCACCGTGCAATAGATGATTTTGAAGCTTTCTTACCCCTGATTGCCCCCTGGAAGGACACAAAAAGGGCTGACGACTGTCGCCATGGTTTTGACATTTCTATGTATTGGAGTAGGCAACGTCTAACGTCAAGGCAATGAAAGGCTTATTCTCCCTGGGATTTCGGATTTTCACAAAATGAGGGAAAATTATTTCCTGGTCCCTGTGAAATTTAGAATTGACCTTTGTGAACAAGGCCAGGTCAGTTTTAATTATTACTCTGTCCTCCAGAAAGGTAGTATATGGAGGATTTACAGAAATAGCTTACAGCTCGCAGATACGCAAAGCAGACGTCAGGGTAACAAGGAGCACTGCTTTTAAAGTTAAGGCCTTCTCCGAAATAGACGTAAGAGGCTCGAAAGGAGGAGATGTTAAGGCATTTAGGACTAAATTTACATCCCAGGGAGGCACCTTAGGTAATAATTTTGAGGGTCTTGCTGCAAATGAGACTCGGATGAACCAGTAGACCCAGGGGTGATCTGCAAGTTTTTGGTCAAACAATGCAATCAGGGCAGAGACTTGTACTTTTAGGGTGTTAGCAGATAACCCTCTTTCCAGCCCTTTTTGAAGAAATTCTAGTATTTCTTTTACAGGGACTTTCTGGCTCGTATTGGCCAACTGTCGTCCCGAAAATTCCAGGAATCTTTCCCATATCTTTTGGTACTTGTCCGATGTTACTTTCTTTCTGCTGGTGAGCAGAGTGTCTACTAAAGAGTTCGAGAAACCCTTTGCTAGTAACAGTACCTTCTCAAGTTCCAGGTGGTGAGATGGAGTCTGCACTTGAGGATGTAGCACTGGGCCCTGGTGTAGGAGATTTGGGATGTCGGGGAGGATCCATGGGTCTGAGATAGACATGCGTTTGAGCCATGTGAACCATGCCCTTCTTGGCCAAAAGGGTGCTACAATAATTATCGGCGCCTTGTCCTCTGAAACCTTCTTTAGGACTATAGGAATCAATTCAATTGGAGGAAACGCATAACCTAGATGAAATTTCCAATGGTGTAGAGCAGTGCATCTACTCCCTCTGGGTGGATTGAGGGAGTAGCACCTGTTTACCTGTTTTTTTCTTGTGGCAAATAAATCTATTTCTGGCATGCCCCATATAGCAGATTTTCCCAAATATGTCTTGATTCAGGGACCACTCTCCCTGGCGTAATACATGACGACTTAAGAAGTCCGCAACCCGATTTTCTGTTCCCTTTAAGTGTGTTCCTGATAAGGACAAAAGGTTGCTTTCTGCCCATTCGAACACGAACAGTCGTTTTGCTTCTGACATCAGGGATGTTGATCTTGTTCCTCTTTGTCATTTTATGTAAGCCAGGGGTCCCCAACTCCAGGCCTCGAGGGCCGCCAACAGTGCAGGTTTTCAGGATTTCTTTACTATTGCATCGGTGGTAATGTGATCATCTGCACAGGTGATGATTCCAACCCCTGTGCAATACTAAGCAAATCCTGAAAACCTGCACTGTTGGCGGCCCTCGAGGCCTGGAGTTGGGGACCACTGATGTAAGCTATAGTGGTACAGTTGTCGGACAGTATTGTGACGTGTTTTCCTTGGACTTTTTAGTTAGCATGGAGAAGTGCTCGCCTTACAGCTGTCAACTCTTTTAGGTTGGAGGATGCCATTATCATTGAGGGTTCCCACGGACCCTGTAGAACTAGATCTGACAGGTGTGCTCCCTAACATAATGGCCCTGCATCTGTAGTTAGTACTACCGGGTTTTGAATTGACCATGGTACAGCATTTACTAAGTTTTTTCGTGCTTAGCCACCACTTCAAGGATTCTTGTACCTGCGGTGATAGGAGAGTATTCAGATTGCATGGAACCACTGATTGTTCGGACAAGATCTGTTTTAATTCTCTTGTATGGGCTTGCGCCCACTTGACTGCTGGAATTGTCGCTGTTAGGACCCCTAGAAGTGACATTGCGGACCTTAGAGAGATGGGTAGACCCGTCTGTACCTGGCATATTTTTTGAAGGATGGAGTGAACCTTCCTGTCTGGGAGAAAGCATTTTTGCTCGATCAAATTCAGCTGGATTCCCAGGATTTCCTGTATCTGGGTTGGATTTAGTCTTGACTTTTTGAAGTTTATTATCCAGCCCAATTTTGTCAGTATTTCCAGTACCCTTGTGACTGCCTTTCCACATTTTTGTTTGTCGTCTGCTACAACAAGAAAATCGTCTAAATAGGGTACCAGCAGTATATCTTCCTTCCTTACGCTAGATGATATTTCCGATATTTTTGTAAATATACGGGGAGCTACTGAGACCCCGAAGCGAAGGTACCAATCTTAGGTATTGCTGGTGTTCTTCGCAGATTGGTACATGGTAACAGGCGTCGGTTAAGTCTATTACCACCATGTAAACACCCTGGACTTAGTAACTTCACTGCCGACTTTAGAGTCTCCATTTTGAACCCTTCCACACGGATATATCGGTTTAACGATTTTAGGTTGAATATCGTTCTCATTGAATCATCTGGTTTTGGTGTAAAGGGTACTGTAGAACCCTTCTCCCACTTGTTGATGTGGTACCTTTTCTACTACTTTTTTCTGTAGAAGGATTCGAATTTCTTTCTCTAGTGCGGCCTGATTTTTCTTGGCCACGAGTGAATATTACTCTCCGTGGCGGGGGCTTGATGAAATTTAGTCGCAGGCCCTCGGATAATAAATTTGTTATCCATTGAGAGGCATGTAACGCTAACCATTGATGGATGAAAAGTCGGAGCCTTCCTCCCACCGGATTCCTGGCATCATTGCTGTTTTGAGTGTGATCTAGGGGAAGGCTTATTGAAGAGGAATCCCTTATCTTTCCTCCAGGGTCTTCCTCGCATGGACCGATCATCAAATTGTCCGCGGCCACCTATTTCCTGATCCTCGAAAAGACGAGCGAGTTTCACCCCAGCGGCATATAAAGAAGGGAGGGAGTGGAAACCGTTTATTTTTATCCAGTAGTTCATCTAATGTTTTCCCAAAAAGGTAATGACCTTCACAAGGGACTGCACAAAGTTTACTTTTGACTGGAAGTCTGTGTTCCAGTTTTTTTAGCCACAATGCCCTACGCCCCGAGTTTGATAGGGCACACGCACGGGCGGCACATCAAACGGAGTCCACCAACACGTCACCTAGAAAACCTGCCGCTTTCTATATTGAGGGCATTTATTTTTAATTTGCTCAGTTAATTCCTCCAACCACTTACCCATAGCACGAGCTATGCAAGTGTTGGCAACCTCAGGCTTGAATAACCACGCTGACGCTTCCCAAGTGGATTTTAAGAAAGCATCAGCCTTCTTCTCAAGCAGGTTTTTTAAGGCGCCCATATCTTCAAATGGTAGGGCTATTCCTTTAGAGGTGCTAAAGTGGCCGCATCTAGTCTTGGGGCTTTCTCCCATTTATCACAGACTTCCTCATCAAACGGATATTTCCGTTTTAGTGTCTGCGGTACCGACATCTTTTTATTAGGTTTTTTCCACTCTTTTTTAAATTTAGGAGGCTTTCATGAAAAGGAAAAACCTTACGTTTTTTCCCTTTTAAATTGCTAAACATAGAGTCTTGTACCATGCGTTGTTCTTTGGGCGTTTCAACTCCCATAGTGGACCTAATTAATTTTAGCAATTCCCCAATATTCTCGGATAAAAAAATAAGGGTGGCCACACTCCTCATCCGATGAGTCTAGTGCTCACATTTCCGAGGGGGTTAATTCTCCCAGCTCTTCCTCTGAGTCTATATCAGAGCTTTGGGGTTTTTAGAAGTATGGGAAGGGGTGGGTTATTCAGAGTTGGGCGTCATTTGTTTTTTTAACTGCTCTTTTACGGACATCTTCACCTCATCCCTAATGATGGTTTTAATACTTTCGAGTAGGGATGGCGACTCTTCGGCTACTGTTTCATCAATACATGGCCGACAGATCCGTTTCTCGTATGATTTAGGGAGGGTTTCCCTGCATAACGCACACACCCTATTTTTCTGCTTTGTGGTGGCTTTTTTACCTTACAATATAAACATGATATAGAGCGGTCACTAATGGTGTGCTTCACCTTACAAAGGCATTCACCCACCGAACTCCTCAATACCACGACAGGCTGTGGTGGATCCTCTTCTGGTGTGCGCCCATCTGCAGCGGGGTCCGCCATGCTTGAGGCTGTACACCGCTGGGTGCTGTGCGCTGTTTTGTTTTATTTTATATGAGTGGAGCGATGTGCGCGCTCCTGAAAAAACTCCCACCTGGAAGCGTCCAGCACACCCTCTCACTCCGGCGTGTGACGTCACTTCCGGTTCGACCGGAAGCCATCATCCATTCAGTCGGCGCCAGCTTCGTGATGGGCACGCCTGCACCCTGGCCCAGCCTCCCGACAGGAGCGGCTGCCGGGGAGTCCAGCAAGGGAGACGAGCGTGGCCAGACAGCTCCCCATGGCCGGGATTGCAGGCGCGCACCACCGCGCCCAGCTGCTGCCCCCCCTGGACCTCGGCCTCCAGAGCGGAAAACATCAGAGTGGGATCCCTCTGGAGGCATTTTCAGCACAGGCATCCGCCTGCAGGAACAGGAAACCAAAAACGGAGGAAAGAGGTGCAGCCCCCTTCTTTTATCTCTGCTACAGGTTACCTGTTCCTGGGGGCGGATACCATCTCTCAATGTGCGGTGCTGTCAAGGGGAAGGGAAAAAAAAAAAAAAAGATATTAATGTGTAGTTCACATGAACTATGAAATTGTAATATAGTTGATTTACTATTGGACTACGTTAAGTATCATAATATTATTGTGACAGACACAAAAGTGACATTTCTGGGGTACATCCACTTTTTCCAAAAGAAGGAATGCACAATTAAACAGAAAATAACACTTAAAACAGAATTTTTTAAGTGTTATTATCACGCGCACCCACACAAGTCTATAGGGTAGTATGAAACATCAGACTGTTCTCAGATCTCATCCTAGTGCAATCCAACATCCACACACTCACAAAATGGAGAAGACTGAGAAATTAAATTCTTCATGTTTTCGGCATCTGTTTCTGCAATTTTCTCATGCAAGAGCATCGGATCACACTAAAGGTGACACTTGGTAAAACTCCAACAGAGTTTGATTTGAGTGACATTAGCATAATGAGCCCAATTGATTGACTCCAGCCTTATACTGAGTCTTTTCTCACAAAAAGTTATTTTTCTCCATTCAACCTGCCCAATACCATGGTGCCTGTATATTGGACTGCATTTTCCTGGTGACAGGTTCCCCTTAATTTTCATTTATTAAACATGAGAATACCTCTTTCTTCTTCCAAGTGAAATAGATGTTATCATGCAAGACTAGTGGAGTGTACAGAGAAAACGTAAAAAGACCGCAGCAGTTAAAAGTCGCTCCAGAACTATGGCATGTAAATGTTGCCTAAATGTGCAGGGCCAGTATTACCGTACATAAATGACAGACAAAAACAGTAGAAAGTCTTCGATTTATATGGACATATATATATATATATATATATATATATATATATATATAGAAAAAATTAGAACAGCATCATATTACCACAATTGTAGTGCAAAGCTCTCCAAACCAATATTCCAATGGCTTCAATCATAGAAGAAAAAAAGGAAAACAGCACACACAATAAAAAAAATAGAAAAAGTGGGCCTTTAATGCCTGTGCGGCGTGGCAACGCTTGAAAAAGGATTATATATCCGAAACGTTGCCACGCCATACAGGCATTAAAAGCCCACTTTTTCTATTTTTTTTTTGTGTGTGCTGATTTTATGATATACATACATATATACACGTATATAGCGCAGCCCACGCAGTACATTGTGCAGCCCACGCAGTACATTGCGCAGCCCACGTAGCACATTGCGCAGCCCACGTAGCACATTGCGCAGCCCACGCAGTACATTGCGCAGCCCACGTTGTACATTGCGCAGCCCACGCAGTACATTGCGCAGCCCACGCAGTACATTGCGCAGCCCACGTTGTACATTGCGCAGCCCACGTTGTACATTGCGCAGCCCACGCAGTACATAGCGCAGCCCACGCAGCACATTGCGCAGCCCACGTAGCACATTGCGCAGCCCACGTAGCACATTGCGCAGCCCACGTAGCACATTGCGCAGCCCACGTTTTATATTGCGCAGCCCACGTTTTATATTGCGCAGCCCACGTTGTACATTGCGCAGCCCACGTTGTACATTGCGCAGCCCACGTTGTACATTGCGCAGCCCACGTTGTACATTGCGCAGCCCACGTTGTATATTGCGCAGCCCACGTTGTATATTGCGCAGCCCACGTTGTATATTGCGCAGCCCACGTATTATATTGCGCAGTCCACATATTATATTACGCAGCTCATGTAGAATATTGCCCAGCCCACGTAATATATTGCACAGCCCACACAGTCTATAGCAATGTGGACACCATACCCCTGTTAAAAAAAAAAAAGAATTAAAATAAAAAATAGGGCTATACTCACCCTCCGTTGGCCCAGACGCTCCTCGCGCACTCCGGTCTGAAGAGTGCATTGCGGTCTCGCGAGATGATGACGTAGCGGTCTCACGAGACCGCTACGTCATCTCGCGATATCGCAGCATGGACCGGTTACCAGAGCGTCGCGAGCAGCGGGATAGGCCTGTTGTGGATCCGAGGGGCCGACGAATGGTGAGTATAACTCGTTTTTTTTTTTTTTTTTTTTTGCATTACCGTATATCTTTTTACTATTCATGCTGCACAGGCAGCATGAATAGTAAAAAGTTGGTCACATAGGGTTAATAGCAGCGTTAATGGAGTGCGTTACACCGCGGTGAACGCTGCCATTAACCCTGTGTGAGCGCTGACTGGAGGGGAGTATGTGGGCGCCGGGCACTGACTGCGGGGACTCTGGGAGGAAGAAGCGGCCATTTTCTTCCGGACTGTGCCCGTCGCTGATTGGTCGTGGCTGTTTTGCCACGACCAATCAGCGACTTGGATTTCCATGACAAACAGAGGCCGCGACCGATGAATATCTGTGACAGACAGACACAAAGACGGAAGTAACCCTTAGACAATTAAATAGTAGATAGAGATAGCTAGATATACATATATATATATATATTACACATATATATATATATATATATATATATATATATATATATATATATATATATATATATATATATATATATATCTACTATATAAAGGTAGGTGTGTGTGTGTGTGTGTGTGTGTGTGTGTGTGTGTGTGTGTGTGTGTGTGTGTGTGTGTGTGTGTGTGTGTGTGTGTGTGTGTGTGTGTGTGTGTGTCCGGGATTGGCATCTGCACCGTCGCAGCTACAGCCACAAAATTTTGCACAGTCACACGTCTGGACCCCGAGAGCGTCATAGGCTATATTGTGAGGCGAAATTTTAACCCCGCGCGTTCCAATTCACCAAACAATTTTGCGCCTATCTACATAATGGGGAAAAAAGTGAAAGGAAAAGTGTTGGAGGCGTCGCAGCTACAGAAACAAAATTTTGCACAGTCACACGTCTGGACCCTGAGAGCGTCATAGGCTACGTTGTGAGGTGAAATTTTAACCCCGCGCGTTCCAATTCACCAAACAATTTTGCCCCTATCTACATAATGGGGAAAAAGTGAAAGGAAAAGTGTTGGAGGCGTCGCAGCTACAGACACAAAATTTTGCACAGTCACATGTCTGGACCCTGAGAGCGTCATAGGCTATGTTGTGAGGTGAAATTTTAACTCCGCGCTTTCCAATTCACCAAACTATTTTTCCCCTATCTACATAATAGGGAAAAGTGAAAGGAAAAGTGTTGGAGGCAAATTGACAGGTGCCAGATGTGAACAAGGGGGACTTAAAGAATGAGAGCGATGGCGCAAAAGAGTATACACCGATCAGTTGCTAAGGTGGGGCCCCGACATGGGATACTCACCACACACGGGGATATGAACACACACACAAAATGCGCCACACACTACCACGTGCTTGAACACATATACCACCCTCAGCACACATTTCACCACACATACACCAACCTCGCCACATAAAAGTCGAAACACAAAAGTCGCCGCTCAAAACTCGCCACGCACAAAACTCGCCACATGCAAAAACTAGGCTCACGCAAAACTCGCCACAAGTGCAAAACTCACCTCATGGAAAACACGCCACACGCAAAACTTGCACACGCGGAAAAATTGCCACATGCACAAAATTTGCAACACATGCAAAAGTTGCCTCACACAAAACTTGCACATACTCAAAAGGCACCAGACATAAAACTCACCACGCGCAAAACTCGCCATGTGCAAAACTTGCTGCACACAACTTGCTACACTAACCTGTCACATGCAACTCGACACACAAAAAGTTGCTACACGCATGTTGCCACACAAAACTCAACACACACAACTTGACAAACGAAACTCGCCCTAAAACACACACAAGTCTGGTATTATCCTTCAAAAATAAAAATCTGATTAATAAGCAGACAAACTACAAGAGCAACAAATGTACCATATAGGAAATACAGCAGCTGTCAGTCACATGACCTGTCTATTATGTGTATGTGTGAGCTAATATATACTGCCAGGGGGAGGGCTTCCTGTTGGCTGGGGATTTATCAGGCTGCCAATTTATCTTACAAATACTGAGGTAAAAATACTGAGCAAATAACGTGTTAACGAGGTCTAATACAGGAGATCACACAGGTATATACTATATACAGGGGAGATGACACACAGGTATATACTATATACAGGAGGAGATGACATACAGGTACATACTATATACAGGAGGAGATGACATACAGGTATATACTATATACAGGAGGAGATGACACACAGGTATATACTATATACAGGAGCAGATTACCTACAGGTATATACTATATACAGGAGGAGATGACACACAGATATATACTATATACAGGGGAGATGACACACAGGTATATACTATATACAGGAGGAGATGACATACAGGTATATACTATATATAGGAGGAGATGACATACACGTATATACTATATATAGGAGGAGATGACATACAGGTATATATATATATATATATATATATATATATATACAGGGGAGATGACACAGCAGGTATATACTATATACAGGGGAGATGACATACAGGTATATACTATATACAGGAGATGACATACAGGTGTATACTATATATAAGGGAGATGACAAATATGTATATACTGAGGTGAAAATGAAAAGGTGTGAGTGCAAAATGAGAGGAGTGAGGGAAAATAGTGTAGTGATCGGAAAATGACAGATGTGAGGTCGAAATGACAAGTGTTAGGGGGGAATGAGAGGAGTGAGGGAGAAAATGAGAGGTGTGAGGGGGAAAATTAAAGATGTGATTGGGAAAATGAGAGGCGTGATGGGAAAATAAGAGAAGTGACGTGCTATAACTAACCACAGATATTTACTATGCCCAGGCAACGCCGGGCTCTTCAGCTAGTATATATATATATATATATATATATATATATATATATATATATATATATATATATATATATATATACACACACACACACACACACACACATATATATACACATGTATATACACATATAAACACACATATATACACACACAGTACAGACCAAAAGTTTGGACACACCTTCTCATTTAAAGATTTTTCTGTATTTTCATGAATATGAAAATTGTACATTCACACTGAAGATATCAAAACTGTGAATTAACACATGTGAAATTATATACTTAAAAAAGTGTGAAACAACTGAAATTATGTCTTATATTCTAGGTTCTTCAAAGTAGCCACGTTTTGCTTTGATGACTGCTTTGCACACTCTTGGCATTCTCTTGATGAGCTTCAAGAGGTAGTCATCGGGAATGGTCTTCCAACAATCTTGAAGGAGTACCCAGAGATGCTTAGCATTTGTTGGCCCTTTTGCCTTCACTCTGCGGTCCAGCTCACCCCAAACCATCTTGATTGGGTTCAGGTCTGGTGACTGAAGGCCAGGTCATCTGGCGTAGCACCCCATCACTTGGTCAAATAGCCCTTACACAGCCTGGAGGTATGTTTGGGGTCATTATCCTGTTGAAAAATAAATGATGGTCCAACCCATTAATTTGTCTTAAATGAAAATACACAAAAGAATGAAGCAAAAAGCAAAACATTGATCATTTCACACAAAACTCCAAAAATGGGCCATACAAAAGTATTGGCACCCTTAGCCTAATACTTGGTTGCACAACCTTTAGCCAAAACAACTGCGACCAGCCGCTTCCGGTTTCCATCAATGAGTTTCTTACAATGCTCTGCTGGAATTTTAGACCATTCTTCTTTGGCAAACTGCTCCAGGTCCCTGATATTTGAAGGGTGCCTTCTCCAAACTGCCATTTTTAGATCTCTCCACAGGTGTTCTATGGGATTCAGGTCTGGACTCATTGCTCGCCACCTTAGAAGTCTCCAGTGCTTTCTCTCAAACCATTTTCTAGTGCTTTTTGAAGTGTGTTTTGGGTCATTGTCCTGCTGGAAGACGCATGACCTCTGAGGGAGACCCAGCTTTCTCACACTGGGCCCAACATTATGCTGCAAAATTTGTTGGTAGTCTTCAGACTTCATAATGCCATGCACACGGTCAAGCAGTCCAGTGCCAGAGGCAGCAAAGCAACCCCAAAACATTAGGGAACCTCCGCCATGTTTGACTGTAGGGACTGTATTCTTTTCATTGAATGCCTATTTTTTTTCTCCTGTAAACTCTATGTTGATGCCTTTGCCCAAAAAGCTCTACTTTTGTCTCATCAGACCAGAGAACATTCTTCCAAAACGTTTTAGGCTTTTTCAAGTAAGTTTTGGCAAACTCCAGCCTGGCTTTTTTATGTCTCAAGGTAAGAAGTGGGGTCTTCCGGGGTCTCCCAGTATACAGTCTCTTTTCATTCAGACGCCGACGGATAGTACGGGTTGACACTGTTGTTCCCTCTGACTGCAGGGCAGCTTGAACTTGTTTGGATGTTAGTCGAGGTTCTTTATCCAACATCCGCACAATCTTGCGTTGAAATCTCGTCAATTTTTCTTTTCCGTCCACATCTAGGGAGGTTAGCCACCATGCCATGGGCTTTAAACTTCTTGATGACACTGCGCACGGTAGACACAGAAACATTCAGGTCTTTGGAGATGGACTTGTAGCCTTGAGATTGCTCATGCTTCCTCACAATTTGGTTTCTCAAGTCCTCAGACAGTTCTTTGGTCTCCTTTCTTTTCTCCATGCTCAATGTGGTACACACAAGGACACAGGACAGAGGTTGAGTCAACATTAATCCATGTCAACTGGCTGCAAGTGTGATTTAGTTATTGCCAACACCTGTTAGGTGCCACAGGTAAGTTACAGGTGCAGTTAATTACACAAATTAGAGAAGCATCACATGATTTTTCGAACAGTGCCAATACTTTTGTCCATCCCCTTTTTCATGTTTGGTGAGGAATTATATCCAATTTGGCTTTAGGACAATTCTTTTTGTGTTTTTTTCATTTAAGACAAATTAAATGAAGATAATAATAACAAAGAATGTGTGTTTGCAATCATTTTCAGGAAGAAACTGAGTATTATCTGACAGAATTGCAGGGGTGTCAATACCTTTGGCCACGAATGAATGAATGAATGAATGAATGAATGAATGAATGAATACATGTTAAATTAACAAAAGAGTGTGAAACAACTGAAATTATGTCTTATATTCTAGGTTCTTCAAAGTAGCCACCTTTTGCTTTGATGACTGCTTTGCACACTCTTGGCATTCTCTTGATGAGCTTCAAGAGGTAGTCACCAGGAATGGTTTTCACGTCACACGTGTGCCCTGTCATGTTTATTAATTTGGATTTCTTGCCTTATAAATGGGGTTGGGACCATCAGTTGTGTTGAGCAGACGTCTGGTGGATACACAGCTGATAGTCCTACTGAATAGACTGTTAGAATTTGTATTATGGCAAGAAAAAAGCAGCTACATAAAGAAAAACATGTGGCCATCATTACTTTAAGAAATGTAGGTCAGTCCAAAAAATTGGGATAACTTTGAAAGTGTCTCCAAGTGCAGTTGCAAAAACCATCAAGAGCTACAAAGAAACTGGCTCACATGAGGACCGCCCCAGGAAAGGAAGATCAAGAATCACCTCTGCTTCTGAGGATGAGTTTATCCGAGTCACCAGCCTCAGAAATCGCAGGATAACAGCAGCTCAGATTAGAGACCAGGTCAATGCCACACAGAGTTCTAGCAGCAGATACATCTCTACAACAACTGTTAAGAGGAGACTTTGTGCAGCTGGCCTTCTTGGTAAAATAGCTGCTAGGAAACCACTGCTAAGGACAGGCAACAAGCAGAAGAGACTTGTTTGGGCTAAATAATACAAGGAATGGACATGAGACCAGTGAAAATCTGTGGTTTGGTCTGAGGAGTCCAAATTTGAGATCTTTCGTTCCAACCACTGTGTCTTTGTGCCACGCTGAAAAGGTGAACGGATGGACTATACATGCATGGTTCCCACCGTGAAGAATGGAGGAGGAGGTATGATGGTGTGGGGGTGCTTTGCTGGTGACACTGTTGGGGATTTATTCAAAATTGAAGGCATACTGAACCAGCATGGCTACCACAGCATCTTGCAGCGGCATGCTATTCCATCCTGTTTGTGTTTAGTTGGACCATCATTTATTTTTCAACAGGACAATGACCCCAAACATACCTCCAGGCTGTGTAAGGGCTATCTGACCAGGAAGGAGAGTGATGGGATGCTACGCCAGATGACCTGGCCTCCACAGTCACCAGACCTGAACCCAATTGAGATGGTTTAGGGTGAGCTGGACCGCAGAGTGAAGGCAAAAGGGCCAACTAGTGCTAAGCATCTCTGGGAACTCCTTCAAGATTGTTGGAAGACCATTCCCAGTGACTACCTCTTGAAGCTCATCAAGAGAATGCCGAGAGTGTGCAAAGCATTCATCAAAGCAAAAGGTGGCTTCTTTGAAGAACCTAGAATATAAGACATAATTTCAGTTGTTTCACACTACGTAAATAGTAAGAAACTTAAAAAATGATAGTATTGGCCCCCTTA
Source organism: Ranitomeya imitator (assembly GCF_032444005.1). Taxonomy (NCBI): domain Eukaryota; kingdom Metazoa; phylum Chordata; class Amphibia; order Anura; family Dendrobatidae; genus Ranitomeya; species Ranitomeya imitator. Next base: position 581,241,685 of record NC_091282.1, read on the forward strand.
AAAATAGTCTGGGTGAAATGGTGGATGAGGATAAGGAAAAAGCCAATATGCTAAATGACTTTTTTTCATCAGTATTTACACAAGAAAATCCCATGGCAGACAAAATGACTAATGATAAAAATTCCCCATTAAATGTCACCTGCTTAACCCAGCAGGAAGTACGGCGGCGTCTAAAAATCACTAAAATTGACAAATCTCCCGGGCCCGGATGGGATACACCCCCCGAGTACTGCAGGAATTAAGTACAGTCATTGATTGACCATTATTTTTAATCTTCAAAGAGTCCATAATAACAGGGTCTGTGCCACAGGACTGGCGTATAGCAAATGTGGTGCCAATATTCAAAAAGGGGACAAAAACTGAACTCGGTAATTATACGCCAATAAGCTTAACCTCTACTATGGGTAAAATCCAGGAGGGCATTCTAAGGGATGCTATACTGGAGTATCTGAAGAGGAATAACCTCATGACCCAGTATCAGCACGGGTTTACTAGGGACCGTTCCTGTCAGACTAATTTGATCCGGTTCTGGACTGGACAAAGGGAACCCAGTAGATGTAGTGTATATGGACTTTTCAAAAGCTTTTGATACGGTGCCACACAAAAGGTTGATACATAAAATGAGAATAATGGGGATAGGGGAAATATGTGTAAGTGGGTTGAGAGCTGGTTCAGGGATAGGAAACAAAGGGTGGTTATTAATGAAACACACTCGGACTGGGTCGCGGTTAGCAGTGGGGTACCACAGGGGTCAGTATTGGGCCCTCTTCTTTTTAACATATTTATTAATGACCTTGTAGGGGGCATTCAGAGTAGAATTTCAATATTTGCAGATGACACTAAACTCTGCAGGGTAATCAATACAGGGGAGGACAAGTTTATATTACAGGATGACTTATGTAAACTAGAAGCTTGGGCTGATAAATGGCAAATGAGATTAATGGGGATAAATGTAAGGTCATGCACTTGGGTAGAAGTAATAAGATGTATAACTGTGTGCTTAATTCTAAAACTCTGGGAAAAACCGTCAATGAAAAAGACCTGAGTGTATGGGTGGATGACAAACTCATTCAGTGGCCAGGGTCAGGCAGCTGCTATTAAGGCAAATAAAATAATGGGATGCATTGAAAGAGGCATAGATGCTCATGAGGAGAACATAATTTTACCTCTATTCGACCACACTTAGAATACTGTGCACAGTTCTGGTCTCCGGTGTATAAGAAAGACATAGCTGAACTAGAGCGGGTGCAGAGAAGAGCGACCAAGGTTATTAGAGGACTGGGGGGTCTGCAATACCAAGATAGGTTATTACACTTGGGGCTATTTAGTTTGGAAAAACGAAGACTAAGGGGTGATCTTATTTTAATGTATAACTATATGAGGGGACAGTACAAAGACCTTTCTGATGATCTTTTTAATCATAGACCTGAGACAGGGACAAGGGGGCATCCTCTACGTCTGGAGGAAAGAAGGTTTAGGCATAATAACAGACGCGGATTCTTTACTGTAAGAGCAGTGAGACTATGGAACTCTCTGCTGTATGATGGTGTAATGAGTGATTCATTACTTAAATTTAAGAGGGGATTGGATACTTTTCATGAAAAGTATAATGTTGCAGGGTATATATACTAGATTCCTTGATAGGGCGTTGATCCAGGGAACTAGTCTGATTGCCGTATGTGGAGTCGGGAAGGAATTTTTTTCCCCAATGTGGAGCTTACTCTTTGCCACATGGTTTTTTTTTTGCCTTCCTATGGATCAACATGTTAGGGCATGTTAGGTTAGGCTATGGGTTGAACTAGATGGACTTATAGTCTTCCTTCAACCTTAATAACTATACTATACAACTTTTTGTGTTAAGTATATAATTCCACATGTGTTAATTCATAGTTTTGATGCCTTCAGTGTGAATGTACAATTTTCATAGCCATGAAAATACAGAAAAATCTTTGCATGAGAAAGAGATATGTCCAAATTTTGGTCTGTACTAATTATATATATATATAATTATATATAATATATATATATACACACTCTAGATTGTGGCCCGATTCTAACGCATCGGGTATTCTAGAATATGCATGTCCCCGTAGTATATGGACAATGATGATTCCAGAATTCGTGGCAGACCAGGACTGTGTATATATATATATATACACACACACACATATATATATATACATGTGTGTGTGTGTGTGTGTGTGTGTGTGTGTGTGTGTGTGTGTGTGTGTGTGTGTGTGTGTGTGTGTGTGTGTGTGTGTGTATACACAGTCCTGGCCAAAAGTATTAACACCCCTGCAATTATGTCAGATAATACTCAGTTTCTTCCTGAAAATGATTGCAATCAAAAATTCTTTGGTATTATTATCTTCATTTATTTTCTCTTAAATGAAAAAAACACAAAAATGATTGTTCTAAAGCTAAACTGGATGGATATATATATATATATATATATATATATATATATATATATATATATGTGTGTGTATGTACTCGAGTAAAAGCCGAGATTTTCAGCCCATTTTTTTGGGCTGAAAGTTCCCCTCTCGGCTTATACTCGAGTTATATACCCGGGGGTCGGCAGGGGAGGGGGAGCGGGGTCTATCTAGTTATACTTACCTACTCCCGATGCGGTCCCTGCAGTCCCTGCTTCTTCCAGAGCTGCAGATTCTTCCTGTATTGAGCGGTCACATGGTACCACTCATTACAGTATTAAATATGCGGCTCCACCTCCTATAGAGGTGGAGCCGCATATTCATTACTGTAATGTGCGGTAACTGTGACCGCTCAATACAGGAAGTAGATGTAGCGGTGGAAGAAGCAGGGACATCCAGGGACCGCGCCGGGAGCAGGTGAGTATACGGGGAGGAGAACGCTGCACGATATTTACCTGCTCCTCGCTCCGCTGCGGCTCCGTCTCCAGCATCCTCTGGCAGTGACGCTCAGGTCAGTGCTGTTGTGAATTCTGTGGTCGAGCTCCCTCCTGTGGTCACAAGTGGTACTTCGGCTGATTCTGTCTATGAGCTTCCGTTGGTGGATGTGAGTGGTACTGCGGCTTCTGAGTTTCCTTTCTCAGGTGATGTGGTGAAGTCGTTAGGTGCTGCTCTATTTAACTCCACCTAGTGCTTTGCTCTTGGCCTCCAGTCAATGTTCTAGTGTGGATCTTGCTTTCTCCTGGATCGTTCCTGTGGCCTGTCTTTCCTGCATAAGCTAAGTTTTGCTGGTGTTACTTTTGTTGCTATATTTTCTGTCCAGCTTGCGCTATTGGTTTTTCTTGCTTGCTGGAAGCTCTGGGACACAGAGGGGGTACCTCCGTACCGTTAGTCGGTGCGGAGGGTCTTTTTGCACCCTCTGTGTGGTTGTATGTAGGGTTTTGTGTTGACCACAAAGTAATCTTTCCTATCTTCGGTCTGTTCAGTCAGTCGGGCCTCACTTTGCTAAAATCTATTTCATCTCTGTGTTTGTACTTTCATCTCAACTCACAGTCATTATATGTGGGGGGCTGCCTTTTCCTTTGGGGAATTTCTCTGAGGCAAGGTAGGCTTATTTTTCTCTCTTAGGGCTAGCTAGTTTCTCAGGCTGTGATCGAGGCGCCTAGGCCTGGACAGGAGCGCTCCACGGCTACCTTTAGTGTGGTATGATAGGATTAGGGATTGCGGTCAGCAGAGTTCCCACGTCTCAGAGCTCGTCCTTGTTATTGGTAACTGTCAGGTCACCTTGTGTGCTCTTAACCACTAGACCCATTGTGGTTCTG